>NC_060149.1:675738967-676353300 GCF_021461385.2 Schistocerca piceifrons
GCAGGTCTAGTCTAGTGAGACTTCCTAGCACTCGCCCAGTTGTACAGCCAACTTTGCTAGCGGTGAGTCACTGCCTACATACGCTCTCATTTGCAGAGACGACAGTTTTGCATAGCCTTCAGCTACGTCATTTGCTATGACCTAGCAAGGCGCCATATTTAGTTACTATAAGTACTATCTTCTGAACAGATAATATTGTGACTCATGTACCATCAAGAGCGACGTTCATCATTAATGGATTAAAGTTAAGTATCAAACTAATTGCGTCCGCTTTCTGAATTCTAATTCCTTGTCATGTTCCAGACCTCACGTCAGTATAGTTCTTCCCTCCTCACGCCAGCCTGCATGAGCTAAAATGCATGCATTTCGGCCTCCTCTAGTAACAGTGTTGGCTCTGCTGCCAACACAACATTGGTGACGAGTGTAAAAACGGTGTTCTTATCTATAATGACCTGATTTAATTGTGTAATGGCTTCGCCACAATCTCCAGATGTCCTGTCCGAATTTTATCGCTTACTGAATCAGGAGACACAGGCCTTACTGGATGCCCTTGGACAGCTCGTCCAGGGTCAACGTGCAATGCAAAACGATGTGGCAGCCGCCGCTCCACCACTAACGCAGCCACAACACGCAGTTGCACCAACCTTCAGACCTTTTGATGCTGCACTGGAAAGCTGGATGGAGTGGTCACGCCAATTTGGATTCCATCTCGCCGCCTACAGAATTCAAGATAACGAGCGGCAGCCCTTTCTTTTGTCTTCCGTCAGTGTGTAAACCTACCATGTGATAGTCAAATTATTTCCCCGACGTGCCGTAGCAACTGTCCTACGAAGAAATTTTGTCTGCACTAGATACATATTTTAAACAATCAGTCAATGTAGTTGCGAAATGGTATACCTTCTTTCGTACAAAACGTACGGCAGGTCAGACTAATCGGGAGTGGGTTGCAACCTTGCAAGGCCTTACTAGGGTTTGTGCTTTTGAGTGTCAGTGTGGACTCCCACATTCAGATACTATGGTACGTGATGCAATTGCACAGAACGTTTCTGATGTTCGTATAAGGGAACAGATTTTGAAACTAGTCAATCCCTCCCTTCAACAAGTGAAGGACACATTGGATCGGCAGGACACACTTGACTTTGCTCACGAATCATTTGAAACTTCGCCAGCCGTGTGTCAGGTTAACTGGCCCGCTGGGCGAGCTGCACGGAGCAGTAAACAGCCCTCGTGCCCAGCCGCGCCGCTGCCGCCAGGCTCTCAGCCACGTGTGCCGCGCTGGCAAGCAAATGCAGTGCTCAAATCATGCCCGGGGTGTGCTACTAAAAATTCGCGTGAGAACTGCCGGTCATGCCTAGCTATTTGCTTTTACTGTAATAAAAAAGGACATGTTCAAAGTGTTTGTCAGAAAAAGGTCAGATTGGACACTCCAAATCATCCCAGGCCCTTCGCTTCATGCCGGAATCGAAATCGAACCAAGGATACTCAGGCTCGCAAAACTTCACCCATGGAAATTCATATAGTTCATTCCACTCCGCCCAGTGCCACTCTCTCTAACAGTGACTGTGTTCGTCCCACAAATAGTGTGCGTCGACATCGCCGGAACTCCTGCCAAGTCGCAAGTGATTTTGTACCAGTGTCAGTTCACGTTGCACGAGACAGGGCTCTTGTCGTCAGCAGGACAATAAACTTTTTGTAGACTTGGACATTAACGACAAAGTGATACCATTCCAGCTCGATACCGGAGCTGCAGTTTCACTGATCAATCAAGACACTTACAAACAGCTGGGCACACCCCTGTCGCGTGCTGCAAATGTTACGTTAACTAGCTATTCAGGTCAAGAGATCCCTGTGTTAGGACAGTGCAGCCTACTTGCAACATACAAAGGACAAACAAAACTTGTGTCGTTTTACGTCCTTCGTTCTACTTCTGCAGTGAGCTTGTTTGGTTTCTATTCATTTCAGTTCTTTAACTTGTCTATAGTAAATCAGGTCCTATCAGTGAACCAGACTGTGCCTTCAGGCAGTGTTTCTCGTCTATGTGAAGAATTTGCAGACATTTTTGCACCGGACCTCGGTTGTGCTAAGAACTATAAAGCACATTTGGAACTGAAAGTAAATGCGCAACCGAAATTTTGCAGAGCGCGCAATGTTCCCCACGCATTGCGTGATGAGGTTGCAAAAACATTACACGATTTGGAATCACAAGGTGTCATTGAACGTGTGCAGGCTTCTCCCTGGGCATCACCCTTAGTAATTTCGCCAAAACCTTCGGGAAATTTGAGACTTTGTGTGGACTTCAATGCAACAGTGAATCCACAACTAGTGATTGCCACTTTTCCTTTGCCACCGCCGGAAGATCTTTTTGACAAACTGTGCCCGGGCAAATATTTTTCGAAAGTGGACCTAGCAGATGCCTACCTGCAAATACTGGTGGACGAAGAATCCCAGCGCGTGTTGGTGCTTAACACACATCTTGGTTTGCATCAATTTAAACGACTGCCATTCGGGTGTGCATCCGCCCCTGCATTCTTTCAGCAATATCTACAAACTGTTTGTGTGTTGGTCCCTACTGCAGCAAACTACCTGGACGATATTGTGATCTCCAGGAAGACAGAAGATGAACATTTTGCCAATCTCAGAACATTATTTCAGGTCTTGCGACAAAATGGTCTTCGCTTACAGAAGGACAAATGTGTGTTTTTAGCTCGTGACTTGCCATACCTGGGACATGTACTCAATGCGCAAGGCATACATCAGAGTCCCACGCACCTCCGTGCCATACAAGACTCGCCTTCACCGCAGAATTTGAAGCAGCTACATAGTGTGCTGGGAAAAATCAACTATTATCACAGATATGTGCCGCATGCCTCTTCCATTTCAGCTCCGCTTCATTGCTTACGCCGTAAAGGTGTTCCGTTCGTCTGGACGACGGAATGCGAACGCGCTTTTCGCCGGTTGAAATCGGCGTTGCTTTTCAATACTTGCCTTACTCCATTCGATCCCCAGAAGCCCCTTTTGTTGATGATAGATGCATAGGATTTCGGGATCAGTGCTGTGCTTGTGCACAAAGATGGCTCGCACGATCGCCCTATTTCCTTTGCGTCCAAATTGCTCTCGTCTGCACAAAGAAATTATTCACAAATCGAGAAAGAAGCATTTTAACCCACTACCTAACTACATTAGTGGGTCCTAGTATGATACAAATTAGATGCAGCAAGTTATTCTACTCTACAGGTAATATTATTATTATTATTATTATTATTACTATTATTTACTCTAATTTTTTTTTACCGCTATAGGGCTCTAAGCATTAATCTACGGGGAAACTACATGCTACCTGCAGCGTTACAGGTTGTGCCAGAGCTACTATAAACCTACTAGTTGTTAGCCAGGCCCACTGAGCTAATCCCAGTGGGCATGCCCCTGGCACTGGGCTGGCTTCTTGACTTGGTGTCGCTGCAGTGTATTCTAAGGTGTTATCCTATCTTCTACTTCTAATTTAATTTAACTAAGTGTCAAAATCGGTGTGCGTCATAGTCCGGTATTTATGTACACCCCTCCCTCCTAGTCCAGGGCAAGGCGGATTCCAGCCGTGAGGCGGCTGGCCAGTCCTTGCCCGGCGGTACAGTGGTTGTCACTTTTTTTTTTTTTTTTTTTTTTTTTTTTTAAAAAAAAAAAAAAAAAAAAAACTTTATTTCTATATCATAGTATATATACAATGTAGCCCACTACCTTAATTGATTAGTGGGCCAAAGATCTCATACATTTATACAATAACAATTGCAGCTATTCTAAATATAGGTTAGTGACTAGTTAGTAGCAAATAGCAATGTACTTTGGAAACTACAATGGGCAGTTAGTATGTTAACTAAAGACTCTATATGACTTAACTAAACTCATTATGTACTAGTCGCTAATCCTGCAGCGTTACAAAGGTGTCAGCTTAGTAATATAAACCTACTATTTGGCCTTGCCCATTGAGCTAACCCCAATGGGCGTGCCCCTGACACTGGGCAGGCCATGGAGTTGGTCGCTGCAGGTTCCTAACAAGTATCTACAACTATATTCTACAACTACACTTAACCTAATGTCATAGTTGGGTGCGTTGTCTAGTTCGGTAGGGTTGCTCCCCATTCCCCCTAATCCCGGGACTCGGCGGATTCTAGACTGAAGAGTCGACCTTTCCGTGCCCGGGCGGATTGGGAATAAGGTGCTGTCTTGATCAGTAATTTAATAAGTCCCCAATCAGGTGTTAGTGTGGTTCATTCAGGTAATCCCTTAAGACCTTTTGTGAAACCGCGTTAGCCAGTTTGTTGATGGTCCGAAAGGTGTCTTGATGTCTTAACAGTCTGTATGTGTCATTATGAGGTAATTGTTCGCGCAACTCTGAGGCCACATCATTGAAGAGCGGGCACTCGTAGACCACATGGTCAGGAGTGCCCTCCGCAGCGCCACAATCACACGTAGGTGTCGCCTTTTTCCCAAAACGACATAGATATGTCGAATAGGGTCCATGCCCAGTGAGAAAATGGATGAGTCCCCTGGTTGGTTCAAAATAGGTCATTTCTATTCTTTCCCTGACGTCTGGTAGTAATTCGAAGGTCCTGCGTCCTGTTTCTTCACTTGCCCATGAAAGTTGCCATAGCTGTTCCCCTTTTAATCTGATCTCAATTTTGTTGTCAGTCCTACTCCCCAGAATTTCCTCTATCTTGTCCAAGTTCCCCTTTCTTGCCCAGTACCAGGCGGCCTGCTCCCGAATTTTAATATCTAGTGGGCAGAGTCCCATTATGACTAACAGGGCTCCTCCCGGTGTTGTCCTGTAAGCCCCCATTGATCTCATAACCATATTCCTCTGCACTCTTCTCACTGTCATGGCAGGCACCACCCTCGTGAGCCTGTGCGCCCAGACTCCTGAACCGTAACCCACTATGGAGGTGAGTATGCTGTTGTGATATAATTTGATAAGATGTGGTGGGAGGTGGAAGCGTTTGTGTCCAATGGAGATGAGGTTATTGAGTACTTGTAATGCTCTTTGTGTTACGGTTTCAATGTGTCTACCAAATGACCACTTCTCATCAATGATGATACCCAGATATCGAGTCTCACGTCGCCTTAGAACAGGTAAGCCCTCTATCCTAACAGTTGGATTTCTTACTAGCTGTCCCTTTAGAAGAAGGTATGTTGATTTAGTCGGTGAAATTGTCATCTTTGTGTCTCGGCACCACTGTTGTAGTGTTTGTATTGTTTGTTCTATTTTTGGCTCAATGTCTTCTCGGCTTCGGCCGCCAACCAGTAGAAGGAGGTCATCTGCGTAGGCTATCACCTCTAGCACTTCATTAGTTTGCTGTAGTGTATCCAATAAAGGTTCCATGTGGATGTCCCAGAACAGGGGACCTAGCACGGAGCCCTGGGGACATCCCTTCGTGATTGTTTTTCTTACCCTTGTGCTAGGGGATGATAACCAGACCTCCCGGTCCTCACAATAGCTCCTCAGACACCCATATAGCGGTCCTGGACACTCCTTCTCCCGTAAGCAGGAGAAGAGCGAAGGCCACCACAGGTTGTCGAAGGCGCCACTTATGTCCACCATGATGCCGACAACGTACTTGTACGGGGTAGAGCCACAGACTTCAGCCGCCAGGGCGATTGCATCAGATGCCGAACGCCCCGGCCTAAAGCCGAATTGCCTGCTGCTCATCCCGCACAGCACTCGGTGCGCAGCCAGTCTGTCAGCTAGCAGTCTCTCCAGAACCTTCCCAAGCAGATCAAGCAGGCAGATTGGCCGGTACGATTTTGTGTCTGCTGGGTCTTTATCGGCTCCTTTTTTGATGATAACTACATTTGCCCTTTTCCAAATTTGAGGGAACTTCTGCTGCCTCAGACATTCGTTGTATAGGTAAGTCAGAGGGGCAACTATCTGGGGAGCCAGGAATTGCACCACCTCCGCCACAATGCCATCTGGCCCGGGAGCCTTCCCCATCTTCAGGGTTTTTATGTGGGCAGCTACCTCCTCTTCAGAGAATGGGTAGACTGCCGTGTCATTTCCATATATGTTGCTTCTGAAGTGCTCTCGTAGCTGCCGTTGTTCATTTGTCTCTCCCTCCGCTGTGTCGTCAGGCAGCAGGGACTGGAGAAGAACCTCGGCAGTTTCCTGCCAGGATTCTGTCATCCCATCCCCACGCCTAACGGTTGAAAGCTCCATCGGAGAGCGGATTTTTTCTCGGACAAGCTTGTAGGGAATTCCCCAAGAATCCAGAGCAAGTTGGTTTAGAACGAAGTGTTCCCAACTTTTGGATCGTACTTCTCGTAGGTGTTTGTGGAAATTTTCTTTTGCTTCCCGGTACAGTTGCAGCCATCTTTGTTTCTCAAGCCAGACGACACTGCGCTGGTAGTACCTCCTGAGCCTTCTGACAGACCGACGCATCTCCTCCAATTCGGCTGACCATGGTGATGGAGAGGCCGCCATGGCCTTCCTTCTAGTAGGTACGGCGGCCTTCACCGCTCGAGTTATTGCTGTAGTCAGTTCTTCAGCTCTTTTGTCAATGTCGATGTCCAAAAGTCCGTCACCTTCTGGCAATGCAGGAATGTCGCACTCCCTGGCAAGTTTCTCCCAGTCGGCTCTTTTATAGTTGTATTGCAACTCCCACCCCATGGACCAGCGACTCTCCCTGTTTCCCACACTGAAAGAGATGAGATTATGGTCACTGGTGGTAGCATTCTCTATCACTTCCCATTGCTGAATTAGGTGCACCGTGTTGGGTGTAGCCAGGGTCACGTCGATGTTTGTGCCCTGGCCCCCTCCCGCCACATAAGTCGGGGGATTTCCAGGTTTATTGACTACCACCAGCTGCAAGGCCATAATGGCCTCTTCTGCCTTCTCTCCATTTGAGTCCCTGGTGCCGCTGTACCATAGGGGGGATTTTGCATTTATATCGGCAGTTATAATTACTTTACGCCCCCGCAACGCCGTGATGACTGTGGTAAGATGTGCTAAATGTGTTTCGATGTCGTCAGCATACTGAAAATACATATTAATGAGAACGATGGTGCCAGATGGAGATTGTAGCTCCACGACGTTGCAGTGGCTGGATGAGAATTGTGTGAGAACTATGGCTCTCATAATTCTATTGGTTATGATTATTGCCGATTTTGGGTTCTCTCCACTACTTATGACTTGCCATGTCGCAGCTGTGAAAGATAGTTTCCCATTTAGGGAGTACGGCTCTTGCAGACAGATCAGATCCAGTCTCCTCTCCTCCACTTCCTTACGCAGCTCCTGCATCACTAGTCTACTGTTGTGGGCGTTGAGTTGTCCAATGGTGATTTTTGTCATTAGTTATTATGGAGTATATGTATGTATTCTGTCATTTGGCCAGGTCTTGTTCCAATCAAACATGATACGTCCATTTGCTAGAACTGCTTGTGCGTAAATGTCGTCCAAGTCAAATTTTTCCCCGCGTCTTTCAAAGAGTTTCTTGAGTAAGTCACGCAGGGCTCCGAAGTCGGTGGGGAGATTCACTGACTTTAGCTGGATTCTGTCTACGGCCTCCATTACCGAGAAGGTGACTCTCCTACCATTTTCGTGTCCCACCCGGACCACGTGTCTTAAGGCAGTGGTCAGGGTAGTCGGCTGCTCTAGTCTCGCAAGTTGCATTGTGAATTCAAGGTTAGGATAGACCCTGACTGGGTCGATGGGTGGCAATCTCACGACAGGATCTTTCTTGGCTAGTTCATTGGAACTCGTTATTGTGTTCTCCTGTAGTGGTTGTTTTGTATTACTGTTCTCTTTTGTTGAGATTGCCACCGTCTCTGTTGCAGGATGCCATTGCTGTTGGTCTTTAGTCGGCATAGTCCTCCGGCTTAGGGAGGAGGGAGACTTGACTGTAAGAGGCTCAGTTTGAGTTCCTCTGTCGGTTGTGGTGGATTCTGTCTGAGTGCTCTCATCCTTTGTGGTGACTGAGGCGTCGTTGAGCGATCTCAAAAACATCCTAAAGGCACTTGCCCTCATGGCATCCCTCCTCCTTTTGCTCGGGGATTTCCTTTTGGTCATCCTGTGTGTTTTGGCTTGTTCAGCCATAGTCTATCCTTGATATTAATCTCTGTTCCAAGAGTCTGTAGGTGGGGCAATTCCGCCCAGTGGCGCCACAAGGTTTTTTGCCCCTTCTTTTACAGGGGATGCAAACTGTTGTTGCCCTACAGTCTTTACGGACATGTCCGTCTTCGCCACATTTTGAGCAGGCCGACCCCCTGGTACAGTGCCTCAGAACGTGGTCGAGATCTCCACAGTTATGGCAACGCGGTACCACAATATAATCACGTGTATTTATGGCGTGAAAGCCGATGTAGAGTCTGCCCATTGTAGTGATCTTTTTCCACATTTGTGCTGAGACCTCAGCGACGTGGTGAACCACGTCACGGTCCCGAGGTCCTGTTTTGAATCTCAATTTGAAACTTTCTTTAAATTCGTCCTCAGTCATATCTTCAAAATTTTGTGCCCTCACGGTTTCATGAATCTCCTCATTTGACATAATTGTCGGTACATCATACAAGATGACCAAAGGGTTTCTCTTCCTCGGTGGCTCGCATTTGACCACCGAGTTTAGTTTAGGATTATTTAGTAGTTTCATCTTGTCCTCTTCAGAGGCCACTTCTACTATTACTGAGTTCTTGCTTGGTTTGACTTTATTTATTTTTATTTTATCTTTAATCGGATTTACTGTAGTGGTGAGTAGCTCCTGAATTTTCTTTACGCTAGTGTCCTTGCCGGGTAAGGTCCTTAAAAAGACCGTTGTATCAGCCCTCTTTGTTATCTTAGCTATTGTATCTCTAGTTGTTTGAGGTTTCGGTGGCGCTTGTGCGACCACCCCTGCCCAGGTCTTGGCCGGTTGTTTCCTTAACCTTTCATTTTCTTTTTGCAGCTCTTCAACACGGCCCTCAAGCTTGGCGTTTGCTATGGCCCACGCCGCCAATTCATTTTTAATGGTTGTTAGAGCCGCCTGGCTAATCTTCCCGTTTTTAATATTCTGCTCGAGGAGCAAGGTGATTCTGCTGTGTCTCTGCAACACATTTTCCTCCATTACCTGTCCTGACTCGTCCTGGGGAGCAGGTACAGGCATCAATGAAGCTCGCGATAGCGCACTCGATTCACTCGTTTCTGGCATCTCCATGTTTGAACGAGTGAATAAAAGAGGTGGGAGCCCGTCTCTTGCCCCGGACCGGCTCCTCTGGCATGGGGGGGGACTTTTGCAGCTCGCCCACCGACCTCGCCCCTAGGTCAAGGGCACTCCAGAGCTGCCGGGTTCAGCACGCCGTCGCCAGCGCACTGGTCCCCATCGATGGCCCCGTCGTCGACGATTTCACTCGACGCTCCTCGGCAAGTGCACCCCGCACTCCGGAGAGGCGGATGCACCCCTCGCCCTTCGCCGCCTACTAGCCCAAGTTTCCACCTGAAGGCCAAGGACCCACTCCTACTCAGGTGGTGGGTCGGTCCCCCAGTCGTTCGGCGGTCTGGGCCCATCTAACCTAGCCCAGGCGATGTCACCACCTCCTGGGTTTGGCAGAACACGCCCCGGTTACCCAGGGGCGCGGCGAAGCACCCTTGCCGACTCGCGCCGCGATCCCACGCCGACAAACGAGGTCGCCGGCATGCAGAGCACCTGCTGGTCTATGCCCTGCGAACAGAAAGGGACTGGTGTTCGGTCCCTCGACACAGCTCCCCCTGTGCCACGCACCCTTCGCTTTCGCATCGGGTTGGGTCGCAGCTCTCCCTTTTGACGCAAGGCAGAATGCCGAGCTTGACGTCTGGCACCACGGGAAGGCGGAAAGAGCCACTTGGGAAGGAGAGGCTGTAAGAGACGCTTCACTTCCCCGAGTGAGGACTGCCGCGGCACGCCCGACTGGAAAGCGATACGCCCCAGTGCGAGCCTCCGTGCCTTACGGCGCGCCGGCAACGGGCGGGCCCGCGCCGAAACGCGCCGTCAAGCGACTGACCTCACGCCACTTTACCATAATCACAGACCACAAACCTTTGACATCGCTTTTTCATCCGAACAAGTCTGTACCTCCACATACAGCACAGAAACTCATTCGCTGGTCTATTTTCTTCTCGCAGTACCGCTACAATATCTTGTATCTGTCCACTGCTAAGCACGGAAACGCCGATGCGTTGTCCCGTTTGCCTGTTGCTGAGGCTAGGGCATTCGATTCCGCCAAACTTGCTTGCATGTGGATTGATTCGGAAACTGATGATGTGGTCGAATCGTTTCCGATTGATTTTCGTCGTGTAGCTACAGCCACAACTGACGACCCTGTCCTTGCTACCGTTCTGCGTTTTGTTGCTATGCAATGGCCATTGTCAGAGTCACGGATCGGGGACCCGCTGGTTCGCCAATTTTCTGCTCACAAGGAGACTTTTTGTTCGACGTGGTGTTTTGCTGTTTCGTTCTGATAATGATCAGTCTAGGGTCGTAGTACCACCTTCGTTACAGTCCTCTGTCTTAATGCTTCTCCACCAAGGACATTGGGGTATAGTGAGAACGAAACAACTTGCTCGTCAGCACTGTACTTGGTTCAGAATCGATGCCACGATTACGAATATATGCTCTTCTTGCATGGTGTGTGCCGAACAACAATCAGCACCACCGCGGAAATTCTTTGTGCGGCCAAAAGCCATTTTCCCTTGGCAACGCTTACACATCGATTTTGCTGTCCATTCTGGAATGCTCGATGGTTGGTTGTGATAGGTCCATTCAGTAATTTTCCTTTTGTTGTCCGGATGTCTTCCAAGACATCATCTGCCACCATCCAAGCGTTATCTGCTATCTTTTGCATTGAAGGTCTTCGATTCCCGGCGGGGTCAGGGATCTTCTCTGCCTCGTGATGGCTGGGTGTTGTGTGCTGTCCTTAGGTTAGTTAGTTTTAAGTAGTTCTAAGTTCTAGGGGACTGATGACCATAGATGTTAGTCCCATAGTGCTCAGAGCCATTTTGAACCATTTTTTTGAAGATCTTCCACAGACAATTGTTTCCGACAATGGCCCACAATTCATGTCTGCAGAATTTCAGTGATTCTTCAAGGCCAATGGTATTGAACATCTGGCGTCCGCGCCGTTTTCGCCACAGTCAAACGGTGCCGCTGAACGATTGGTCAGGACTTTCAAGTCACAGATGTTGAAGTTGAAAGCGTCGCATTCTCGGGAGGATGCGTTATTGCTTTTGTCCTCGTATCGCTCTCAGCCCCGAGACGGTCACTCGCTGGCTGAGTTGCTCCATGGTCGCCATCAACGAACCTTGATGTCTTTGCTACATCCGCCGCATCCGGTTCCTGTGCAGCGGCAGACACCTGCTTTTGCCACAGGCGACGTCTTCTACCGCCACTATCGAGGTTCACGGCGTTGGCTCGAAGGGCGCATTCTTCGCTGCCTCGGACGCACTATGTGGTTTTGGGGGTCTCTGGTGAGGTGCGCCGGCATCTCAATCAGCTGCGCCTCCGTCGTCGCAAGGGCTCTGACGCTCGCCGTCTGCTTTCAGCGACGGTGCCGTCCGGTCAGCGTCCTGGGGACCCATCTACTGGCTCGCCTCAGCCCCAGGTGTTACCGGCGCTGCCTTCCATTTTGCCCCATGGCGACGCGCTGCCGCCGCCGCTGCCTGTTCTCCCGCCGGCGACGCCAGCAGTGGACGCGTCGCTGCAGCCGTCCGGCGCCTCCCTCGGTCACGCGCCGCCGGTCGCTCCCCGTGACCAGTTGTCCTCCGACATGGAACTCTTTCCCGTTCCGGACCATATGTCGTCTTCGCCCGTCGGGTGCCCCGACCCGATGGAGGTCGACCATTCGGCCCCTCCTGTCTCTCTACGGGCGCATACACCGCATGTTGGCGTGCACCCTGGAGTAGGTTTTCAGGCGTTCCGTAGCTCCCCGCGGTCCGAATGGCAGGGTGCGGGTGGCACAGCCTCGCCTGTTGTTAGGCTCCCCACGTCGTCGCATACGCCAACATGGGGCCCTCCCCACGGCGGGCGGAAGCCTTATACCACAAACGTACGCCGATTTGCGGTGGAAGAATGTGATGTCACCGCCAGACACCACAATTGCTAGGTGGTAGCCTTTAAATCGGCCGCGGTCCGTTAGTATACGTCGGACCCACGTGTCGTCACTATCAGTGATTGCAGAACGAGCGCCGCCACACGGCAGGTCTAGTCTAGAGACTTCCTAGCACTCGCCCAGTTGTACAGCCAACTTTGCTGGCGGTGATTCACTGCCTACATACGCTCTCATTTGCAGAGACGACAGTTCAGCATAGCCTTCAGCTACGTCATTTTCTGTGACCTAGCAAGGCGCCATATTCAGTTACTATAAGTACTATCTTCTGAACAGTGTTGGCTCTTCTGCCAACACAACACTCATTATACTCGTGGCTTTGTTATTATTTCAGCGCTAGCAGAACTACTGTTGCCCAAAATAGCCCAAAATATCACAACGGCAGCAACAGCCCACAGCGCAATGGCCGACACAGACGTGTTGCACGATCTACTGTTGCCTGAGCCAAAGCAGCCGCCTTCTTTGTGAAGTTTATATGGACCGCTAAGCAATCAGAAGGAAGTAACATGACAATAAGTGACTGTTACTGTAATTGTCGGTTGTAAACTGATTATATGTACAATTCCAGAAAAAAATGTGGTACACGCGGAAAGACGACGTCGATTTTGATCCGATGAAGGTATGTGCCATATGAGGGATAGCAGATGTACCGATGACGGCTTCAACGTCACCCCCTGCAGATAGCGTAGTGGCATAGCTACCGTCTAATAGGGCTTGCTCACAGCGAAAAGGCTGAGTGTGATGAAAACGTATGAAGCAAGCACTCAACCAAGCCACAGAGACCCTCTCGTGCTTTCAACAGCCGACTGAGCGAGTTTGAAAGAGGTCACATTGTAGCCTTCCGAGTGGCAGGATGGTCCTTCAGGAGGATTACCACAGAAGTTGGACGTGATGCGTCAATTGTGCAACGATGCTGTTATCAGTGGTCACGTGAACATTCTCACACCCGTGGACAAGGTTCTGAACGCACACGTAGCACAGACGCCCGCCAGGATCGTCGTATTATAAGATCACAAAGGCAGATCGTATAGCTACCACAGCAGAGATTAGAGGGTTTGTGAGCCAAGATGTGTCAACACGAACTGTTTGCAAACCAGGTATTAGCAGTGGACTATGGGGACGCACACCTCTAGCCTATTGACAACTGTTGCCACGACACAGCATCGACGTACACAGCTCGTCTAGTGAGATTCTGCTCGCAAGTGATAGTCGTTTGCACGTGTGATGCAGACGTGGTGAGCGCTGCCTCGTAGTGTGCATTCGTGCAAGATGCACTGGCACCACCCCAGGCCTTATGGTCTGGGGTGCGATAAGCTACAACTCCTGTTCACCTTTGATGTTTCTAGAGGGGACGCTGACCAGCACTCGGTAAGTGCAGAATTTTATTATGCACGTTCTTTTATCGTTCCTGCAACAGGAAGGTGACGCGTTGTTCCAACAGGATATTGCTCTCCCACGCATTGCCCGTGAAACTCAATGTGCTCTGCAAGACGTGCAACAAGTTCCCTGAACAGCACAATCTCCAGACTTGTTTCCAATCAGGCACGCATGGAAGAAGATGGGACCTTAAGTGACTTGTGCGACTCGTCAACATACGAGTACAACTCTTACAGAACTATATGAACAGACTGAGGTAGCATGGAATAATGTGTCCCAGAACAGTATTCGCCATCTGTACGATTGACTAGAAGCCAGAGTCAGCGTATGCATTGCTGCCTGTGTAAGGTACACCATATATTAATATGGGTACTTCATCATGGGTTAATACCTGGTGCCTTAGAACCATTTGTAATATTGATCCGTAAATGTTATCATTTCATGTACTCCATGCACACTGTTTCAACAACAAATCTTGAGTGAATTGGAAAATTTCTAAAGGGTGTACTAATTTCTTTCCCAGCAGTAGATCTATAAACTTTTTCTTACTTTTAACACCCTCAACAATAACAGCACATGCTCACTTCCAGTTTATTACACAGCCTGAAGTACGAACATGTGTACCGGCATTAGTAGCTAGTTGAACTTGCAAAAAGAATTTTAGAGACTGTGCAGTGGCAGAGTCTGATAATTGTCAGCTGTATCACATTAATACAGGACTGGAAAAAGGAACGGAGCTAATTTTTAGATCAACAGAAGAAATGAATTACAGATGTAAGATTCGAGAACATAACTTTATTAGTCCTGCCAAATTATTGGTTGAAAATGCAAGATTCCAATGTAGATCTAAATTATAAACTAAAAATTAATTAGTATGTTATTAAAACTGTGTTCTGTGTGTAAATGCGTATGCAGAACCGAATAAAGATTTTCTAGGAGGATATTTGCTTGTCTTATTCACTAACCTGCGAAAAGTACTAAGAAGTCCCATTTACAACGATCTACATGTTTGTATTTCTGAGGGGGAAGTGGGTAGTTGGGTGACCTTGGAAAGTAGCAGCACACACACACACACACACACACACACACACACACACACACCTTAATGGTATGACAAAATAATGGTGCCGATTGAAGCTTAGTGGGACGTACATCAACAGTTCTGTACATCAACAACTATTGTTGAATACATTCTGCCCATTTACAAAATTATTATTATTATATTGTCAGAAGTTCAAAACCACTGTACTATGTGTGTACTTGGGGGGGGGGGGGGGGTTCAGCTTGCATGGCATTGGCTGACACATCAGTGCTCTGGAGCCCAAATGCATTTGGCTGAAGCAAGAGCCATAAAGGGTGGGGGAGAGGGGTGGAGCAGGGAGGGAATTCCAGGAAATAGAGGAGGGATGGTGTGTGGTTTGTGGGACGCTGAACTGCGTGATCATCAGCGCCTGTGCGAGGTCCCAATTTCTGCAGGGTCCAATTTTTACACTACGCAACCTAGCCTCTGTCACGGATGATGATGATGATGATGATGATGATGATGATGACAAGACAAACACCCAGTCACTGGGCAGAGAAAAATCCCCAACCTAGCCGGGAATCGAACTCGGGACCCCGTGATCCAGAGGTAGCAACGCTAGCCACTAGACTACGAGCTGCGGACGAGGGGGAGCGAATTTCAGAAATGCAGATGCTGACGCCAGTAACCTTCAGTAAAGCTGACTTTGGTATTCCCGAATGCCCACTGATAGCCTACTGCAAAGCCTTCATCCCTCCTTCCTCCTCCTCACAAAATTTTTTATTAAAAGCATTTACATTTTTATGCAATGTACAAATTTCCAAGTTTCTCAAGTAACTTTCAGATAATAAAGTTGTGTGATAACGTAAGTCCTAAAATAAGCAAGGTATTCAGGAGAACTGCAAGCTACATTTAATATGGAATACTTTTCTGTTACAGAGTGTCCACTCATTTGAAACTTTCTGGCAGATTAAATGTGTGTACCGGTCAGGGACTTTAACTAGGAACCTTTGCAAAGCTCCCAGGTTCAAGTACCTGTCTGGCACATAGTTTCAAACTGCCAGGAAGTTGCATTTCAACTATTCGTCTAAGGGATGGGCTACATGGATTAGTTCGCGGTCCTATTGGCTACAGAGCACATACTGTCCAGGAAAAGGCTCCCATTCACAAGCTGACTGTACTTGCTGCCAGCAAATGATACGGCATGGTTCGTAAATCTACAGGTCAAACCGGCAAACTGCAGGAATATAAGTGAAGCAAAACAGAAAGGGATAGACACAACACTGGAGACAACGAAGAACTTTTTGTTGAGAACAGAAGTAGAAACGAGTGAAGGAAACAGCATTCCTTCCATTTATACCCTCACATAAGCATAACGTGAATACTTGTGTCCAAAACCGTGGTGCTGAGACAAGTACTGATAATGTGGGTGTACACATAAATTACTAAGTTTTCAAAGGTCAGTGAGCTCGTCGCTATTATAGTACTCAAATCGATTGCATGCCTCAAGAACTTCTCAAATTTTCGAACGAATGCTTATAAAGTGATATACTTTTGTGTATTGCAATGTCTTGCAAGTTATGCTAATATGTGTTTTAAACAAATTACTATTACATTAAAACTTATTACTTCTAGAAATCAGTGTCAAGATGAAAGGGCGGTCACAGTAAAATGCAACTTGGTTGAGAAATAGTGAGAAGAGAGTAAAACACTGTTACCCACCCTCGAATTCATTCCTGGATCGGTACGCAATGCAGTCTCGGACTGAAGAGATTTGCAGTCATCAGCTGTCATTGCATGCAGAGTCTGTGATATTCTGCCAGTGCTGAAGAAGCCACCGCAGGAGAGGAGGAGAGCGGGTTTCGTGGGGTTTCGTGGGCTGGCCTTTGACACCCCGGCGGTAAGCCGCTTACGGGGCCGAGCTCGGTGCTACGCCTGTTCGCTGCCGCACACACCACATTGATGGTGAGGTTCTCGCAAATGCCCTAATGGCATTGCTCTCAGGTCCGCGCATCCCACATCAGTGTAGCTACACTATGGGTCATTAAATATGCAAAATCAAGGAGGATAGTAAACGACGAAATGTTACTTACTGTGAGGGTACAGTATGGTAGGAAGAGTAAATGTTAAGTCCCATAGTGCTCAGAGCCATTTGAGCCATTTAAGCCTCCTTTTGTAGTGGCCAGAGGATTGTCATGAATGGAACTGACTTCAGCGTAATACTCTGAATAAAAGTGTCATTTCTATTCGCATCATTGTGTATTTATTTCAGTTACCTTCTGTACTGTAGTGTAGCAGTTATTTCAATGTATGGTCCACGTTTCATCGAGTTATTTTACTTGACAGTGATACATGCGAACGTTATTTTCGTCCTTAAGTTTTGCACACCAGTGTACTTCTCTAGTCAGAGACAACTCGCAATAACTTCTCTTTATTTTGTTAAAGTGATTTTTTGAAATCTGATAAAGGAGAAGTTACTTTTCCTTTTTTTCTTTACCGAACCTGAGTGTTTCATTTCTTCCTTTCGTACATATTTTTATTAATCTTAGAATCGAATATGAGTTTGTAGATACTACGATGTCAATGTGAAGAGTAATTTTTTCCTGTTTTAGAACTTTTTTATAGTTCGCATCTCTATTTTGAGGGTCTCTTTTCAAAGGGAAGCGAAACAAATTCTTATTTCTGTTTGCTATTCTGTATGTTCTTTCGGTATATTATAAATTCAAATTACAAAATTAAAAAGGTCAAAATTTTATTTTAATGCTGTAAGACAGAGGTTATATATTTTTTTCTTTCACATATACACTCGCTGC
Organism: Schistocerca piceifrons; assembly: GCF_021461385.2. Lineage (NCBI taxonomy): Eukaryota > Metazoa > Arthropoda > Insecta > Orthoptera > Acrididae > Schistocerca > Schistocerca piceifrons. The sequence goes on from NC_060149.1 coordinate 675,756,269, forward strand.
TTTCGAGCTACAGCGCGTTTCCCAAAACTTCTCTTGGCCTTTTGTATAAAAAAAAAGTTTATTTCCACCACCACTTCTATCCCATCAGTTATAGGATTCGATACAAATTTATTACACTTTAGCTTTGACGTCTATCTACTAATACCTTTCGAAGATAAAAAAAAACGTGGAATCTCGAAGCAGTACTCTTGTAAGTCAAAATAACTCTTTTCATTGTTATTTTATAGTTCCCGGGTACTACTAAACTGAAATGGGTAGTCTTCTTGAGTTATTAATAATGAAGTCACAAACTACTCTAACTATCCGGCAACAATAAGACTAGCTCCTGCCTAGCGTAAATTTGTAATTGAGTCTTTCTCCGTACTCAATTCTAGCAAAATGCAATCCCTCCAACTCAAACCAACAAACGTAATCTTTCTCACTGGATAAGGTTCTGTTAAGGAATAGCTACGTCTAAGAGGATAATAACTGGAAATGCTACCTATCATTTCTCTATTCCCAGTTGAACAACCATATAAAAGTTTCGAGACGTTATTTACTCGGAGATCAACTAATGATTACTCTGTCAATAAAATTCTTCTGGGTTTGAGGCAGCATTCTCATCTATAAAATTCCAACGTTTCGGCGACTGTTGCAAGGCGCCTTCCTTAGGGTGTACTGCTAACTGCTGAATGAGCACTAGGCTGGCTCTGAGCACTATGGGACTTAACATCTGAGGTCATCAGTCCCCTAGAACTTAGAACTAATTGAACCTAACTAACCTAAGGACATCACACACATTCATGCCTGGGGCAGGATTCGAACCTGCGGCCGTAGCGGTCGCGCGGTTCCAGACTGAAGCGCCTAGAACCGCTCGGCTACTCCGGCCGGCCTGAATGAGCACTCGTTTGGTTACTTATATACTATGGAGGAGTGCTGTCATTGGATGTGATGGTTAGGAGGAAGGGTATTAGGAGTTCATTTCATTGGTCTTGGCATTGCATGTTGTCATTGGCGGAAATAGACGTTTTCCACTGGAGTTTCCTTTACTGCTTGCCATTGGTGGAAATCGTCGAATAGGAAATTGAGCGGCGACTACAGCGTAGCGTTGTTTACTAACTGCCCAGTATCGACTAGGCCGCGTCAGCGCTCTGTGTACCCTCCACCGCTGTGGCCTACCGCGCGCCTGTTGCTTTGCGAGAGCTGTCCTCCGCAAAGTTGTCACTGCTGGCACCCAAGACGATGGAAGCCGGTACCCGTCTTCTCTGTTTATATTGTCCGGTCGCTGGGCAATTTCTATAGCCTCTCTAATTTTCCTCCTCAAACTAAACGGCTGTTTCGCCAGTACGCGGCCCTCTCGAATTTCAATCTCCATCTTGCTCTGTTCCTGATGTTCTGCCACCGCTGACTTGTTGTATTGTTTGAGGCGGATATATCTCTCGTGTTCAGTTAATCTTGTGCTTATTGGACGCTCAGTCTCACCTACATACACTAGTCCACATTCGCACCCGACTTCATAAACTCTGGCGGCATAAAAATTGTCGGTTGTATCATTCGTCGAACCCAGAATGTCTTTTATTTTGTTGTTGCTACGAAAAATCCGCTTAATACCAAAAAAATGAACTCCTAACCCCCTTCCTCCTCACCCTCACATCCAATGACAGCACTCCTCCATAGTATATAAGTAACCAAACTAGTGCTCATTCAGCAGTTAGCAATACACCCTGAGGAAGGCGCCTTGCAACAGTCACTGAAACGTCGGAATTTTATAGATGATAATGCGGCCTCAAACCCAGATTTTTATTGACTGTGACAACGGCCGCGGAAGCCTACGTTTACAATGATTACTCTGATTCTACTCAGCAGATAATTCCTTTAACAGGATTGCCCCCTACTACAATAGTAACAGCCAATCGCGGTTTTCCGACAAACTTAGGAATTTGCTACCAAAAAATCTAACATTTGGAATGCTCTGTAAATACAACCTGATAAGTGTAGGCGACTTTACAATAGACGACACACCCATCTGGTCGGCTCCCGATCCAAATGTCATCTAACTTCAGCAACCATTCTGAATTTCACTAGAACCATAAATAACAAAGGAAAATGTCTGTCTGCCGGCCGAAGTGGCCGTGCGGTTAAAGGCGCTGCAGTCTGGAACCGCGAGACCGCTACGGTCGCAGGTTCGAATCCTGCCTCGGGCATGGATGTTTGTGATGTCCTTAGGTTAGTTAGGTTTAACTAGTTCTAAGTTCTAGGGGACTAATGACCTCAGCAGTTGAGTCCCATAGTGCTCAGAGCCATTTGAACCATTTGAAAATGTCTGTCTGTTCTCATAGAAAGGTCACCTTTGATGTCGAGTACGTCCATTCACCTCCATCGAATCTTGCTTTTGTCTTATCACTATTGGCATTTCTGAAGTTCCTCCTTTCTTCAAATTCCATTCCAAAATCATATTTTTTTACGTATAACAATATATAAAGTATATAACAAGCTAAAGTGAAAGATACCCACAACATTAACTATTCCCTTTCAAAGCTATCTGTATGTAAGGAGGTGCGACTACTGTTCTCATGACCCCATATCCTCAATTTGGTCCGTCACAGTCTAGGACACAATTTCCATGTTAGTGATACCCTGTCATGGATCCGAAGCTTGGAACATCACAGTGCGTTACCAAGCGTGGACTCGGGGAGGTGTTGCGCTCTTTCTTTCCTTCGACCTTCCCACTGACTTACCCTGTCATAGCTTCCAAACCATGATGCAACTCGGCACTTTCAGAATAAGAAATGATTGAAAAAGATGAGAGAATGATTAACAAATCATTAACAGAGGTAAAATAATCGATTATTGTCAAAAAAATCTTCAGAACTAGCAGGAATTGAAGGCCTGACCGTAGGATTTGCAATTTTACACTAAATCCAGTTTTTTAATTCGGAGTGTTTTTTACAGCCTATCTTTCTACTGTTAGTGAGTGGCCTCCTGACCTGGCTTCTCCAACATGCGTTTTCTCTGTAACACAGGAGAAATAAAGATCTTTCCTTGAGAAATATGATGTTTGGTTTGTGGTGCGCTAAACTGCGCGGTTATCAGCGCCCTTACAAATTCCCAACCTTTGCTTAGTCCAATCTCGCCACTTTCATGAATGATGATGAAATGATAACACAAACGCCCAGTTATCTCGAGGTAGGTGAAAATCACTGACTCCGCCGGGAATCAAACTCGGGACCCCGTGCTCGGGAAGCGAGAACGCGACCGTGAGACCACAAGCTGAGGACCTTGAGAAATAGAAGTACTACTCTTCGTTAGGAAGTTCATATTCTTCTTGAAGACAATACCTTTCTAATAAGTTAATATTTTGAACTGTTTCTTAGTAAAGTCTGAATTCTTGGAATTCAGATTTTCATATTTGCCATAATAGTAAAGATTATTCCTTCATAATTGTTTTTAATTGATTATTCTAGCTAAACCCAACAACCTAGACGTATTCAATCACAGACAAGGTAATTTCTACCAGAATGTCAGTGTAAAATGAGTACGTAAGTATCTCTAGTTGGATTGCGGAGACATTTGTACTTTTGACTTCTGTTCTGTTTTGGTGTGTTACTATATTTTAGGTGCACTTGAACGAAGAGTTACAGCTGGAAACTGACCAGTAGCGCTAATAAAGCACTTTTTTAAAACAAAGAGCATGCTGGAATGATGGAAATGAAGCTGTCTTAAGCGTCTACAACGGTCCAGGGAGCAATCCCAATCACAAACGTAAATAAGTCAGGGTCAAGGCCATTGTTCAATAGAGCGTAACTAATGGCTTCAGAGACTAGCAAGAGACGGGCTAGGACGAGACGGGCAGCGGTGTGTAGCGGCACACACGTGTCAGCGGCCGGTGACACGTGACGTGCTTGCTGCGGCTGCGGCGCCTCGTGCGGACGCAAGCTGCGGCTGCAGTACGTAGCCCGAGTATCTCTGAGGTGTTCATCCTATCGATGCCCGGGCTCGGCAGCGTATCTCAGCCGCCATCGGATACTGAAGATCCCTGTTTTTCAACAGAGGCTTTAAACAGCTCAACTTCATTTTAAGAAAGATAAATTTGTCCCGACTTATCTACCATTATACTTAAAAAATTATAGCCGGCCTGTGTGGCCAAGCGGTTCTAGGCGCTTCAGTTTGGAACCGCGCGACCGCTACGGTCGCAGGTTCGAATCCTGCCTCGGGCATGGATGTGTGTGATGCCCTTAGGTTAGTTAGGTTTAAGTAGTTCTAAGTTCTAGGGGACTGATGAACTCAGATGTTAAGTCCCGTAAAAAAACTAAAAAAAAGTTCATCACGCTCATGAAAACGTATGTACTTTCTGGTTTAGCTAAGGACAACAAATACCCTTACTCGTTAACAGATAACATCAAGAAGTTTTCAGAGACGTGGTGACAACAGGATGTCCAGAACTTAGCATAGCCTTATATTACATGAAATGCGTTCTGATGAAAAGAGAAAAGGGCAGTCCGTTCTGACACAGCACAGTGACGGTCTTGTAGCGAAGTCCCCTACAAAGCTCTTATAAAGTTAAGAGTGTCAGGTTTTTGTAGTTAGTGTCTGGCCAGTTGCTGCTGACAAGGGAAGTGACTGTAATGTTTGGAAAAGCGAAGGCGAAATTCTAAATTCTGTTTTTCCTATGTTCCTTTACAAAAGGTATTCTTGACATCCAGAATGTGATCGATTTTCCGCCGCATCATGTTGATGATCACCACGAGGCATTGGAACATAGCTGAAATGCCCAAAAATCATGAAGAACGATTGGATACATGTCTGATCATGTACGGAATTTGAACTAACGCTACCGTGAACTACAGTTTACTGCTGGTCTCTTATTCGCGCCGGCCCAGGTGGCCGAGCGGTTCTAGGCGCTACAGTCAGGAACCGCGCGACCACTGCGGTCGCAGATTCGAATCCTGCTTCGGGCATGGATGCGTGTGATGTCCTTAGGTTAGTTAGGTTTACGTAGTTCTAAGTTATAGGGGACTGATGACCTCAGCAGTTAAGTCTCACAGTGCACAGTCATTTGAATCATTTGAACCTTATTCACAAAACGTTCTTTAGCGACTCTGTAAGAAAAGCAGCAGACTTAATACATCGAACTTCTGCATATGGAGAATGTCCCAGTAGAAATGGTCAATATTCGGGGATATGACAGGAACGATCATTCGAAGCAACAACGTTTGATAAACATGGTCACTAAACGCATGCCTTAAGAGCTACTAACAGTAGATCTTTGATATAGTGAAACAATGCTCTTCTGTTGACAGCTCGTTTCTTTCCATATTTTGGGAGGAATTGGTATGGACCAAAAAAGGAAAAAACTGTGTAGTAAACATGGGATCTAAAATGAATGCCTTAAGAGCTATAAGCACTTCTTCATCTTGGCTACTGTGAAACACAACTCTTCTGCTGAACAACTACTCATTGCTCTGAAGGTATGCATTTTAGAGACCGTGTTTACTACACAATTTTTTCTTGTTTTGATCCACACTACCTCGTCCCAAAATATGGAAAGCAACGAGCTTAGAATAGAATAGATTTGTTCCACAATATCGAAGATTCAGTGCTCATAGCTCTTAAGGTATGCTTTGTGAGCCCATGTTGAAACGTCCCCTTTGAACAATTATACATGACTGTGCTTAAACTGACGCACAATATTTTTTTTTTTTAGCGCAACGCAATCTGACTTTCAATAATCCCTACAAAAGAATGGCCCTGACTGACATTAACCTATACCTTTCACAAATCACTTACCTCATAAAAATCTTCGTTACTCGAACTACTGCAATACAGCGAGCGCCACTACTGCCAGCTAAATAAAAGATTCAAACTACGGAAAGCACTAACTACTGATAGGCATAGATAGCAAATGAAAGGTTTTAATAGAGAACAAACAATGTATTTACCTTAATAGTCATAATATACACTCCTGGAAATTGAAATAAGAACACCGTGAATTCATTGTCCCAGGAAGGGGAAACTTTATTGACACATTCCTGGGGTCAGATACATCACATGATCACACTGACAGAACCACAGGCACATAGACACAGGCAACAGAGCATGCACAATGTCGGCACTAGTACAGTGTATATCCACCTTTCGCATCAATGCAGGCTGCTATTCTCCCATGGAGACGATCGTAGAGATGCTGGATGTAGTCCTGTGGAACGGCTTGCCATGCCATTTCCACCTGGCGCCTCAGTTGGACCAGCGTTCGTGCTGGACGTGCAGACCGCGTGAGACGACGCTTCATCCAGTCCCAAACATGCTCAATGGGGGACAGATCCGGAGATCTTGCTGGCCAGGGTAGTTGACTTACACCTTCTAGAGCACGTTGGATGGCACGGGATACATGCGGACGTGCATTGTCCTGTTGGAACAGCAAGTTCCCTTGCCGGTCTAGGAATGGTAGAACGATGGGTTCGATGACGGTTTGGATGTACCGTGCACTATTCAGTGTCCCCTCGACGATCACCAGTGGTGTACGGCCAGTGTAGGAGATCGCTCCCCGGGTGTTGGCCCTGTGTGCCTCGGTCGTATGCAGTCCTGATTGTGGCGCTCACCTGCACGGCGCCAAACACGCATACGACCATCATTGGCACCAAGGCAGAAGCGACTCTCATCGCTGAAGACGACACGTCTCCATTCGTCCCTCCATTCACGCCTGTCGTGTCACCACTGGAGGCGGGCTGGACGATGTTGGGGCGTGAGCGGAAGACGGCCTAACGCTGTGCGGGACCGTAGCCCAGCTTCATGGAGACGGTTGCGATTGGTCCTCGCTGATACCCCAGGAGCAACAGTGTCCCTAATTTGCTGGGAAGTGGCGGTGTGGTCCCCTACGGCACTGCGTAGGATCCTACGGTCTTGGCGTGCATCCGTGCGTCGCTGCGGTCCGGTCCCAGGTCGACGGGCACGTGCACCTTCCGCCGACCACTGGCGACAACATCGATGTACTGTGGAGACCTCATGCCCCACGTGTTGAGCAATTCGGCGGTACGTCCACCCGGCCTCCTGCATGCCCACTATACGCCCTCGCTCAAAGTCCGTCAACTGCACATACGGTTCACGTCCACGCTGTCGCGGCATGCTACCAGTGTTAAAGACTGCGATGGAGCTCCGTATGCCACGGCCAACTGGCTGACACTGGCGGCGGCGGTGCACAAATGCTGCGCAGCTAGCGCCATTCGACGGCCAACACCGCGGTTCCTGGTGTGTCCGCTGTGCCGTGCGTGTGATCATTGCTTGTACAGCCCTCTCGCAGTGTCCGGAGCAAGTATGGTGGGTCTGACACACCGGTGTCAATGTGTTCTTTTTTCCATTTCCAGGAGTGTATATAGCAGTTCATGACATCCAGTCTTACAAATTTCAAAACTCCGCCATCTCTCTCCCCAAATCCACCACTGCTGGCGGCTCACCCCCAACCGCGCAACGCTACGCGCTGTTAACAGCCAACTGCCCAACACCACAAGGGCAGACAACAATGCAAACTAGCCACAGACTGCACACAGCACAGCCAGTGATTTTCATACAGAGCGCTACGTGGCGTTACCAATAAGAAAACCTAAACAGCCTACTTACATAGCCCCCATGCTCCCCACAAACAATTTTACAAATTGTTTTGGGCAGTGGCCAATAATGATTTGATAAAATTTTTCATAATTACAATAACAAAGATATCTAATGCACACACTTATTGATACAATGTTGGTCAAAAGCTAAAATTTTCTCACAGTCTATAAAGACAGTCCTGATCGTTCATCACAGTAAAATAGCAGAGTTTTTCTCAAAGTCTGAGCAGTAAAAGAAAATGCACACGGAAGTAGCGGATTTCCATGGAGTCTTGAAGAAGTAGTGTTGTCCTTCCAATGGAAAGACAGTGCTGACTCTTGACATGCAGACAGGTAATGGGCCACAACAGAGCAAACCCACAGCAGAGTCAGTCGAAGTTTTGAAGAATATTGGTAGGTAGGTCATCACAGAGTAGACCCACTGTAGTCCTGGTAGAGAGTATGGTATTGGTGGGCCACCAGAGGTGCAGACCCACTGCAGTCCTTGTAGAAATAACGGTATTGGTGGGCCATCAAAGATGCAGACCCACTGTAGTCCTTGTAGAAATAATGGTATTGGTGGGTCATCAAAGGTGATGACCCACTGTAGTCCTTGTAGAGATAATGGTACTGGTGGGCCATCAAAGATGCAGACCCATTATAGTCCTTGTAGAGATGGCCAACAGCCAACTGTTGCGACTGTGCAGGTGCACAATCACCATCGAAGAGCCTTGCGGAGAATATAGCAAGTCCATGAACCACCACTTGTGCACTCACAAAGTTTTTGAATTGTCCTTAGAACCAGCAATGCTGTTAACCAGTCCCTTGCTGAATTATCAACACATGTCCAAACACTAACAGTCCTCTTTTTTTTCACATATTGTGCATATACTATGACCAACAGAAATGTGTGCAGTGAAATGAATGCTTACAAGTTACTTAATTTGATGAACTGATGTCAATTACAATATTATAACATGAGAATACAATTACAAAGGTACAAAATACGCCATTAAAGAACATATCAATACAGATAACATTTGTGGTAATGCAGGCTTTGCAGAAGAATCGAAATAACATATACATCAGTGTTACAGTAATTATGACATGAGTACATACACAAAAGATCAGAATAACTTTCGAAACGCCAACTTCACACATGAGCATTAAAACAAAACAGAACAAATAATGTTTAAACATCTTTACAAAGTAAATAACATACTATCAGAAAAATTCTACAACATAACTCTTATTAGCTAAACACGTTAAGACAGGAAAAACACAAATTCACATAGTGTAATAACACAAAAATACAGGACAGGGTTTGTTTTCAGTGTGACATTTGGTACTGCAGTCCACCCCAAAGCTTCATTCCATATATCTTTCCTCTTATTTCAACATTTGTTTCCACCAAAAAAATTCTATCCAAGCATGCTTTCTGTATTTATATGTTCACACATTTCTTACCTCATTATTTATTTACCATTATCTTACATCATCATTTATTTCCAAGAAAATCCTACCTAAACCTGTTATCCCTAAACCCTACTTTTTTGGTTCATATCCTCTTTCAAAATACTTTTTTGGCCAAACCATTTTCTTATAGCTTCTCAATGCATTTCTTCCAATTCATCACAACTTGTTCTCTTATATGGCCTACCCCATCTTAAGCTAACTTTAATCTACTGAGCTCAGATGCTAAACTAAGGAATGAGGCAATGCAGCAGCACAAAACAATTAACACAAACAGCAATGATAAAAAATACAAATGGCAAAGCAAGCAGAATAAATTAGCAAAGCAAATGCAATATTACAACTAATATAAGGCAATGCGCAGTAAACAAGAAAAATAAATCAGTAGTAAAACTAGATTAACAGAGTAATACAAAGTGAAATTTAATAACACTATGCCTGGCAAACAGTAGCAGCAAATGCAATAACTTACATCTAATCATGAAAAAGCTCAAGCAGAAAAAATATTACAGTAAAGATGGCCATGTCTAATACCTATGTCACATCTTAACACTAGAGTGATGCATCACTGTAACTTGCTCTAGCAGACAAGTTACCAAGTCACTGACAAAAATTATGTATGCAATTCCTGTGAAGTGGAACTGTCTTATTGTGCTCCCTCATTTTTTTGGAATACATCCATCATAAAGTTATTTTTTATGGATCTGTAAGCATAAAATATTTATATTAGTACATCTATACAATTTTATTTTAACCAATGCTGCAGTGCAGCTAGGAGCTAGATGTTAAACAAAATAGACGAAGCAAGGTGTGAAATGTCATTCACTAGGCATATGGCATTTCATAATGCAGTAAACAATCTTTCAACTAGCAAGACAATAGACGTGAAATGTTTCTCATCATTTCATTTCAGTAAATATCATAAATTAAGAACTCTACAGTGCAATCATGTTTTCAATTTTGAGGGTGTCGTATTTACGATGCTTTCTACAAAGGAATGTCAATAGTGAGAGTAATGGCCTCCCTCTTTTCTTTTTACCTGGGCCTCTGAAAAGGCACACACTAATGGCTTTTTCTCCAGGCATCTGACACAGCTGGCCGCTCAAGACGCATTACGTCAGGGTCACTTGGCTTTCTTACCGAAATATTTACGACACCAGTTTGCACTACTGTGACAGTCTCATATAAAAATTTCACGGTTCGAGAATTTGTGTTGCAAATCTGTAGAAACAAAATCCTATAAATATAACAGTGTCCAAAAAATATTCGTCGTCATTGTGATACATTCATGCATTTAGACACATTTCATAACTCTTAAAGTACGAGTCTTGGTTTCCAACATACTTTTTCACAAGTCAGAGTCCCTAACCACTACTCATTATTCCTTATCTTATTACACACATACATATTCGTCGACACTTCTTCAATATTTCATCATAATAAGTACGTAGCATAATCAAATTCCTCATATAGCATCAGCTTATTGATCATAAACATACCGCAACAGCGTAATACACATCGTCATCATAAAACCTCAGCCAAATCTCAAAAAAGGCATAGCTTTCTGCAATAATATCAAAACCTAAAAAAAATTCTCTGCTCATTTCAATAGTGTCATCTACCTCAAACGAAATCATGCTCCCTTACCAAATACATCATTCATAGCTCTCATAGTATTACAATGGTTCCGAAAAAATATGAACATTTCACAAAGTACAGACAAAATACAATTTCATAAGTGTGAAGTCATCCAACTGTGTAATTGCGTAAATATCTGTCACTGACGCAGTAAAAAAAAATATTTGTTTCTCTGTTAAATAATCAGATAGCTATGTAATTCTGTGTTAGAGGAATATGGTACCGATGTGTAAAGTTGTATAAGCAAATACCATATTAGCTAGGGCTCCTTGTGCTTGCCAAACACATGGTACACAAAGTAAGCGTGTCCCCCTCTGAGGATTAATGTAATTATACCCTCAGGTGTTACAGATTACAGCAATGGAATGAAATGTATCATGGAAAACTTTCTTTGTAATTCAAAAATCTTTAAAAATAAATGTTTTAAGTACAAAATTAATCACTCAAATGCGTGTCCTGTAGCGCTAAATGTGCGTCTTGCTGTAAGATAATTCTGTTGAAGTGTCGTAGTTATCGTCCTCTGTAAGCAAAGTTCTGCTGAAGTCGATGTACTCACCTCGTCATAAACAAAAGTGAGACGCTTTGCGTATAGATATCGTAGTTATTATGCTTATTACCGTGATGAAGAAAATACTATAATGTAACGTATTGTTGTGCTACGAAAAAGGCTGTCTCATTGTAGCTATACCACAAAAGTTACTACTAACACATGTTTTACTTTCCAGAAGAATTCGGAAAACCTGTGCAGATATAAAACAGATACACTGCAAAAGCAACATTGTAAATTGTCACTCATTAGTAGCGTTGTGATAAAATGGTGTAGCTGTCACATAAACTAACCACTGTATCATCTGGTATCTCACAGAAAGTACTTCAAATCCAGAATGTATTTTCAAGTAAACCAAAATGTTGCATTAAAATCTCATTAGCAGTACTGTTAAATGTTCTAAGTATGTGAGCCTTATAGTCGTTACGTAATTGTGCAATTAACAAGCAAGAATGTACACACACAATAACACTGTGTCATCTGTTCACAATAACAATGCATTCGTAATTTCTGTTTAAATAAGTTCTCTTGGTTCTTGACTGGATATTTAACTTCAAACATTGTTGCATATTAACAGATTCTAAGTCTGACAAAGCATACTAGTAATGCAAAGTGAAAAGTTACATGGAAAGACAAAGTTAAAAAGCTGATTACCTTTCAATAAACGGTTTTACATGTGAAATGTGGTGTAAACCTTTACTCTTCCTAGTACGAAGAGGTTCAACTTGAACGGAATTATCATGCGGTATACGTCGGTGAGGAATGCTAAAATTTTTCTCAAGGTTAGCATCTATGTTAATTTTCTCTGAGCCAGCCGGCGCACGCGGCTGCCTGCGGTGCGAGTCATTGCCTGTTCCTTTGTTGGCGCGCGTCGTTATTGGGATTAGGAGACCTAACTTCTACAAATTCACCTTGACAAGAAGGCTCTGCCCTGTTTGAAGCTCGCCAGTTCTGTTGGAATTCAGGTCTGTTGTTTTGTCGGTAGTTTACATAGTTTCTTGTTTGTCGGTCATGTGATGGAGAATTTCTAGCGGAATCGTAACTGCGCGCTGAACTGTTGCGTCTGAAGTTATTCTGTCTCCCTTGATAATAATTGTTTTTGTTCCCATATTGTCTGTTTCTATGGTAATGTCATATTCATTACTACGGAAATGCGATCTTTCTCTGTAACTATTACTACTCTGCCAACGGTTGTCATACGGGTGGTGTCTGTTTTGGTCACGATTTACGTTGTAAGAATAGCCTTGACGTGTATTATTCCTGTCATCGCGGAATTGTGACAGATGTGGCCTGTAATTGTTGTGCTCCTGTTTTTGCGTTCCGCTATTGTCAGTGTCAATTTCCAGTTCTTGTAAAAGTCCCTGAGAAGCTTCAATGTAGTCTTTGCAACGTCCTGCTAAAATAATATGTCGTAAATGTTCAGGCAATTTGATTAAGCAAATGCGGATGAGTTCTGAGGGGCTGTATGGGTTTGAAAGATACTGATTCTTATGCAACATGTCTTCAAAATATTTCATAAGACTCGAAAATTCAGATTGTTCGAAACGTTTCATCATTATGATGCTATGTTTTACTTGAGACCAATACGCTGAGAGGAAGGCATGATAAAATTCTCCTTCACTGTGGCAATCGTGAATGACCGATCGCATTCTTACAGCTGGTTCATTCTCTAAATAGCCACACATAAATTCTAACCTGTGCTCCAATGACCAGTTGGGAGGAAAACAATGAGAGAATTGATGAAGCCATGCTTGTGGATGAATGTCGTTGTCAGAATTCTTAAATGTTTTGAATTTACGTGTAGTAATGAACAGCTTATAGTCAAAATCATGGTGTCGGTGAGTCGCACATCGCTCATTGTTACTTCGTTCCGGCGGTTCCATCTCAAAATCCAATGCGCCTTGCCAATTTCTTTCATAATTTCCGAAGTGTCCTGTGTTATTATTTTGTGATTGTTCCGTACTTCTATGTCCCTCTTCCCGTACTGGAGTGCGAGTGTTCTCTGAAATATGTATTCTTGTATTACTTGTGCCAACTGATCTTGTACTTCCCGGATTTCTCTTTTATACTGTGTATTGATTTGATTTTGATTTTGTTTGAATTTTCTAATTTGTTCATACTCTTCAGTGTCCGTGAAGGCTACAGGTCTTGTGTCATTCAGATCATCATCTACCTTTATAGATAAAATAGTGAACTGATCTGAAAGTTCGGCTACTTTATCCGTTAGTGAAATTATTTCCTCGGTGTGTTTTTCTGAACCAAATTTCAGAGTGTCCATTTGTGTTGAAATCGTATTTACTGTGTCTTTTAAGTTTTCCTGAGTTTTTGCAAGCTGCATAACCGAATCGGTAGATGCAACTGAGTCAATTTTAGCTTGCAAGATGTGATTTTCATGAACAATAGTTTGCAGTTCCTTTATGGCTGCTTCGTGATTCTGTAATGCATTTTCATGACGCGAAAAAATAGGTTGGAAATGCTCACAAATTTGTGGTTTTACGTCGTTACAGACTTTTTGACATTTCGATTCGCTTTTATGTAACTCAGTAGTTAAATCTTCACGTGTTTGTTCAAGCGTGGTGTGAAGATTTTGTTCCATTGCGTCTAACTTTTGAAGATTTTGTCCCATTTGTTTCTGATTTTGTTCAAGCGTTGTGTCTAACTTTCGAAAATTTTGTCCCATTGTGTCTAACTTTTGTAGCCTTTGTCCCATTTGTTGCATTAACTGTAATAACAATGCACTGGTGTCTGAAACATGTTCTTCAGTGCTTTTCGGCAGTGAATTTGCACCGGCAACATTCACATTTTGACAAGCGGAAAATGTGTCTTGACTCATTTGAGAAAACGTTGAGAACCCAAAACGTGAGTCTACAGTATTTGCAATATTGTGTCCTGTCATTTCGGAATCCTGAGGCGAGCTGTTGCCGACCGATCGATAGATAGATAGATAATGCTTCCCTGTTCACTAATTGTTTCACTGTCTACACCATTATTTGCAGCCCGCTCCATTTCCCTATGCACAATTACCAAATTACTACTTTGAACATTAGTAAATTCATTACTCGGTGGCGCTGATAAGCTATGCTCGTCGTCACTATTATTTCTCAGTTTACTTTGGAGCCTAGTGTTACGTTTTTCACACGCCATTATTGTCACAATATTTCACACGATAACACAAAAAAGCACAATTTGAAGAGCGAAAATAAGAGAACACATTAACACAGCACTGAAAATAATATCTAGTTAATAGCAAGCGCAGATGCGAAATACTTGGTGCAAATTTACATGCGTGCCACACCTGTTTTACTGTACAACAATGAAAGACTGCAACTACAAAGGAGATTCTCTCTACAATTACGCGCTAGCAATAAACAAAATCTACACTAATTACACAAACTACAAGAAAAAATCAAAAGATTCCAGTGAGGTATCCTCGGCTAAGGGTCGAAATATGAAACGTCCCCATTGAAAAATTATACATGACTGTGCTTAAACTGACACACTTTTTTAGCGCAACGCAATCTGACTTTCAATAATCCCTACAAAAGAATGGCCCTGACTAACTTTAACCTATACCTTTCACAAATCACTTACCTCACAAAAATCTTCGTTACTCGAACTACTGCAATACAGCGAGCGCCACTACTGCCAGCTAAACAAAAGATTCAAACTACGGAAGGCACTAACTACTGATAGGAATAGATAGCAAATGAAAGATTTTAATTGGGAACAAACAATGTATTTACCTTAGTAGTCATAATATATATAGCAGTTCATGACATCCAGTCTTACAAATTTCAAAACTCCGCCATCTCTC
This sequence comes from Schistocerca piceifrons, assembly GCF_021461385.2. Lineage (NCBI taxonomy): Eukaryota > Metazoa > Arthropoda > Insecta > Orthoptera > Acrididae > Schistocerca > Schistocerca piceifrons. Next base: position 675,771,303 of record NC_060149.1, read on the forward strand.
TCCCCACATCCACCACTGCTGGCGGCTCACCTCCAACTGCGCAACGCTACGCGCTGTTAACAGCCAACTGCCCAACACCACAATGGCAGACAACAATGCAAACTAGCCACAGACTGCACACAGCACAGCCAGTGATTTTCATACAGAGCGCTACGTGGCGTTACCAATAAGAAAACCTAAACAGCCTACTTACAATGTTTACTACACATTTCTGCTTCGTATGATCGTTCCATTCTTAGCCCTGAATATTAATCATTCCTCTTTGGATATCATGTATTGTTAATAACCTCCGAGTGGAACTGACGAAATGAATTTTGCACTTATAGGGTCTTGAGAACCCTCTCGGTTTTCGTAATACGACCTATGAAAGATAATACGTTCCACGAGGACGAGGAGGAGTAGGAGGAGGAGGGGGAGGAGGAAATTAGTGTTTAACGTCCCGCTGAAGGAGGAAAGAAGGAAGATTGGGTTTAACGTCCCGTCTTAGAGAAAGAGCACAAGTTCGTATTTTGACGAGGATGGGGAAGGAAATCGGCCGTGCCGTTTAAAAGGAACTGTCCTGGCATTAGCCTGGAGCGATTTAAAGAAATCACGGAAAACCTAATCCTGGATAGCCGGACGTGGGTTTAAACCATCGTCCTGCGGAATGCGAGTCCAGTGAGTTAGCCACTGCGCTGCTCCGCTCGGTAATGTGTTATTTTCCAGTATCTGATTCTACCTATAATTATAATAAGAAATTTATGATAGTCAGAGTGTACGATGTTCTCCTGTAGGAAGATTATTAAAAAGAACACTGTTTTGACCAGCATGTAAAAAAAATGATAGTTCAGTGTATCTGAAAACATATTAATTATCTGGAAACAAATTTCAGCACAAGATGAAAAGACAAACACTTCGGATTAGGGAGAGAGGCAGCTTTCACTCTCTCAGAACGCGAATAGAATACGAAAAGAAAATTGATAATGGTGTTACAATTCATCCTCTGCACGCACTTCCTAGTGGCATACAGGGTGTACCATTTTTATGTAAGCTCTTTTTCAGTGGTTAAAAATACTTTTCGATCTCCCAGTAGTGTCACAAGAAGAATTGAAGAATCTTAACTAGTGGAATACCACAGGATGATTTTGATCACTGTTAAAGACAAGCACAAATCATTTCAAGAAGTCGTTTTACGGTGGCGAATTTAGGCATACCTGCAGCCCTCCTCATACTTGCCTACCAGTTAGTTTAAATACAAGAAAATTACATCTCGTTTACAGAGAGCGAAACTATTAATTGTTCTTACCATGCATCACCTGTGAATGGAATGGGATTACCATATAATATATTGGTACTATCACGCTCAATCTTGCATTTCGCAATTTCTGGAGTGGATGAAACTGCAGAATATCAAATTGCTATATAATAATGTTTCTGGTACTGTCTCTTAAAGTCTATAGATAATATTCTACTCCTGCGTAACCCTGACCTCATCAAAATGAACTTTAGGATCAGCATTCACATGAGAGAAAATGTAATGTCATTCCCAATAAATAAATTATATGCAAAATTTGTAAATAATATAGTTATTTTTTTAGAGTAGTAAGGGTTCTATTTTTATAATGACGTTGGTGGTGACAGCAGAAACGTGGAACCTTAGCTTACCACCTTTCCACAGTGGTATATGTCATGTAGTAACAGCTCCGAAAATAGAAATCGTGATATAGCAGTGCAGGCTTCACTGCTTATAGATCTGAAACAAACATCCACTAAGTTCCTTTGTGTGGCTCCGTCGAATGCAAATGGAAACAAAGAAACGAAGGTTCTTGTTGATGTTACGTATGGCCTTAGTTCAGAGAGAGCTAGTTCATTTTCTCGGAATCCACCTGCAGAATGGCTACTTTCATGTAATGATAAATTCTTGAGGGAAACAAAATAATTGAAATTCTAGCTAGAGTGAATTTTCTGCCTCAAGAATCAAAGTTGGACCTTCGTTTAAGAGTCACTTATCGATATACTCACAAATCTGTCTGCTGAGTTTATCGTATAACGCCACGATTTGAATTAGTTTTCTTCGGGCAAAATCATGTTCTTAGAGTTACTAAGAAAGGCAGGTACTATTTTAAAAAGCAAGTTAGGCTTCCAGCATAAATCTTTACAGCAGTTTCAAATTATGTACGCTACTTCGTTGCTATGTCGCTGCAATATACATTGAAAGTTAATATTAGCAAAGGTAACTTCGATCGGACGCTCGTAAGTGGTTTTATTTATTCGCAGACATTTGGCACTTTACCTTTGCAAAGTGTATTTATCGTGTGTTACTTGTATTCGTATAGTGTAGACCACTGTGGTGAGTACTTGCAAAACACAAAGTTTAAGTGTATGATGACGGAACAGGAGGGGGAAGGGTTATAAGATACCTCCTTAATGCTCACCATTAACAGTTGGTAACGCGTACGCCAGCAGAGATTAATTCGTCGGAATGCATATTTCAGGGATCTGCGAGTGTGGAAACTAAAACTCACATAAATTATTCCTGTCACTGCTAAGTTCGTTTATAGCTCGGTCATGATTGAATAATCTCACTTTCCTCCCAGCAGAGTATAATGCACATTGATAGCTCTTTTCACAAATGTGACTTTAAAAATAACGCGGATAATGATGGGTAGATTACTTCTAATGTTTTCTATTGCAGTCTTTGATCACAATATTAATTCTTTAGACGATGACCGGTTTCAGTCGGTAAATGACCATCCTCAGATCTTTTTTACACCATGTCCTAAAGTTATAAGGCTATAATGGCACCGTAAAAACATATAAATATAATCAGCACAGCATCGTCATATAGATCTAAAATAAGGTCTAAAATAAGGCATATTCTATATCTTATTTCAGATCTATGTGACGATGTTGTGCTGATTCTATTTTAATGTTTTGACGATGCCATTATGGCGTTATCACTTTAGGACATGAGGTAAAAAAGATCTGAGGGTGGTCATTACAGACTGAAACCGGTCATCGTCTAAAGAATTGATATTGTGATCAAAGACTGGAATAAAAAACATTTGACAGTATTGGATCACTGTTTGTATACGCGACTATGTCGCATTTGGTGAAACTAGATTACTTCTGGTAACGTCAGGACGCCGTTAATACTCAAAAATTGTTCAAAAGGCTATAAGCACTATGGGTCTTAACATCTGAGGTCATCAGATCCCTAGACTTAGAACTACTTAAACCTAACCAACCTAAGGACATCACACACATCTATGCCCGAGGCAGGATTCTAACCTGCGACCGTAGCAGCAGCGCGGTTCCGGACTAAAGCGCCTAGATCCGCTCGTCCAAAGCGGCCGGTGCCGTTAATACTTTTATTTACGTTTATGAAGGTAGTTTCAGCACAAATATTAATTTTCGAACTAACCTGTAAAATTTACAAACATACAGTTCGTTCATATTGCACAGCTCATTTGAAAATGGTAATCAACGTGAACAGTTTTTATAAAGAAGGAAATAGCTACAGCTCTGCGTGTTACGTGGCCACCCACGCATCTGAATGGTAACTGAACTGCATCAGCAGCGGCCTTCCGCAAATTTAGCACACTATAAATTTACTCTTTTGTTTAACTATTTTTATTACACAGGCCACTGAAAGGTATCAATTTATGATGATACATTCAGAGACTTCTCTATGTGCTCTAAAATTGAGCTGTAAATACACACGTTCTTCGTGCCTAATTTCTGGCTCCTTGTCTTGACATAGGGCCTCCTTATTAATAAAAATTCCTTGTGGCTCAGTGGTCGGGTGCAATTTTTCAATCGTACACCTCGTAAGTGACTTGTGCTTTCTCAATCTATTGCGGTTGTCCAACCGGGGAACGAGGACGTACGATTTAAAATGGAATCCGAACTATGTGTCGTTCCTGGCGACTCCTCATTTTGTGAGGACTATATAGAGAGCGGAAATTTCCGTGGTTTGACAAGGATTCGATCCCACGACCTCTCGGTTTACCTCTCAGAACCCTGACTTTTGTTTGTCGCGGCTCTTGCTGCCAAAAATGGAAACTTCGCGCCATCTTCACAATTATAATACTGTATTACATACAGCAAGCACCTGAAAATGCGACCGATTAGCTCATTGTCTTGAGGGGGGGGGGGGGGGAGGGTTAAAAGGGAAAGTAGTAAGGACTTGGTGACGAGAGGGGGTCGTGAAAGAATAAATGCGTATGTATTAATTTCTCTTTCGGCACTGCCAACGTAAAGGTGATGCGCGCGCCTTGTACCAATCAGCCACTGCGGTGTAAAAATCGCACGGAAGTAACATGGATTCGTGAAGACTCATTATTAGAGCTCCAATTTCCATGCACTATCATATCTTAAACATGCGTGCATTCATGAACTGCCACAAGATCAATATTGCACAATGAAGCAAAAAACAATAAAAACACGCAGCATCAAAATACAGTTTAAGTTTTATATTAATAATTACTTCACTTTAACACATGCTTTTATCCAGAACGTTGACCGACGGGTTCCAGTTACCTTCCGTAGGAAGTGTATGCACCTGTAGGTTGGCAGCACCGGTGTGGAGCCAAGCAATCATTCCCTCTCTCACGAAAACGACCGCTGGACAACACTCCCTCTGCCCACGCACACTTTTGAGGTAAGCTGCTAACTAAAACTGAGCGTACAACAACCGGAACAACAATGTCCGTTCTTAAAAGTTGTTTCCTCTGTTCATTTTGGAACAAGGTCTCATCTTGGAACACTGGTAAGTTTGATGAGTACACTTCACAGTTCTACACAAATTTATACTGATGTTCACGCGTTCATGGGTGGTTGAGTATTTGTTACAGTACGAACATTTGAAGTTAGTGTTTCATCTCAAGGGCGTGCAGGTGGAGGAGAGCGAGAGGGTACCATTGCCGCTACGATGAAGGGTGACGCGAGAAGGGAATGTTTATCTGTCTCCGGTTCGGAGTTGCCAACCGACGAGTTTGCTCGCATCGTACCAAAAAGCTGCAATGGTATAAAATTGACTCGGAAGAAATATCTTCAAATACGTTACTCACATGTATCAAGAAAAATGAAACTGTTTTAAAAGTGTTGTAGCACTAAGCACATAGTAGAGAAAAACGACATTCCAAAAACGTATTGAGCATTTTAGGTCGTGTCGGAAAACCTTATATAAATACAGTTATTACCGCTAGTAATTAATCACTCATTTCTTTGTTATTTAAATTGTCAACGCCAGACAATACACCACGACACCATACAACTTTCCTCGCATCTTTAGTGCCACAACAGTAAGATTTTGACGATGGCGCCAATGGGAAAAAGGGGTATATCGATACGAAATGTTCCGACTTGCGAACTGTACTTCCCCCGTTCACTTTCCTTTGTGGGTGACAAGGAAACACTTCTGCTTTGTCGACTAACTTTTTAACATAGACATGGGAACCGAATGATTTAGGCCTATTGTTTGTATTCTACACACAATTCTATGACACAAAACCCTCCAAAAATTTCGAAATTTTTCAGTTCTCAAATAGTAATTAGTTCAACGAAATTATCATAAATTTTACATACCCTTCAATTTAGTCACAATTCGCATCGTAAAAGAGAACGCCTTTTATGCCTATGCAGTTTATTGCAACATCACCACTGAAGCCAGGAAAATTACTTGTATCCCTTATGAATTTCTAAATACATGATATTAAGTAAAACATTTATTTCCTAAAATGGTCAATACAGGCATTTGCACGGAAATTGGTGCTCTATTCATTACAGAGGTATCCAGTTTCAAACGTGGCGCTGATTTGTTCAAATATTGTGAAAGTAATTAAGTCTATTGGAATACATCGCAAAGAAATAGAAGATAAATGGCGACTGCTGAGAGATTGGTGAGGCTGCGAGCAGTCTGAAACAGAAGACAGTTCATAAAAAGTGCTTTGAATGGGAGCGATATTGGACAACCGAACTACGGATTGTCTCAACTATTCTCGTGGCTAAGGGCAATAAGAGAGAGAAAAAAGTTTATAAACTTTATAATATAAATATTTTATTTTAGACATTTTTACTATTTGGACACACATTTGGTAATAGAAATAAATAATACAGTGTGAGGGATGAGCTTGCATAATTTTGCAAAGATTTTCAAATCTCGGTTGAATAGAAGAAAGTTCACAACGTAAATCACTAGTAATATTGAGTTTGCTTCTGTATTTCGTTTTCATTGCTACAACTGCTGAAAACGCCCTTCCGCTCATATAAGTGCTTGAAAATAGTAAGTATAGTTCCAGTGCTTGCTTTGCTACCCTGAGGTAAGATTTCAGAAAGTTTACACAAAATAATGACTTAACCGTCTTGTCAAAGCCATATTTGGCTCCAAAATATTTTTTAATTTCCAAAGCTTGTTTTTGCTGTGTTTCCGACAACACACCCATGTCAAAATGAAAAGTATCTGTTGCCAGTCTGTAAACGTTATTATCACACAAGCTAGGGAAGTAGTGCCTCAATCCGTCAGGTAGCTGCTGAAAATGATTTCATATTTTAATCGTAGTCTCAATTTGCTTGAGGATTTCCATAAGCAGTGCTTCTTCCAGGATTCCAAATAATTTTGGAAAATGGGAGTAATTGCAGGCTACAATTTTATCTTTCCAAAGTTGCAATTTATCAGTATATGCCGTGATGGCATCCCGATGGTAAATTATGTTCGAATATCCATCTTGCAGTTTCAAGTTCAGTGAGTTCAATGAAAATATCAGTCATAAATGACAACTCAATTTGGACACTTAGCTTTCGGAGTTCCACATACAATTCAGTTTTGTCCTGAATTTACAAAAACTGAATCACTTTATCTCCAAGTTCAGATAATGTAACTAACATATTTCCTTCTGAGAACCAGTGTACTTCCGTATGAAATAGCAATTTTTTATGTTCTGTTCCCAAATCTTCTCAAATGGCCGTAAAAAGACGAGTATTTAACGCGTGCTTTTTAACTTGATTCACAAATTCAATGTGTAGTTTTAAGATGTCGTAGAGTGAAATTGGGATAGTCTTAGCTGCCAAGGCTTGACAGTATATAATACAGTGAAATGAAATAACATTGGTGTTCTTTCCTTTGACCGTCGGCACGAATCTTGAGCGAGATCCAAGCACTGACGGGACAACGTCTGTGCATACGCCGATCAGCTTTTGCCACGACAGGTAATATTTGCAAAAGAATTGAGATATCGTTATCTTTATATGAGTGTCGATTGAAGTAGTCGTTAGCTCTGCAGAAAATAGCATCTCATTTTTGATTGTTTCTTTTTGTATGAATCGAACGACAACTAACAGTTGACAACAATTTGGAACATATGTACTCGCATCTAACGACATTGCAAAAAAGTGTAATTCTTTCACGGCCTGCGCTACCTGTTTTTTTATGTATTCGATCATATCATCAATCCGACGTTTCACAGTATTGTCAGAAAGCAGTATTTGTGAAAGTTTCTGTTTACTTTCTGGTTCAAGAAAATATCAGTTGTATTGTACTGTATTGTACTGTATTGAACTGGGGACCTAGAAACGACGGAGAGGCTTCGTCACCGCCGTCACGCGCAGTGGTGCACAATCCCACAACAGGTTACAGCAGTCCAATCCACTCACCCCACCGCCGCCCCACACCGAGCCCAGGGTTATTGTGCGGATTCGTGCAGGGGACCGGCACGCCTTCCCGCCCGGAAAGCAGTGCATTAGACCGCACGGCTAATCGGGCGGGCACAATATCAGTTACTTTCATGAGACGGGGTTTGACAAGTGTTTCTCGGACAATATAACTTTTCTTAGGCTTGGTGCTGAGTAGCGGTAACTCATAGGAAACTAGGATCGCTTTTTCAGGAGACTGAACACTGGATCCAGTAATATTCAACGTTTCAAACTCTCACATTTCGCAGCAAAATACTCCATCGGCTTACCTCTTAAAGCGCTACGTTTAGCCCGCAAATGTCGTTCGAGACAACAAGATCTCATGGCATGATTGCTCAATACTTCATAAAGAATAACACATTTCGGCTGGTCGACACCATTGTTTTGTTCAACAACAAAACCTGATTTAATAAAATCATGACAGAATTTGCCTTTCTTCGACAAACTAATGGCGAAGTAGAGAAAAAAAAATAGCTTTACGAGTTGACAGTTCACTTTGACATCAAAAGTACGCACGACTAAACTGCTTGTTTGATCGATACTGAATGAACAGCTCAGTCCAACTAGGACTCGACCGCCAACGCTGCTCAGAAACAAAGCAACTACTGGCAACAATAACCATATCATTGAAGCTGCGAGAAATTCCATACAGAAGAGATTTGGTGCGATGTGCTCGGAATCGGGCCGATGTTCGACGATCGGCCTAGTTTTCGCACGTCTGCTCTTACTCGTACGCTACAAATTCCAGCGGTGGGATTGGCTACGGTCAGTCACAGCGCTTACATTCAGGCTGATCATCTATGACTAAAATAATCTCAGAGCACATAGGAAATACTGGGCAGTTCGTCGTAAGTACTAACACATTTGTCTTGATTAAATAGCTACTTTTTTTTAATGTAATGCGTTGGTACCGCTCGCCCCAGCCGCGCCCCTTCCTAAACGTCCTCACGTCCCCCCCTCCCCCTTTGGGGAGCACGCCCCACAGTTTGAAAACCTATGATCTACACGAAGCCTACAGGAACCCTTTCCTACTGTCTCGTGTATCATTGCTGAGTTCCTTTGAGCGCTGTTTTGGTACACATTGTCAAGTTAGAGGTCTGGTTCCTCTGTCAAACGCGCACTGCTGATAACGCATAGTAAACGTCTTTTAGCCGGCCGGAGTGGCCGAGCGGTTAAAGGCGCTACAGTCGCAGGTTCGAATCCTGCCTCGGGCATGGATGTGTGTGATGTCCTTAGGTTAGTTAGGTTTAAGTAGTTCTAAGTTCTAGGGGACTGATGACCTCAGATGTTAAGTGCCATAGTGCTCAGAGTCATTTGAACCACGAGTCGTAGCGTTGAATTAACTATAGAGAGAACATGGTGTTTCACTAATACATGATAACCCGCTGTGAGAAATTAGCTTGTGACAAATAAATAGGTAATCTTTTTTGAAAGACCAACATGATTCCACCCACATCCGTAAATGCTACTTGTACAATTTTGGCTCTTATGCCATTGTCAAGCACCGACAGCAGTGAACTGACTGTAATTAATTTAATCTTGATAAGAAAGGCAAAAAAACAAATACCGGCATGCGGCAGGAAAATATAAAGCCGTCGACCAGCAGCCGAGCTTATAACCTATATAACAAGCTGCTCGGCAGGCAGTGAAGGCCCAAGGTATGTCTACAGATCATTGTGTCATTCCCCGCCTTGCGGATGTGGCATGGAAAGGCGTGTGGTCAGTACACTTCTCTGTTGGCCGTTTTGCAGTCTTTCCAGACGGTGGAATAGCTACTGCTGGGTCAAATAGCTTCTCAATCGGCATCAAGAGGCTGTGTGGACCCCGTACCACTCCTCCCACCAATGAAAAACTCATGGAAGTATCGGGAATACAACCTAGGTCCACCGCATGGCAGCCATCAACGCTGACCAATCGTCTACGGAGGTGAACTGATCTATATAAACGACCTTTAAAATGATAACAGAAATGCGAACTTGACTCGGTGTAAGTGATCCTTCCGTAGAATAAATTTTGAAAACATGGTAATCATGTGCGCAGAAGGTAGTCATCACTGAGTGTATACAGGTTAAGATACCATTCTCGTTTGTATCAATACGAACTGCTAATACCAGAGTGAAACGTGCCACCTCAAAGGTCTTAGCGACTCACACTGCTGCCATATCGAACAAAGATATTGTCAATTACCTGCTACGAGAGCGTGTAAAACTTTTAATGTGTATCAGATGATGCTATGGAGGTCATATAGGTGAGCGACCTCTGGAAGCGCGTAAGTATGAACATGTTGACTTGGTGAAACTGTTCACAGCTACTGAAAACAGATCCAGGACGAATAGTGTCAATTACGTGTACTGAGATGGTTACATATACAACAATGCTACTTTAGTCTGCGTATCCTTCATTATGAAACGTGATGAACACAAGGCTGAAGTTGTCTAAAAACCTTCTATTATGCAAATCTGTTTTTTGTTTGGTCGTATTCCGAACTGTTCATATATCTGTAGTTCTTCAAGAACGTTCGACAAAAAAGAAGAGACAGGAGAAACATTTAAACTGCATACTGAAAAAGTCATGGGAGAGTGATATACACATCCACAGATGACGGTAGTATCACGTACATAAGGTATAAAAGGATGGTGCATTGGCAGAGCAGTCATTTGTATTCACGTAATTTATATTTAATGAATTCCATAGTGACTGGGGGCGCACGACGTGTATTGACAGACTTTGAACGCGGAATCGTAGTTGTAGCTGATCCATGAGACATTCCATTTCCGAAATCGTTATGCAATTCAGTACTTCTGGATTCACAGTGTCAAGAGCTTGCCTAGAATACAAAATGTCAGGTAGTACTTCTCACTACAGATAACGCAGTGGCCAACGACGTTCACTTATCGACCGAAAAAAAAAAAAGTGGTTCAAATGGTTCAAATGGCTATGAGCACTATGGGACTCAACTGCTGAGGTCATTAGTCCCCTAGAACTTAGAACTAGTTAAACCTAACTAACCTAAGGACATCACAAACATCCATGCCCGAGGCAGGATTCGAACCTGCGACCGTAGCGGTCGCGCGGCTCCAGACTGTAGATCCTAGAACCGCTCGTCTATCCCGGCCGGCTTATCGAACGACAGTATTGGCGTTTGCGCAGAGTTGTCGGTGCTAACAGGCAAGCAGCATTGCGTGAAATACCCGCAGAAATCAACGTAGGACGTACGATGAACGTATCCGATAAGACAGTGCGGCGAAAGTTGGCGTGAATGGGCTATGGCAGCAGACGAACGACGCGAGTGCCTTTGTTAACAGCACGACATCAACTGCAGCGCCTCTCCCAATCTCGTGACTATATCTTGAACTCTAGACGATTGGAAAACCGTGACCTGGTCAGATGAGTCCCGATATCAGTTGGTAAGAGCTGATGACGGAGTTCAAGTGTCGCGCAGACTCCACGAAGCAATGGATCCAAGTTGTCAACAAGGCACTGTACAAGCTAGTGGTGACTCCATAATGATGTGAGCTGTGCTTACGCGGGGTGGACTGAGTCCTCTGGTCCAACTGACACGATCATTGACTGGAAATAGTTACGTTCAGCTACTTGGGGACCATTTGTAGTCATTCATGGACTTGACGTTCCCAAACGACCATGGAATTTTAATGGATGACAATGTGACATGTCACAAGGGCCCCAGCAATAGGTTTGAAGAACATTCTGGACAATTCGAGCCAATGATTTGGCCATCCAGATCCTTCAACATGGGACATAATCGAGAAGTCAGTTCATGCAGAACATCCTACACCGACAACACTTTCGTAGTTGTGGACGGCTATTGAGGCATAATGGCTCAATATTTCTGCAGGGGAATTCCAACGTCTTGAGACAGTGTCATGTCGAGTTGCTGAACAGCTCAGTCCAACTAGGACTCGAGTGCCAACGCTGCTTGCTTGTCAGACACTGTACAAACTTCACTGGACGGTCTGGCTCGTCCTCAGTGACACGTTGTCTGTAGTCTGTGGTCTGTAGTTTTTAAGGGTGTCATTTATGTAGGGCCAAAATTGTCATTGATGTGCTGCTGGTCCCAGTACCTTGTGAGAAGCGGCGAGTACCGCGCTCTGGACTCTTTACTGAGCGATGCCAGAAAATCGGTTGATGCTGGTTCATCCGTAGCCGAATTCGATCATCCAGCTTTCGATTTATCTGCAGCAGGGCTACTTTCAAGTAATTTCGTGAGAAGTTTCATCACCGCAGTTTTGCGAATGGGAACTCTGTCTAGGTGGTGTTGTTCGAAAGCCTCTGCGATAACATGGATGCTCCTCTATCCTCACATCAGGACGATATCGGTGTGTTCGGCTTATGTCAGTGACATCAGATTTCAAGTCACCTGTAAGAAAGAAACATCACTCATGACTCGAGAATGGTTAAAGCTATGCTCAACAGAAAGATAGTTTCTTCTCTCGTGAAATTCTATATCTACCCGATAAGTCACATGAACATCTTTTCGTTTGAAAATTACGAGTTGCACCCAAGATGGCGGTTTCCAAAATGGTTGACATGTTGGTAACATAGACTCACAGGTTATCCTCGTTGCCCATGTCTTATTACGTGACTTTAAAAAATCTGTTTATCCACCAATTTGATGGCTTCCAAAATGGTCGCTATGTTGGTAACATAAAGTCACAGGTTTCCCTCATTGCCTATTTCTTATTACTCGATTTTAAATTTCTGTTTATGCACTAGTTTTCATTTTAGGAAGGTGATTTCACATCTGTGGGTCATCTTCTGATATCCCGGCCCGACAACTTTGAAAGCCCGCCGGAAGCATGGACCTCTATGACGGTCGCTAGGGGCCACTGCGCTAATCCGCGAGCGGTGCTGTCGCCGCTGCAGCGCTAGCTACAGAGACACGCCTTTTCTACCGGCCTATCAGCGACCGCTGCTGTCCTTTTATCAGCAGCGCAGCCACTCAGTCAGTCACACCTCCGCATTTCCTATATTATCCGCAGATTAGGTTCCCATAAGCCCATTGTCTCGCCTCTGATCATCAATCCCGGTAAGCTGCCACGCCTTCACAAACACATCCCTCCAACCCTACACCTACACACACTCCAGACCCTATCTTAAAGCCACTTCAACAACTCCTTCTTCCAGACAATGAGATCCGCGCCGATATTTATCCATCCTACCAAGTTTAACCCCATCCGACCTTTCCCGCTCCACATCATGGCCCCTCTCTCCTTTACCCTCGCCATTCATTCCAATCCCTTTTCTACTATACCATTACCCTCCCCACACAACATCACTCCTCCTCACCCTCTCTCTCTCCCACCGTTTGTATTCCCAACATCCGCTTCACTTTCTACCTATTATCTCTACAGTTTCCCCACCTAACAGACCTCTATCTCTACACCCACAGCCTTCAACCGCTATGGAAGTAATCTCCCCTCCCACAATACTTCGCACCCAATGCAGGTCATTCAGATGTTAAGTGAAAGCGCAGTGGTCCATAGCTTTTTTCGTAGAAAAATATCACCACATTGCAATTGTGTTGTTTAAATTGTGTATACTGTTCGTCCTATTTTCTATTCGTCATCAATCATTTTAATTTAAAACGAAAACAGTCCTCATATTTTTTCTATAAATTTTGGTATATCATTAAGGAAGTTTTCGGTTGAAGGGCCGAATATTGTACTGATGACAGCCCACTCCCCGCCCATATGGGGCGTGGGGGTTGCAATAACAATAAAGAAAGAAAAAGCTCAGTCACTCAGTTGTGATTTCACCGCACTATTGTATTGATCTCGCTATACAACGTTGTTTTGGTTCTGGATTTGCCACGTCTTCGTATCAGTTTTGGTTTACTCGTTGGACTTGTTATTCCGCCGGGCCGTCTCTGTTGCCTGTCTTTCTCTCGTTGTTGTCCATCTGATTGATTACTCTCCGGCGGCTCGCTGTTGACGCAGTCAGCGAGACTCCGCATATTGTCAAATTGTTCCCGGTCTTGTTCGAATTCTGTTACTACACACCCTGTAGACAAAACCATGTCGATCACTAGAGACCTTTCACTAACCTTGTAGAAAAAGAAAGGAAAGAATATGAGGTGTGAACCTGTTTCAGGAAGTATCTAGGAGAGGAAAAGTTTTGACATCGGCTGCATTCGTAGTGTGTAGTAGCTACACACACAATGAGGTGACAAATGAAACTGGAAAGCGATATGTACATATATAGATGGCCGTAGTATCGGTTACAGAAGGTACAAAAGAGCAGTGCATTGGCGTAACTGTTATTTGTGCTGAGGTGATTGAAGTGAAATGATTCCCGACGTGATTGTGCCTGAACGACCGGAGTTAACAGACTTTGAACGCAGAATGGTGGTTGGAACTAAACGCATGGAACGTTCCATTCCGAAACTCGTTAAGAAATTCAATAGTCCGAGTGTCAAGAGCATGCCGAGAATATCACATTTCAGATATTACTTCTCACCACGAATAACACAGTGATTGCAGGCCTTGACTTAACGACCGGGAGCAGTTGCATTTGAGTAGAGTTGTCAGTATTTACAGACAAGCAATACTGCGTGAAATAGCTGCAGGAATCAATGTGTGAAGCACGATGAATGTATCTGTTAGGACTGTACGGCGAAATTTGGCGTTAACGGCTATGTCAGTAGACCAGCGACGCGAGTGCTCTTCCTAACAGCACGACCTCTCCTGCAGCGCCTGTCCTGGGCTCGTGACCATATCGGTTGAACCCTAGACGACTGGAAAACCGTGGCCTGATCAGATGAGTCCAGACTTCATTTGATAAAAGCTAATGGTAAGTTTCGAGTGTGGCACAGATCCCACGAAGCCATGAACCCAAGTTGACAAAAAGATACTGTGAAAGTTGTTGATCGTTCCATAATGGTGTGGGCTGTGTTTGCATGGAATCGACTAGACTCTCTGGTCCAGATGAACCGATCGTTGACTGGAAATGATTACATTCGGCTATTTGGAGACCCTTGACTTCATGTTCCCGTGACAATGCTCCACGTCACGGGGCCAAATTATTCGCGATTGGCCTGAAGAACATTCTGGAAAAATCGAGAAAATTATTTTGCCATCAGGATCGCCCGACATGAATTTCACCTAACATTTATGGAACATAATCGAGAGGTCAGCTCGTGGACAACATCCTGCACCGGCAACTCGTTCGCCATTATGGACCTCTCAGTATTTCTGCAGGTAACTTCGAACGCCTTGTTGAGTCAATGCCACGTCGAGTTGCTGGACTACGCAGATGGAGGCAGAAGGAGGTCCGACGTGATATTAAGAGTAACCCATGACTTTCGTCACCTCAGTGTATTGGGATTTCAATTCGAGACGATCTCTCTTTGTCGTTTGCATTGTGTTGATTTCTGCATAATGAAATATGAGGCCGCCGACAGTTTGATGTCATTCCCGGTTGCATTCTTGGGCTAGTTCTATTGGCTATTATTGACACCACAGATGTCTTATGCTGACTAGGGTAAGGTGGCATTGTCCAGCCTAGAGATGATAGGTACTGCTCTCTGTAATCATTACAAATGCGTTGCGGTATGGACCTACTATGCTGGGTTAATAGCGTGTGGTTTTCCCACGAATGCAGGTGTTTTTTATTTTCTGTTGTTCAGTGTATGAAGCTGGGACTGAGTGATCCTCAGTGATCAACAAAGCCTGTGGGAAAATATTTCAGAGTCCGCTAGTGCTTTCTCAGAGGTGGACATGTCTTTTGAAGGTTTCTTAGGCGAGTATTACTGTTATTGCGTGTACACGTACTCAGTCGACATGGACGCATAGAAAAGCTTAGAGTCATTAACTAGCTCAATGTGTTGTTTAACGAAAGAGCCGACATTGACGAGTGGAAACTTCTTCAAGTCAGATGTTCTGTGTATTGGTCTCCCTTTTCACTTTAAACTGTTGTTTATGGAGCATTTTATCGAGGAGAATTGCTAGAAAACAGCTAGAGGCGTTGTAGTGGCTGTTTGTGTTTCTCGTTTTCCAGTCTGGTTCTCGGAACTGAGAACCCTTTGAAAGTGGTTGAAGCGCTACAGGGCATTTTTAAGTGGTATGTGAATACTGACAATTTTATCCCCGGCGTTGCGGGTCAGATCGAGGCTGACGGCCTTTATTTAGAGTGTCTTAACAGTTTAGTAGTGTGGAGGATTAATGTGGGTCCATCGACAAGCGTTTAAAAGCAAGTTTACGGAGCGGTAAGTTGTGTAATTTGTCTAGCGCGCCGCTCATCGCCGAGAGTGTGAGGACTGACCGCGGCCATGGATGGGACTTAGCGTTAAGATCCGAGAGTGGGGAGGAATAAACGTTTTCAAGACGTGTCGCTACAAACACTGAACAAATAAACTGAACATTCTGACATTGAGACGCGCCAGTTAAAACTGATTCAGTACGCGAAAGAACAAACGATGGTTAATGAGAAACTTGCCTTAGACACTTACGTGCGGGAGTGTGTTACACATGGTTTCTAATGCTAAAAAGTGCTCGTGTGTGGCTCCTTATCACTTTATGATTGGCTAAGTGCCGGTTTCGCCTGTAATTCAGTATGAGCTTCCGATTTCCAACAGTGTTAGCCTTACGCATACACACACAAAGGCTTGAGTGATAGGCAACTGGCCGAGCATTGAAAATTCTGGTTGTGGCAAATCAGAACATGTCAAATCTAGCATAGCTCTCTGATGTGATTCTTATTATCTCCAAGCATGGAGCACGATTAGGTTTTATATCGTAACGGAAACGAAGAGAATTATGCCTTCTGTTCCTCCAGTTAATTTGCTACAGATGGTAAAATGGTTCAAATGGCTCTGAGCACTATGGGACTTAACATCTGAGGTCATCAGTCCCCTATAACTTGGAACTACTTAAACCTAACTAACATAAGGACATCACACACATCCATGCCCAAGGCAGAATTCGAACCTACGACTGTAGCGGTCACGCGGTTCCAGACTGCAGCGCCTAGAACCGCTCGTCCACAGTGACCTGCTACAGATGGCAAAAATGACGATGTGGCTCTGACGTTAGTAAGAAGGTATTTTATTTCAAGAAAACGATAATTAAACACTCAAAAGTAGGATATGAAATTTAGTGAACATTTTACGTGGGAACGCGGAGTTTCTTGGCGGAAGGCAACTTCTACAACGAGAGCAGTTGCATCTAGTACAGGCATGGAAGTGTTTTTTGTACGAGTAGTAGGTACATGGAGCCAGAACATTATCACCACCTCCCTAATAGCGTGTTGGCCTAAATTTTGAAAGCAATACAAAAACGGCTATGCATAGTATGAAATCGACATGTTCTTGGTACGTTTCCGGAAGTATGTGGCACCGGATGTTTACGCGCAGATCAGGCAGTTCCTCATATGTGCGGGCCAATGACTTGTGTGCGTGGTGCTACCACCGGTTAGTGTACAAAATGTGTTCCATCGGGTTCATATCAGGTAAATCTGGCGACCAAGACATCAATGTCAGTTCACTATCACGCTCCTAAAACCACTGTAGCACGATTCTATTAATGTGACATTGGCAGTTGACCTTCGCCATGGGACAAGACATCAAGCACAAACGATGCAAATGGTCCGAGATAATGTTCACATAGTACACAGATATCATGGTGCCTTCGATTACTACCACAGGTCCCTTGAAAGCCTAGGTGAATATAATCCTTTGCACAATACTGCTCTCACTGGCTTGTGTCAGTGGCGCTGTGCATGTTTCGAGCAGCCGTTTGCCTGGATGACTGCGTGTCTTCAAACGACCAACGACCTGGTGTAACAAGAAACGTGATTCATCCGAGGTGCCAGGCGACTCGTTTCCATTGATAAACGGTGCAGTCTCTATGACCCTGTACCCACTGCAGTCTTAAGTGACGAAGCCGTTGGGTCAATATGGAAAAGGGGTCACCTGTGTGGATCTGAACGTTTTGCTCCAAAAAACTTTGTCCTCTGTCGTCAAATATGCCGCAAATCGCTGCCTATCCTGCTTTACAGGGCGAGAAGCTTCCGATCTCCATAGTTCTGTGATGAGTCGTGGACGTCCTACTTGTGGTTTCACTGTCTTTAAACCACTTCGATAGAGGCTCATAACAGTAGCTTACGAACAGCCACACAGCTTCGACGTTTCTGAGATGTATGTCTTCGAGTGGCGGCGGACCACAAAATCTGCCCTTTTTCAAAGTCTTTTATATCAGTGGATTTCCATATTTGTAGCACGTATCGTGGCTAGAATCATTCCCTATTCCTCTCTGCTCCGCTTATAAGAATTTCTTACTCGTCATGTGCCCACAGTGCCTTCAGGCACCATCCATTCTCGTGGTGAGTAATAGTCATAAATTCTGGCTCATCAGTGTAAGTGTAAAAATTCTTTAATAACGTTGAACGAAAATAATTGTTTAAGCAAATGAGGAAGAGTAAAATAGTACGTGTGAGTTGTTTTCTCTCTGTGTTGAACAGCGTTCCCATAGACATGTCACAAACTGTACGACCTGGTGTTATCTGCATGATGATAACTGCCACTAAGTGTTCTGTGCCTGACAACATACACTAACCGTTTTGTGTCCAAGGATTAATGGCTTGCACTTGTCACACCTACTTGGAGGTACTAACCAACCTAAACACATACTATTCCTAGTAACTGTAATTACTAGTCTGCACATGAAGTAAATATTGATGTATTGTTGTTCAGTACAACGGCATTAGTCACAAACAGAAATATCTGCACTTACACCAGTTACACCCCGCACGTGTTAGACATGCAGAGGAGGAAGGTTACATTCAAAGTTGATGGTTTCTAACTACAATATACAGGATGACTCACCTAAAAGATGCACCGCAGATACTGCGGAAATGGAAAGTGCTGTTGATGTGCAGTTTTCACAGAATGGATTGGTATTCAGAGGCTCTCAATGTAAGCTAATTAACAGATTAACAGAGAGTGCTACGAGAACTGTTATTAGTGATCCACAAACTGTGTGTCGAACTTGCATGAACATTACATATAGCAGAGGACTTGGATTTATGTTGCATGTCGCCTATCGCTTGCGACACCATTGTTATTTCAAAGTTAAGTACTGTCAGTCTGCTTCATTAAAATAAAACTAATAAATGCTATTTGCTTGAATGGTTGTATAGCATTCCGAGAACGCAGTATCCTTTAGGCACCCTACATGAGACGAATGGGCAAGACCCCACATTTGGCGACGAGGACTCAACATTTTGGCGTTGAGAATCCACCGAATCCAGGGCGCAACGGCCACGAACTTCTCGTTTATATCATGCTGGCGCCTTAATTCTCTCTCCTCTTTACTTAGCAGAGCGCATATTGCTTCACAGTTTCTTGTCATTTTTGCTAATTCGTGTTTGGTGCACAATGCAGATAATTTCTTTGTACGTATTTTCTTCTGTTTGTTGCATTCGTGTCTTCCAACATGTCCACCCCACCTGTCCCGCCCCCTGCTCAGACGCCGCAACTGCAAGCGTTAGATGCCACACCGCTAATGCAGATGTTTCGGTTTCAGATGCAGCAAATGTCTACACTGCACAACACGGTGCAGTAGCTACTGGCCAACGTTGCACGCCCGATAGAACAAGAAGATGAATGGCTCGAGTGGTTACACCAATTTGAGGCACACCTACTAGCCCACAATGTTGCAGGTACTGTGAAACTTCCATATTTATTATCTACGCTATGAAATACAGTGTTCAGATTAATTCAAAAACTCTTTCCTAACGCCACTCTGAGTGAACTTAGTTACGACCAGGTTATTGCTTCACCAAGTAACTACACTCATGCTAATAAATTAAGGATAATGCTGATACATGGTGAAACAACGCTCTGGTGGGCGGTTTGCGGGTTTAGCTCAGCTCGGGGTATGACCATGCGGTGCATTTGACGTGCGGTCGTCGCACGGTGGCGCTGGCAGCAGTCCACATACGTAGAGGTGTGTTGGTGCCTGTCAGAGTACAGTGCAGCGAGTAAGTGTGCAGACGTTTCCAGACGTGCTAATGGTGACTGTGTGTTGAAATTGGCTCAAAGAACACATATTGATGACATTATGAGGGCTGGAATACTAGGGCGACTGGAGGCTGGTTAAACACAGCAGGTAGTAGCACGCGCCCTCCCTGTGCCACAAAGTGTGATTTCAAGATTATGGCAACGATTCCAGTAGACAGGAAACGTGTCCAGGCGCTACAGTACGGGACATCCACAGTGTGCAACACCACAAGAAGACTGATATCTCACCATCAGTGCCCGCAGATGGCCACGGAGTACTGCAGGTAGCCTTGCTCGGGACCTTACCGCAGCCACTGGAACAGTTGCCTCCAGACACACAGTCTACAGACGACTGAACAGACATGGTTAATTGGCCCGGAGACCTGCAAGGTGCATTCCACTGACCCCTGGTCACAGGAGATCCCGTAAAGCCTGGTGTCAAGAACACAGTACATGGTCATTGGAACAGTGGTCCCAGGTTATGTTCACGGACGAGTCCAGGTATAGTCTGAACAGTGATTCTCGCCGGGTTTTCATCTGGCGTGAACCAGGAACCAGATACCAACCCCTTAATGTTCTTGGAAGGGACCTGCGTGGAGGTCGCGGTTTGATGGTGTGGGGTGGGTTCATGAATGGTGCACGTACACCCCTACATATCTTTGATAAAGGAACTGTAACATGTCATGTGCATCGCGACGTCATTTTGCGCCAGTACGTCCGCCTGATGGATGATAACGTACGGCCACACCGAGCTGCCATCGAACCTTGAAACAGAAGATATCAGGCGAATGGAGAGGCCTGCGTGTTCTCCAGACCTAATCCCCATCGAGCACGTCTGGGATGCTTTCGGTCGACGTATCGCTGCACGTCTTCAAACCCCTATGACACTTCAGGAGCTCCGACAGGCACTGGTGTAAGAATGGGAGGCTGTACCCCAGCAACTGCTCGACCACGTTAGCCAGAGTATGCCAACCCGTTGTGCGGCCTGTGCTCGTGTGCATGGTGATCGTATCTCATATTGATGTCGGGGTACATGCAAAGGAAACAGTGGCATTTTGTAGCACATGTGTTTCGGGACGGTTTTCTTAACTTATCACCAATACCGTGGACTTTAAGATCTGTGTCGTGTGTGTTCCCTATGTGCCTATGCTATTAGCGCCAGTTTTTTGTAGTGCCACGTTGTGTGGCACCGCATTCTGCAATTATCCTTAATTTATGAGCATGAGTGCATTATGACCAACAAGTGAATGTGGTAGCAGCTAGATATCAATTCTTTAATTGCAAAAAACGGTCAGAACAAACTTAACGCGAGTGGGTGACAGATTTGCAGAGTATGACAAGGAAATGCGAATTCAAATATGCTTGCGGTGCTTTATATTGAAATATTATCTTGGGTGATGCGCTCGTGTACAATGTAACTGATGTCAAACTCAGTGAACAGATTTTGAAACAGTCCGATCCATCATTTCAGCAGGTAGTGCAAATGCTAGACCAGTACGATTCCGGTGCCTTGCCGGCTCATATATTTGAGCAGCCAGCTATTTGTCGACTTGAGCCCCTTGCTTGCGATCGCCCCACTCCGCACCAGCGGCTTGCGGCATCCACGCATTCCAGGCAGCATAAGCAGTTCGCTAAACGGGCGGCTACACAGGCGAACAGCATTAAGTCTTGCCCTAGGTGCTATTCACTGCACAAACGTCAAGACTGCCCCTCTCGACAGGCTCAGTGTTAGAATTGTGGATTGAAAGGACATGTACAATCAGTATGTTTGCAATGGAACAGACATAAGAATTCGGCCCACTCACAGAAATCTCGTCACAAGGCCCATGTCATTAATGCAGTATATTCCAAGTCTGCAACTAGCAGGCGTGTAGTTTCGTTAGTGATACGTCAGTCTAACAAACTTTTTGTTCATTACTCATCACTTATTTGTGGGAAACGTGTGAAATTTCAGTTGAACACGGGTGCCTCTGTCACATTGCTAAATCATCACACAGATCTAGCACACAACTGACGGCTTATAACAGACAAGACATTCCCATTCTCGGAACATGTACTTTGCCTGCCATGTATCGCTCGCATATGCGAACAGTGGCTTTTATAGTGCTACAATCACGCGAACGTGAGAACACATTTGGTCTTGATTCTTTTGATTTGTTTGGCTTTAACATTCAGGACAATGTGTTGTCAGTGTCTGCATTCAGTGCAAAAGACAGTGTAATTAGCTTGCTCAGAGAATTCCCGGAACTCTTTTTTCTGGAGGTTTAGGCAAAGCTAACGATTTTGTTGCACATTTTACACTGAAAGACACTGTTCAGCCGAAATTTTGATGGGCCAGAACCGTTCCCATTGAATTAGGGGGCAAAGTCGCTACTGAAGTTAAAGAACTGCAAAATAACGGAGTTATTGCGCCCATATCAGGTAGTCAGTGGGCAAGTCCACTGGTTTTGCTCCCCAAATCTTCAGGCCGTCTTCACCTCTGTGTTGATTTTAAGTCTACAGTCAACCCACAAACTGTCATTGATACTTATCCATTGCCACGCCCAGAGAATCTCATCGAAAAAATAGGCGCTGGACGCTACTTTTCAAAAATTGATTTGCATTATGTGTGTCTTCAAATACCGCTCGATGAAGAATCTCACAAAGTGTGCGTAGTAAATAATCATTTGGGCTTGTTTAAATATTTGCATTTGTCCTTTTCGCAACGCTTCCGCAACCGCCATTTTCCAACGGTATTTGGAAAAGCTGACTGCGCAAGTGTCAAACTGTTGAAACTATTTGGATGATATTGTCGTAGCATGTCGTACACCTGAAGAAAATGTTGAAAATTTACGTGCTTTATTTCGTGTGTTATCTGCAGCAGGACTAAAGTGTAGACTGGAAAAGTGTGATTTTTGTGAACCTGAGTTGCAGTATCTTGGTCATGTCATAAACAGTCATGGTGTACAACCTCATCAGTAGCATTTGTTAGCCATACGAGATTTGCCAGTCCCTCGCAATATTACAGAATTGCAGTCAGTTTTAGGGAAAATGAATTATTATTTTCGGTTCATACCGAATGCTGCACAAATCGCAGCTCCATTGCATCGCTTGCGTCGCAAGAATGTCCCCTTTCTTTGTACAGATGAGTGCCAAGTATCTTTCCAAAAACTTGAAGACGCATTGCTCAGTGATCGATGCTTAGTTCACATTGATCCTGATAAACCAGTTGTATTGCAAGTTGACGCCTCCTCTTATGGAATCGGTGCAGTGCTTTCCACAAAATTAGTGATAATGACAGTCCTATTGCTTTCGCACCAAACGTGTTGTCCAAAGCACAGTGTAACTACTCACATATTGAAAAAGAGGCTTTGGCTATTGTGTATGGGGTCACCAAATTCCACCACTTTTTGTATGGCTGAAAATTCTACTTAGTAACGGATCACAAGCCTCTGTAGTCCTTGTTTCATCCGACGAAACCGGTTTCTGTACGATATGCCCAAAAATTGCTGAGATGGGCTTTGTTGTTGTCTCAATACCAGTATGAGATTCTGTATCGTCCGACTGCTCAACATGGTAATGTGGACGCTCTTTCATGTCTTCCGATTGGCCCAGAAACAGACTTTGACGCTTCTGCTGCATCTTGTTGTTACATCAATGTTCAGGACTCTGAATTGCTTCAGTCTTTTCAGCTGAACTATAAGGAAATTGCACAGGCCACGGAAGCTGACCCAGATTTGAACATTTTGCCAAAATACATTTCCACATCTTGGCCTCACTCATTGAATAGCATGAAGAACTCTGTAGTGCGCCTATCTTTTGCACGTCGGCATAGCCTCGCTGTACAGAAAGGTGTAATTCTTGTTCAAAGTGACAGTGGACAGTCACGTGTGTTGACCCCTAAAACTTTGCAAAAAGAAGTGTTGCAGTTACTTCACCAAGGACAATGGGGGAATGTTGGCACAGTCGACACTGTACTTGGCAGGGTATGGGTGCTCAAAAAGAACCGATGACGTCACAGTGTCACGCATGTGCAGAAAATCAGTCCGCTCCACCACCTAAATTTTATGCTTGGCCTAAGTCGCAATCGCCATAGCAATGTGTGCACATAGACTTCGCAAGACCTTTTTGGAACACCCGTTGGTTGATAGTGGTTGACTCATATAGCAAGTTTCCTTTTGCTGTGCCAATGAACTCGTCAACGTCACGTAGCACAATTCAATTGTTGTCATTGATTTTTTCCTTCGAATGCTTACGTGAAGTAATAGTGCCAGACAATGGCCCTCAGTTGACGTCGAATGATTTGAAACATTCACCGGTCCAGAGGACAGCGCGGCCACAGCAGCCGCCAGAGGGCGTCATTATGACGCCGTGGGACGACCCTATGGAGATGGAGCATTCGCCTCCTCCGCCTGCTCTCGTCCTACCGATGGAGCTGGACCCGCCCACACCGCACCAGTCGCCACCTTCTTCATCTCGTTCATGGCAGCAGGAGGTGGACGTGTACCCTTCTGGTCGTTTTCCAGGGGAAGTTTCCGCCAGAGCGCAGGCCGGATCGCGGGGTACAGCCGGAAGCTTGACGTCCCCTGCAACCCCAGCTTCCGGCCCGATGTTGCGCCCACATCCTGCATCCCCCGCCGTGGAATGTTCTGGCGTAACCACAAGCGCCGAAACGAAGACGAAGAACACAAGACCAGAGAAGGCGGTGAAATGACGTCAGCCAATGGTGTGCTGATTAAGACCGCGCCACGACAGGAGCGACACCTGTAAGAACTGAATATAAGCGCCGCTCCTGCCAGCCTCGGCCGGACATTAGTGGACAGTATGCGCAGAGTATTAGCACGGCCTAGCAGACAGTGCTACAAGAACTGTTATTACTGATCCACGAACTGTGTGTCAAACTTGCATGACATTTTATATAGCAGAGTGCCCGGATTTATGTTGAATGTCGCCCATTCAAAATGGTTCAAATGGCTCTGAGCACTATGGGACTCAACTGCTATGGTCATTAGTCCCCTAGAACTTAGAACTACTTAAACCTAACTAACCTAAGGACATCACACACATCCATGCCCGAGGCAGGATTCGAACCTGTAACCGTACCAGTCGCACGGTTCCGGACTGCGCGCCTAGAACCGCGAGACCACCGCGGCCGGCAATGTCGCCCATTGCTTGCGACACTATTGTTATTTCAAAGTTAAGTATTGTCAATATTCTTTATTGAAATAAAACTGCTATTATTATTTGATTGAAATATTGTATAGCATTCCGAGAACGCAGGATCCTTTGGGCACCCTACATGAGACGAATGGTCAAGACCCCACATTTGGCGACGAGGAGTCAAGAAAGCCAACATGCTCATGGTGAATGGCAAGTGTAGGAAGAATGCAATTCGTTCTTGTACGGTGTGTGCTGCAAGATGTCCAAATAGATGTAACCATCTCGACAGCTATTTATCAGCTTCTTCGACCAGTTATGTGAAAGTGGTGTAACAGCTAGACAACGTAACAGAAGGAAACAAGTGACAACAGAAGACGGAGAAATTAATGTTCTAGCTGCTATTGCGTTTTGATCCACACGTTATCTCCAGTGCAGTCACATGAAGTGGCATGAGTCTGTCAAGTGTCCTACACGTTCTCTATCGACATAGGTTGCATACTTATCATATCTCTCACCATCAAAAGTTGCATGCAAACAGTTGTAAGAATCGCATTAACCTCTGTACATGGGCATTAAGACAGGACACTCCAGTCGTATCATGTTCCTTGTTTAGTAATGAAGCCACATTTATCAAATATGACCACTTAAATTTCCGAAACAAGCACTGTTGCCTATTGACAATCAAAAAATGGTTCAAAGGGCTTTAAGCACTATGGGACTTAACATCTGAGGTCATCAGTCCCCTAGACTTAGAACTACTTAAACCTAACTAACCTAAGGAAAACACACACATCCATGCCCGAGGCAGGATTCGAACCTGCGACCGTAGTCCGCTTCCGGACTGAAGCGCCTAGAACCGCTCGGCCACAGCAGCCGGCTATTGACAATCCCCGTTGGCTTTGTCAAGTGGAACGTCAGCGCCCATGGAGTGTAAACTTATTGTGTTTGATAGTGAAATATAAGCTCATAGGCCCGTTTTCAATAGACGGAACACTGAACGTGCACATGTATCACAGCTTCCTAATAGATCATCTTCCACGGATTCTAGAAGGCGTTCCTCAGCAGACTACGAGGAACATGTGGTACTAACATGATGGCTGTCCAGCCCCTAGTGAACGGAGTAGTTGAGCATATCTTCACGAATTGTTTCCAAATTGTTGGATTGGACGCAAAGTATCTGTTCCTTGGCCTGCAAGTTTCCCAGATATTATGACTGTAGACTTTTTTCTGCGGGGAAAGCTGAAAGACGCTGTCTACGAAGACATACCAGCTACACCCGACGATATGTGAAGACATATTACGGCAGCCTGCTCGGACATCTCCGCTGAAATGCTGACACGTGTGCAGCAGTCGTTCCACACCAGACTGGAAGCATGTATTACTGCTACCGATGATCAGTCTGAACACAACCTGCGATAATTAATTGTCCCGTTATTGGTCAGACTCCACATGACTAGAGTATGCATTTGTGTTGTGCTCTAGTGTATGCTACCATAGATATTCTACAAGTGTCAGTGTGGAAACTTCTCAAAATGTGAATCTCGTAAACGACTCGCATTAGAATCCTGAAACAAACATTGCTGAGATTCTTTCGAATTTACCACACTTTTAGTCTGTTAATGTTAACAGGCATTGTCCAATTTAAAAAAAAGTGTATATTTGCACAAAAAATAGAGTTTATAAGTATTATTACAGTCTGTTGACAGGCTAACAATACGACCCCCTGACACCAAATCCGTTCTGTGAAAGCCGTACATCAGTAGCACTTTCCATTCACGCAGTGAATGCGGTGCAAATTTTAGGTGATTCACCTTGTGTTAGTCTCTTGTCCGGACACTTTGTTAACAGTTGGATATTGCAATATCGAACGCATTCTGTTATTATGCTGTGTGGGCTTCGTGTATTGACTGGTAAGTAAGTAGGTATATGTTTACGGATATATACTTGAGGTTGTTGGCTGTATAATTTTTGTTGCAGAAAGATAATGACTAAGATACGTATTGATAATAAACACTCCTGGAAATGGAAAAAAGAACACATTGACACCGGTGTGTCAGACCCACCATACTTGCTCCGGACACTGCGAGAGGGCTGTACAAGCAATGATCACACGCACGGCACAGCGGACACACCAGGAACCGCGGTGTTGGCCGTCGAATGGCGCTAGCTGCGCAGCATTTGTGCACCGCCGCCGTCAGTGTCAGCCAGTTTGCCGTGGCATACGGAGCTCCATCGCAGTCTTTAACACTGGTAGCATGCCGCGACAGCGTGGACGTGAACCGTATGTGCAGTTGACGGACTTTGAGCGAGGGCGTATAGTGGGCATGCGGGAGGCCGGGTGGACGTACCGCCGAATTGCTCAACACGTGGGGCGTGAGGTCTCCACAGTACATCGATGTTGTCGCCAGTGGTCGGCGGAAGGTGCACGTGCCCGTCGACCTGGGACCGGTCACGCCCCAACATCGTGCAGCCCGCCTCCAGTGGTGTCGCGACAGGTGTGAATGGCGGGACGAATGGAGACGTGTCGTCTTCAGCGATGAGAGTCGCTTCTGCCTTGGTGCCAATGATGGTTGTATGCGTGTTTGGCGCCGTGCAGGTGAGCGCCACAATCAGGACTGCATACGACCGAGGCACACAGGGCCAACACCCGGCATCATGGTGTGGGGAGCGATCTGCTACACTGGCCGTACACCACTGGTGATCGTCGAGGGGACACTGAATAGTGCACGGTACATCCAAACCGTCATCGAACCCATCGTTCTACCATTCCTAGACCGACAAGGGAACTTGCTGTTCCAACAGGACAATGCACGTCCGCATGTATCCCGTGCCACCCAACGTGCTCTAGAAGGTGTAAGTCAACTACCCTGGCCAGCAAGATCTCCGGATCTGTCCCCCAGTGAGCATGTTTGGGACTGGATGAAGTGTCGTCTCACGCGGTCTGCACGTCCAACACGAACGCTGGTCCAACTGAGGCGCCAGGTGGAAATGGCATGGCAAGCCGTTCCACAGGACTACATCCAGCATCTCTACGATCGTCTCCATGGGAGAATAGCAGCCTGCATTGCTGCGAAAGGTGGATATACACTGTACTAGTGCCGACATTGTGCATGCTCTGTTGCCTGTGTCTATGTGCCTGTGGTTCTGTCAGTGTAATCATGTGATGTATCTGACCCCAGGAATGTGTCAATAAAGTTTCCCCTTCCTGGGACAATGAATTCACGGTGTTCTTATTTCAATTTCCAGGAGTGTATGTAATTTATACGTTGCTTGCACTTAGTAAGTGAAAATAATAGCAGATATCTGATTCTGAGTAATTCAGACAAAAGGTATTTCTAGACCTAAGTAAAATGAAATAATCATATGGAATAATTGGTCAAGTGACCCAATCTTGGGTTCTTCGCCGCCTAGTGCAAGTGTTTTCATTTGACGTAACTTTGGCGACTTTCGTGTGGATGGTTATGAAATAATGATGATGATGACACAACACCAAGTCTCCAAGTGCATAAACTCTCCCACCTGGGAGGGAATCTAACCCGGGTCCCCCTCATGGCAGTCAGCCGCTCTCACCACTTTCTTATGTTTTGTTTTGTTAATGAAAGTAAACTTCATTGAGAAAGAAACCTGCAACATTACAATCTACGAAGCTCTACAGATCTTCTTTGACCTACGTATACAATACACTACACATCGATAAATAGGTATTACCACATCTGGTCATTATGTTATGTATAGTTTACGTAAGTTCCTTAGTGCCCACATCACAGTATTGGTTTTAATGCTGACTAAACGATCGTGGTCTCATTCCGTCAGAGTTTCAGACACAGCTTCTTTTCGGTTTGTAACAATACTGGCGTCTTTGTAACCTTGACTATTGTTTTCCTTCCGTACTGCATTGACATTTGGCTGAAAACTGATTCTACGTCGTCTGCTAGCTATGAATATCTCGGCAGATAGAAGCGTCGAAAGACCTTGATCGATACCGGAATCTGTTTTTGAGTCGCTTCTTGTGTTTGCGTCGCAGACATATTTTTCTCTTCAGGCAGTCTGCTTCCTCCGCATTCTCTTTTGTTTCCTGCTTGTTTGATGTCACTAAGTCTTTCGTCGTATTTGTTTTGGGATTGGGAGGGACACTCTTCTGTTTGTGCAAAAACACTGCTTTCCATGTTTTCCTTATCGAGTGTTTGTTTTTGTGGTTCTGACTGTTTTCTTTTGATATCTTGCTGCGGCACGTGCGGCGTCAAATAATTTTGCATCTGCATGTTGTGGTTTAAGCAGTGCCTGCGCGTTGGTCTGTGTGACGTCCTGCGCTGCTGCTTCGACTGCTTTTATTGTAGGTGTTTTTGAAGCGTTTGTTTCAGACAGGGCTGGATGCTGGATTTTTTCGTGAGGGGTGGGGGGGATTTGATGAATTAGTAAAATGTAGAAATCAGAACTAAAGTAGTATTTGTCACCCAGACAATGAGAAAATAGTACTTATTTTTGTGAATGTACATCAAGGCCAGTCCATTTAATTTTTCTGCTCCCATTTTTCTCCTTAAGTAAGTCTTCAAATATCACAATGTTGAGAACAAACGTTCTGGACTTACTGTAGTTACCGGCAACGTGCAGCAGAGATTTAGCGCCTATTGGGTGCAAGGAAATACAATTTCATTAGACGTGTGGGCAGTAAGTGAAGCTCTCTCTGGTTAGGGGAATGTCTTCTCCACACCTTCAGTCTGAAGTTGAAAAAAGACTCTGGAGATGCATCAACATCATTAAGCCTCTGATTTACAATAGCATCAACAGTAGTTCGTAAGCTGTCATCTGACCCTAGCACTGTGTTTTTCGTACGATTTAAAAACCTCTCTTTGAGCTGGCTGATGAAGTAGTCTATGAAAGGAAGAAAAATTGAAAGCCTAAAGTGCTTTTCAGGATTCTCTGTCTCGAAGTTAGGGCGCTGTGTTTGTCTCTCGTGGTTCTTGGAATTGCTAGCTTAATTACAGAAAGTTCAGCCACACTTTCTGCCTCCTCGTACACTGTATGAGAAGTTGATGGAAAATACTCAATTCATTTTTCTAGACCCTAACACAGATCAAGACATATATTAATTTCTATCTGTTTTGACTGTAGTAAACTTGTTAAGCCATGTGACAGGCTAAAAAAACTGACTATTCACAACCAAGAATGACACGAAGAATGTCGGTTTCTGTATTACTGCCAAAAATAAAAATGCTTGGCTTGTAGTTTCTGTATCTGGGAATTTGTATGTTTCAGACAAAGATTCAGTGACAAAAGAAAATACACTCCTGGAAATGGAAAAAGGAACACATTGACACCGGTGTGTCAGACCAACCATACTTGCTCCGGACACTGCGAGAGGGCTGTACAAGCAATGATCACACGCACGGCACAGCGGACACACCAGGAACCGCGGTGTTGGCCGTCGAATGGCGCTAGCTGCGCAGCATTTGTGCACCGCCGCCGTCAGTGTCAGCCAGTTTGCCGTGGCATACGGAGCTCCATCGCAGTCTTTAACACTGGTAGCATGCCGCGACAGCGTGGACGTGAACCGTATGTGCAGTTGACGGACTTTGAGCGAGGGCGTATAGTGGGCATGCGGGAGGCCGGGTGGACGTACCGCCGAATTGCTCAACACGTGGGGCGTGAGGTCTCCACAGTACATCGATGTTGTCGCCAGTGGTCGGCGGAAGGTGCACGTGCCCGTCGACCTGGGACCGGACCGCAGCGACGCACGGATGCACGCCAAGACCGTAGGATCCTACGCAGTGCCGTAGGGGACCGCACCGCCACTTCCCAGCAAATTAGGGACACTGTTGCTCCTGGGGTATCGGCGAGGACCATTCGCAACCGTCTCCGTGAAGCTGGGCTACGGTCCCGCACACCGTTAGGCCGTCTTCCGCTCACGCCCCAACATCGTGCAGCCCGCCTCCAGTGGTGTCGCGACAGGTGTGAATGGAGGGACGAATGGAGACGTGTCGTCTTCAGCGATGAGAGTCGCTTCTGCCTTGGTGCCAATGATGGTTGTATGCGTGTTTGGCGCCGTGCAGGTGAGCGCCACAATCAGGACTGCATACGACCGAGGCACACAGGGCCAACACCCGGCATCATGGTGTGGGGAGCGATCTCCTACACTGGCCGTACACCACTGGTGATCGTCGAGGGGACACTGAATAGTGCACGGTACATCCAAACCGTCATCGAACCCATCGTTCTACCATTCCTAGACCGGCAAGGGAACTTGCTGTTCCAACAGGACAATGCACGTCCGCATGTATCCCGTGCCACCCAACGTGCTCTAGAAGGTGTAAGTCAACTACCCTGGCCAGCAAGATCTCCGGATCTGTCCCCCATTGAGCATGTTTGGGACTGGATGAAGCGTCGTCTCACGCGGTCTGCACGTCCAGCACGAACGCTGGTCCAACTGAGGCGCCAGGTGGAAATGGCATGGCAAGCCGTTCCACAGGACTACATCCAGCATCTCTACGATCGTCTCCATGGGAGAATAGCAGCCTGCATTGCTGCGAAAGGTGGATATACACTGTACTAGTGCCGACATTGTGCATGCTCTGTTGCCTGTGTCTATGTGCCTGTGGTTCTGTCAGTGTGATCATGTGATGTATCTAACCCGAGGAATGTGTCAATAAAGTTTCCCCTTCCTGGGACAATGAATTCACGGTGTTCTTATTTCAATTTCCAGGAGTGTAGTTCAACAAACGAAGATACTGTATCCAGCCTTTCTATCTGCTGGAACTCGGAGAATTTCATTAAGCCTTGTTCTTCTTGCATTGGCATGATCCTGTTATACTTTATCCTTAAGGATTTTTTCCCTATTAGGGAAAGCTCTACAGAATGGGATGATTTTGTTTATGCTGCCTAAAGACTTCTTGATTGGAGAAACAGTACGTGAATAGCTAAGAGCTAAATTTCATGAAATGTTAACACAGTAATGATAAATTGCCTGCGGGTAGCACCTTGGGAAATTCGCAGCGCATCCACGTAAAACACTGCTTATACACTGAGGTGACAAAAGTCGTGGTATAGTGATATGTATATATAAAGATGGACGTAGTATAGCATACACAAGGTATAAAACGGCAGTGCATTGGTGGAGCTGTCATTTGTACTCAGGTGCTTCATGTGAAAAGGTTTCTGACGTGGTGGTGCTGGCTGCACTATGGGAATTAACGTGGAATGGTAGTTGGAGCTGGAAGCATACGACATTACATTTCCGATATCGTTAGGGAATTCAATACTCCGAGATCCACAGTGCCAAGAGAGTAACGAGAATACTAAATTTCAGTCATTACCTCTCACCACGGACAACGCAGTGGCCGACGGTCTTCACTTAACAATCGCGAGAACGTCGTTTCATGCAGAAATCAATGTGGGACGTACAATGAACGTAGCCGTTAGGGCAGTGCGGTAAAATTTAGCTTTAATGGGCTTTGTCAGCACACGACAGGCGCTAGAGCCTTTGGTAACAGCACGACATCGTCTGCAGCGCCAGTCCTGGGCTCGTGACATTATCAAATGGAACTAGATGGCTGGAAAACTGCAGCCTGGTCAGATGTATCCCTATCGCAGTTGGTAAGAGCTGATGGTAGGCTTCGAGTGTTGCTCAGATGTGGATCCAAGTTGTCAACAAGGCCCTATGCAAGCTGGTGGTGGCTCCGTAATGGTGTGGGCAGTGTTTACATGGGATGGACTGGGTCCTCTGGTCCAACTGAACCGATCATTGACTGGAAATGGTTATATTCGGCTACTTGGAGGCCATTTGCAGTCATTCATGGACTTCATGTTCCCAAACAACAGCATCGTGTTACCGGGCCACATCTGTTCTCGACTGGTTTGAAGAACATTCTGGACAATTCGAAAGAATTATTTGGCCACTGAGGTCGCCCGATATAAATCCCATCTAACATTTATTGATGATAATCGAGGGATCAGCTTGTGCACAACATCCTGCACCGGCAACACTTTTGCAATAATAGATGTTTATCAAGGCAGAATAGCTCAATATTTCTGTAGCGGACTTCCAGCACCTTGCTGAGTCCATGTCACGTCGATCTGCTCCACTACGCCGGGCAAAAGGAGGTCCGCCACGATATCAGGAGGCATCCCATCAGTTTTGTCGCCTCAGTATAGTATATCGAATCCCAACCCATGAACGCTGTTAGGATTTAATATCACATCATGGTTCAAGTGGCTCTGAGTACTATCGGACTTAACTTCTGAGGTCATCAGTCCCCTAGAACTAACCTAAGGACATCACACACATCCATGCCCAAGGCAGGATTCGAACCTGCGACCGTAGTGGTCGCGCGGTTCCAGACTGTAGTGCCCAGAACCGCTAGGCCATCCCCGGCCGGCATCGCATCATGAATAAAAAAAAAAAAAAGTATCCATCAACCAAAGGTAACCCACGATGATCGGAAATAGGAACAAATCTGAGAAAATCTTCCCGAATTATGAAAACATTATTTCCCACAAATATCAGCAGTTTCACCTGCCAGCACACCGAGAAACTTTTCTTGGACACTAAACCACATACAGTGTCATTAATTATGTTCTGAATGCCATTATTCAGATACGTGACATTAACACTACCAAGATGGTTTTTTGGAGTTACATCTTCTGTGGTGTCACCGCCAGACACCACACTTGCTAGGTGGTAGCCTTTAAATCGGCCGCGGTCCGTTAGTATACGTCGGACCCGCGTGTCGCCACTATCAGTTATTTCAGACCGAGCGCCGCCACACTGCAGGTCTAGAGAGACTTCCTAGCACTCGCCCCAGTTGTACAGCCGACTTTGCTAGCGATGGTTCACTGTCAAATTACGCTCTCATTTGCCGAGACGATAGTTAGCATAGCCTTCAGCTACGTCATTTGCTACGACCTAGTAAGGCGCCATTACCAGTTACTATTGATGCTGTAAAACATGTACCGTCAAGAGCGATGTTCACCATTTATGGATTAAAGTTAAGTATTCCAACAGCTACGTCCTTTTTTGCTAAAGTCTAATTTCCTTGTCCTGTTCCAGACCTCACGCCAGCCTGCGTGAGCTAAAACGCGTGCCTTTCGGCTTCCTCTCATAGTGGGTTGGCTCTCTTGCCAAACCACAACATCTTCTACCTCTGTTCGGAATGTTAATAGTGCCCTATATTTACTATTATTCCGCTTGCACCTTCATCTACTGGCAGCTGTTCATAATTCCAGTGTCCTTTCAGTGGTAATGTATCTCTATCACAAAGCAAAACAGTATTAACAATAAAGAACAGCTTTGCCCTGTTTTCACATATTATTATTTCAAATGTGTGTTCAGCAGAAGGTTAACGTTATAAAATTCTTGTATGAAATGCATTCTTTCGCTTGATACGCTCTCTATTCATGACCTCTGAATTATTATTTTGCATTTTTCCATTTTGTGAACGTTTTTTTTTTTTTTTTTTTACCAACGAGCTCAAGTAAACATGTGCACATTTCCCCGAGTGGAATTCAGCTGCAGAAATACGACAGAACCTACAGAAAACTCCCTTTTTTGGCTTGTAAATAAGCTAACCATTGAAATTCAAACATTCGCACTGAAATTTGAGATTTCTTTTGCGACAAGGAAATTTGCAATTTATAGATGGACCCAAGTTTTCGCAATATAGTTATATATTCCCTGATCCTCGCGGCAGCAGTTCTGTGTAGGAAAGATACCTATGTCATACCGGTTGTAGTTTTGTCTAGGGTTTGGATGATTGTCGTGAATATTAGATACATGGTTGCGGTTCTGTAAGTTGGTAAAGCTGGCTTACATGTAGGTGGGTTGTTACTTAATGTTGCGGAATGTCTTCGTCCGATTCTGAAGAGGTGTTCACTACACCTGTAATTTCTGTTGGACCTTAAACACTTTCTTTTGTTCGCAGACGAAAAAAGAAATCTGAAGAAACTTGCTTGTTTGTCATGTCCATTGCTAAGTAACTAAGAATGTAACTACACTAGACACAACACAGTAATCAACAGTATCCTGTATTTTTAATAACTTGTAGCAAGTCGTTTGACTTATTCATGACGGCCACGCCGCAACGACGGCATGTAATGGGTACCAACATAGAAGACTGTGCGAATCCTGCAAAGCTAGCAGATACAAGCGATTCCTCTAATTCATAACGAGAATTCCGACTGGCACAATGTCACTGTTATTCAGCTCATTGTTACCAGGAGGTTAAGTAGCAACTAAACATCCATAATATGAAGCGCACGTGAGAAAAATTTTAATACACACATCAAAAAAATTTTGCATCGCCTCGGTTCCGACAGTTCCGAAACCTATATAGAAAATTGGAATAGGGATCAACATAAACATCATTTCCTCCCTTTTTACTGCTCATGAAAACCACACATTGCATGTTGTATCACCATACAGCTAGACCTTCAGAGATAGAGGTGCAGAATGCTGTACACTGGTACTTCTAATACCCAACAGCACGTCCTCATGCATTGATGAATTTCTGTATTCGTCGTGGCATACTATCCACAAGTTCATAGAGGCACTGTTGGTCGAGATTGTCCCACTCCTCATTGGCGACTCGGCGTAGATCTCTCTCAGTGGTTGGTGGACCACGTCGTCCATAAGCAGCTCTTTTCAATCTATCCCAGGCATGATCGATATGGTTCATGTCTGGAGAACGTGCTGATCACTCTAATCGAGCGATGTCGTTATCCTGAAGGAAGTAATTCGTAAGATGTGCTCGATGGGGGCGTGAAGTGTCGTCCATGAAGACGAATGCCTCACCAATATGCTGCTGATATGGTTGCACTATCGGTCGGAGGATGGCATCCACATATCGTACAACTGCTACGGCGCCTTCCATGACCACGAGCGGTGTACGTCGGCCTCACATACTGCCACCCCAAAACAGCAGGGAACCTCCACCTTGATACAGTCGCTGGACAGTGTGTCTAAGGCGTTCAGCCTGACCGGGTTGCCTCCAAAGACGTCTTCGACGATTGTCTAGTTGAAGGCATATGCGACACTCATCGGTGAAGAGAACGTGATGCCTATCCTGAGCGGTCCATTCGGTATGCTGTTGGGCCATCTGTACCGCGCTGCATGGTGTCGTGGTTGCAAAGATAGACCTCGCCATGGACGTCGGGAGTGAAGTTGCGCATCATGCAGCCTATTGCGCACAGTTTGAGTCGTAGCACTCTGTCATGTGGTTGCATGAAAAGCATTATTCAACATGGTGGCGTTGCTGTCAGGGTCCCTCCGAGCCATAATTCGTAGGTAGCGGTCATCCACTGCAGTAGTAGCCCTTGGGCGGCCTGGGCATCGACAATTCCTGTCTCTCTGTATCTCTTCCTTGTCCGAACAACATCGCTTTGGTTCACTCCGAGACGCCTGGACACTTCCTTTGTTGAGAGCACTTAGTGGCACAAAGTAAAAATCCGGATGTGATCGAACCGCGGTATTGAGCGTCTAGGCGTGGTTGTACTACAGACAACACGAGCCGTGTATCTCCTTCCCGGTGGAATGACTGGAACTGATCGACTGTCGGACCCCCTCCGTCTAATAGGTGCTGCTCATGCATGGTTGTTTACACCTCTGGGCGGGTTTAGTGACTTCTCTGAACAATCAAAGGAACTGCGTCTGTGATACAATATCCACACTCAGCGTCTATGTTCAGGATTTATGGAGACCGGGGTGATGCAAAATTTTTTTTGATGTGTGTAAATAGACTCCTGGAAATGGAAAAAAGAACACATTGACACCGGTGTGTCAGACCCACCATACTTGCTCCGGACACTGCGAGAGGGCTGTACAAGCAATGATCACACGCACGGCACAGCGGACACACCAGGAACCGCGGTGTTGGCCGTCGAATGGCGCTAGCTGCGCAGCATTTGTGCACCGCCGCCGTCAGTGTCAGCCAGTTTTCCGTGGCATACGGAGCTCCATCGCAGTCTTTAACACTGGTAGCATGCCGCGACAGCGTGGACGTGAACCGTATGTGCAGTTGACGGGCTTTGAGCGAGGGCGTATAGTGGGCATGCGGGAGGCCGGGTGGACGTACCGCCGAATTGCTCAACACGTGGGGCGTGAGGTCTCCACAGTACATCGATGTTGTCGCCAGTGGTCGGCGGAAGGTGCACGTGCCCGTCGACCTGGGACCGGACCGCAGCGACGCACGGATGCACGCCAAGACCGTAGGATCCTACGCAGTGCCGTAGGGGACCGCACCGCCACTTCCCAGCAAATTAGGGACACTGTTGCTCCTGGGGTATCGGCGAGGACCAGTCGCAACCGTCTCCATGAAACTGGGCTACGGTCCCGCACACCGTTAGGCCGTCTTCCGCTCACGCCCCAACATCGTGCAGCCCGCCTCCAGTGGTGTCGCGACAGGTGTGAATGGAGGGACGAATGGAGACGTGTCGTCTTCAGCGATGAGAGTCGCTTCTGCCTTGGTGCCAATGATGGTCGTATGCTTGTTTGGCGCCGTGCAGGTGAGCGCCACAATCAGGACTGCATACGACCGAGGCACACAGGGCCAACACCCGGCATCATGGTGTGGGGAGCGATCTCCTACACTGGCCGTACACCACTGGTGATCGTCGAGGGGACACTGAATAGTGCACGGTACATCCAAACCGTCATCGAACCCATCGTTCTACCATTCCTAGACCGGCAAGGGAACTTGCTGTTCCAACAGGACAATGCACGTCCGCATGTATCCCGTGCCACCCAACGTGCTCTAGAAGGTGCAAGTCAACTACCCTGGCCAGCAAGATCTCCGGATCTGTCCCCCATTGAGCATGTTTGGGACTGGATGAAGCGTCGTCTCACGCGGTCTGCACGTCCAGCACGAACGCTGGTCCAACTGAGGCGCCAGGTGGAAATGGCATGGCAAGCCGTTCCACAGGACTACATCCAGCATCTCTACGATCGTCTCCATGGGAGAATAGCAGCCCGCATTGCTGCGAAAGGTGGATATACACTGTACTAGTGCCGACATTGTGCATGCTCTGTTGCGTGTGTCTATGTGCCTGTGGTTCTGTCAGTGTGATCATGTGATGTATCTGACCCCAGGAATGTGTCAATAAAGTTTCCCCTTCCTGGGACAATGAATTCACGGTGTTCTTATTTCAATTTCCAGGAGTGTAGTTCGGTTTGGTATTAGCAGTCAAGGCCTCAGGGGCGCTGAATCCACATCGCTCTTTACGATAAAATTTTCTGTAGTTTTCCTACTTCATGGAACTCGTAATAAGATTAAAAATCCATAGCTTACTTCATAAGTAAGTCGTCAATAAAACTGGTGTTGAAAAGCATACAAGAAACAGGTGGTACCTGTATCAAATTCGATGACCAAGGGTGCATTCAGTACGTTCTGAAATTATGATCCTTAATTATTGAAATTCAGATTATCCTTTAACTTAGAATATTTGCTAGAGGAAGGAGAATGAACATCTGTTTTGTCAATTTTTGCGGTCTGAGGCCAAAACGGTTGAGCGCGTCAGTGCTTTTAAAATATAATGTGCACAATGGCATAGGCTATCCTTAAATTACAGTGTTAAATATTCTTGTTGCTGTTCCAAATTTCTTGAGGAGGGGAGATTTTCATCAAGGTCTTTCAGAAACAGCAGCTTTTAAACAATTTCGTTAGTACTTTCAAATGGTTCAAATGGCTCTGAGCATTACGGGACTTAACTTCTGAGGTCATCATTCCCCTAGAACTTAGAACTACTTAAAGCTAACTAACCAAAGGACATCACACACATCCATGCCCGAGGCAGGATTCGAACATGCTACCGTGGCGGTCGCGCGGTTCCAGACTGTAGCGCCTAGAGCCGCTCGGCCACTCCGGCCGGCTAGTACCTTCATTTCTTGTTTCCTATGCTTCTGTAAACTCACAAAAACTTCGCGTTTTCATATATTTTCCGAATTTCAGGTGCAGGGGGAATATACCTCCCTTATCCCCCTCATCCTTTTGCGTCGCCATTGGTTTCAGGTACCGATATTGGACCCTGTTTCCGCACGACCTGTTCTAAATCGGGTACATTTTCGTCCGTGTTGATTCAATCATACGTTCGACGCCTCTTGTTTTTAGCGGCTGCTCATCGGATATAGGATGTTGCTATTCTGCTTACGGGTTTGGGGGAAGGAAGAAAAACTTACAATATCCATCACTTGGTTCTCCGTCACTAGTTCAACTAAAACCTGTTTCCTGCGCGGCTTTAATGAATTTTTAAAACGAAAACTTGTCTTGGACAAATCGTTCTCTGATGGGCTCATTCATTATTTATAAAATATGTTCCGTTCACTGTAAGTAACATGCAACTTGTATCACCAAACATTTAGATGACAGAGAAAATTCTGTCTGACATGCAGATTAACCTATCTGATACCACTAAAACACTGAACTTTATATTGGCTTGACCAATGTTCGTTACGGATATGTTTCACGTCTCCATACTTGGCCAAAACATCTTTTAAATCATGAAAAATAAGCAGCCGAAAACGCTAACGCACGACAAGCCAAAACACAGAAACAGAAAGACAACGAGGAAATACTACACGGAACACGTATTAAACAACTGATTTTCGCTGCTGGTAAATGCTACGGCAAAACAGATGTGTTATATGTAGAGTCGCGCTCTACCAAAACTGCGGTTCAGTAGTTTTGATACACTATATAAAAGAGGTATAACTGGTGGGATTACCGATTGTATTGGTAGCACTGGTTGGGAAAGAACCAAACGAGTGTGTGAGAGAGAAACTGGGAGCTGACGATTTCCGTTTGTTTGTTTGGTTGTTTGTTTTGCACATAATTCGAACAGCACATGATTCAGTGTTAGTCCACTGTGTATTTAATGTCCTTGCTAAATGTGATTTGCCTCTTACAAGTTATAAAAATCAGTTGATAACGTAACTTCTGCGCTTTTATGAAACCGAAGCAGTTACTTTTGATGCAAGTATAGTTTACATACACAAACGTAAGAAATACATAGAATTATTATTGTCGTTTGTATTCTCTAGAACGTTCTACATCGTGATCAAAGGCAAGAGATTCCTGTTATCACTGATAAATCTGGAAGCTGTTTATGACAAACAGAAACATGTTGAAACGACGTTTGATACATTTTTATTTTGATGTTTTTTCTTTCTTTTTATTTTACCATCTTGTTAAATAAATAACGTCTTTTAGCGCTAAATGGTAAATATATGTTGTTTTTTATTTTTACTACATCTCTGTGTTTCACCCTACAAATCAACAATTATCGAATAAAACCCGAATTAAACATTGAAAAGTTCAATTTTCCTATAAAAAGTATTTATTTTTAAGTAACAGAGAGAAGGATAACTATGTAGAACAAAAATTTTCTGTAGGTTACGCAGCCCTTTATAAATCCTCACTCAGCTTCTAGACGGTTTACCGGTGCCTGTTTTTAGGAAAAATCTGGTAAGAAACTGATCGTACACGTAAAGAAAGCGATAGTTATGAGGTAACTCTCTTTGACAGTTGATGAATAGACGACAGTGTTTCTGTGAACCGATTTAGAGAAAGGTATTGCTATAGAGAAATGTTTTTGTAAGTCAATAATAATAGATTTGAAATGTAATAAAAGCACGGGAAGATAGTGTAGAACACTATCGTACTATTAATGCTATTTGCCTAGCTAGATGGCGCGGTGGTAAAAATATGGAACTAGGTTTCGTGAGAACCGAGGTTCAAATCTCTACTGGCCAGTCAGATTTAGATTTTGCGAGGTTTCCGTAAATTACTTTTGGTGATTGCTGAGAAGGAACCTGAAAAGAGAAGACTGCCGATTTTCATACCCATAACTATATTTCCTGAGGCTTTGCTCCGTTTTAATTACCTCTTAGTCAATCATAAGTTAAATGCTGCTCATGCTCATTCCTTCCTTCCGCTTTACCCGTGTGCAGGATATTAATGATCAAATTTCATCAGTTTTTACGATTTGTCAAATAAGCTGCGCCTACGTAAGAACTGCGGTTGTTACAAAAGACACTAAGTGGAAGTGAACACTGCAGCTGAAACAAAGCAATTTCCATGACCCATGTTCCAAAAAACAGCTACCTGAGACTCATCAAACTGAATCCAAGATGAAGTCTAGCTTTCATATTCGCCATATGTAAATGCTATAGAAGATATCTGGTGCATTTTTAAGTTCCTGCTTAGAAGTCACAAACCGCCTCCTCTTTAAAAACAGGAATTACGTGAATTTGCAAGTACAGTGTTGGGAATTAAAATAGCAACACCAAGAAGGTTAGTAAATAATGAAATTTTAGTTACTGAGTGTATGCAGCGTAATATGAGGCAAACGTTATTACATTTATAGCTCGTTGAGGGCGTGCAGGCTGCTAAATTTAGTATACAGATCAGCCACCTCTATCAGCACCTGTAGCTCTAACTGGGCTAGACATCGAATCGAACCGAGGTTGGGTGAGACATAAGGGTATTTCATTCCGTTCTGCTTCAGCTCTGTGACAGAATTCATAAGTCGTAGTGGCTGACGTCAGGACAGAAAGGGCGCACTCGGTGTTTCGTAATCTTCTTAAAAGAGAACGTCATGGAAACCTCAAATATAGGGCACAGCCACCGGCTTCACATGTCACGAATATAACAGATGCTGTCAAAATAATTGGTTATGCTAACCAGATTTGATCGTATTGTGTACCCTATTGCACCTCAGACCATCACCCTAGCAGCTAGAAACTCACAACATTGACGAAAGCAATCCGGCAACGTTCTTTCTCATCAGAGCTTTCACACATGGGTATGTCCATTGGGATGCGGTACGCAGAACCGAGACTCTCCTAAAAAGATGAGATAGTGCCACTCCTTAGTCCAGTGTTTTCGATGGGCACACCATGTCGGCGTGCCTGTTTCTGCTGACAAGTCAAGGGAAATCATAACAATGGTCGCCGTGCTGAGAGTCCGTAGTGCTCCGCACATCATTACACAACCCATTTGGACATCTCTCCTGCTGCGAACAGCCAAACCACTCTTGCTGCCAACAGCCCCATTACCTGACATGCCTATGCGATCCTGCACAGCCGAGTGGACATGTCTGTCTCCATATGTTACGATCATGGTGTTCCTAAGATCTAACACGTATTGGTAGACTTTTCTCGTTCTTCTGTGAGGCACAAAACGATCTTCTAAGAAACAACTAACATTAAAATACGATTTACGAATGAAAAACCCTCTTTGTAATCTTTCCTAATACAAGTAATGTAAATGGCTATCTACTATGTGGGGTTGCACAGAAATGCTAATCATTTGAATTTGCATATACTAAACTTAATGCAACTCTGAGGTTTGCTGTACGACATCTTCACAGTGTTACAGACTGGCAGGAATTAGTTAATTACTAGTGAGTGGTGTGATTCTGAACTATGCAAGTAGGGAGATGGACAATGCCGAATTAATAAGTGAGTGATTGTTCTGAAACGTGTCAGGCTCGAGGCGGCCCTTAGGTTTCATTTCTACTAAGGGAACTAGTTAATCGGGAGATAGATTTCTTCCTTTCGTTTGACATGCAAATGATCCTTACATGATGATTTCCTAGGTAACAACTTCTTCTAACGAAAATATTTTCCCTTAATTTCACGAACTGGAATGCATGTGGAATCTGTGCAGTAAATTTGCTGGATCGTGGTGAGGCTGTCGGCATTGGGACGATACTGTTGCGCAGGATGAGACTGGGCAGCAGCTGCCTGAGGCCCTCAGATAAGTGCATTGCCATCATGACTGAACAAGCCTTCCATTGACTAATGTCGGACACCCTAGGCATACTAAGACCCGGTGCCGACGCTATCGGGCGAGGCGCCGATTTCTGAAAGCAGTATGTGGCCAGGGAATTTGGACAGTTTTCCTAACTACAGATAATATCTTGGGGAGGTTGTATGAGGGGCAATCATGTGCACATCAGGCGCAGTTTCGAATTTGACGAAGTCGCCGCTGGTTCCGATCAGGCGAGTAAAGTGGATGCTTATGGACAACTTGGGTAGTAGCTTCGACTGCACATAAAATCTAGTGAAGGAGCTGGAGCGCTATCTCGCACATAGACCTACTCCTGTATTTCACCACACCCTTCCTGGTGTCAATACTTCGAGATTATCG
Source organism: Schistocerca piceifrons (assembly GCF_021461385.2). Classification (NCBI taxonomy): domain Eukaryota; kingdom Metazoa; phylum Arthropoda; class Insecta; order Orthoptera; family Acrididae; genus Schistocerca; species Schistocerca piceifrons. Next base: position 675,814,263 of record NC_060149.1, read on the forward strand.
ACCCTAGCTTTGACATGGGAAATAGCGTATTCGTTGTCTGAATGATGTCCTAAAAATTAACCAGACTGGGAGAACTAGTGTCGACTTTCGTATGGGTGGGAACTAGAGTTCTCTTACATTGGCCAGGACTTCCACAGTTTTCTCGCCAAATTTTGTAAGTTTGGTGAACTGAAAATTTAAGAGAATTGCTCAAGTCACGACAAACTTTTCAGAAGAGAGGGATCTATTTGCTACGTGGCCTTTCACTGGCGGCGTTTCTAGCATTATGTTTGATTGGACAAACAGTAATTTTTGGTGGTCTTTCCGCAGACTTCTTAAAGTGTTCTTGGTTTGGACACGAATGAGGAAAGTACTATAGGTCGGGATCGAGCTGTAGCACTTCTCTTCGTCTGGATAGGGGCTGAGGCGAGAAATTCATCTTCAGTGTGGACCACAGTCACCATATGCAGTGCAGAGGACTTCTGCCATTCCTACAGTCGCAGCTTATCGTTTCGCCTCTCAAACTTAGTGAGTTTTGGTAGCAAACGGGAGTGATAGGTTAATGATGAGACACGAGTTGGCGGGTTTTCGGTTAAAGTAATGGATATATCGCTTTAAATCAAACTCTGGCCTTAGATGGGTTAACCATGACTCAGTTGTATGGGTCTTGCATGTGTTTTCCTACTCCCATTAGAATGACACAATCATCATGTCCGACACGAAGTCATGTACTTAGATTGCACGAGTAATCTTGTGAGTTAGGTACCAGACTATTTTCTCCCCTTCCCCATGGACTTTGTTGCTTAGTTGCTTGCAAATGTCTGATTAAACATATTTCATGTATCGATTTCTGCTTATCTCCAGTTTGTGAGAGAATGAACTATTATGTTTGTTTATCATGTGTTGCTCTTCCAGTTGAATATTTTGTAGTTAACAGTCGTGTAAGTTACCGTTCATGCACTTCAGTATTTCGAGATGAACGCCTTGATCCTTGTCAGTGTTATAGGCCCACTATTGTTCATGATCTATATTAACGACATAGAAGACAATCTGAGTAGCCCTTTTAGATAGTTTTCAGATGCTGCTCTCACTTACCGTCTTGTAAAGTCATCAAATGACTAAAACGAATTACAAAATGATTTGGGTAAGATATCTGTATGGTCCGAAAAGTAGCAATTGACCCTGAATAAAGAAAAGTGTGAAGTTATTCACATAAGTACTGAAAGAATTCCGCGAAATTTCGATTACGCGATAAGTCACACAACTCTGAAGACTCCGATTTAAACTAAATACTTAGGGATTACAATTACAAATAACCTAAAATTGGAACGATCACATAGATAATGTTGTGGGTATTGCAAACCAAAAACTGCGATTCATTGGCAGAAGATTTAGAAGGTGCAGCCGGTCTACTGAAGAGACTACCTACACCATGCTTGTCCGCCCTATCCTGGAGTGGTGCTGTGCGGTGTGGGATCCGCATCAGATGGGCCTGTCGAATAATATCGCAAAGGTTCAAAGGAGAGCAGCTCGTTTTGTATTAGTGCGAAATAGGGGAGCTAGTGCCACAGACATGATACGTGAGTTGGAGTGGCAGTCATTAAAGCAAAGGCCTTTTTCGTTGCGACGGGACCTTGTCATGACATTTCAATCACCAGTTTTCTCATCCGATTGCGAAAACATTCTGTTGGTACCCACCTACATAGGAACAAATGATCATCACGGTAAAATAAAAGAAATTAGGGCACGCAGAGAAAAATTTAAGTGTTCGTTTTTCAAAAATGGTTCAGATGGCTCTGAGCACTATGGGACTCAACTGCTGAGGTCATTAGTCCCCTAGAACTTAGAACTAGTTAAACCTAACTAACCTAAGGACATCACAAACATCCATGCCCGAGGCAGGATTCGAACCTGCGACCGTAGCGGTCTTGTGGTTCCAGACTGCAGCGCCTTTAACCGCACGGCCACTTCGGCCGGCCGTTCGTTTTTCCCGCGTGCCGTTCGAAAGTGGAACGCTAGAGAGACAGCTTGAAGATGGTTCACTGAACCCTCTGCCAGGCACTTTATTGTGAATAGCAGAGTAATCACATAGATGTAGATCACAATTAACTTCAACAAGAACTACACCCAAACTCACTTGCAGGGTTACCTTTTTTCTTTTCGTTTCCAGTGTTGTTGTTGTTGTGGTCTTCAGTCCAGAGACTGGTTTGGTGCAGTTCTCCATGCTACTTTATCCTGTGCAAGGTTCTTCATCTCCCAGTACCTACTGCAACCTACATCCTTCTGAATTTGTTTAGTGTATTCATCTCTTGGTCTCCCTCTGCGGTTTTTACCCTTGACGCTGCCCTGCAATACTAAATTGGTGATCCCTTGATGCCTCAGAATACGCCCTACCAACCGATCCCTTCTTCTAGTCAAGTTGTGCCATAAATTTCTCTTCTATCCAATTCTATTCAATACCTCCTCATTAGTTATGTGATCTACCCATCTAACCTTTAGCATTCTTCTGTAGCACCACATTTCGAAAGCTTCTATTCTCTTCTTGTCTAAACCATTTATCGTCCACGTTTCACTTCCATACATGGCTACACTCCATAAAAATACTTTCAGAAACCACATCCCGACACTTAAATCTATACTCGATGTTAACAAATTTCTCTTCTTCAGAAATGCTTTCCTTGCCATTGCCAGTCTACATTTTATATCCTCTCTACTTCGACCATCGTCAGTTATTTTGCTCCCCAAATAGCAATACAATGGTGTCACCTGGGTGTCAGCTGATTCCGCCCATAAGAAGGCTACGGGACGTCAAACAGCTAAGTTCTCACGTCTCCTTGACAAACCATCTCTGCAGGTTCCGTGCAAGACTGTCATCAATTTGAGTGGCATGGTGTTGAGTGATGATGCGGTCTCGGTTTCGCAGAAAGGTCTCAACTTCGCTCCCACCCCCAAGTTCACTACGGTCGCAGAAATTGTTAGTGCTGTTGAACAGGTTGCATCTCGACTTCCGCGAGAATCAGCCGAGGAAATACGTCGTGAAACTTGTCGTGCGTTAACGAAATCCAAGCCGATGAAGTCAAATATTAGCAGTAAAGAGAGGGCGGCCATTCGTGATCTAAGGGAGCGCTCTGAAATTGTTGTCTTACCGGCTGACAAAGGCAATGCTACAGTTGTTGTCTCCCATAAGGACTACACTGATAAGATGCAGAGCCTGCTAAATGACGATTCCTACCGGAAGATCAGCGTTGACCCTACAAAGAAGGTGGAGAACAAGACGAGGGCGCTTCTCAAGGACGCAGATTTACCGGAGGGTGACGCTAAGAAATTGTTACCCCAAGGTCCGGTACCGCCTAGACTATATGGACTCCCGAAGGTTCACAAAGAGGGGGTACCATTACGCCCCATTGTCAGCAACATCAGGGCACCTACATATTTGTTGGCCAAATACCTGACGGGAATGTTAAGTCCTTATGTGGGTAAATGCCCTCATCACATCCGTAATTCCGTGGATTTTGTTAAACGCCTTGACAGCTTCAGGTTGGATGAGTCAGATATCATGGTGAGTTTTGACGTCGTTTCCTTGTTTACGAGGGTACCCCTGCGAGAGTCACTAGAATTGATTAGTCAGAAGTTTGACGAGAAGACCACTGAACTTTTTAGGCATGTCTTGACTTCCACGTATTTTCTTTTTAATGGAGAATACTACGAACAAACGGAGGGAGTCGCCATGGGTAGCCCACTCTCACCGGTGGTAGCGAATTTGTACATGGAGAACTTCGAGGAGGAAGCCCTGTCGTCATCCGTATGGAAACCTACTTGCTTTTTCCGTTACGTGGACGACACGTTCGTCATCTGGCCACATGGTATGGATAAACTCTTTGACTTCCTCACACATCTAAACTCCATACACCCCAACATCAAATTCACTATGGAGACTGAAACGGAGGGTAAATTACCTTTCCTTGACGTCTTGGTCAAGAGAAGGGCTGACGGCACCCTAGGTCATGGGGTGTATCGGAAGACTACGCACACTGATCTGTATTTGCACTCAGACAGCTGCCACCACCCTTCACAGAGGAATGGGGTACTTAAAACTCTAGTACATAGGGCGCGCACTATCACTGACGCAGAGAGTCTACCCCAGGAATTGGAACATCTGAGAACTGTATTTCGAAAAAATGGGTACTCAGAGTGGCAGATTCAACGTGCTCTCCGCCCAACCACTGCAGCACAACCTGGTGAGATGGATGAAGTCACGAGGGAGGAGGTAGGCACTGCATTTATTCCATACACAGGCGCACTCTCGGGGAAAATCGCCCGCATTCTGAAGAAACACCGGGTCGGAACTGTGTTTTGTCCTCCAAATAAAACTCGTGCACTGGTGGGGAGCGCCAAAGATTACCTGGGTTTGAGGAAGGCCGGCGTGTACCAGATTCCGTGTCAATGTGGCAAGTCGTATATTGGTCAGACGATGCGTACCGTCGAGGATCGATGCCGTGAACACCAGAGGCACACTCGACTGATGTATCCGAGCAAGTCGGCGGTCGCTGAACATTGTTTGTCGGAAAATCACGCCATGGAGTATGACCGCACGAGGATTCTGGTACAGACGTCGAGATACTGGGACAGCGTTGTTAGAGAGGCCATCGAAATTCGCACCAATGACGACCTCATAAACCGTGACTGTGGCTATAATCTTAGCAAGACTTGGGAACCAGCGATCGGGTTAATCAAGAGTAAATCGAGCAAACGTATAGTTGTGACGACCACGGCGGACAGAGCCATCACACCGACGTCATCTCAGACGCCGTCGCAATCTGTTCCACCGCGCGACCGTGGCGCGGGGCGCGGACGGCGGAGGGAGCGCGCCGCGGGCGGAGGGTATTTAAATCAGCCGCCGCCGCGACCGAACCCAGTTCCCTCTGAGCAGCCATAGCGTACGGATCTCCGTGCCGGCACGTTCACAAGAGCTCAGTCCGTCAGTTCACCTGATGATGGCGACATGTATGATCGCCGAAATATTGTGCCCGTTGGACACTATAGACCGGCAGCATACCCGTGGATATTTTGAATACTCATTTACTACTTTAAGCGTCTCATTTCCTAATCTAATTACCGCAGCATCACGAGATTTAATTCGACTACATTCCATTATTCTCGTTTTGCTTTTGTTGATGTTCATCTTATATTCCCCTTTCAAGACACTGTACATTCCGTTCAGCTGCTCTTCCAGGTCCTTTGCTGTCTCTGACAGGATTACAATGTCATCGGTGAACCTCAAAGTATTTATTTCTTCTCCATGGATTTTAATTTCTATTCCGAATTTTTCTTTTGTTTCCCTTACTGCTTGCTCAGTATACAGATTGAATAACATCGGGGAGAGGCTACAACCCTGTCTCACTCCCTTCCCAACCACTGCTTCCCTTTCATGTCCCTTGACTCTTATAACTGCCATCTGGTTTCTGTACAAATTGTAAATAGCTTTTCGCTCCCTGTATTTTACCCCTGCCACCTTCAGAATTTGAAAGAGTATTCCAGTCAACATTGTCAAAAGCTTTCTCTAAGTCTACTAATGCTAGAAACGTAGGTTTGCTTTCCTTAATCTATTTTGTAAGATAAGGCGTAGGTTCACTATTGCCTCACGTGTTCCAACATTTCTAGGAATCCAAACTGATCTTCCCCGCAGTCATCTTCTACCAGTTTTTCCATTCGTCTGTAAAGAACTCGCGTTAGTATTTTTTCAGAAGTGGCTTATTAAACTGATAGTTCGGTAATTTTCACATCTGTCAAGATCTGCTTCCTTTGGGATTGGAATTATTATATTCTTCTTGAAGTGTAGGGTATTTCGCCTGTCTCATACATCTTTCTCACCAGATGGTAGAGTTTTGTCAGGACTGGCTCTCCCAAGGCTGTCAGTAGTTCTAATGGAATGTTGTCTACTCCGGGGGCCTTGTTTCGACTTAGGTCTTTCAGTACTCTGTCAAACTCTTCACGCAGTATCGTATCTCCCATTTCATCTTCGTCTACATTCTCTTCCAGTTCTATAATATTGTCCTTAAGAACATCGCCCTTGTATAGACCATCTATACATTCCTTACACCTTTCTGCTTTTCCTTCTTTGCTTGGAACTGGGCTTCCATCTGAGCTCTTGATATTCATGCAAGTGGTTCTGTTTTCTCCAAAGGTTTCTTTAATTTTCCTGTAGGCAGTATTTATATTACCCCTAGTGAGATAAGCTTCTACATCCTTACATTTGTGCTCTAGCCATCCCGGCTTAGCCATTTTGCACTTCCTGTCGATGTCATTTTTGAGACGTTTGTATTCCTTTTTGCATGCTTCATTTACTGCACTTTTATATTTTCTCCTTTCATCAATTAAATTCAATATTTCTTCTGTTACCTCGTCTTTTTACCTACTTGATCCTCTGCTACCTTCACTATTTCGTCTCTCAAAGCTACCCATTCTTCTTCTACTGTATTTCTTTCCCCCATTCTTGTCAATCGTTCCCTAATGCTCTCCCTGAAGCTCTCTACAACCTCTGGTTATTTCAGTTTATCCAGGTCCCATCTCCTCAAATTACCACCTTTTTGCAGTTACTTCAGTTTTAATCTACAGTTCATAACCAATAGATTGTGGTCAGAGTCCACATCTGCCCCTGGAAAAGTCTTACAATTTAAAACCTGGTTCCTGAATCTCTCTCTTACCATTATATAACCTATCTGAAACCTGTCAGTATCTCCAGGCTTCTTCCATGTATACAACCTTCTTTTATGATTCTTGAACCAAGTGTTAGCTATGATTAATTTGTGCACTGTGCAATATTCTACCAGGCGGCTTCCTCTTTCATTTCTTCCCCCCAATCCATATTCACCTTCTACGTTTCCTTCACCCATGACTATTGAAGTTTCGTCTCCCTTCACTATCTGAATAATTTCTTTTATCTCATCATACATTTCATCAATTTCTTCGTCATCTGCGGAGCTAGTTGGCATGTAAACTTGTACTACTATGGTAGGCGAGGGCTTCGTATCTATCTTGGCCAGAATAATGCGTTTACTAAGCTGTTTATAGTAGCTTACTCGCATTCCTATTTTCCTATTCATTATTAAACCTACTCCGTTATTACCCCTATTTGATTTTGTATTTACGAGGGCTATCCACAAAGTCCATTACGTTTTGTAATTAAAAATAAATAAAGTATTGGAAATTTTTTTATTATATACAGATGAAAGCCACACTTAAATACTACTTCTCTACATAGTTTTGGAAATTCCTTCGTCGTAAAATTCGGCCGCCTGCGCCTTCAACCACATGGTTACTTCTTGAAGCTGTGCGTCGTAATCAAAACGCTGCATAGCCAACCACTTCTTCATTGCTGGGAATAAGTGGAAGTCGCTCGGTGCCAGGACGGGACTGTACGGCGGATGAGGAAACAACTCCCACTTAAAAGATTCGAGAACTTCCCGAGTGGCATTTGCCGTGTGGGTCCGGGCGTTGTCGTGAATCAGCAAGATCTTTGAGCCCAACTTTCCCCTGCGCTTGTTTTGTATTGCTCTTCTGAGGTTGTCCAGAGTTTGGCAATACCTTTGAGAGTTTATTGTAGTGCCTCTTTCCAGGAAATCCACAAAAATCACACCTTTTCTGTCCCAAAAGACAGTCGCCATCACCTTCCTTGCCGACATTGTCTGCATGCATTTCTTAGGTTTTTGGGGTGAATTTGTGTACCCCCACTGCATTGACTGCAATTTTGTCTCGCAGTTCACATGCTTAACCCATGTTTCGTCACCAGTAACGATGCGATCGAGTAATGAGTCGCCATCTTTCTCGTAAGCGTCCAAAAACGTTGACGCTGCAGCGATTCGCTGATTTTTGTGAATCTCTGTCAAGAGTTTTGGTATCCATCTTGCACAAAACTTGTGGTAACCAAGCTTTTCGGTAATGATTTCGTGCAACAAACTTCGTGAAATTTGTGGAAAACTCATACAGAGTTCCGTTATTGTGAAATTACGGTTTTCACGAACCGCGGCATCGACTTTTTCGACAAGTTCGGCAGTCACTATGCTGGGTCTTCCACTTCGCTCTTCGTCGTGAACGTTAGTTCGGCCATTTTTAAATTTTATGACCCATTGGCGCACTCCACCTTCAGTGATTATGTTGTCCCCATACACTTCACAAAGCTGCCAATGGACTTCTATCGGTGTACAGTTTTTTGCAGTCAGAAACCTTATTACAGCACGCACTTCACACTTCGCGGCATTTTCAATTAACGCTGACATTTCAAACTGTCACAATAACTCAACGGAGTACAGCACGAACCTCTCACTAGCACGGCAGGACGCCGACTGAGCGGCGGAATGCCATGACACCAAGATGACCGCGCTAGCCCCGCCCCTAACGGACACAAACGAAAACGTAATGTACTTTGTGGATAGCCCTCGTATAACCCTGTATTCACCTGACTAGAAGTGTTGCTCCTCCTGCCACCGAACTTCACTAAGTCCCAGTATATCTAACTTTAACCTATCCACTTCCCTTTTTAAATTTTCTAACCTACCTGCCCGATTAAGGGATCTTATATTCCACGCTCCGATCCGTCGAACGCAAGTTTTCTTTCTCCTGATAACAACGTCCTCCTGAGTAGTCCCCGCCCTGCTGCTTAAGTTTCTTTCCTGTAAACAGTTTCCTAGTCGATTCAGAGTAGTTGCAATTGCATTAAATTGCTTGCTGTTCACTATGGGAAATACAGTGTTAAATTAAGTGACAAACTCTGTTACTTTTTCGCATTAAGTTACATCCCATCACATTTGACAATTTGTTAAATAACTAAATTTCCTGATCGTACTATTTTTTGTGTACTGCGAATTGTTGATTGTGTCTGCTATAAGTTTGGTTGTGGGGGTGCCCGTAGCATAGTATATGCAAGTTAATGATGAGCTGGTCTCAAATTTGCTAAAAAAACTGAGTGAACAGTACAGTCTTTGGGGAATTTTGTGATGTTTTGTTCCTTCGGGAACGCCGGATATTACTTCTGTTTTACTTGATGACTTTCCATCTGTTACTACGAATTGTGACCTTTCTGACAGGAAATCACGAATCCAGTAGCACAACTGAGGCGATATTCCATAGGCACGCAGTTTGATTAGAAGACGCTTGTGAGGAACGGTATTGAAAGCTTTCTGGAAATCTTAAAATATGGAATCAAAAAAATACAGGTCACTCTTGTATATAATAAGGGTAAAAGAACTAACACGCAAAACATAGGCCAATATCCTTGACATCAGTCTGCTGCAGAATTCTTAAACATATTCTGAGTTCGAATGTAATACATTACCTTGAGACTGAGAAGCTTCTGTCTACGAATCAGCACGGTTTTAGAAAGCGTCGCTCGCGTAGAACTCAGCTTTTCCTTTTCTCACATGATATGCTGCGAACTATGGATGAAGGGCAACAGGCTGATTCCACATTTCTAGATTTCCTAAAAGCATTTGACACAGCTCTCCACTGCAGATTGTTAACGAACTTACGAGCGTATGGAATATTTTCTCAGACATGTGAGTGGCATGAAAACTAACAAAGGAACCTCCCCATCGCACCCATTTCAGATTTAGTTATAGGTTGGCACATTCGATAGGCCTTGAAAAACTAAACACAGATCAATCGAGAAAACAGGAAGAAGTTGTGTGGAACTATGAAAAAATAAGCAGAATATACAAACTCGGTAGTCCATGTGCAAGATAAGCAACATCAAAGAGAGCGCGAGCTCAGGTGCGCCGTGGTCTCAGTCTGCTTTCCGCAGCGCTGCGGCGAGGACGTCTTGTTTACGTCCCGTCCGCGCGGTCGCGAGTGCCCGTAGTTGTTTACTACTTCGTCGCCGCTAGTTTAGAGTCCATCACTACCGACGCAACATGGCACATTCATACAGACAAACGACCATCAAGATCAGTTTTCAAACCGATCATGCACGACCGCGAGCTTTTGAAGTGGAACGTTTTCTACGTGACGACGTTAAAATTGACCCGCGAGACATAATTGGTATCCATCTCTCTATCACGAGCAGTGTTGTCTACGTCAAGCTAGTAAGTGACGAGGTGTGCAACAGAATCGTGAGCGCACATGCGAACGATCTTAAATTCAAACATTCTGATGGCCATATTGGGGCGGTCTCTATCGATCACGCGGGGCTTGGCCTCCGTACGATACGCGTCTTCGAACTCCCTTTCGAAGTACCACCGGACGTAGTCACCGCGGCTTTCCAGCCCTACGGCAGAGTGATCAGCCATATGGCCGAAAAATGGACCACCTTTACAACGTACCCCGTTCTTAACGGGGTACGACAGATTAAAATTGAACTGACCAAACATGTTCCGTCATATCTTGTCATCGGCGGATGTAGGGCGATCATTATGTATGACGGTCAGCCACGCACTTGTTCTGGTTGTGGCCAAGAAGGGCACGTCCGGTCGGATTGTCTCCGACGACGGCTTACTCAAATCCCGACAGGTGAATCTATGACTCCTTCTACGGTGACGACCCTTCCTCTCAATTACGCCGAAGTTACACGGGCAGCAACTCTTTCCGATGCTGGCGACAGTAGTCCGATAGCCGCCCCCGATGGAGAGACCAAAATGGCTTCTGCAGTACAGGATCCGGCCTCTACAACGGCGCCCCCACCTGAAGATAATCACCGATCGACCTTGCAAGAAGGCGTGGATGCCAGAATGGACATTGACCCACGGGTTGTGCCGACAGCGGCTTTTCTTCCAGACACCGGAGCAGCTGACGAAATCCACCCACATTCAGATACTGAAACACACGTCCGTAAACAGCGTTCCCCGCGAAAACACAAGAGACGGCGGCGTGCTCCATCGGACGAGTGTTTGCAGCGATCGTCTGACATGGACTATGGAAATTCCGACGACGGTACCGGCGGTACAGAGGCCGCTGTAACTTCAAACTCAACAGATCGCCGTGGTGACGGCTTCAGCCCCTCAGACCCCACAGCACAGCAGGATCACAAGCAGACATCCGCTGCCGATTCCCAGCTAGCAGAGCCGATGGAGTCAGCGCCGAGTGCCGCAGCAGCCACTAACAGCCACCAACAGCCGATGGTGTTTCATGGCGACTGGGCGGACGACTGTGAGGAACACTCCTTGCCCATCGTGTCGGACGACACGGGGGGAAATCTACCCCACCAGTTTTGATCCTTTCCCGCCGTCAGTTACAGTGACGAGACAGCCTTACCAGGGTATTGATGGCCAACACGGATGCTGTGGATAGACCTCAAACTTATCGCGTTGCAACTATAAACATTAACACTATACGGACGCGCGCTAAGTTATCCTTGCTTCAGGATATGTTGAACTCTGCTTCCATCGACATAACCCTTCTCCAGGAAGTGTACGTCGACGACTTCCCAGGCATGTATGGTTACGATGCTTGCGTCTCTCCAGCTTCCCCAACAGGCAGCGGTGTCGCTGTACTTCTTCGGGAAGGGATAGTGGCGGACGATATCCTGTTTCTGCCTGGGGCAAGAGGAATGGCACTCACAGTACTGGGGGTCCGCCTTATCAATATCTACGCACCTTCCGGGACGGACAAACGTCGCGAACGTTCACGATTCTTTGCGGAAGACGTCGCCCCGCTCTTCCAAGGCCGCCACGACCATCTGGTGTTTGGAGGTGACTACAATTGCGTACTGGCGCCCAGAGATCAACTCCCACGACATAATCCGTGCCCGGAACTCGGGACGCTAATTCGAAACCTGCAGATGGTGGACACTTGGGAACATCTTCACGGCCACCGACCGGGATTCACGCACTTCACAAGTCACTCTTCCAGTCGTATCGATCGGATTTATGTCTCACGCTCTCTCGCCGCTGGAACACAGGATGCGGAACTGTGGCCTGCAGCATTCTCGGACCACTCAGCTTACGTTTGTGCCGTCACCCTGCGGCGGCAACAAGTGTGGAGAAGCCGCAGCCCGTGGAAATTAAACATCGCTCACCTGTCGTACCCGGATTGCCCCCAAGCTGTTGAGGATACGTGGCATTCGTGTGAAAATCGCCTCCGTGCATATCCCACAACGATCCGCTGGTGGTTGGACTGCGCCAAACCGGCACTGAGGCGAACGTTGATAACCTACGGTCGTGACCACGCTACCTGGCGAAGACATACACTGGACTTTTACTTCCGGGTCCTGCGCGACTGCGATGCTATGGCGCCGTCTCCGGAACGACAAATGGCGGTCCACCGTGCTAAGGCTCAGATCCTCGCTCATATGCGACGCCACCTAGAGGGGGTAGTCATCCGCTCGAGGACGCAGGATCGGATACCGAGCGAACGCCCGTCAATGTTCCACGTCCTTCGTGAACGTAAACGACGCCAACGAGCGCTGATACGCTTCATCGACACGGAGGACGGTCATCGCCTCACCACGCAACAAGACATAAACACAGCGTTCTACAATCATTATTCCCAACTCTATTCCGCTCAGACCCCTGATCCGACAGCACTGGAGGACGTCTCTCAGACGATTTACGGCACCGTCACCCCGGCAATGGAAGCGGCCTTGATGGAAGAAATTACAGAAGAAGAAGTGATCGACGCCTTTCGAAAAGGTGCTGTCAACAAGTCTCCGGGTCCTGATGGCCTCCCCTTGGAATTTTACCGGACTTTTCAACATTTATTAGCCTCCCGATGGACGGACATCTGTCGCGAACTCCTATCCCCGGACGTGCCGCTCCCTGCGGCCCTTGTGGAAGGGATGATTATTCCTATTCACAAACCGTCCGGTGGCTCACGACTGCAGGACTACCGCCCGTTGACGCTATTGAACTGCGACTTTAAGATCTTTTCTCGACTGTTGGCGGCGCGGATACGCCAGACCCTACGAAATGTTATCTCACCCGATCAAACGTCATTAGGAGGCGACAATAATATTCAAACAGCACTCAGTGAATATCGTGACTTGATCTCACTGGCGAGGGCATGTCGTCTGAAGGGTGCACTGGCGGCAATCGATTTTAGTCAAGCTTTCGACCGAGTGGACCACAACTATTTGGAAGCGGTCCTCCAACATATGCGGTACCCACAGCCATTCGTCACTGTCGTCATGCGACTACTCCGTGGCGCGACGTCCAAGGTGATCGTCAACGGCCGACCTTCGCAGCCCCTCACCATTTCTCGATCGATACGCCAAGGGTGCCCTCTGTCCACTTTACTTTACGCTGTGGCCATGGAACCTCTCCTCTGCGGCCTGCGCCAACGACTAACGGGTATGACGTTACGAGGCCACACTTTCCGGTGTAAAGCGTACGCTGACGACCTGGTGATTGTCATCCGCCACGGTGACGACACCGCTAGCGCACTAAATTGGATAACGAAATATGGCATGGCCGCTGGTAGTCGTATCAACGTCGCAAAATCGGTGGCGATGAACATCGGGGTCGGATTGTCTGAGAACAGTGTCACCCCCTTACAGCTCAGAGATAGTTTGAAATGTCTCGGCATTGACTTTACAGACGATATACGACGGACCGCTGCTCACAACTTTCAACGGCTTTTACGGAATGTTCGGACTGGAATTGCCAACAACCGCCTACGAGCCCTGGACATCGCCCAACGGACCCAGTATGTTAACTCACATTTAGCGTCACGCATTCCGCACATCGCCCAGATATTACCTATACCGGTGATGTTAGCACGCCGTATACATGCGGCTTTTGGGTCCTTCGTGAGTTCAGGAATGCTTTTCAAGATCAAATATGAGACTCTCACCCTTCCCCCCCCATCGGGGAGGGCTTGGCCTTTATCACGTTTATGACAGAGCGGTCGCCCTATTTGTGAGCACATTAGTCAAACTACGGCACCGCCGTCCGGACAGTCTGACCAGTTTGTTAATAGAAGAACTAGCACCGCCCTCCCTGTTGCCGCCTGTGCCAATACACCACGTCCCCTCCTCGCTCTTCTACATCGGTGTCTTTTACCTCGAACTCAGTTACGTTCGACTTGCCTTACCAGCGACTCAACTGGCGACGGCAAAGACGGTTTATAGGGTCCTGCAACGTGGACGACCCGATAACGTCGTGGAGAGTAAGCACCCGAACGTCAACTGGCGAATAGTGTGGAGGACAATTCACCACGTAACACTGGACACTGACGTCACGGCGATGTGGTATATCACTGTCAACGGTAAGCAGGTGACCAGATCAAGGCTACATGCGATCCACATGGTGGACTCACCCACGTGCACGAACTGTGGCGTTCAAGACGACGATGAACACCGTCTTAGCTGTGGCGAGTCTACGGCAGTGTGGCACTTAGTGAGGCAAATGTCAGCATACTTCCTTCGGGTAACGCCGAATCATATCGACCCCAAGACTATCTTATTCCCGGATGAAACGTATTACCCACGCACTAAAACTAATGCAATGACGTGGCTTCGTGGACATGCAGTGCATTATTTGTTTCAAGACGGCACTAAGGACACTTTAGACTTTTGGAACTATTTGCAGGAACGACATTGCAAGATCCTCCGTAACCCTAAGTATCGACAATATTTTTCCAATTTTTTGTGGAGTGCGTTCCACGACCCTCCACGTAGCTGGAACATCACGGGTAAGAGAAGCTAAAATTACAATACGATGATAGAACACTACACGGTACGACGTGGGATCTACTTTCATCATTACGAGAAGTCATACCTGGATGATACAGCAGATGGAGAGTTTCGTTGTGAACCCTCACACTCTGTAGCAGTATTTGCCCCATTTCCTCTTTTTGTCCCCGGTGCGAAACGGTCTTCGCAGTTTTAGTTTCCCCATCCGGTGCAAGATGTAGCACTGGTTAATGGTGGTATGGATTCCACCCTTCAGTTTTGTTTCATGGTTTCCTTCGCCCCGCACTTTGCTCTCTATCTTTATGCCTTTTTCTACAACTATTAGCATGGTTTTAGTTATGTGCGTCCCCAACTCGACGCAAAGAGTGCACTTACTAGTTTTCAGTTCCTTACTGTTAAAAAAAAATTTAAAAAATGAAAAAAATAAAAAAATTCAAAATAAATAAAAAAAATGGTCTCGTGGTTAGCGTGAGCAGCTGCGGATTGAGAAGTCCATGGTTCACGTCTTTCTTCGGGTGAAAATTTTTACTTACTTTATTTTCGCAAAGTTATGATCTGTCCGTTCGTTCATTGCCGTCTCTGTTCACTGTAATAAGTTTAGTGTCTGTGTTTTGCGACCGCACCGCAAAACAGTGCGATTAGTAGACAAAAGGACGTGCCTCTCCAATGGGAACCGAAAACATTTGATCGCAAGGTCATAGGTCAACCGATTCCTCCACAGGAAAACACGTCTGATATATTCTATACGACACTGGCGACGGCATGTGCGTCATATGACAAGAATATGTTGTCGACTCACCTAACTTGTACACTTGGCGAATGGGTAAAAAGATTCTTCTACCTTGCCCGATTTAGGTTTTCTTGTGGATGTGATAATCACTCCCAAAAAAGTGATCGCATCGGACGGACAGATAATAATTGTCTGAAAATAAAAAATTAAAATTTTCATTGGAGGGTAGATTTGAACCAAGGACCTCTCGTACTGCAGCTGCTCACGCTAACCACGGGACCGCGGCGCTCGTGAGCTCGAATTATCCTTGATGTTGTATATCATATGCATAGACTATTCAGTTTGTATATTTTGCTTATTTTTTTCATACTTCCACACAACTTCTTCCTGTTTTCTCGATTGATCTGTGTTCAGTTTTTCAAGGCCTATCCACTGTGCCAACTTATAACTAAATCTGAGGGGGGTGCGATGGGGAGGTTCCCTTGTAAGTAATAGAACTCAGTACGTTGTCCTCAACGGTGAATGTTCATCGGTAACAAGAGTCTCGTCAGTGGCGCCGCATACATAATTCATCTGGCGGACAGAGTGGGCAGCAATCTGCGGTTGCTTGCTGATCATGCTGTGGCGTGCAGGAAGGTGTTGTCGTTGATTGAGTGTAAGGGGATACAACGTGACTCAGAAACAAATTATAATTGGTGTGATGAATGGCAGCCGGCTCTAAATGTAGAAAAAATGTAGTTTAATGGCCGGCCGCGGTGGTCTAGCGGTTCTAGAAGCTCAGTCCGGAACCGCGCGACTCCTACGGTCGCAGGTTCGAATCCTGCCTCGGGCATGGATGTGTGTGATGTCCTTAGGTTAGTTAGCTTTAAGTAGTTCTAAGTTCTAGGGGACTGATGACCACAGATGTTAAGTCCCATAGTGCTCAGAGCCATTTGAACCATTTTTTTGTAGTTTAATGGAGATGAGTAGGAAAAACAAACCACTGATTTTCGAATACAGCATTATAGTATGTTGCTTGATACAGTCACGTCGTTTAAATATCTAGGCGTAGCGTTTCAAAGCGATATGAAATGAAACGAGCATGAGAGAATTGGTTCACGAAGCGGAATGGCCGACTTTGATTTATTGGGAGAATTTTGGGGAAGTGTGGTTTATATGTAAAGGTGATTGCATGTAGGTCTTCAGTGTGATCTGTTCTTGAGTACTGCTCGAGTGTCTGAGACCCGCACCAAGTCGGATTAAAGGAAGGCATCGAAGTAAGTCAGGAGCGGGCTGCTAGGTTTGTTACCGGTAAGTCCAAACAACACACAAGCATTGCAGAGACGCTTCGGGAATTCAAATGGGAATCTCTGGAGGGAGGAGACGCTCTTTTCGAGGAAAACTACTGAGAAACTTTAGAGAAACGGAATTTGAGGCTAACTGCAGAACGATTCTACTGCCACCAACATAAATTTTGCGTTAAGATCACGAGATTAAGATATGAGAAATTAGGTCTCATATGGAGACATATACATAGCAGTTTTGCCCACACTCTATTTGCAAGTGGAACAGGAAATTAAATGGCTAGAAGTGTGACATAGCACTCACATATCGCGTTGCTATGTTTATCTTTTTATTACTCATTTCTGGTTACGTTTAAGGAAAGCCCAAGACTGGCTGGCTATGGAGGAAGGTTTCAGTTAGCCCTGGTGGAAACCGAGAGGGCTGAGTGGCCGCTTAACAGTTCCGGCGTGACCACAGGAGGTTTATCACGTCTTTCAGAAAGGCTCTTGTGGAAGGAGACCGGATTCATGGGTGGCGCCTTTCACAGAAGCGTTTGTAGGAAGTCCCTTGCCGTCCATTTCGGATACGGATGCAGTTTTCTCCTTTGAAAGGAGTTGCCGACTAGCCCCCAGAGAACTGCCAAATGTGACGAATTCACCTTCCGGTGCAACACACACACACACACACACACACAAAACGCAGAAGAGAACGATATTGCGCAGAGATGGTATCCCAGTAGATACAGAGAATTTCAGTGCAGAATTTTCCGAGGGAGACGCGACAGCTGCAGGTTCTTTGTCAGGAACCCAGGAAAACATACAGATAGCTGAGCAGTGTGAAGATAGCATTGCTTGTGAAACAGAGCTGAACGATACGCAGAGCAGCGTATGTACAGGAAATATGGTGGACGTTCTACTCTGGCTAAAAAGCGGTGTCACTAGAAGCCCAACAAGACAGAAAAAAACCGAATAAGATAGGAAATAAATGCAGGAAAGAGAAAGAAAAGCTGAAGAGAAGGGGGGGATAGAAAGCAATTTTGGTCGAAACTGAAATATGTACAAAGAAAAGTAGACTCTAAATTCGGATCGATTGACGAAGTTAGGTACGGAGTCTGGGGGAGCGACCATTATCGGACAGCACTGGATATGTACGAGTACAATTTTCAAAGACAGAAGAGTTCGTCTCGCTCAGAAACGAAGTAGATAGAGAAAAGGGTTGGAACAGCACACTTCGAATCAGAAATTATGAAATTATATTGGTCTGATGGTGAGCAAAACCAGGTGCGCATGAGCATTGCTAAGTCTCTGCCACTGGCAGCGACACGCTTCCAGTCGTATATAGTTTACTCAGACGAAATTCTGAAGAGAAACCAATATCTGGACAACGAATACAGCAATAGCGAGCTATCCCAGTTGTTTGTTAATACCATGCCGACTGAGCATAAAGGAACTCTCACTTGTTAGAAAAAAAGAGAGAAATTGGAGACGTTCAGGTTGGTGTTAACAGATCTGGATGAGACTGAAAGAGAAGAGCAGATGTTACTTCCGACAAGCACCAACGCGGAAACTCGTGCGGTAATAAGCACTTAATTAGAAACATGGGACAGAACAGATAACGGCAAACGAAGCCATAAATCAAAAGAAAATTGGCGCAGTCCGCAAAAGAGGTATTTCGACTACAAAGAACGACAAGAGAAAAGAATTTCGGGGCCGTGAAGAGCGAACGGAGGTGACGAGATAGTTGAATTACAGAACTAAATTTTGTTTCCCTTTTTCTTTATGTATTCCGTAACAGTAGCACTAGGATATTTAGCTATAAGATTTTGTGTGATTTTCTTTTAAGTTTGAGTTTTTAGTGTGTTATAATCTGCAGTGTTTTGTTCATGAACGTTTTTTTGTAGTTTTTGAAAGTATTAAATTTAATTGTTTGTTTGCGTAGGCATTGGAATAGACATGTCACGCAGCAAGCGTGCTGGAGATGTGGCAGAGAGCACAGTTGATTTGCTCTCGCTTCTAGATCATAGTGTGTCGCAATGGATTCCGAGAACCATCGGCAAAGCCTACCGAGTTGTGACCGTTTCTCTGTTCTCTTTCAGTAGCATCGCGAATACTATGCGAGGTAATCAGCTCTTATGTATCCTTCCTCACAATTTACCTTTACTTTAAATTATTTTGCATGGTACCTCATTTCTGTATCTACGTTGAATGATCAATGTGTGCCGAGCGGTTCTAGGCGCTTCAGTCTGGAACCGCGCGACTGCTGCGATTGCAGGTTCGAATCCTGCCTCGGGCATGGATGTGTGTGAAGTCCTTAGGTTAGTTAGGTTTAATTAGTTCTAAGTTCTAGGCGACTGATGACCTCAGGTGTTAAGTCCCATAGTGCTCAGAGCCATTTGAACCATTTTTATCAATGTGCGAGTCGCTATAATACTTTTCTTGTCAGATGCTGGATTTAAATTATAAATGAGGGACTTTTCGTCTCTACCACTTGAGAAAGAGTTTAGAGGAGTGCGAATTTATGCATTCGGGAAGGAAACCTTGAGTTGATGTTAGTGACGTGAGGAGGAGTCTATCGGTTTGCGCACTGTGTGGTTATGACACATACGGCCGATTTTATAGGAGAGATTTGGTCTTCCTTTGAGAGCTGTTTACGCCTCGGGGAACCTGTAGAGACGATATCATTTATTGTCAGCCTACAGTTATAGCTAGCGATGCCTTTTACAGTATTATCTTGCGTACATCAGCTCTCTCCGTCACACAGATGATCATCTTCGTGAGTGCGACACAATTATAATTTTGACACGCCTACTATACCAGTCATGAGATGAAATCACATCATTAGTACAAAACACACGGACTGATCTAACAATCACTGCACCATAAGTATGCTAGATGTAATGATTTTGGGGAAGCTGGAACTTGTTACTCTTTATTGTGAAACAGTCTAACAATCGCCTTGGACTAGTTTGCACTGTGCTCCCCCTGTTTGCCTTTCTTAAAATGTAGTATAGCAACAATGATTGTGGCTATGGTCCCGCTAATTATTTCGTAAGCGCTATGAAATAGTCTCAAGAAGTAAATTGTTTGGTTCTACTTATGGGATTGCGAAGAAGTATGTTGATGATGTAGTTTGCTCTCTGAAGTGTTCGAATGTTTCAAACCGGCCGCGTAACGGTGCAAGCAGTGGCAAAGCTATGGCAGTTTGTAGGGGCGACTGACCTATCGCCTGAGCCGATAATCCAGCCCCTGTACATGCTGTAATACCGGAAGCCACAGTTTGGCACTTGCCTTGTGTGGCCAGATGAGTCAGCGCACCATAGAAGCGTTTGTCGGCCCAGTCCGACAACGGACTGAATATTGTTGCTACTCTTTTCCCTTCAGAGAAGAAAGTCACTGTGTGACGACTAAAAATGGTCGAGCCTTGCCTCAGAGCTTTCTGTTGTAAGCCCACACATTACTTCTAGTCTCTGTGGTTCTGTGTGTGGGATAATGCCACTGACTGAATGAGTAGTCTCCAAGACGGTATCTACCGTCTTGTCACGCGAGTACAGATTTATGCAGTGGTCACTTTATCTGCTTGCATCGATGGCACGATCCTGAGGCCTCAGCTTCAAGCAAGCTTTTTCATGTTCCGAGTATTACACTTCAAGATTTCTGCTGCTCACATTCTAACTGCACATTGGATTACAGTAACCACACTTCCCTCCTCTGTATGGGAAGGACAATACTTTCTCCACTAAAATTGTTCAGTCTGAGATAACCTTGTCCTGATATAACCGTTGGATGGAGCGTCATGCCAGGTAATTCCCGTACGATTTTTTTTTCCTCTGAGAAAGTCCCAGCGCCATCTTGCTGTCTTTTCACTGTCGAATTGGTAACTAGTATCTAGCTTTGTCGCCACGTCGACTAGTACCACTTAATAGCTTCGCTGTGTGTAGACTGTTGCACCAGTGGAAAGACAACTGTATTTTGTTGTGCCTGGACACTGATGCCGCAAGATAGCGATGTACGTCTTGTGCCAGTAAAGAAGGCCAAGTTCCTATCACATCGCTGCTGGGCAGCGAAGAGCTGTTTGGTGACCACAGCAAAGGCAGAGGAAGTATCAAAGTGCTTCCTAGGCAGAGAGCTAAACGTGATATCAGGATCTTCACTACATGATTCTAAAAGCGACCATGCATCACCAAATTCAGAACATGCTTTTGCCTTGTGTTATGAGTTACTGTTAGCTTAGGTCCTCTGTCAGCTCAGTCACTCACATCACAGACTGTATGAAAACCATGGCCAGTGGATGTGCAGTTAAATATTACTCTATGTGTATATGTAAATTCACTTATTTAATTCTTAATTTTTGTGTCACGAGAAGATCTTCAGCTGTAAATGTATACTGATGCTCTGTGGTAAATAAATATTCCCTTTACTACAATCCCTTAAGAAACGTTTTCTTCTGTGAAGATCCAAAATGTATCTGAGGTGCAGATTGTTTAAGAGAAAAACTGGATCTTTAGACACTAAACTGGTATTATTTACAGGGAAACATACTTTTTGCATAATATAATGTACAAGAATGGGAATCAGTTAAGTCAACTGCGTGTATTTCTCTGGCCGGGCATTTGTGTGTTGGAAGCATCATTGTTGCACAAAATGTGAATGGTTTGTAGAGGTATTTCATAGAAATCGACTTAGGCTTTGTCAGCTACCAGACATCCCCTGCCCATTACATATAAGCGTTGTGTGGACATATCGCTGGCACTTAGAAACACCGTTTGGTTTTGACAACTATGACCACACTCTTAGATGGACTATCCTTGCCTTAATGTACTCCGCCAAATTCGGAAAATCAAGAGTCATATTAAAGGTACTTGGGTTTCCAGTGCCGTCGTTGACCTGCTTCATGATGTCTTAAAAATCAGTTACTCCTTCGTCAGACAATTCCTTCAGCAATTTCTTTGCATCAGTATTCACAATGCCCTGTCAGGAGACTACACCTGTGCTTCAGTTAAGAGAATTACTCTGTAATGTTGTGATTCAGGAAGAGATCAGCTTGTTTAGTCGTGGTCATTAAAGTACGTAGAATCCCAATCTAAGCCGTTTTACCGATATTAGCAATACGAGTATACATTCCAAAGCTTTTAAGATAGAAAAGATGACATTTTATGCAGTGTCTATCTCTTTTAACAAAAGTAATTACGTATTTGTACAGATGTTCCCTGTTGCTGCAGACGCTCTCACTGTCTGAACTTGAGTGCTCCAGGAAGCTAACCTGTCGAGCTCGCTCATTTGGTCAGATTTTAGTCTCAACCAGTGATCTAATTAATCTACAGGAGGTTTGTATATTTGGATAGTCACGAGCCATCTTAGTCCCAGGAGACATCAGGAAAATAAACGTCATCCAGAACAAAGCTCTGCAAGTTTGGATAAACGGACAAAATAGTCTGGTAATTAACACACCAGGTCACTCGGTTTCGCTTCGGGCATGATGACTGCGTCGTTCTGGATGGTGTAGGGTAACACATACAGAAATCCATATAAATGAGTCATGGTTAAGCCATACAGGAACCCATATAAGTGAGTGATGATTAAGCCATCGACTGCCAGAGTGTGACTTAAAGCGAGTACCCCTTGATTTAACTGAAGAAACACCTGATTCTGTCTCATCACTAACCATTCGCTTCGTTTGCTGCCAGAACTTACCGTCTTTAAGAGGCAAAAAAATGAGCTACGACTTTAGCAACTGCAAATGGCATCAGCACTGCAAGCACTGCCTGCTATGGCCCTATCCCGACCAAGAGTACTATTCTGCTTTGCGTCCCGATTAAGAATACTTTACGATCGGCACTCCTCTGAGTTATCTACGGAATGATCACCAAAAATTACAAGTTTTCCAGTCAGACAGAATGTTAGAATCGCCGCCAATGAGAGGCCACGTACCAAACATTTCCCTTTCTCTTCCAGAAAGTTTGCTATTACTTGAGCCAATCTCTTAATTTTCCAATTTGTACAAATGTACAAAAGTTTCGTGCTAGTCTTCATCCGGGAAAACTGTGGAAGCCCTGGCTAATGAGAAACAACTTCAGCTCGCGTAATTATGAAAGTCGAAGTCAGCTATCCCACTCAGCGATTACTAAACAACACACTCAGCTATAGACATTAACCAGAATAAGAACTCAACCGAACTTACATAGTAAACCATACCATCTAAAACGTGCGAAAGTATTAACGAAAATCCTAACCACCAATAAAAATTCAAGTAAACATTAATTACAGATAACTGCGCATCAAATACGAAAAGGGGAAATCTTATCGGTTAAATATTTGCAAATATAATAAGGATCAGAGAAACTACTAATAAAACGCTCCAATCATTATTCTCATACAAAAACGCGAAAAGCAAGGCTATTAACATAATCACATCCCCTAGGCGAAATTCTTCTTATTAAATTTTCTATTACACTCCAAACATCTAATCAGACGTACAGGCACAAGAAAACAAATTATAAATCAGACAAGAAATACAAATAATTTACAGAAAGGATACATCGAGTACAACGTTTTGCCCAATCAAAAATCACGACTCCAGCCTGAAAATAATGGTAATTAGCACACAGAGAATTTGCGTGATTAGGATTAATTCACCAAGCTCCATCAACTGTTGCACAACTAAAACGTTCACATGCGTGGGATATGGGTCAAACACATGTCCGAGGCTCAGAAGATGAACAGTTCGTAACGCGAAACTGGCTTTTCCCTGCACTCATCGCCGACTGCCTACATTGCCTCTCGGAGTTTCTATAGCAAGGCCGACTAATGTACTCCGAAGCTTTCTCCGTCTTGGTGGTAGTCAGCCAGCAACTCGTCGTTTCCCAGCATGGATGCGGCAGGAACATGGTCCGCTTTACTGGTGAAAGACGTACATCGCTATCTTGAGGCATCATGATCCAGGCACAACAGAGTACAGTGATCCCTCCTCTGGGACAACAGCTCACACTCAGTGAAACTACTAAGTGGTATTAGAAGGCGTGGCGACAAGGATAGGCACTAATTGGCCATTCAACAGCGCAAAGACAGGCAGATAGAGTTAGGACTTTTTCAGAGCAAAGGAAACAAAGTAATATTGGAACATCAGATGCCTGACACAATGTTCTATGCAACGGATTTATCAGAACAAGGATATCGCAGACTGATACGTTTTAGTGGCGAAAGAGCCGTACTTGTCATACAGAGAAGAGAAGTGTGGTTGCTATGGTCCAAGACACACAATGCGAGCAGCGGACTCCCTGAAGTGTAATACTCGGAACGTCATAAAGCTTACTGGAAGCTGAGGCCTCAGAATCGTCCCATCGATGCAAGCAGTTTCTGGCAACTGCTGAAATATA
This sequence comes from Schistocerca piceifrons, assembly GCF_021461385.2. Lineage (NCBI taxonomy): Eukaryota > Metazoa > Arthropoda > Insecta > Orthoptera > Acrididae > Schistocerca > Schistocerca piceifrons. The sequence goes on from NC_060149.1 coordinate 675,838,224, forward strand.
TGGATGTCATGTTATGATTTCTACTCATCTCCAGTGCGGGACAGGGTTCTCTATTACGTTTGCTTGTCATTTACCGCTCCCTCACTTCAGTATTTACAGATGAACAGCTTGACCCCTATTATCACTATTAACATCAAAAAGAACCCTACCAAAGACTCACTTGTCAAGTTCACGCCTTCTCTTTCCATTTCCATTACGCGCCATTTATTAAATGCATCTGAGTCGTAGGGGGCCGGTCTGTATATCGAGCGGGTTCATTCGATTCAAATCAAAAGCACTGATTTTTAGCCGTAGCCCAGTGGCATCTAGCAAAGAACGCCGCCTAAAACTTTGCGTCGGCTTGTAAGCAAGAGATATTTGAAGGAGTTTGCTGCAGCCAGCTAATATGCGAGCGAGACTAAGTGCTCCTAAAATTGGCAACGACATATACCATCAGCAGACAGCGAATACGCATCAAAGGGAAGGAAATAGGGTCTTCTCCGTCACGTCAGGTCACCTGGCGTGATCTTGTGGCCTGTGGAGACTAATAAAGCTGCCGCACAGTGACACAAACCATCTAATACTCGTAACCGCATGATTAGCAGATACGCACTGGTACATTGTACATTGTACACTGAGTACATTGATGACCTATGCTGCGATGTTGGACTGTGTTTGGTATTTGTCTCTGGCTGGACTTCTCACAGAATTACGACGGACATGGGTCTTACAGGAAGACTTTGAGTACTTCATAGTGTTCATCGTTTGTTTAATCGCAGCCAGCCAGAAGGATTTTCTGTGCGCCAAACTCTCATTTTCAGAGGAACCTTCCGGCTCTCGCCTTAAGCAATGTAGTGGTGTCAAGCAAAACGTAAATCTGCATGGCTAGAGTTCGTGTAGGGAATATTTTCGAGCCTAGCGCCGTCGAGTACGTATCCAATGCCTTGACATCTAAGCTACCTCACTTGGTCACACTGCAAATAAATAAATTACTTCTGCATGCATAAATTAATACGCACGGTCTAATTTCCAAAAATTGATTGGACATCTAATGGTAGCTCTATACCTAAGAATGGTAAGATCGAGGCAACGAAAAACTACTACTTTTTGTGCCTCGAAGTAGAACCATTGCAATGCTAAGTGGTTAACCCTAACGGAGAGTGATAATACCCTCCGCATCCATGGCCGTTCAATAATCCACATTTGCCTTCCAGGTCTTACCAAACGGCGAGCAGTTCATTTTTGAAACGTACAGGTTCGAGAACGCTGGGTTCGTGGGTTGAAGTCTGATGAGTGCCCTTGTCGTCTGTAGCTGTAAGCTCTCTTAATGCTGCAATGGCTACTTAACGGTGCAGAGCTGGAACGTTGTGTGTGAGAGGGAGCTGCGACCTTAGTTTAACCACTTGAGTCGTGAGGATGGTACAAACAACTAAAAACAAAAACTCAACCTCAAGATGTTCTCCGCAGGAATTGCTAAACGAATAGTCTGACGAAGGAGTAACTGATTTTGAAAATATCACGAAACAGGTCAACGATGACATTGAAAACACAACTGACTTTAATATGTCTCTTGATTTTCCGAATTTGGTGGAGTACATTAAGGCAAGGATAGTCCATCTAAAAGTGTGGTCACAGTTGTCAAAACCCAACGGTGTTTCTAAGTGCCACCAGTATGACCACACAACGCTTGTATGTAATGGGCAGCCGATGTCTGGTAGATGGTAAAGCCGAAGTCAACTTCTATGAAAGGCCTCTTCAAACCATTCACGTTTTATCCAACAATGATGCTTCCACCACACAAACGCCCTGCCGGAGAAATACTCGTAGTTGACTTAACTGATGCCCATTCTTGTACATTAGATTATGCAAAAAGTATGTTTCCCTGTAAATAATACCAGTTTACTGTCTAAAGATTCAGTTTTTCTCTTAAACAATCTGCACCTCACATAAATTTTGGATCTTCACAGAAGAAAACGTTTTTAAGGGATTGTAGTAAAGGGAATATTTATTCACCACAGAGTATGAGTATACATTTACAGCTGAGGATCTGCTCGTAACACAATAATCAAGATATAGATAAGTGAATTTACATATACATACAGAGTAATATTTCATTACATATCCACTGGCCATGGTTTTCACACAGTGTGTGACGTGAGCGAGAGAGCCAACAGAGGAGGTGGCATAAAAGAAACTTGTAGCACAAAGGAAAAGCATGTTTCCCGTTTGATGATACATGGCTGCTTTCAGATTCAGGTAGTGAAGACGCTGTTGTTACGTTTCACGCTCTGTCTAGGAGACAACTTCTAACAAGCTGTGTGCAGAAACTGAACTTAAAGGAAACCCAGAGACAAGTTCTTCTGCCGCACCTTTGTTACAGTACGGGAGGAGCGTTACTCCAGAGTCCAATAAAGTTCGTTGCATGCGAGTAACTTTGTGCAGAAGACATTGTGAAACCAACTGTTGGAAAAAAATGAAAGATTTTCACAGCCGAAGACGACGTTTCCGTAAAAAGAAGTGCTAGTGATTCGAAAATTAATCAAAGTAATCGCGACATCCAATATTTAGTAATTTTCTTTGAGTACTTTTTCTACAACGATTTGTTTAAATACCACACCAACCTGCTGGCATTCCGAGGACACCCGTACTATGTCCATTGTAGATCACACTTCACTGAGATCGCATCATTGCCACAATCCTCTCTGTAGTCTTCAGGTAAACTTACGCGCACCAATCTCAGGAACAACGGTTAATTTGATAATTCTCAAGCTCAACAAATCTGATGGAGGCAGGCACTGGACAGAATTTTTTAAGCATTCAGCTTTCAAAAGTCAAATCTGAGCTATGCTCACAATAGCCATTTTGAATAATCCTCTGCTTAGTATTGTTCCGATAAATTATTCCTGCGGCTCATCAGCTCACTGACCTAGTAACAATGATATCTCAACAAATAAAATCCAATGATGGAATGGAATTTTCTGCATTTTTCTCGTCAACTGACGCTTCATGAAAAATTCATTAAAATACACTAAGCTTTTAATAAGATTCATGTGTTCTCAGTTAGTTGATTGTGTGTTGCTCTCGGAATCCATTTTGCATGTCTGCAATCGATTTGCGATCATAGGTTTAATGCAACTGCATTGTGTAAGCTTACTTTGGAGTCTAATAAAAGCCAGAAGTAGCGCAGCAGCACAACTTAGAATGGAGGCAGAGACTCCTCGGGTTACTATTGCTAGCGAAATGTGGAAAGAACAGCAAAAGATCGACACTTGGTGCTGAGGTTGGCAAGTGACCCTCAATATAAATAAATGTAACGTACTGCGAATAAATAGGCTGAAAGACCTATTATTGTATAGTAGAGCAGAATAATCGCTGAAAGTAGGTACATCCGTAAAATATATAGGAGTATGCTTACAGTCCGATTCAAGGTGGAACGACCACATAAAACTAATGGCAGGAAAGACAGATGCCCCACAGATTCACTGGAAGAACCCTCAGGAAATGTAGTCAACCAACGAAGGAAGAAGCTTACATAATTTTTGTCCGACCAATCCATGAATATTACTCGCCAATCCTGGATTAGTATCAGATAGGGTCGAGAGAGGAAGTAGAGAAGATCCAAAGAAGAGCAGCGTTTTTCGTTTGAGATTCGTTTAGTAAGCGCCAAATCGTCACGGAGATGCTCAGCCCACTCCAGTGGCATACATGGCAAGAAATGAGTACGTTCTTTATAGAGTCAACCAAGACATTGCTTCCTCCTACGCGTATCTAGCGAAAAGACCATAAGGATAAAATTAGGGAAGTGACAGTGATCACAATGTACCCTTCACGATACAACGTATGGTTGTTTGCGGAGTATAGATGTATAATTAGATATAGATATTGCTCTTCAATCCTACAAGTAGGTTCTAACCGACGCCGTTTCAACCAGGAGGATTACTGTAGGCCTATGTATCACATCGATTAATATGAGCGCTTACTGTTGCTGAGAAATCGTCCAGTAAGTTTAATATTGCAAGCGACTGTTATCCATTTACTTCAGCAAGCAACATGGGCACAGTTAGCTGAAGTATTTGAAGAGGAATGGGCTATTAATTAATCTCAGGTGGATACGGACAGGTCAGTTCTGGTTGTAGTCTGCGGTAATTTGATATCCACTTGTGTTGCCGTTAATGAGTTACGTAAATACATTACTCAAAGGTTGAATAAGGAACGTCGTACTTGCATATTCCCTGTCGCTCACAGTCCCTGTTTCTTGATAAGATCCAGAAAGTGTTCAGGTATTTGTCTGAACTCTTTAACTTGATAATTAATACGCCACTGTTTGCGGAACTAAAAATTCATTTTTTCAGTGTACCAAACTAGTCGAGTAACATATCATTCGAATATTTAGTAGCTTATTTCGTAACATAAAATAACATATAACTTATTGAACACATTTATGTCTGAGATTTCCTTAGCTGACCTTATAACGAACCTACACAACTCTGATCCATTTGTAATTATAGTGTACTTTTATCGTCTTTTACTATGAGTAGCTGGTCGCGTCTGAAATTTTGCATGAGATTGCTACTGCTTTGAGTGCCTTCCGTAGCGTTTATCTACGGAACTCACAAAACACAATAATAAAATTTACATTTCGAAAACTGTTAAGACAAACTGAACTCTCACAATTGTTCACTACGTGTAAACCTGTTTAAATATTACTTAGGCTATCGTAGGTATTCCGCACTGTTTAGTGAGAAACTGGGAAGCCGTTCTATCCAGAAACAAAGTTGAACACTTCACTTCACTTCTTATCTTTAACTATCTTTTTGGTGATTAATATTTCCTACTGCAACATAGTGACATTATTTGCAACTAAGCCAGGAACCAACATCAACTCACCTTGAGAACGTTTTTTGTGAAACTAAATATTCCTTCCTTCTAATATCGGTCGCTAGTATTGGTGGGACGAGTTTCGAAAATAATTCTCTGTGTCAAATTGAAAGAGTTAACAAATTCATTTTTAAATAAGTTTAATTATCAGAACGAAATTCACGAGATCTCTAAAGACTTGAATTCCTTTACAACAATCATTTTACGAAACTTTTCAGATAAAAATGAATTTATTCTGTCCATACTGATTTTATTTTAGCCTTGGAAATGTAAGAAAATAAATTTTATCAAGTACTGTTACAGTGCAAAGAATTAAAGCAGGGTTTCTCCACCGGCCGCTGTGACCGAACGGTTCTAGGCGCTTCAGTCCGGAACCGCGCTGCAACTGCGGTCGCAGGTTCGAATCCTGCATCGGGCATACATGTGTGTGATGTCCTTAGGTTTGTTAGGTTTCAGTAGTTCTAAGTCTAGGGGACTGATGACCTCAGATGTTAATTCCCATAGTGCTTGGAGCCATTTGAATTTTTGGGTTTCTCCACTTTCTTCGTAAAAGGACCACGTAAACATAACATTAAACGCAGTTACTTTTACACTTAACAAATAATAATTTGAAGATAAGATTTAAGCAAAGTAAATAAAAGGAACTTGGCATAAGAAGGTAACACTTTGGTGAAATATTACTGTATTAATCCAAAAGCACATTCTCCATTGTTTCCAACACCAAAAGTGTGGTTTTCCTGTTACATTAATAATTACGAACTAAATTATCAGCACCTTGTAGCCCACACTAACAGGAGCAGTGTAGTTGCTAATATGGCACAAAATTGCTTCCACAGAACTTCACGTATAATTTTTAGACAGACCAAACACACGATATTGTCTGTATTCGTCGTCATTCTTGAAATAAGATGGCGCAGTTCTTGCAGAACCATAATTTTACCTGGAAATGTCTTGGATTTAGAGCTACAGTTTATATGAGACCACTTAGCACATCAGAAGTGATAATTATCGCTTTCCTTCATGAACTGCAACAATGTTAGCACGAAATATTAAAATTCTGAATAGCGCACTATTACAAGACCTCATTCAACCACTGCTAGCTGGATACTTCTTCCACATCAGTCAGTCTACCGCATTCCTCGTCCCTAAGAAAAGTCGTTCGCGAAACGGAAACGACAAGGCCACCGGCCGGAGTGGCCGAGAGGTTAAAGGCGCTACAGTCTGGAACCGCACGACCGTTACGGTCGCAGGTTCGAATCCTGCCTCGGGCATGGATATGTGTGATGTCCTTAGGTTAGTTAGGTTTAAGTAGTTCTAAGTTCTAGGGGACTTATGGCCACAGCAGTTGAGGCCCATAGTGCTCAGAGCCATTTGAACCATTTGACAAGGCCACCAAAATGGCTCTGAGCAATGGGACTGAGGTCATCAGTCCCCTATAACTTAGAACTACTTAAAACTAACTAACCTAAGGACATCGCACGCGTCCATGCCCGAGACACGATTCGAACCTGCGACCGTAGCGGTCGCGCGGCTCCAGACTGTAGCGCCTAGAACCTCCCGACTACTCAGGCCGGCGACATGGCCACCAGCTAACCCTGTACCGACGCTTGTCCTCTGGATCAGTCTACTGCGTATTTCTCTGGCAGAAAAGGCGTTTCACAATCGGAAACGACCAAGGAAATCTTGTCAGTTCACTGGTCAGATGTCTTCCTAATTTCGGTAGCTGAATACCACTATTTCCAATGTAATAAATTACTGCTTCCTCAGGGTGAGACCAAATTTCACAGAAATGACATTCAAATAAAGAAGTATTTACCTAACAATGAAACGAAGTGTTCAGTTGCTAATCACTATATACTTTTACGGTCATCTCACAATATCTCTCTCCCCATATTCACACTGAAAAATCGCTACCATGTTATATGACATTGACAACACACTACTGAAATGTAAATGTAACGCTGTTGCGTTACAACCTCTCAAGCCATGTATTTAGTTATATCATAAAGTCATACACATATCAAAGTCAGCAAGTGCACATCAAAATACATAAACTCTTTCAAGATTCTCTCTTGCTGGCGAACTTCGCAGAATCGGCACGTAAATCATTCGTGCTCGTAATGGGTTGTGACTCGAGGTTTCACTATTGGCACTTACAGCCTCACTGCAAGTCCACGTAACATACGTCTGGAATGTTAGCTGTTTACGTATTAGACCATGGTTAACGTCATCCTGATCGCAGTGGTTGACGAATTGATCAGTTCATGCAAGCAAGCGCGGAATTTAATAGAAAAACGACAATAGTAACTCTACATACAATTTAGAAACGACGTTAAAGAATCGTTTATTGCCATCACAGGGCCGAATTAATGGCAACAGTTGTTTATTTTAGGCATTTTGCGGAGAAGCACGTCTCGATCAAACTAACACTGTTTGAGCGTTTAATTTCAGGCTTTCTTGTTGCAGAAGAACGTCTAGACCGTCCGTCCAGAAAGTTAGGATACTGATTTTATTGCTGGCGTATAATCTAAATCAGCGCAGTACCAAGGTGGCAGTTTGAACTAACAGCTGTCAGACCTGCATTGAACAGTCTGTTGTGAGCAGGTGGTGTTAAGTAACAGATTTACGGCTGTAGCGAGACATCGTTGTTGTGTCATAAATCACAGTGGAGCAGCAGCTCTAAAACAAGTGTTCAGGACATTCCCTGAAATGTTTTGAAGAAAAGGAAACTTTGTGCAAAGTTTTTCTCTCACACCTTAACTCCTGAACGCAAACAATGAAGCGTGGACGCTTGTTGCGACTTAATTAAAGTACAAAACTCGGGTAATTCTCTTCAGAAACAAGTCATCACACATGGAGAACTCTGTTATCAAACTAACCTACCACATAATGATAAAGTGCAGAAATTCACATGAAGGGTCTTTGACTGCATAATCGAAGTTCTAGCGAATGTGACAAGAGAGGTGGACGACAACCTAAAGGACTTTTATGACGGTTTCGCATGGTTGAATGAATCTTCTGTGCGTTCTACTCAAGTGAGAAGGACTATGTGGAACATCTGAACCATTGAAAGCACTATCTTAGGATTTCTCCATTTTTTATTGATCCAGTCTCGAAGCTTTTTAGACTGAAGGTGTATATAGCGGAAGTTCTCAAGACGTTGCTCTTAAAATCACGCCCCATCTCCATCACACACCATGGAATCACCATGTATTCATGAGAGGTACTGGGCTTAGTTTTCTGTCTTCCACACATCAGTTAACTTGAACAAAAATTACTGAATCGGTCTATACGTCTAAATGTGAATAGGTGCTAACATAAAGTACGTAATAAAATAACGAAATTTAGATAAGAAAGTGATCATTATTTCATGTCCTGGGATTCATCTGTAATGGGAAAGGAACAGCAGACAAAGAGGAGACGACGTATGGAACACTAAGTAATATTTATTACTGTAGGATACTTAACTCAGTGACAAGACAACAAGCCTGGTGCGTATCGCTCAGATGGCCTCTGGTGATTTGTGCTAGCAATTGCTAGTGCCAGTTGTTGAATCTCGGCGTGTGTTGCCTGGTATGGTATGTGTAACAGTGGACAATATCACAGTAAATGTTCCCAGTCAGGCTCGTACGTTGAGTGCAATAGAACATTTTTTATACATATTTTTACATGAAAATACAGACTGAATTGGTTGACAGTGTAAAGGTCTTGTGATTACAGCTTCGATAGCAAATTCCGTTTGGGGCGGATATGGAATCGTTGCGAAGTTTCTGGGAAAGTGCAGTACAACAGTTAAGGATGTCACGCACAATACTGTCGAGACCTACAGGGTGCTTCCTCCAAGCCATTCACAGGAAATATCTTTTAAGATAACGTAGTGCAATGTCACCCAGACGAATCGAAAGAAAATCCTCACTAAACTACGAACTGCCTCTTGACATAGCTACATTAATTACGGAGATATAGGGATAAGATAGCTTTTTCAAATGGAACTATAGTAATACCTGTTGCTAGTGTTTTAGATCACCAACTGAGCAATTCAATATCATTTCTCTCTACCAAATCCGAAAGGTGATTTCAGAAAAATTTCCATGTTTTGAACTTAGGATTTCTGAAAGTGAAACGCCATCGCACTCGTTTGAAAACTGCAGTACTAGCAACATAGATTAGTATATTCCACTTAAAAAAGCCACGTTGATATTGATACATCTGTAGTGAGTGTATCTACGTCAAGTGACTATATGTATGTGAATGAAGAATTTCTGTCAACTGACCCGTGTGAAAAAAGAAGCGTTTCTGTATTTGTTAGAAAAGAAGAAAAGAACCTGAGTCTAGCGTTTAACGGGGTCACGAGAGGTGGAGCACAAGCTCGAGTTTGAAGAAGATAAGGAAGAAAATCGGACATGTCCTGACAAAGAAACGATCCATGCATTTGTCTTAAACGATCTATGGAAATCACGAAAACCTATAACCAGAATGACCGGATGGCGATTTGAACTGACATCCCCCCAAATACCTGTCCCGTAATTTATCATGTTGCGACCTTTCTCAGTTGAAATATTTGTGCTGAAAATTTTTGAGGTGAACAGAATACAGGGGTACTCATAAAATATACGAGGGCGGTTCAGAAAGTAACCTCCGATTGGTCACAGTGCGGGTTGTGGGGGGAGTAGCGACGCACTCAACAGGTCAGTCGGCATCAAGCCGTGGTCGAGTGAACGTCGTACCTGCGCTAGTTTAGTTTTTGTGGCAGTTTGAAATGTGTGCTGCAATAGAAAACCCCGCCAAATGTGAAGTGCGTGCTGTCATAAGGTTTTTTACAGCCAAAGGATATTCTGCAGTAGCTATTCATCGTGAGCTTTGTGCCGTGTACGGAACAAGAGTTATGAGTGAAGGAGTTGTCCGTGAATGGGTACGTTTATTTAAAAGTGGACGAGAAAACGTTCATGATGAAGAGAGGAGTGGTAGACCATCATTGGTGACTGACGAACTCGTTCAGACAGTTGATGCAAAAGTTCGTGAAAATCGACGTTTCTCAATGTCGGAGTTGTCTACTGGTTTTCCACAGATTTCTAAGACTCTCTTGTGACAGCAAGATTGTGACAGCAAGATTGGGTTACCGTAAGTTCTGTGCATGATGGGTGCCCAAAATTCTTACCGATCACCACAAAACTCAAAGAATGGCCTCTGCATTAGACTTTGTCACGTTATGAGGACGAAGGAGAACCATTGTTAAACAGAATCGTGACCAGTGACGAAACCTGGATTAAGTACGTGAACCCTGAGACAAAAGAACAATCAAAGATGTGGGCACATTCAAATTCGCCTACCAAACCAAGAAAAGCCTCGCAAGATTTTTCTGCCAGAAAACTGATGGCAACGGTGTTTTGGGATGCCAAAGGGGTGTTGTTGGTTGAATTCATGGAACGTGGTACGACCATTAATCAAGACGTGTACTGTGAAACAATAAAAAAGTTACGACGGGCTATACAGAACAAACGCCGTGGTATGCTGACTTCCGGTATCGTTTTTTTGCACGATAACGCCCGTCCTCACTCTGCTCGCAGAACAACGGCCCTTCTTGAATCCTTCAAGTGGGACGTTATCAACCATCCACCTTACAGCCCAGACCTGGCGCCAAGTGATTATCACCTCTTCATGCATTTGAAGAAATGGCTCGGGTCACAGCGGTTTGATGACGACGAAGAGCTCAAAGATGCGGTCACAGGCTGGCTCCAGGCACAAGCGGGTGATTTTTATGCAGAAGGAATTTCAAAGCTTGTGAAGAGATACGATAAGTGCCTCAATCGCTATGGAGACTATGTAGAAAAATAGTGCAAAGATGTAGTTGTAAGATTTATATATTAAAATATTTTTATTTAACTTGGTGTATTTTTTTAAATCAACCGGAGGTTACTTTCTGAACGGCCCTCGTATCTTATCGCCTCCAAAAATTAGTTACGTAATCATTTTTTATTATTTGCAAGTAAATATCTGCAGTCCTGATAAACACTGAAAGCCCTGTCCCGCGATACCGTAGTACACCGCTAGAGGAGTCAAAACAAAATGGTGCAACCCACTGATAAAGTAGAGTGTTGTGTGGTAATTAATTTTCTGCTTTTCAAGTAGAATAATCCAGCAACAATCACTGCTGAATTCATAGCAGGGTCCGGCAACAATGCATCATCATACGTCACGGTGCGTAGGATGTGCAGATAGGTGGGTTATTCGGAAACTAAGGACTGATTGGTCGTAAAATGGAAACCACAGTGAAAACCGAGAAACCTTTGTATAGATGTGATGGGAAGTGTCCCTAGTACGCCTGTCGATCGCTTCACGTCACTCTTTTCAGTTCTGAGTGCACAGTGAGCGCTTAAAGATGCCTAGAAAATAGTATGTCAAGTCAACTATGGATGCCTGCTGAGAGATGTCACCTTATGTCGTGCAAGCCCACATAACATATCATTCCCCCCTTCATGACAATTCTCGGCAGCACACTACAGAGGCAATGAGGGCGCTCCTGCAGATTTTTCAATGGAATCTGTTTCATTTCCCACATACAATACGGACTTTGCTCACTCCGATTTTAATCACCGCTCACCTGAACTGCTGGCTATGAAGGCAACATTTTCGTTCAGACAACGAGATGCAAACAGGGCGTAGAGCATTGGCGAAAAACACAGACGGCTACCTTCTATGACTGGGGTACTGGAAAGTTAGAATAAATCTACCCTAAAGGTCTAAGTAGGAGCAGCGATTATGTAGAGAAATAGCTGAAAGGTGTAGCTAACTGTTTAAAATAAAAGATTTTTCACTTTTACTGTGTTTTCCATTTCGTGACTGATAGGACCATACTTTCCGAATAAAGCTCGTACTTCTAGTGTGGTGAAGTATGTCTGAATGATAAAGACGGATGTGATACAACATTTCTCTACAAAGAACCGGAAATCGCAAGAGAAGTCAAGGCACTGCAATTACAAGACCGTTGTATCGCTATCGAAGCGATTGTGGAAAAAGGGGATATCAGTCATGTAACTGTTTTCGCCATCATGCACGCCATTTGGAATTGACAGAGGTTCTCGTCCGCTAGGCCCCGCGAATGCTCACACCGTTCTAAAAGTGCACCGGAGTGAGGTAGCTTTGGAAATGTTGCAACTCTGTCAGGCCGATCCAGAAGACTTCTTCAGCCTCTTTGTCACCATGAACGAATCCCATGTTTATCACTATGGCCCCGAGAAGAGGAGCAAAGCAAGCATTGGCAAAATGTGGAATCACTGGCACCGGAAAAGTCGAAAACCCAACCATTATCGGCGCAAGGTGATATTTAGTGTTTTCGATGCTGCTACGGTGTGGTGCTGACAGATAAGAGCAGTAAAGGGGGCACCGTCACAGGAATATGCAGTGATGAGCCAAAACATTATGGTCCGTACTTAAAAGCGTGTTGGTCCACACCTGGAACGCAGTTCAGCAATGATTCTGCGTTCCATGGATTCGGCAGGTACTTGACAGGTTTCCAGAGGTTTCTGGCACCAGATGCCTACGCACAGGTAACACATGTCCCGAAATTTAAGGGTGTTCCGTTGGATTAAGATAAGCCGAATCTTATGGTCAAGATAACAACGTGATTCCACTACCATTCTCCTCAAACCATTGTAGCACGATTCTGGCCTTGTGGCACTGACAGTTATCCTGCTGGAAGATGCCACCGCTGCTGAGGAAGACATCAAGCATAACGGGTTACAGGTGGTCCCTTATAATGTTCACGTAGTCCACAGCTGTCATTGTGCTTTCGATTACTACCGTAGGTCCCATGGAAGCCCTGATGAATGTCTCTCATAACATAATACTGCCCCCCCACTGGCCTGCGTCAGTGGCGTGCTGCATGTTTCGAGTAGCTGTTCGCCTGGATGGTGATGGTAACGTATCTGGACACGGCCATCGATCGATCTGGTTTAACAATAAACTGGATTCATCCGACTAGGCGACATGATTCCATTGATCTACGGTCCAGTCTCGTTGATCCCATGCCCACTATATTCATACTCATGATGTTGGGTCATGGGAACACGTAATGGGACCTCTGCTGCTGAACATCATATCCAGCGCTGTGCGCTGAACGGTGAGCTCTAAAACCTTTTTCCTTTGCGAGCACTGTACTCTGTCGTCATAGCTGCCATACATCGCCACCTATCCTGCTTTAGAGAGCGAGCAAGCTTCCGGTCCCCATATTGTGTGATGAGGTATGGACGTCCCAATTCATGTCGTTTACTCGTGGTTTCAGTATTCTTCAATCACTTTCTATAGATGCTCACGACAGAACACGCGAACAGCCGACCAGCTTCGCTGTTTCCGAGATGCTTGCTCTCAGGCACTGGTCCACAACAACCTGGCATTCGTCAAAGTCGCTTAAGTAGGCGAATTTCCGCATTTGCGCCACATATCGTCGCTAGAATGATTACCCATTCGTTTCTGCTCCTCTCATATACTTCTCTTACAGCTTCACGTGCCCTCAGCGACACCAGGTAGCATACAGCTTCGCGGTGGGCTGTGGTCATAATGTTTTGACTCATCATCATTGTGTTATCGAAACTTCCTAAGGAGGTGTCATGAGGCTGTCAAGACGAAGCGTCGAGGGAACCTGTTCAAGAGAGCCTTTTGCTAATCTTCAACGCTCATTTTACACAAGACGCACTCATATAAGCTGCCTCTTTGAGCTACCACATTTTTCTTCGTCTACCGTATTCTACTGACCCATCAGCTGGTGACTTCTTCTCTTTTCCTCCAAGGAAGAAACCACTGTGAGTCTGGTATTTCGAGAAAGGTGGGGAAGTGATTTTCGAGGTGGAACGTTATCTGAACAGCCAAGATGTCGACTTTTACAACCAGGACCTCCGCCAAGTCATCCATTCTCGGAAAAAAACGTGTCGCATTGAAGGATTAAATTATAGCGAAATCACTAGAGCTATTTGTAATCCGTCTGTGCAGCTACCAAAAAGAACGTATTTGTATCACCATACCCTTTTAGTTTCATTGATATAAATCTTTATTGGAGGCATTTTATGTTCGATTTTCGCTTGTATGAAAAATAATCGTCTGCTTACATAACATCAGTGTCAAACACGGTTTTCAGTAGTTAAAGAGACGGTTTCATATACTTTTAAGAATTGTAAACCAACTTGGTGACAGGAAAGACATCTGGCCAAACTCTAACATTAGCAATGCTAAATCTGATACTAACCTAGCCGATTCCATGTAGTTACAGGATAAAAGTCAAAGAGAAACGAAGAAGAAATAGAAGAATAATTGTAAAGCACCAGCTGACATAATGGCCATACAAATGAAAAATTTTCCGTCGTGATAATTAAAACTTTCTGACTGCCCGTCGTAACTGACTGTAACAACTGACAACTCTGCTGCCCGCAAAGCAAATCCTGCGGATGGCCATGAGAATAAAGGAGGGGAACGGTGGCTAATATGGGCAACTTAAACCAAAATTAATGTAAAACCTGTTGTTGTTTTGAAGTGATAGACATGGAAATCACTGCTTCAATTTAAGGCTTTTATTTCTAAATTCAATGGCGCTTTCGGGCTAGCAAATGTCCATCATCAAGTGCAATTACTGAAAACAAACAAGAGACCTGTGCTAAAAAATAATATTTTTGTACACTCACATGCATAAAATAAAGCTAATAAGAACTATAATTTACAAAATTCTAACTGCGACCGAGCTAGATACGGTAAAAAGTGAGAAAGGAATACGTCGCAATAGCATGGCGAAAGAGGTGAAGAGGCATGGTATAAGATCAGGACCAGAACACTTACGTCTTGTACTACGTGCTGCGAGAGTGGGTAGGGTGGAGGCGACCACCGCAAGCGAGCACAGAGCACAGAGTGGGACACACGAAGGAGGAAGCTGAGTTAGTAAACTTCGGTGTGAGGATACTCTGGTGATCAGTTAGGACGACAGGAAGTGAATGACGTGAGAGCGACTATCCCTGGGGGCCGTTCACATTCAGATCGACAATTTACACACACAATAGGAGAGAAAATGCTATAAACTGATGGAAAAAATATGGAACACATTAAAAGGAGGAAACAAAACGAACAGGTGATAAAAACCACCAAATGAAAAGCCAGTAGCTTAAAGAGGCCTGTGCTGAATAAAGCTAAATGAAAGCCGTTCACATTCAGATCGACAGTTTTACATACACAATAGGAGAGAAAATGCTATAAAGTGATGGAAAAAATATGGAACACATTAAAAGGAGGAAACAAAACGAATAGGTGATAAAAGTCACCAAATGAAAAGCTAGTAGCTTAAAGAGCCCTGTGCAGAATAAAGCTAAATGGACAGCAAAGTTCTTGACATAACTGATAAGGAATATGTTATTCAGTGACTACTCATTCAGCAGGACTCCATTAGCATGCCACAATCAGCAATTAATAAAACAATTATGACTAGCAAAAGTACAGAATTTTGAAATAGGGTTTAACTGTACAGAATCTTTACTAGAACACTGTTCTTGGTGTAAATGGTGAAAAATATATTTCTAACCAAAAACGACGTAACGCAAGAAAAGATTTTCTACAACTTACAATTCGAGATGTTAACAAGAGTGTTAGGTAATATGGGCCATACAACAAAATATAGATTTTTAAATAAAGAAGTTTATTGTGGTTCATAAACAAATTAATCTGTTTATATTGCATGGGGGCTTAATTAAATATGATTGAAAATACTTTTTAGTTTTCTTGTAGCTGTTAAGTCCGATTACGCTATGTCTCGCAAACGGCTGGCCCTGACTAGTATTATTACGCTATCTGACTGCAAAGAACAACAACAAAGAATGAAATGAAAATTTTCATAAACACAGTTAATTAATTAAGTCCCCAGCAACTATAAAACCTACAAAACCCAAGCACAAATGTAACTGTTCTGTGTGTGGGAGTGTGACTCAACGTACACATCTGGCACGGTTCTTCTCCAACAAGACAAGAATTTTTAAATACCAATTATACTGACGTGATAAAAGAAAATAAGAAAAACTATAATTACGCAAGAAAACCAGAATTCACTCTAATACAAGAACACAAGCCAGATACTTTGTTGACTGAACCTGTAATGACGCATTATTTCAGACACACAAATAATAAAAGAACATTGTGATTTTTACCTTCATATATATTGACGAAATGCACTCTAATCATTACAATAACATCTGCTATCCCTCCCATCAAATAACTGGATAAAACATGGAACAAACACTCCTTACTACAACATCTCGACAAGCCTTGCCCACTAGCACATCTCAACACGAACTGTCTTCTACGAGCTCTGCCCACGCACTGACTTCTACGAGTTCTTAACAGGCACTGACTTCCACGAGCTCTCGACAAGCACTGTGGAGGCGGCTTAATAGTACTCTTTGGCGCAATCTCTGGCGCAGTGGCTCAGTGTAGCCACCTTTCATATGCCCCTCCTCCACAGGCCAGAATTTGATGGTATTTTTGCCAGCATTGGTGGTGAAAATACCACCAAATTCGTCCACAAAAATACAGACAAAAATAAAAAATAATATTAATACCTAAATATCACATAATTAGATAAAATTTTGGCTTTGCACTGACCTTTCAATAATATATATACGAAACACAGTAAGCAATACAACTTCTTTTCATACATGTGACTTTACATAAGAGTTCACACAATACACAAAAAATCAGTTTATACAAATGTTCACATAAAATGCTTTCAATGATTAGTTTATACAAAAAAAAAGACACCAACAGGTGACATCTTTTCAGTAGAAGCAGTCCATCAGTTGCACCCAGCAATGTTGAGCAGGTGCAGACACCAACAAGTGACTTCATTTCAGTAGAAGCAGTTCCATTAGTGGCACCCAGCAATGTTGAGTAGGTGCAGACAGCAACAAGTCACATTAGTTCAGTAGAAGCAGTTCATCAGTGGCACCCAGCAATGTTGAGTAGGTGCAGACACCGGCAAGTGACATCATTTCCATAGAAGTAGCTTCATCTGTGCACCCAGTAATGTTGAGCAGGTGCAGACACCAACAAGTAACATCATTTCCGTAGAAGCAGTCCATCAGTTGCACCCAGCAATGTTGAGCAGGTGCAGAGAGCAGTCCGTGATATTCACTATCACTGATCACACAGTTCAAGCATGAACAATAGTTTGAATACACATACTAATCACACTGTTCATCAGAGTATATAAGCACAAATTAAACATGTCCTAGTGGCACCAATCATGTAGAAAGGGTACAAGTAACAGTCCATAATATTCACTATCACTGACCACACTGTTCATCAGCAGAAATTAAACATTCGTAAGTGTCACACATTATGTTGAAAAAGTGCAGGTAACAGTTCACAATATTTACCTTCACTAATCAGACAGTTCAGGCATGAACAATAGTTTGAATGCACATACAAATGCTTTTACACTAAACATACAAATCATAACAAACACACAAATGATGTCAGATAATTTTCATATTGACTATTACAAATACTCAATATCAGTAAACCTATAATATTTACGGGTGTCAGTGCAAGCCACTACAAACAAATAAAATAATATTTACGAGATAGGTGAGTAGGATTAGGTAAGGAAAACACACAAAACACACTCACTCATCTTTCATCCACATTAAGTACTACTGTGTAACTGAATAGTGTTAACTGTGTAAATGCAATTCTGTCAAATTGATGTTCATCATGTGTATCAAGTAGTAGTGGCAGCAATGTATAACAGTCAATAATAGTTAGGTCAACGTCATAGTCATCATGTCAAAACCAATGTTTGCCAAGCCAGATCAAATGTACTGTTGTTGAACAACTGTCAGTGAGCCAAGATATGCAAATACTTCCTCTCTTCAAAAAAAGTATGTACTGCTTAGTGATTTAACAAAGTGTGTGTATAGACTATCTTCCTTCTACTTTAGTGTTCTAGTCTGCTATCTTCATCCTCCTTGTTCCATAAGACCAACAAAAAAAAAATATGCATCTCACTTACTTTACCTCTTATCCACCAAAACTCCAATAATCATCAACTTCACACAATCTCAATAATACCTTAATAATACCTCTTCAATGCGTCGATACATATAAACCTTATTATCAATATCGTCTCACTTCCAACACAACTCTTTCCTCTAGCCAGTCTCCTCGAACAAGTACAGATAAAATCCTAGTGCAAACTTCAGTTCATCATCCCATACAATCTGAAGACACATTGTCAACACACAACCTCTGTGTAATCCGTCTGACCCAAATCTTCTACTCATTATGAATTATAAACAAAAGAAATACATACATGACCTCTAACAGACTTAGTTCGAATAACTCTCAGTAATTAAGTACGATTACGGAATGTGAATGATCATAATATTTCACAGTGTGTACACCACTTCAAGAATTATGGCAGAAGCAAACATGTGGAGTATTTCTTGTATCAAGTGTCACTTCCTATTTCAATTGCTCACGAAAAATGCAGTGTAATAACTGTTAATGGTCTAAACCTAGTAATGGTATGTCATGTCGTTAGCTTCCTTCCTATTAGCATAAATTTATACAGCTTTCATAAAACCTCAGCTCATGTGACTTCTATGAAGTTTCTTGTACTAATGTCGTTCGTCGAATTATAGCAGTTCATTTTCTTATCTCAAAAATATAAGGCACTGAGCGTAAGCAAAACAAGCAATAGCGAGTAAATATACCAGTAGAGAACAGAATGTCAACAAGTGTATGCAGCACAATTCTTCCAACGAGGCTCTGCCAAGCAAACAATCTATAATTAATACAATAGTGTGACCTAAACTCTATGTTCATACACAGTATATCAGCATTTCTATACACCAAATTAAAGAGTAGTTATGACAACAAACAGAAAGGTATAAATATGCAATCCATACGCATAGCAGCAAACAGGTCATTAGCATCATATCAGCATAAGCAAATAAATGTTCATATGTCATCTTAATAAGTAAACATTAAGGCGCAAGCAGATAAATCACAAAGTATAACTTACATACCTAACCACATCAGCACAATTAATCAGGTGACAATTATAATTTAAATAAATAAGCACAGCAGGCACATAATTAAAAAAAAATATGACATCAGTGAAAAAGCATTGCAGCCAAGCGATGCATAATATACAAGTTACAACCCAGTTCATTAATAATCATTGTCAAAATCAGTTAACGTACGCAAGCACGTCGCTTCACAAGTAAATTCATAGAACATGAAATTTAGCACAAAGTCTGAATCACGTAATCGCGAGCAGCAAATTACGTCTAAAGTACGTACCTAAGTGGAAATATGTTACCTGAAAAATAAACTCAATTAATAGTTACCTTTTTAGTTTATTAGTTTCTTCTTCGAAATTACATTCTTCCTGAAAATTTCTCGATAGCAAGTCCTCTTAACGTCGGAGACACACAGAATTTACCTGAAGTTCTTAAATATTTTATACAACCGTTTCCTGAAAAATTCTGAATGTTAATAACATAATTCATCAAGTCACTATAGCTTTATACTGAATTTAGTCGGAGAAATTAAACTGTGTATTTGTTTACGTCTGTCAGTGCATTCACACTGAGCACTCGATCAGCTGTAGGCGCGTGACGTAGGAAGCAATTGTTCGCGGTCAACGACTGCCTTGTGCGGCGCGCAGACTTGACTGTTGCTTTGAGTATGTGCCGCCGCCAAAACACAGCGCGGTATCCTTGTACTCTCTGCATGTTTACATGTAGCTGTTGGTTTCTCTCAAGTATGTCATTTCACAAAAATTTTTCAAAAGTATATCATTCAACAAAAATTTTGGAAATTACGAACCTCACGTTTTGTGGTAGGACAGCATAATTACGAATAGCGTCTAGTTTTTTTTTTTTTTTTTTTTTGGATCAGGAAGAATACCTTTTGTAGAAATAATGTGACCGAGAAATTTCACCTGTGAACGACCAAATTCAGATTTTTCTAAGTTCACTGTAAAGCCAACGCTTGCAAAGATACTTAATAATGAATCCAACATTTTGTTGTGCTCACTCCAAGAACGTTTAGCAATAAGAATGTCGTCAACATATGAAATAAATTTGTCACGAATATAAACAGGTAAAATTTCGTTTAAACTAGGAATGAATGCTGCTGAAGGTAAAGTTCAAACGGTAAATTCCAAAGTCACTTTTGGGTAAAACAGTCATATCCGGTTATTGTTTACTTACTGTCTAGATAGATTGATAGTCGAAGAGCTGGTTTGACAGATGCAAAGAGTAGTAAAAGAGTAGGCAGCGGTACAGAAAACTAAAAGAGAAATAGCACCACTACAGCTCGGGGCCCTATGCTCGCTACGGCACATATTCACTTAGAGTAGTGAATCCCCTGAGGACATTAATAGCCAAACATAATTTCCAGTTTGTGTCTTAGTGGCAAATTTGGCGGAAGTGCGTACATAAATTGATCTAACCATGAACATGGATGTATGTCGTTCTTAGAATTACGGAAGATTTTAAATTTCCGAACAGTCAAACAGTGTTTATAGTCAAAGTTTTCCCCTTGTGGCGACAAAGACCTACCGCGTCTGTCCCAGTCCCAATGACGATAATTGTCAAGTTCACGCGCCTGGCGCTCTCTTGTTGCATCCCGTAAATGAAACAAATTATTTTCTTCAAACCCCTCTGCTAAACTAAGACTTGTCAATTTATCTGAGTCACTTAATTGTTCTTCCTGTTTATTTACGTCTTCTGTAAATGTCGCGACTCGGGTTTCGGTGTTGTCACATCTAGCAGTTAACTGTTCATACTGTTGCGCTAAGTTATTCACTCTGTCATTTGGTACGGATTCCTCGATTATCTCAAACATCTCCTCCTTATCGTGCGCACGTTGTAAATTCAACTCTGAAAATTTTTGTACTATTACGCGATCTTTTTCTTCCCGTTCTCTGTCCTGTTCCTCTTGTCTGATTTCTGTTGAAATTAAACTATTATTGTGAGCATTCAAAATCGGTTGTACTTCTTCTCTAATTTCTTTCTTTGATTCATCAATCGTATTTTTGAAACATGTCCCTATTCGTGAGCATAACCGTGTTGTCATTGCTTCCATCTCAGTTCTAATTTCAGATCGTAACTGTGATCCCAAATTTAATATTGCACTCATTAACTGCTCTATTTCTTCTGTCGTTAACCACGCAATCTGAGAATTTTTCGATTGAGAAAAATTTTGAACTGTTTCCGGACTACTTTCCCTACTTATTAAATTGTTTACAACACCATTATTCATCATACTGTTGTCCTGTGTTGGCGAGTTCGCCATGTCAACAATTTCGTCATTCTGACTATTCATCATTTTTGCCTGTTTCATTGACCGCGTAATCATTTACAAAATATACAAAACTCGTCACTATATGAAAATTGCACACAATGACACTTTATCTCCAACAATACCATTCACACAAAATATTTCCCTCAAACGCGATTAACGAACAATTGAAATAATTGCACAAAATTGTCAAACCCGTTGACAAGACAACAAATTTAAATAAATTTTGAAAAATACCATTAGAAGAATGCCAATTACCAAATCTACACATGCAATATAAACTACAATTACTAAACTCAAATTACTACAACAATACTACTGTCTACTATTTTTACAATCACAAAAATTCCAAGGGACGATCCGAAGCAGCGGTCGCCACGTGCATGGGGACTTAATTAAATATGATTGAAAATACTTTTTAGTTTTCTTGTAGCTGTAAGTCCGATTACGCTATGTCTCGTAAACGGCTGGCCCTGACTAGTATTATTACGCTATCTGACTGCAAAGAACAACAACAAAGAATGAAATGAAAATTTTCATAAACACAGTTAATTAATTAAGTCCCCAGCAACTATAAAACCTACAAAACCCAAGCACAAATGTAACTGTTCTGTGTGTGGGAGTGTGACTCAACGTACACATCTGGCACGGTTCTTCTCCAACAAGACAAGAATTTTTAAATACCAATTATACTGACGTGAAAAAAGAAAATTAGAAAAACTATAATTACGCAAGAAAACCAGAATTCACTCTAATACAAGAACACAAGCCAGATGCTTTGTTGACTGAACCTGTAATGACGCATTATTTCAGACACACAAATAATAAAAGAACGTTGTGGTTTTTACCTTCATATATATTGACGAAATGCACTCTGATCATTACAATAACATCTGCTATCTCTCCCATCAAATAACTGGATAAAACATGGAACAAACACTCCTTACTACAACATCTCGACAAGCCTTGCCCACTAGCACATCTCAACACGAACTGTCTTCTACGAGCTCTGCCCACGCACTGACTTCTACGAGTTCTTAACAGGCACTGACTTCCACGAGCTCTCGACAAGCACTGTGGAGGCGGCTTAATAGTACTCTTTGGCGCAATCTCTGGCGCAGTGGCTCAGTGTAGCCACCCTTCAATATATCAAAAGTAGAAGACAATAAAAATAGTTGATCAAAAAACCCTTTCAACTTGAGATGCATTGAATCTGACACAACGCGTTAAAGTTGTGAACTGAAGTTTTCTCCAAGACAGTTTTGGGTGCTTCTTCATAAAGTTTTGGTAGAAATGTTTAACTTTTAATAACCTTTCTCTGTTAAACCGATGAGGGAGTTTTAAATTTTCTGACAAATCGAAGTGTAACTTTTGAAACCCAATCTAAGCTAGGCGCGATAACCTGGAATTTAAATGTCTGACGTGTGTTACAAGCATTTCTTCCTAATTTTCTTCAAATGTTGGTTTTAAATAACCCTTCTGAGGTGTGAGAGACGTCTGATTATTCCCTGCAACGATCTGAAACTCCTTGGTAGTATATTTCTAGAAACATTAAAAATAATATCCGCCAGTCTGTTGGTCATTTCGCCTTCCAAAACCCTATCATCCGCATAGCAGTCTCGGACAACTCCCCTCGACTCTCGCCGGCACGCTGCTGAATTCAATTATTATGATTCGATCTACATTAGACTACCTAAGTTGGATAGTATAACATCTTACCTTCCAAAGTGCAAACCCATGCTGAAAATTACACCGCTCTTCAGCTTCGACGCTCAAAAACAAATAAAATTTCCTTGTGACACACTTTTCAGTCACGTTAATGTGACCACTTGTCAGAAACCTGCATAGCCACATTTTGCAGCGTGGACCGCAGCGAGATGTGCAGGAAGAGAGTCAGCGAGGTTCTGAAAGGTACCGACAGGGATTTGGAGCCATGGCTAGCCCATTGTCGTGGCCCGCAGCGCTAGGTGTCTTGGTAGAGGATCCATCGCGTGAACAGCCCGATCGAGGTGGTCCCACAGATTCTCGACTGGTTTTAAATACAGGGAGTCTGATGGCTGGGGGAGAACAGTAAACTCATCCCGGTGCTCTTTGGAACACGCACATACTCTGCGAGCGGCGTGGCACGTCGCATTGTCAAAATGTTCAAATGTGTGTGAAATCTTATGGGAATTAACTGCTAAGGCCATCAGTCCCTACGCTTACGCACTACTTAATCTAAATTATCCTAAGGACAAACACACACACACACACACAAACACACACACACACACACACACATGCCCGGGGGAGGACTCGAACCTCCGCCGGGACTAGCCTCACAGTCCATGACTGCAGCGCCCTAGACCGCTCGGCTAATCCCGCGCGGCGTCGCATTGTCATGCTGACAGATGACATCGGGCCGAGGCAAACCAAACTGCATGTGCGGGGTGAACATGGTGCCAAAGTATAGATACACGTTTATGTTGATCAACTGTGACTTCAAGAGTGACTAAATCAGCCAGGGAACACCACTAAATCATTCCCCAGACCATAATGCTCCATCCTCCGACCTGAACCCTTTACTTTCAGTCGTTTCACGACTCACACGCCAAAGGTCATCTGTGCGATAGAGAATAAAACGTGATTCATCTGAAAAGACCACCTGTCACCAGTCACTTGACGTCGAGTTACGGATTAGCGTGCAAATTCCAGCCATGATTTCCGATGAACAGCAATTAGATTGGGTGCATGAACCAGGGATCTACTGCGGAACACAACACGCAGCAAAATTTGCTGAACGGCCGTTGAGGAATTACTGTTCGTAGCCTCTTGGTGCATCTGGACAGGCAATTGCAGAAAAGTTGCCCAATTCGCCCGTTCACATTTCCACAGTCGTCGTTCACCCCTGTCACCCATGGCCAGTGTTGCACCACAGTTTCCCCAGCATCGGTTTTGGATAGCGCCATTAGTAAAATGGTATACCTTAAAAGTGGCGACATGCAAACCGTTTACAGACTTATTCGTAAATGCTTCCACCCTTGGCCCTAAAGCCAGTTATCACGCCAGTTTGTACGTCAGATAATTCGCTCCGATTCAACATTACGACTACGACTGTACTATTTTCCGCATTCCCCCGAAACACTTTATATACTCTTCATTGCTAACGCTGCCATCATCCGTCTGTGAGTGGTCATTGCACGTTGACGTTGAACATAGGCGGTGATCACATGTATGTGACTGGACGGTGTATATCACTCATGTTCTAGAAAATTGTGGAGTGCTGTCTGCGCTTTCCTTCATGCACTGCATATGTACGCCCGAGAAACACCAAGTGACCCAGGCTTTCCGCCGGCTCATACAGACCACCGTCCTCCTAAATAGTGTGCGAACGGAAGGGTAATTACAATAATTTTCCCCTTTCTTCATACGCGAATGGAATAGGTCTGTGTGCCTAATCCTCGTACGAAGTACCCTCCGTTCTTGTACTGTCTGTGTGTAGATCCACGCATTTTATTAATCAAATACACTACTGGCCATTAAAATTGCTACACCAAGAACAAATGCAGATGAAAAACGGGTATTCATTGGAAAAATATATTATTCTATAACTGACATGTGATTACATTTTCACGCAATTTGGGTGCATAGATCCTGAGAAGTCAGTACCCAGAACAACCGCCTCTGGCGGTAATAACGGCCTTGATACGCCTAGGCATTGCGTCAAACAGAGCTGGGATGGCGTGTACAGGTACAGCTGCCCATGCAGCTTCAACACCATACCACAGTTCATCAAGAGCAGTGACTGGCGTATTGTGACGAGCCACTTGCTCGGCCACCATTGACCAAACGTTTTCAGTTGGTGAGAGATCTGGAGAATGTGCTGGCCAGGGCAGCAGTCGAACATATTCTGTATCCAGAAAGGCCCGTACAGGACCTGCTGAAATTTAGGGTTTCGCAGGGATCGAATGAAGGATAGAGCCACGGGTCGGAACACATCTGAAATGTAACGTCCACTGTTCAAAGTGCCGTCAATGCGAACAAGAGGTGGCCGAGACGTGTAACCAATGGCACCCCATACCATCACGTCGGGTGATACGCCAGTATGGCGATGACGAATACACGCTTCCAATGTTCGTTCACCGCAATGTCGCCAAACACGGATGCGACCATCATGATGCTGTAAACAGAACCTGGATTCATCCGAAAAAATGACGTTTTGCCATTCGTGCACCAAGGTTCGTCGTTGAGTACACCATCGCAGGCGCTCTTGTCTGTGATGCAGCGTCAAGGGTAACCGCAGCCATGGTCTCCGAGTTGATAGTCCATGCTGCTGCAAACGTCGTCGAACTGTTCGTGCAGATGGTTTTTGTCTTGCAAACGTCCCCATCTGTTGACTCAGGGATCGAGACGTGGCTGCTGTACAGAAATGCGGATAAGATGCCTGTCATCTCGACTGCTAGTGATACGAGGCCGCTGGGATCCAGCACGGCGTTCCGTATTACCCTCCAGAACCCACCGACTCCATATTCCGCTAACAGTCATTGGTTCTCGACCAACGCAAGCAGCAATCTCGCGATACGATAAACAGTAATCGCGATAGGCTGCAATCCGGCCTTTATCAAAGTCGGAAACGTGATGGTACGCATTTCTCCTCCTTACACGAGGCGTCACAAGAACGTTTCACCAGACAACGCCGGTCAACTGCTGTTTGTATATGAGAAATCGGTTGGAAAGTTTCCTCATGTCAGCACGTTGTAGTTGTTTCCACCGGCGCCAACCTTGTGTGAATGCTCTGAAAAGCTAATCATTTGCATATCACAGCATCTTCTTCCTGTCGGTTATATTTCGCGTCTGTAGCACGTGATCTATGTGGTGTAGCAATTATAATGGCCAGTAGTGTATTTGCAGCGGAGTCCCGTTTGTTCACATACGACGATGTCAGAGGAGCATTCCACGTGCAGTCGGAAGCGCGTTTTGGAGGCGCAGGCCGGCGTACTATTTGAAGAGCACAAATCCTCGCCGGTGTAATGGCTCGTTTGGGGCGGCTTCAATAGCGCGGGACCGCCCACGGCGACGCTGTGTGGCCGCTTTGGCGGCGCCTTAATTGGCTGGCGAGTGGCGCCGAGAGAACGCAGGGATGGCGGTGGCGGTGTCCGCGGTTGTTAGCCGCTTGTTAGCCCGGCGACGGTGACGGCGGCGGCGCGTGACTGCGCCCTGTGCCACGTGGCCTCGCAGCCGACCACGACACGTGACACACACTTCCTCCCGCGAATACTTCCTTCCGCCGAGTCGCGTGGTATCCACATACATACGTCGCCCACGGCCTCTCACAGTTTTAAATTTCAGCTCTTTGGTCTTGGAGACGCTTCTGCTGCTGCTTGAAAGGGTTGTTGATAAGTACCTCTTGGGGCTTCTGGAGACGACTGCTCGAAAACCACAGTCACAGATAGTTGACACATGGAAGTGGATATGGCATCTTTCAGTTTTGGTTCGTAACACGCGCCGTGGCGTAGATGCACGAGGGGCAGGTGTACCAAATAATGTAAGCAAATCTTCCGCTCCGTATTGCCGCGTCGAATTAATTAGCCCCTGGATATAGGCAATCCACTTAACAGATTTCCAAGGCGGTCTGCTGTTGGATTTTCCCGGGAATTCGTTCAAAAAAATGGTTCAAATGGCACTGAGAACTATGGGACTTAACATCTGAGATCATCAATCCCCTAGAAGTTATAACTACTTAAACCTAACTAACGTAAGTACATCACACGCATCCATGCCCAAGGCAGGATTCGAACCTGCGACCGTAGCAGTCGCGTGTTTCCAGACTGAAGCGCCTAGAACCGCTCGTCCACACAGGCAGGCCCGGGAATTCGTGTCACCAACGTAAATATATTCCAGGTACGTATTGCGTTTACCGCCACACAAGTGGTGCCCATATTGAGCACATGTAATGCGAATTAAAAATTTGGAGAGATGTTCTACCGGCCGCTGTCAGTTTTCTTTATGGCTTGTAGGTTTTCCACAATCCCCATCTTAGACCCTCGAGGGAGTTATGTCACTAAACTGCGTAGTTACATGTGATTCAGTGACCGAAATGATATACCAATTACACTCCTGGAAATTGAAATAAGAACACCGTGAATTCATTGTCCCAGGAAGGGGAAACTTTATTGACACATTCCTGGGGTCAGATACATCACATGATCACACTGACAGAACCACAGGCACATAGACACAGGCAACAGAGCATGCACAATGTCGGCACTAGTACAGTGTATATCCACCTTTCGCAGCAATGCAGGCTGCTATTCTCCCATGGAGACGATCGTAGAGATGCTGGATGTAGTCCTGTGGAATGGCTTGCCATGCCATTTCCACCTGGCGCCTCAGTTGGACCAGCGTTCGTGCTGGACGTGCAGACCGCGTGAGACGACGCTTCATCCAGTCCCAAACACGCTCAATGGGGGACAGATCCGGAGATCTTGCTGGCCAGGGTAGTTGACTTACACCTTCTAGAGCACGTTGGGTGGCACGGGATACATGCGGACGTGCATTGTCCTGTTGGAACAGCAAGTTCCCTTGCCGGTCTAGGAATGGTAGAACGATGGGTTCGATGACGGTTTGGATGTACCGTGCACTATTCAGTGTCCCCTCGACGATCACCAGTGGTGTACGGCCAGTGTAGGAGATCGCTCCCCACACCATGATGCCGGGCGTTGGCCCTGTGTGCCTCGGTCGTATGCAGTCCTGATTGTGGCGCTCACCTGCACGGCGCCAAACACGCATACGACCATCATTGGCACCAAGGCAGAAGCGACTCTCATCGCTGAAGACGACACGTCTCCATTCGTCCCTCCATTCACGCCTGTCGCGACACCACTGGAGGCGGGCTGCACGATGTTGGGGCGTGAGCGGAAGACGGCCTAACGGTGTGCGGGACCGTAGCCCAGCTTCATGGAGACGGTTGCGAATGGTCCTCGCCGATACCCCAGGAGCAACAGTGTCCCTAATTTGCTGGGAAGTGGCGGTGCGGTCCCCTACGGCACTGCGTAGGATCCTACGGTCTTGGCGTGCATCCGTGCGTCGCTGCGGTCCGGTCCCAGGTCGACGGGCACGTGCACCTTCCGCCGACCACTGGCGACAACATCGATGTACTGTGGAGACCTCACGCCCCACGTGTTGAGCAATTCGGCGGTACGTCCACCCGGCCTCCCGCATGCCCACTATACGCCCTCGCTCAAAGTCCGTCAACTGCACATACGGTTCACGTCCACGCTGTCGCGGCATGCTACCAGTGTTAAAGACTGCGATGGAGCTCCGTATGCCACGGCAAACTGGCTGACACTGACGGCGGCGGTGCACAAATGCTGCGCAGCTAGCGCCATTCGACGGCCAACACCGCGGTTCCTGGTGTGTCCGCTGTGCCGTGCGTGTGATCATTGCTTGTACAGCCCTCTCGCAGTGTCCGGAGCAAGTATGGTGGGTCTGACACACCGGTGTCAATGTGTTCTTTTTTCCATTTCCAGGAGTGTATGTTACAATTGCTCGCTCGACGAAATTACTGGGTAGTTGTGCTGGTCACACTAATACACTAGACAGAAAATACAAGTAATCGGCTGACTTATAGCCCCGTATCACTGACATCGATTTGTAGTAGGATCTTCGAACAAATTCCGTATTCTAACATTATGAAAAACTTTAGAAAGAATCATTCTTGTCAAGCACAAGTGGCTCTTTATTAACATGAAGTAACGCATGTTATCGACAGAGAAACCGAAGTTGATTCCATATTTCGAGATTTCCATAAATCTTTTGTCGCTTTCCCTCACATGTACACTCTAAACAAACTGAATGCCTGTGGTGTATCGCTTCAGTTATGCAACTGAATTTCTGACTTCAAGTCAGAGAGGTCACAGGTCGTAGTCATTTTCCGGAGATCATCTAGTGTAACCGAAGTGATATCTGAGGTTAACCAAAGAAGTGTTATAGACCCCCTGCTGTTTATAATCAATATAAACAACGTAGGGGATAGTCTGAGGACAGTGTTAAATTATTTGAAGATGATTTACCGTCTAGTAAAGTCATCAGAAGATCCAAACGAATTGCAAAATGAATTCGATGAGTTATCTACATGGAACGAAAAATTCTAATTGGCCCTAAAGAATAAAAAATGTGAAGCCTCAGCACGAGTACTAAAAACATCATTTAAATGTCAATTATACTATTAATCTCACAATGTTAGGTTGTCAGTAGAACTAAATATGCAGAGATTACAGTGACAACTTAAATTGGGACCATCACATACAAAATGTGGAAAGACGAACCAAAGAGAGCGTATTATCGGCAGAACACTTAGAAGATACAAAAAGTCTGTCGGCACAGCTCTTGCTCGTTCTCTTCTGGAGTATTACTGCACACTATGACTTTCTTATTATATAAGATTGACGAAGGACATCGAAAAGGTTCAGAGAAGGGCAGCTTGTTTTATATTAGGGTGTCACAAATATGACAAGCGAGTTGGAGTTGAATCATGAAAATGGCGGTTTTCGTTCCGGCGAGATATCTTTATGCAGTTACATTCAGCAACTTCCTACTCCGAATGCCAAAATATTATGTTGACTCACACCCCCGTAGGTAGAAATGACCATCGTAATAAAATAAAAGAAATCAGAGCTTCCTTGGAAACATTTACTTGCTATTCGAGAGGGGAGTAGACGAGAAATAGTGTGAAAGTGATACTCTTAATCCTCTGCCAAGCACTTCAGCGTGAATTTCGAAGTAATAATATATATAGATAGATATGTAGAACCTTCTGGACATACAGCCGCCTCAGCTACGGCTTTGTCTTGCCTCTAGCCGTTAGCTTTAGTAGCTGTAAAGTTTCTTAACAAATTATATAGGGCGTATCACAATTGAAAGCGAAAACTAACTTGGTTGAAAATATACGATAATAGAAACAAAAACATCCCAGTTAGCATGCGTCTGCAAACCAATAAATTGCGAGATAACTGCGAATGTATACTTACAAGCTGTCTTTTAAATCAGTACTAAATAGTGCGTTAGTTAGTATATATGTATTTGAAATGAAAACTTTTGGATTAAGTACCAATTTAATTGGGCTCAAATTTCAGCACTGGACCATGTTTGAAAAATGTGTTGAATCTATGATGGGGAAAATTTTGCTGCTGATTTAAAACGACATATAAGGCGCCAAAATCATCCAGGGTGGATAGATTGAACTGGGTCTTCACCTTGGTCACCAACACCACCTCACCTCAGTCCTCTGAATTTTTCTGTCTGGGGTCATCACAGAAGTCCCTTTATACGGTTGAGGGATTGAAGCAGCGAATTATACAGTCTTTTTAAGATTTACGGCATGATCCTAGAGTGTTTGTAAGAATTCCTAACTCGCTGCAGAGACGAGTGCAGTGTGGCATCCAAATGCGAGACAGCATGTCGAACACCTTCTTCAGTAGGTACGAGTCCAGAGTTAATTGTAATACCTAATACGGTTAACTAGTACCGTATGTTTTTTTGAGGTAGGTCGTGGGTGAAAACTGAGTACAGCTAGAAGGGAACTTAATTGAAAAGTTTAAATTTCAAACACATTTTCACTAAGTAGGACAATGTTCATACTGAAATCAGTGGCCGCTCCTAACCACAAAGATACGTAGTTATCTCGCAAACGGTCTGTTCGTGAAACCCATGTTCACTGCAACGGTTTTGAGTATGTTATCGTATGTTTAACCATTGTTAGTGTTCAATTTTAGTTATACTGCACCCTATAGCGCTTGAAAACCTAATAAAAATAGTTATGACAGAAGTTGGATGTTCCTGGTCAGATGCTTTAAAATGTTAAGTATTCGACGCTATATTATCCATCTAGAAAGAAAAAAATCTACATCCACACATTTTCTTCGCAATCCCCTTACAGCGTGTGGTGGGAGGTACTTCTGGTACTAGTACCATTTGCGAATGGTGCATGGGGTAAACAACAATCAGTATGCCTGCGTATACAGTCGGATAACTATAGTATGGCAGCCGAGGATCATTCCGTGGGCGTGTTTTCCATGGGGGGGGGGGGTACAGTTTAAATTTTGTGACAGGTGAAAAAATGAGAAGGGATAAATACAAATGGTAGAGAGAAGGCGACGTGGTAGTAATAACAGAAGAAGAGGAGGAAGAATAAGAAGTAGGAGGAGGAGGTAGACGATTGGGGTGCATGGGGTGCATCAGAATGGGAAGGGGACTTAGATATATAAAACGATTCAAGAGGAGACTCGGATTGAACTATACTGAGCACCAGCTCCATATCTTATCGTGATTAAAAAAAGCGCTTGTTTCGCGCTTTCAGCTTCCGATGAAGCTCCTCGCGTCATACCAAGTGGGCCAACGCAACTAAAGTGTAAAGAGTTTATTTTGCTCCAAATACGTACGCTTCCGCTACGAGAGTCAATTTCATTAAATCCTTCGTGGCGCACACCTTCTTGATATTATAAAACTCTAAAACACTAAAATAACCGAACCTTTCGGCCGTGTTACAGGGGCCTTCATCAGGTCGTAGATGGATTACCTGGTATATCATTACAATAATACCTTTAACTCGTAGCAAACATCCCAGATTCTCTGAAGTTCTCAAAGATATAGATGGCTCCCTTCAGTTGTTTCCACCGGAAAACGAAGCTCTTAGGCACTGTGAGAATTATATTTTATTAATAAAAATTAAATATTTTAAGAACAATTAATGTTGACATTTAAAAGAACAGTAATTCGTTTAGAATGCCAGAATATGTGAAATTTCTAAAAACTGTCATTTTGAGGGGCACTACTTTGTGTAATGAGACAGGCGGAAGCAGCACAGCTTTCGTGGGGCCCAGGCGAATGCTGGCTGACGTCTTAACGTTGGAGCAGTCCTGGCGTGCAGTCGTTGTGATTAGGGTCATATATGAAGTACGTCTCTTAACAGGGATTTTTTTTTTGCCGAACTATCTCCACACGTTTTAATAAATCATGATGTAATGCAAAACTTGACACAGCAAAAGGACAAAGAACTGTACGTTACATCATCCCCTAGAGAGCCTAATAAAGCGTAACGTTTTACGTGAAATTCTAGAAGCAAGCAGTGTTGGTTAGCGGTACTGAGGTATGGGCACTTCAATATAGCATTTAAACAGAGTCATAACATCACAGACGTCACGCTGCTTTAAATTTTATTGGCCTTAAAAAACCACTATTTGATCTTAGGAGAGAAGGAGATGATTTGTGGCACACTATTTATCGGTTACGGGGTAGATGGCAATATTCTAGAAAACGTCTTAAATGATTAATTATGTCATTTGATGCCCCTAACATGCTGTTTTCCCTCCTGAATTTCAGTATTCTTCTATAAAAACGGAAATGAAATTTAAATAATCTGAAAGCCCGCTAAAACGCTCCATTCGAGTCGTTTGATGCCTGTGACGTCACTGGCTAGCTCGCTGCTCCTACTGTCATAACGCTAATTCACAATGACTTCCTGTTTTGGAAGTTACGTTTTGGAAAATGGGTTGCACATGGTGTGTAGCAACATACTGTACATACATTTCTAAAAATTCCTGAAATTTGTTTCTGAAAGTTCCAGGGAATAAGGTGCGTAAAATGTGGTTGCACTGTACCGGCAAATTACCGCCACGTCGACGCACCAGTTCACCATCTTAACTAAAATTGTGTTGCACTGTGAAGTTAACCTTAACTTGCCTGCGAGATATGCTCTCTCACTGTCATAACGAAGGACTGCGTCATTCAACGAAATTAAATATCTAGTGAAAATTGTCATTTTACCCAACTACACCTCAGTTATTCGGTATTTCAGTTGTTAAAGAGGTAGGCCCTCAAATTTTATAAGGCGATGTCCACAGATCGCTGCTTCGAATCTGATCCGAAAGAACGTTTTTAACTTAGTTGTAAAACGACTCGACAGTCCTCTCAAATGAAAACCAAATCCAATTAAAAAACTTCACAACACCGATCAGACACAGAATGTTATGGCTTTATCCTTACTATTTACATGCGCTTACATTTGCATTCGCTGTTCGCAGAAGCCAAGTTCAAAAAGATATTTTTTGGTTAATGAGACCACACACTATTTACTTTATTAGAAACTACGTTTTTATCGTCGTACTGTCCAGCTAGGATCCTTATTATTGAAACTTTTGCACTTTCGTCATCATACATGAAGATGAAGTAAGTCTGCTTCAGATGCTAAGGTTAGTTTTGACTCACGAACATCACAGCCCTTACGTTTGTGTCACATGCATGTTGTACACGCTTCATATGTCTCCGCATAACCTCATCGTCCTTCACCTCGTTGTATTGTGGGTGTTTTGTTCGCAAAGTAAATGCATTTATCCTCTGTTGGCCATCTCTCAGACTAAGTCTAATGTGAAGCTATATACATAATACATCCCACAATCGAAACAGCTCCTACTTATCAGTTCTCGCTAAGGTTATTTTCGTATTTCGTGTAGAATTTTTAAAAATATATGATCCTTCCACGACTCGATCATGTGATCGCTTTACCTGCAGTCTGATGCGCTATTCGTTGCGCCACCCAACACCTGCTGCAAGCAGTATCCTTGCTGAATGTGTTCTATACTGGAAATCAGCACTAAGTTTTGCCAAGAATAATTTCATTGTGCTTGGCGTCGTAGCTCATTAGTGATAGTCGACAATCTAGTTAGAACCCAGTTGCAAAAGTTCCACATTTATTTGCTTTTGAGCGAGTTTAATGATGATGTAGGGAGCAGGGAAAAGAATGTCCATCGTTGCACGCATCGCCGCTCTTAATGTGTAGAACATAAACGCATAGACTTTCGCTAGGCTTCTATTATCAGCCTTCACAAAATTTCTTTCTATTGTTACTTAGAATCTGTAACTGTGTTTTCCATCAGTAAATACCTAAACTGTTTGCAGAAAAAGTACGTGAGAACCCAGTAATTTCAGCTAGCGCTCCTTAACACACGTGCAACTTGGTCTTACTCCTAACCTGTGACGTCACCAGGAGCATCACCCAATAATAGAGAATTTTCGATCATGTGACCAGATATTGATATTTAATGATTTTTAAGCTTTAATTGCATAAAAATAATACTTATTTTGTGAGAATACTGACGGTAAACGCTATTTATATGGTACAATCAGAATAACAACAATTCGTATCATATTTTTAACATAGGAAAACAGCCTATTGATAGTACGCTACAAATCAGCGACAGGTTTCTGGAGGTCATGTTTTCCTGCTGTCAGTAGCGGAGAAACGACGCCAGTTGTGCATGTGCTGTTAGTTTATCCGGTAGCTGCAGTGTCGGGTGAGGTCGCTGCCTTGCTGTCGCACGCGTTCTGGGACTACTGCCAGCCAGCAGCCTGTAGCTGTCTTCTCTGTCGATGTTGTCACTCTGTTTCAGAATTTTAATTGCCTCTCTTGTTTTGCGAGTGGACATTCACGGCCGCCTTCCAGGTATTCGTGCTCCTCGAAAACAGCCTGACAACATCAACAAAGTAGACGGCCACAGGCTCCCGGCGTTTTGCTTACCCACAATCCCAGGTGCGCCGGGACGCATGTGATCGCAGGACACCATCATGATGTCGTAGTACATCCACAAGGACATTAAAAAATATATGTTACGGATGTTGTTTTGATTGTTACGGGTTTTCATTGATCAGTAATGAAACAATGAAACGGGAAAAAGTTTTAGTGTTACAAGCAATGTGACATAAAACTGTGTTTTGTTGCATGTTTGAATGTGTTGTGCCAAAAAATAGTTATTGAAATCGGTAATTACTTCATTTTAAAGTCATGTTGATCTCAGTAATCTAATAAACAGGCTCACCAGCGAAGAGGATTAAACAAAAGAAAAAGATACGAAGGCCCGAGCATGGAGGGTGCTAGTGACGCAGAGACAAATATTGTCATGAGGCTAGTTACTCCAGTTACGCTTCTGTCCTTATGAGCTATTTTTATTCTTAGTTTCTCGTCATGGTCTAGTCGGGACCTGTACGTGAGAAGGTGTGATAAATTGAATGTCTCTTCTGGAATGTACGTCCTAGGAATTTTAACGGTAAATTACTCCGTGATGCACAACGCCTCTCTTGTAGCCCCTGATACTGGACTTTGATGAATGTCTCTGTAACGCCCTCGCGCTTACGGACATTACCAGTGACGAATCGCACCGCCCTTCGTTCGATCTTCTCTGTCTCTTCCATCAGTCCCACCTTCCAAGGGTCCGAGATTTATGATTTGAGCCACTACATTACGGGTTGCGTGAACCACTGGGTGCTTTTCAATCTTTTCGTATATTTCGCTGAAATTCTTATTGAATGTGCATTAAGTGCCGTATTGTATTGTGTATTGAACCGGGAAACTAGAAACGACGTAGAGGTTTCGTCCCACCGTAGCCCTCAGTGGTTCACAACCACGCAACAGGCCACAGCAGTCACCCACCCCACTGCCGCCCTACGCCGAACCCAGGGTTATTGTGCGGTTCGGTCGGCAGTGCCCCCCCCCCCCCCCCCCCCCTCCAAGGAACGTCTCATGCTAGACGAGTGTAGCCCCAGATGTTTGCGTGGTATAGTACTTATGATGCACGCGTACGTGGAGACAGTGTTTGCACAGCAATCGCCGACATAGAGTAACTGAGGCGGAATAAGGGGAACCTGCCCGCATTCACCGAGGCAGATAGAAAACCGCCTTAAAAAATATCCACAGACTGGCCGGCACATCGAACCTCGACCCTAATACGCCAGGCGGATTCGTGCTGGGGACCTGCACGCCTTCCCGCTGGGGAAGCAGCGCGGTAGACCGCACGGCTAGCCGGGCGGACCGTTTAATACCCTGGTCATGTATGAAACTATATGACTGCAGAATCATCGGGCATGTTGCCATCTCTCAGTGACGAAACTGTTAGAGTGCCACAACAGCACAAACTTTTACAGAGCAAACCAACTCGCTTCCAACTTTCACGATATTTTCTAAATTGTAAACTGATTTACCACAAATAAATATTAAGGTATAGTGAATTACCACACTGACAAATGTGTTTCTTGTTTTATTTATTCGTCTCCTATCCAACGAACACTTAATATTTATTGTTTATCGGGTAAATCATTGTTGTATGTAAATGCATAAAACTGCAATCACTCACTTTTTTGAATAGTTATTTATTATTCCTTGAACCAGTTTCCGAACCTTTTCAGGTTCATCTTCATATGGGTTTCTGGAAGGTACATTACTAGTTTTAGCATAATCCTAAAATTTTTAGTGTTAAATTTTAGCATTATTAAATTTTAGCATTATGCTAAAAATAGTGATGAAACTTCAAGAAAACCATCTGAAGATGAACCTGAAAAGGTTCGAAAACCGGTTCATGGAATTATAAACAACTTCTGACAACAGTCACTGGTTGCTGTGTTATGTATTTACATTCAGTTAACAGTCACGGTTTGTCAAAATATCCGTAATGGATAATCTGAATCATTGTTGTGGTAGTACTGGCTTACATATGGCAGTCTCAGGCGGCAAGCGTGTGTAAAATTCTATTCTCCCTTCCCACGCCCGCTACCGCTCCCTCCTCAGATATCACACTAGCACCATTCTCATTTCAAACTTAACATTTGAAACTTCCTGGGAGATTAAAACTTTGTGCTGGACTGGGACTCGAACCTGGGACCCATGTCTTCCGTATGCAAGTGCTCTATCAACCTTTTTATCTCCTGATTACTAGGCAGGTGCGTTAACCACTTTTTTTTTGCGGGCAAGTGCTCCACCGACAATTTTTATTTTTATTTGCTGCGTTTCCTTCTGTTTACAGTGAGCACTTTACCGCATGGGATACGTTACTGAATTTCTATATTTTTGTCAATAATCGCAGAATAGCTAACATGACTGTTTTTTAAAAAAATTAATAAATAAATAAAAAGCCCGCTAGGGGTGACAGGGGATAGAACCCGGAATCTTAGTTCAATAGTGGTGCATTGGCCACTGCCTATATATTTTGTTTTCGTTGAAGAAACAACAGAAACAAACACATTTACAACTCGCCACATGCGTCGTCAATGTTCCACAAGCGCCGCAGCCTACCAATTTTATTTTCTTCTTCTTTTTAATTTTTTCTTTTCTTCTTTTATAAACTGCGGAGCACAGCCAGCGGTAGGCTGGAGGAGGCAAGGCAGACAGGGGTCTAATTGCGAGACCTGGCCATGACGTCTCCCCCTCCTACTACTGAACAGCGCTGTCACTTATTTTTTATTAAAATCAACAAATACAACAAAGCCATAAGCCAAAAATTATGACAACACTGTGAGCGAAAAAGGTATCTTACCCGCCGGCATCATCTTATTGGAACGAGCGGCCAGTAAGACGCGCTCGTCATTCCAACGGGCATCAACAGACGCTAACCATCTGAATGTCCGGGGCCGCTGCACACAAAGACTGTTTCTGTTACCGTGTGGAGATCGTGGTAACATCACGTCTGCAATTCAACTTCTTCTCACACCCGACACACCCCAGCTGGGCGGTGGGTCCATGAAAGACGTAGCCAAATAGTTAGCAGAAAAGGTTCCGGTACTGTGTTCTGTTCGTTAAGACCATGAACGCGTTCATTATGTATTGCAGCAAAACTGGGACTCCCTTTTCGTCGTCGTGGTACATGTAGTGCATCGCCATTCCTTTTACCCAAGCGACTGCATTCATCCGGGTCATCGGGAAATAGACGGCGTCGGGATAAAGAGGCCCAGGCCCACAATCGAAGTAAAGGGTGACGTAGGAGGAAAGCCAATATCTGGCGGATCAGTTTCCAGCACTCGAGTACGGGACCACAGTTCAATCTGTGTTCGTCCGTATCTGCCATTGCGCAAAGGGGCACATGGGGTCGTCAGGTAGGTGAATGGCACGTAGCCTTCGTCGGGTCGGAAATTTCTCTTTAGTGACTATATATCACGTCGACTGCACTAAAGTGAAGGAAGTGCGTGATTATGGCTCGCCAAACCCGCATCCAATCGATCGTGGGATGTCGTCGTACAATGTTGTTAGCTGGATTTCAGCCCTGGAAAACACTACGATAAATCTTTCCTGTCTGATTCCGTGTCTCCGGTATTACACACAACATATAGGTGTGTTCCACGAAAAACGTCCTAATATGCGATAGCGAGGGCGATAAATGTCCAACACGTATCGCTGGGCACAGCGTGTGTGGGACCATCTCTGCTATCAGGATGCCAGGAAGATTGCCCGTTGGTGAAAGCCTGCATCACCGCATTGAGCGAAGGTGCAGCGCCAGTGCTCTGTGCTTGTTGTGAGTTCGTCCAACACCTTCTTTGTGGAAGAGTAACAAAACTGATCCTAAAAACTGCACCAACGTTCACCACGTATCCGAACACTACCTCTATCCTGAAAGCTATCGTGTCTGTCAACGGTAATACGTGGGCGTAATGGTTAATCTGAGAAGCCATGTACATATTGACGTACAGAGCTCGTTGCAGAATGTCCAACGATCTAAATTTGTTGAGGCGAGCCTGTGTGCGGAGCCGTTGTAAGACCTTAGGGCATGTAAGGACTACCGTACGTTGCATTTGTCGATGGAACGATATCACTAAACATTTGAGCATTAGATCCTTTGTCAGGGGTACACCCAATTCTGCAGGCATGCCTCGTCCCACTTCCATGTAGCGTGATTTCCGTTGGTTGATCACACTGCCTGCCATCGCCCTGTACTGTTGAAGCCCGGAAAGTGCCGTACGTATTCCGTCACCAGTCCGTGCTAAGAACATCATAGCCATTTACCATAATCCTCGTGACCACCCCATGAATCAAACGAATCAGAACAAATGTCGTCACGCGCGGGATATAGATGTTTTTTCCATAACAGCACGCAGGAAACCATTTTCGACGAGATCGAAGACATGGTCAAAATCCAGCGCAACAAGAGCGCCGTGGAGACGCCATCTTGGCATCAGCGCCACAACCTCTCTATAGGTGCTCAAAGTCGTGAACCCATTAGTGTTGCCTCCAAGGCAGGTTTGATCAGTGTGAATGGCCGCCATTACCGCAGATTTGAATCTCTCACGGAAGATGCATGTCAACAGTTTGTAGTCGGTGTTTATCATTGTCAATGGGCGAAAATCAAGTAGGCGAACTTCAGATGTTAGCTCAAACACGCGCACATTATGTACTCCCTGGCAAGTACGTTCAAGTGTAACCACACCCACGTTTCCATCAGAGTGGCAGTATCTGTAACTTTCCGTCGAGCATCTGAGAAGAATGTCACAGGCTTCATCGTCAGTGAACTTAAGATATACAACGCCGGAGACGACAGACAGGTGAATACCCAGCAGCTCTTTCGGGTCAATAGGTGCCACGTCTCGTAAAAATCTTTCTACTTTGTGGGCCTTGTGTCTAGAGTACATTCCGCCAAAATGCAATTTGGCCGTAGCTTTCGGATACGAAAGAGGCATCGGGAAAATATCTATGACTTTCAGCATTAGCGAGGTGGTGTGGAAACAACAACAGACCCGGAAACGCGACACGGAGCGACCGGGACTTACCGTACCGCTCCATAGCAAAGGCCGACTGTCGACTGAGTTGTGGAAGCACGACTCAGAAGTCGCCCTCATAGCCTCAGTTGAGCGCGCGATGCCGATGAGTGCGGACAACGGAACGCGCGCGTCCGAGCCAGCCGGCTCGGTCGCGCCGGGGCCGGCCGCTGGCCGGTCGGTGGGGCCTGTCCCGCCGGCCGTCCCGGCGGCCGCTCCCCACAGGACGGATACAACGGCGACGACCCCTGCAACGACAACGGATTCTGAAAGGCAACATAATGAGGACAGGACGACGACGAGCGCTCTGCGAATGCAGAGCGGAGGACAACATACGTCAAACCCCTCTGACGAGCGACATCAGCTAACACAGAACGATCGGCAACAACGGGAGCTAAGACGTGAAATACAACACATGATTCTGTAAAGTCAGGAAGTATACGATCACCGCACTAGTACAGTTCCTACTTCCCAGCCTGAAGAACAAGTAGACGACGTGGAACAATTTTCTCCACCAGAAGACGACGACGAAATGGAGGGAGTCTCCTCTGAAGAAGTTTGGACCATGCAGCCCACCGACGGAGAGGGCGATTTTAACTAGTTCTACATCTACATCTACATGACTACTCTGCAATCCACATTTAAGTGCTTGGCAGAGGGTTCGTCGAACCACACTCATACTATCTCTCTACCATTCCACTCCCGAACAGCGCGCGGGAAAAACGAACACCTAAACCGTTCTGTTCGAGCTCTGATTTCTCTTATTTTATTTTGATGATCATTCATACCTATGTAGGTTGGGCTCAACAAAATATTTTCGCATTCGGAAGAGAAAGTTGGTGACTGAAATTTCGTAAATAGATCTCGCCGCGACGAAAAAGTCTTTGCTTTAATGACTTCCATCCCAATTCGCGTATCATATCTGCCACACTCTCTCCCCTACTACGTGATAATACAAAACGAGCTGCCCTTTTTTGCACCCTTTCGATGTCCTCCGTCAATCCCACCTGGTAAGGATTCCACACCGCACAGCAATATTCTAACAGAGGGCGCCAAAGAAAACGACTCAACGCTTCTCCTAAGCAGAACAACTCTCGGAAGCGACAACGTCCAGAAGAACTGAAAACTTCCAACCGTTATGCGGTTATTGCGACGGAAGATACTACGGATGCTCCAGAACGTATGGACCAGACGAGTGACGTCAATCTCGAAGCAGATAAAGAGGGGACAGATGGCTCTGGCCGGAACTTACTACGCAAAGTCCCGCCCGTTACTATTTGCCATACCAAGAACTACATGGAACTCAACAAGGCGCTGAAAGCGAATATTGACGGCAGGCTTAAGGCCATCTACCAATGGGACAGGATCAAATGTCACTTTGACTCCTATGAAGATCAACGGCGGGCCATCAATTTCTTTGTGTCGAATGACATCCACTTTTTTACACATCGGGTCGCGGAGGACAAGGACCTCAAAATGGTTGTCAAACGTCTACCTGCCGAAGTTACGGAGGAAGAACTGAAAGACGCTCTGATAGAGAAGGGTTTCCCTGTCATCAACGTCCACCAGTTTAAAAATCCAGACGACAACACGAAGGAATTACGACCT
This sequence comes from Schistocerca piceifrons, assembly GCF_021461385.2. Taxonomy (NCBI): domain Eukaryota; kingdom Metazoa; phylum Arthropoda; class Insecta; order Orthoptera; family Acrididae; genus Schistocerca; species Schistocerca piceifrons. The sequence goes on from NC_060149.1 coordinate 675,879,573, forward strand.
CAAGATGCTTACTGTGTCACGTTGCCAGCCCAAAAGGAAAACTAAAAGATTTACGACATCAAATACCTTCTATATACTAAAGTCGTCATTGAAACCTACAACAGACAAGAAGGACCTGTTCAATGTCGCCACTGCCAACGATTCAAACATACGGCTAATTATTGCAGCTTGCCTGCTCGCTGCGTTCGATTTGGAGGGCAACACCGATCTTCAGCATGTACTCATCCCCGAGGGGCTCCGCCGAAATGTGCTAACTGTGAAAAGGACCATCCTGCCACATGGCGTGGCTGCCAGAAATACCAGGAACTTCTCAGGAAATACAGACAACGGTCTTCCCCGCAGCCCTCTCAACAGAGGACTCGTGTAATACGGAACTCCAACCTGACGCCACACCCTCCGCCCCACCGTCAGCAAACGCCACAAGAACAGCCGGCGGCGACACGGCAGCCAGTCACACAGCCTCCTCCTGAAGCACGTCCACCTCGACAGCACCGCCAGCATTATTCATACGCCCACGCAGCATCACCACGCCGACCGGAACCGGAAACCTACGTCTCACCCGCTCATTTGATGGAATCTATAGCTCCAGCGCTCTCTGATGTCGCGAAACTTCTCACCGCCGTGCAGCAACAACTAGTGGGGATACTTTCTTTAATCGAAAGTGTATTGAAGGTCTTTGGAACACCTTAAGATGGATCGCCCTGGGACCACGAGAAACCTGAAAATCTGTATATGGAACGCCAACGGAATGAAACACAAGAAAATAGAATTCACTCAATTTTTACAACGTCACAAAATCGACATCGCACTTGTATCGGAGACGCACCTTCGTCCAACAACTGAGCTCAGATTTCGTAACATGTACGTCTATAGAACGGACAGACAGGGCTAACGAGGTGGAGGGACCGCAGTTTTGCTTAAAAGGGAACTGCGGCACCATCATGAATCACTACTACACCTCCAACATCTGGAGGCAACAGCAGTAACGGTTCGATCGGCGGCAGGCAACATCACTTTCATTGCGGCGTACAACAGCCCCGGTAAAAACCTGGTGCCAGACGACCTAAGGAGTATTTTCACCAATTTTGACAAAATCTTCCTAGGAGGAGACCTTAACAGCAAGCACGTGGCGTGGAATTCCCGGCGTACGAACCCTCGTGGACCAACTTTGATTGCCATGGAAGAAGAGCTGGGCATCACAGTCCATGGCCCACGAGAGCCCATACGGATTCCTTACGTCGATCGGCAAGAAGCAGACGTCCTAGATACTGCTATCATCAAAAATATTGAGACGAACCTCCAGCTCCGCACCGTCGACGATCTTTCGTCTGACCACCATGGTGGAAAACGCAACGGCCAACCTTCCGCCCCCAACCTCACAAACTCTGAACTGGGGTCAATTTCGGACATATCTTGACAACAAAATCTGCCCGACGCAGGACGTTTCAACACCGGAAGCCATCGACATCGCGGTACAAACTTTAACGCAGAAGATAAATTTAGCCAAACGGAGGGCAACTTCTCACACGGTCTACCCTGTAGTAGCTTTCGACGAGTTCCCGCCTCTACTCCAAGAACTGAAGACACAGAGAAACAGGAGCAGGCGACGTTGGCTCCGCTATAGAAACCCGATTGATCGACGAGAAACACTCGTCTTAACACGAGAACTGCACAGCAGAGTGGCCGAGTGGCGACAGCAGGTCTGGGAAGATAAGATGGATGAATTCTTACTTCGAACCAAGAACGAATGGCAGGTAGTCAAGAACATACGACACCAGCGGACACCTAAACGAGCCATCAGAGGACCAGATGGCCTCCTCTATGACGAACTCGCCCAGGCGGAGCTGTATGCTACGACTTACCACGAACAGATGTCTACACCAACGGCCCCCGTGAACGATTTCCGCCTGCAAGAACAGGAAGCCGTCGTTACAGCAGAATGGACTGCTTTTCGTACTGCTCCTGTGCAGAGCCGCCCACAACTCACCACACCAGCAGAGATCCGTATAATTATCCGGAAGACTCGGAATAATGCGCCGGGCAACGACTCCATAAGCAACACCGATTTGAAACAGTTGCCCAGGAAGCCAACTGTGCTCCTTACCCGAATTCTCAACAGCTGTCTTCTGCAGGGATATTTTCCTACGGCATGGAAGACGGCTCGAATAGTTCCAGTACCCAAGCCCGGTAAAGACCCAGCAGAACCCAACAGTTACCGGCCAATTAGCCTCTTGCCGACCCTTGGCAAGGTGCTCGACAGAGGGCTGTTGAAGAGGCTCCATGACACTCTTACAGCGCATGATGTTATACGACCCGAGCAATTCGGTTTCAGGGACAAGTTATCTGCCGAACTTCAATTTCTACGGATCACCGAACGGATACAAGAAGGATACAATAAGCAGCACTTCACGATTGTGTCTTCCTTGACATCGAAAAAGCTTACGGTAAGGTGTGGCGGCCCAACCTTATCGTCAAACTGCATCGCACTACCCCTATTGCGGATTGTTACATTAGACTCATAGACAGCTTTCTGCAGGACAGGAAACTGTATGTCCGAGTCGACGACAAACACTCCGAAATGAAACTGATCTCCGCAGGAATTCCGCAGGGCTCTGTCATTTCGCCTCTGCTCTTCAACTTATATATAAATGACATCCCAACAGTCCCCCTTGTTACGGCGTGTTTTTATGCAGACGATACGGCCTTTCTGACAACTGGACGACACTTGGACCAGCTAATTGCTAGGATGCAAGGGCAACTTGCTGTAATGGAACGCTGGGCGCTGCAAAATAAGATAACGATCAACCCGACGAAGACGGCAGCCATTCTGTTCACACGGAAGAAACCAGTTCTGAAAGACAGACTCCAAATAGCTGACCAACTCCAACTACAACAAACTCCAAGCGCTGCAAAACATTTGCTATCAATAGATCACAGGAGCTCCATGGTGGACAAGAAACGTCGACATCCGCACCGCACTCCACGAGACCACTATACAAGAGAAGGTCCATGACAAGGCTCTACGAGTTTTTGACAAGATCGATGCCCTTAGGGACGAAGTTCGACAATTAGAATTAGTAGGAACGGTAAACCCTGCAAGATGGCACAAGTATCGAGTACCGAAGTCAATAACGTTTCACCCCCCATAGGCAATCTGTCATAACACGAGGAAGCAGTCACACATAACAGCCTTGACACATTTCACCCTCCACAGGAGATAGACATCACCAAAGACAGCAGGCTAAAGGACCCATTGCGTGCCCAAACCTAACTGAATGTGTAATAGATAAAGTGTTTTCCTTTTATCCTTACATCCCATTCTAGAAGAATAAGTCATCAAGAATGATCTCTTCAGTCCACACTACACACTAAAAAAAAAAAAAAAAAATCATAGCCTTACTTTCGCCAGTACCTCATTTCCTCCCATCCAACATAAATTATTTGTGTAGATAACAAAGTGAATAATCTTTAGAATAAATGTCGTACCATGATCTCTGTCTTGTTCAGATCTGCATTTCTAAGAAAGCTATTTCTAGTGATACTGGCGGCAAGCGTGGTAAATCATAAACGGACAAATATAACAGCAACGAGGGTAAATCTCTCATACTTCCATTCCATGGTGATGAGAAGCACAATGTGAAATGTCACAGAGATGAACACACACATCGTGTTGATGAAATGGAAATGCCGTGTGGTTAGGGCCTCCCGTCGGGTAGACAGGTCGCCTGGTGCAAGTCTTTCGAGTTGACGCCACTTCGGCGACTTGCGTGTCGGTGGGGATGAAATGATAATGATAAGGGCAATAAAACACTCAGTCCCTGAGCGGAGAAAAATCTCCGACCCAGACGGGAATCGAACCCGGGCCGTTAGGTAGGACATTCCGTCGCGCTGACCACTCAGCTACCGTGGGTGGACATGGTGTAGATGAAATTATTCTATACTTTGTGGATCATAGGCCGTGTTCTTCTTTCGGGTCAAGTGAAATATGTCTGTCAGACTGGAGCTCGATCCTGCACACTAACAGTCACAAAGGATTAACAAAGTACACTACCTGACAAAACAATGAAGCAGCCAGAAACCATCGTCGGATATCAAAGTAACTTCATACAAGTACTCACCACCGACGGGTATGTAAATGGTTAGAGCAGCAATTCTCTGTAACAGAAAGAACGGCCACCAGAGTGCATTAGTGTATTAGTGTTGCTTGTCTTTAGTGTTGTTACCAGGTGTAGTAGATTATACATGGGGCCTGAACTACATCCGATTTTGAGTGATCACTGTGGACAGAGAGATAACGCGTATTCGAGCGACATAGCGTTGTCAGCACCTGACAGAGTTTGAAAGGGTCCCATTGTGGGTATCTGTTTGACGGACTGCTCAAATCGTGCAATGTTCAGATTTGTGGGGTATTCGGGTGTGGCAGTGGCCCGATGATGGATTGCACAGGAACGTGAGGAAGGAACTCTGGTTGTCAAGGTTCCGATCGACCACGTATGAAAACAAGGAAAGATCGCAGTACTGTGCGCCATGCACATCGTAACCCATTCACATTTGCCTGTGCAACCAGAGAATAAGTAATGGACTTCTTACAACATTTTGTGTCATCCCGCACCATTGGCCGGAGAGTAGCAGCAGACAGTTAGGGGAGTTACGTCCCATGCGTAGGGTGCCGTTAACAGCACAACACAAACGGCCGCATTGGAGTGATGCCTTGAAGGGGGAGTATGGACTACTGATGAATGACGACGAATCGTTTGCAGCAATGAATCACATTGCTGCATTACCCCGAATGTCCATCGTTGCCGTGTATAATGGAGACTTGGAAGGAATTCTCACATTCGACTGGTGACACTGAGCTTCGTCATATAATCGGAATCATATCTCGTATTTTGCTCTCCACTCCTCTCCTGTTATTACCGGCACGGAGCAACATTCAGCCTCCTCATAATAGACGGCAAAAGGTCTTCACTGGAGTATGGTCCAGGACACCGAAGAAATACGTGAGGAAACAGAAGAAAGCGTTTAAACAAGACTGAAATCAAGTAAACCTGTTTCTAAGACGACCCAAGAGTTAGCTGACACGTTTCTTCTTTTACAGCGGATGAAGCGGACAGGCAGCAGTGTGATCCTTGTGAAAAACTGGAATGGTCCGGAGCCGCGCGGCTGCTACGGTCGCAGGTTCGAATCCTGCCTCGGGCATGGATGTGTGTGATGTCCTTAGGTTAGTTAGGTTTAAGTAGTTCTAAGTTCTAGGGGACTGATGACCACAGATGTTAAGTCCCATAGTGCTCCGAGCTATTTTTTGAGAAATCAGCGTTTCATCTTGCATAGTAGTGGCACTGAACGCCTGACCACCGGCACTTTCTACCGGCTTCCCAGCTCCGACATTGACCGGATGCTCTGGCCGTTCAAAATTGAAATTCGCAAGCCGTTGCTGATGACGTCGACCGAAAAAATACGACACAGCTTCCTCTCCACGTATAGGTCCACCGCCGCTAACAGGTCCAGTTCATCCGAAATAGTGAATGGGCCCAGACGCATAACCCTGTTAGATCTGTGCCCAATACAGCCATGTCCAACCCAAGAACACATTACACTACACGCAGGGTGTCTACTTTTAGGGCGAAAATTTCACCAGTGCCTGGGGCTGACCCAATGGGTTGTCTTAGGTCATAGGATGTCGTCAGCCGTTTCATGTTACAGCCGGCCACGAATTCATGACCCGTCATCGACTGCATTCAAAAACAACGTCATCACCATCACTGGCGCCTCCGATCCATGGACCTGATATCCATTGTACCTCCCACACCGTTTCACCAGCTGTAGCCCTGTGCCGACTCCACCACCTTCTCACAAGTACAACCTGCACACCAGGTACCCCAGTCATAACAACGCAGACGAGTGAGCTATGGTACAGGAGCACACGAAAATCGAACCACTTTCACTCCCAAGGGTCTCTCTAACCTCTGTTGTGTCTGCTCCCCTCTCGTCCCCCCCCCCCCCCCCCACCCAGCTATCCGCCTCCGGCACTCTGTTAACTTCGCCACCCCGACAAGACCACACCGAGCCATCAATTTATTTATTTTACTTATATATTTATTGTTCCGTGGGACAAAATTAAGGAGAAGTCTCCATGGTCATGGAACGAGTCAATACATGAAATTATAACACGATATTAGAAACAGATAAAATGAAATATAAAAAAACATATTCAGGTGACAAGTCGTAAGTTTAAATGAAGAAAGTCAACAATGTAACACTGGAATTTGCTTAATTTTTTAGCTCTTCCAGGAGCTCCTCGACAGAATAGAAGGAGTAAGCCATGGGGAAACTCTTCAGTTTAGACTTAAAAGAGTTTGGGCTACTGCTAAGATTTTTGAGTTCTTGTGGTAACTTATTGAAAATGGATGCAGCAGAATACTGCACTCCTTTCTGCACAAGAGTCAAGGAAGTGCATTCCACATGCAGATTGGGTTTCTGCCTAGTATTAACTGAGTGAAAGCTGCTAACTCTTGGGAATAGGCTAATATTGCTAACAACAAACGACATTAAAGAAAATATATACTGTGAGGGCAATGTCAGAATTCCCAGATTTTTGAATAGGGGTCGACAAGAGGTTCTCGAACTTACACCACATATAGCTCGAACAGCCCGTTTTTGAGCCAAAAATACCCTTTTTGAATCAGAAGAATTACCCCAAAAAATAATACCATACGGCATAAGCGTATGAAAATATGCGAAGTAGACTACTTTTCGTGTTGAAGTGTCACTTATTTCAGATACTGTTCTAATGGTAAATAAAGCAGCATTTAGCTTCTGAACAAGATCCTGGACATGGGCTTTCCACTACAGCTTACTATCCATCCGAACGCCTAGGAACTTGAACTGTTCCGTCTCGCTTATAATATGCCTATTCTGTCTGATCAAAATATCGGTTCTTGTTGAATTGTGAGTTAGAAACTGTAAAAACTGAGTCTTACAGTGATTTAGCATCAAATTATTTTCCACAAGCCACGAACTTATTTCATGAACTTTTCATGAACTACATTATTTGTTACTGTTTCAATATTACACACAAGATCCTTCACTATCAAGCTGGCGTCATCAGCAAACAGAAATATTTTTGAATCACCTGTAATACTAGAAGGCATATCATTTATATAATTAAGAAACAGCAGTGGCCCCAGCACCGACCCTTGGGGAACACCCCACTTAACAGTGCCCCATTGGGACTGAACATCACTACCACTGTCAATATTGCGGAGAATTACCCTCTGCTTTCTGTTCTTAAAGTAAGAGGCGAACCAATTGTAAGCTAACCCCCTTACTCCGTAATGGTCCAACTTCTGCAGTAATATTTTGTGGTCAACACAGTCAAAAGCCTTCGTTAAATCAAAGAAAACACCTAGCGTTCGCAACCTTTTATTTAATCCGTCCAAAACCTCACAGAGAAAAGAGAATATAGCATTTTCAGTTGTTAAACCATTTCTAAAACCAAATTGAACATTTGACAGCAAATTATGTGAATTTAAATGCTCCAGTAACCATGTATATACAACCTTCTCGATAACTTTAGCAAACACCGATGGCATAGAAATAGGTCTAAAATTGTCAACATTATCAATGTCTCCCTTTTTATAAAGTGGCTTCACTACCGAGTACTTTAATCGGTCTGGAAACCGACCCCTCCTAAAGGAAAAGTTACAGATATGGCTGAGAACTGGGCTAACATACATAGAACAATACTTCAGTATTCTGCTAGATACCCCGTCATATCCATGAGAGTTCTTGGTCTTTAGTGATTTAATTATTAACTCAATCTCCCTCTTGTCAGTATCAAGGAGGAGCATTTCAGGTAACAGTCTCGGAACACTTTTTTCTAAGAGCGCTATATGATTCCCTGTTGGGACTAGGTTTCTGTTTAGTTCACCTGCTATATTCAGAAAGTGATTATTAAATACTGTACATATATGCGACTTATCAGTAACACGGATATTTCCACTACGCACCGATTCTATACCCTCGACCTGTCTCAGCAGACCAGCAACTTCCTTTACGACTGACCATATGGTTTTAATTTTATCCTGAGACTTAACTATTCTATCTGCATACCACATACTTTTTGCCTTCCTAATAACATTTTTAAGCACCTTACAATACTGTTTGTAATGGGCTGCTGCATTTAGATTTTGACTGTTTCTAACGTTTTGATATAATTGCCACTTTGTTCTACAAGATATTCTTATCCCTCTAGTCAGCCACCCAGGCTGCCTGTTTGTGCTAGTACCCTGTTTTAAACGTTCTAACGGAAAGCAACTTTGAAAGAACATGAGAAAAGTCTTGAGAAAAGCATTATATTTATCGTCTACTGTATCAGCGCTATAAACATCTTGCCACTCTTGTTCCTTTATAAGGATTACAAAGGTCTCTACAGCAACTGGATCAGCTTTCCTGAACAGCTGATGACTATATTTAACACGTGTTGCAGCACAAAAATCCTTTAAAGTTAAAATTTGTGCATCATGATCTGAAAGGCCATTCACCTTTTTGCTAACAGAATGCCCTTCTAGTAATTAGGAATGAACAAAAAGTTGTCTATGGATGTTCTACTGTTCCCTTGCACTCTCGTTGGAAAGAATACGGTTTGCATAAGATTATATGAATTAAAGGGGTCTACCAGCATCCTCTTCCTTCCACAATCACTTATGCAATTAATATTGAAGTCACCACATATAACTAACTTTTTGTATTTCCTATAAAGTGAACCAAGAACCTCCTGTACCTTTAGCAAAAATGTTGTGAAATCGGAGTCTGGGGATCTATAAATAACAACAGTTAGAAGTTTAGCTCCGTTAAATTTAACCACACCTGCACAACATTCAAACACCTTTTCAGTGCAGTACTTTGAAACATCAATTGACTCAAATGCGATGCCGTTTTTCACATACATGGCTACTCCCCCACACCGCAAAGAGCTCCTCGAAATGCTGCCAGCCAACCTGTATCCTGGTAAAGGAAGCCTCTGAATTATCTCCTTATTTAAGAAGTGTTCAGATATACCAATAATTTCAGAGTCAACATCTATAAGCAGTTCACTAACTTTATCTCTAATACCTTGTATATTTTGATGAAATATACTAATTCCCTAAGCTTTGTCAAAAGTGATTCCCTTGTTAGAGAGACTTCCTTTAAGCAGGAATACCTATCAGCTGATTTCAATCTAAAAAAGGTGCAGCTCTAACACCCACTACTGCAGGAATTTTCCCATGAGTGATCCCACCAACCCCACCTATGCTGTCACCTATAAGTTTTGCCAACCTCCCCTTCCCATACCTGTTGAGGTGCAGGCCGTGTCTAGTGAAACCCGTCCTGCTGATAGACTCCACCGACACCACTGAAATGTGACTCATGCTTTCTGTCATCAGCGCACCCCCAAGTCTCTTGTTATTACGCCTGACGGCTGTATTAAGATGAGGCCGATCGTGACGCTGAAACAGTTCCACGAAATGCACATTCGTGTTGCCAGTCTGAGTGGCTATCTTTTCCAGGTCACCATCTATGTTATACTCCCCATCCCTATCAATACTATTACCAGCCCCACCCACAATCACTACCTGATCCTCTTTAGTAAAATCCCTACATAACCGCCCTATGTTAACAGTCACCTGAGCCAACCCTGCATTAGGCTTCACAATGCTGGTGACCTGGTACTCACTCCCCAGCACTTCCTGCAACTGCTGGCCTACACCTCTGCCATGAGAACTACCTAACAGCAGAACCTTCTTCTTCCTCTTCGACTTTGCAACTGTTCTAGGCACAGTAACTACTGAGGTCTGCTGCATACTTCCTACATCTTCAGCTACTAGAGATTCCTCTCCACTAGACTCTGACAGTTGGTCATATCTATTGTAAACACCAATAGTAAAACTATCTGAAAATCTTCTTCTCCTAGCAGATCTCTTGCCAACAGCCAGCTCCCATTCCCCAACCCCGTTCTCCCTTCTCATCCTATCTAGCTCCTCCTGTGCGTTTTTCAACTGCACCTGAAGGGCATAGATCTTACGCTCCTGCTCCTCTATCAACTTACTCTTGCTACATAACCTGCAGTTCCAGGAGAGGATCTCACCAGAATGCCCACTGGCTTCCCCACTGCATTCCCCCCAGTGAAAATACTTCGAACAAGTCTCACACCGCACTCCACTACTCACGAACCTACGGCAAAGCCCACACTTCTCACTCATGGTAAAATTTTACTTTTTCTAAGTTCCGCTACTACAATAAGAAGATGTTAAAAACCTGACTACGATAATCACAAACTTACTCTACAAGGGAAGTAACTACTATTAATAACAGTATTAATAAACAACAAATGTGAATATAACAAAAGACTAATACAGAAAGAGAATCAAACGTCTAATGACACAGTAACGAAGCTGAAAACAGTTCCCAAAAGGTTCTTCTGAAATTATTTCACCAGAAAACACCCAGATCACCGGTTGAAGACTACTAAAGTTCCTAAATACACCACTATACACAGACAATTAATTAGTACTTAGCTTTCGATGCGCCGCTACAGCTGCAGCTGGTCAGCGCGGATTGTAAACACAGGCAAGAGGTTAAGTTGCTCGATACGAAACACACACAAATATCAGGTCACAACACAAGAAAGGCAGAGGTGAATGAAGAAACCACTAATACGTCACTTATGCAGTAAATATTATCACAAAAACCGTTAAAATATGTATCTGAAACCTAAAAATATATGAAACTTAGAGAGCGATCTCACACGCAGTCACTCGCTTATGACGTCACACCAAAGATCAATGCTGGCCATTCTACAAGAGGCCATGGCACTCCTTAGCGCAATGTTTCCCTACGCCTCATCTCCTTCCACAAAGATGCTGCACAAACGAACTATTGTCAGCCCTACTCGCTCACTTAGAAATGCTGTAAGACGTCGGCAGTAAAGAAGACAAGTCTGGCCACGAGAGGCGGAACTGGCGAGTCACGTGGATGGCACCACTAACACGAATACATGCCGCCCCACGGACAGGATCATGGAATGTTTACTCTGTCGACATATGACTACGCTTGCAACAACCTTGAACTGTCACGGACAGTATCATGGAATGTTTACTCTGACGACATATGACTACGCTTGCAACAACCTTGAACTGTGTGGACGGTCCGGTTTTCACTACTGGTTTACATTCAGTGTGCAAATAATAATGATTCTTAGTCTGTTTAAGGTTTACGTTTTTGTACTGGGTCATCAATGCAGAGCTGCGCGCTTCATATGGAAACTAGTATACCTCGTAGTCGTTTGTGACGCCAACATCCGGTGCTACCAGCATGCCCAGAACTGACTGCACACGAAACAAACGTAAGCTCTGCACCGCTACCGCCAACTCGAACGTGAAATCTCACTGTAATGCAGTTTTCTGTCCTCTTATTTTATTATTCCACTTAGATGTGTGTAGTCTGTGAAATAGATGACCAGGCTTTATTTTCATTAGAAAATGGCAAGGAGTGAAGGAAAAGAGTCAGTTGAAGTCCCACACTACTCAAAATGGTACAGCAGGACAAAGCATCTTCGATTTTGGTAGTATTTAAAAAAAATAGGTAGACTCTTCAATGCTTGCTATTAGCCAGGTTTCATGTTTGCAGATCAGATAAAGAAAGTGTAGGAATATTTTATTCCAAGAAAAGTTATAGTGACCTCTTCCAGTGGGAGCAGGTCGAGGCCATAAGCAGTAACGCCTTTGTGCCGAGGGGGGCCGACCCCGAATTTGTAGAACAGTTCTGAGAGTGACTTCGGTCCACTGAGGGCACTCTAGTCACACGTCGGAGGTGGATAACTGCCCAACCTCGCGGAAAATATCTAGTGCAGCGAGGAGTATACCTATGGTGCACGTGCTCATGCTGTCTGTCTTTGTGGAATATATACAAGTGTCTGGCAGTCGATAGCTATACGAATGACGTAAAAGGGGTGGTTTTGTATGGCACAGTATACGAACTGTATGTTTACTACGTCAACAAGGTACGTGGTGATATATTGGTGGGATGAAGATCAGTTTCACACTCTAATATTCAAGCTCCCATCTTCAGTCGCAGAGCAGTGTACTAGGCGCTCTATAGGTCACTTTGCATGGTTTAAGTGTCTGTGCAGTATGGTGATCTGTGCAAAATAGTTTTTGTCACTGAAAGTCACGTCTGGAGAAAGAAAAAAAAAAAAGGCAGATAGTGCTTCCACAATGGCGGCATCTGTAATTCGGCAGGTAAATTCAATAAGTCAGTCATAATGCTCCATTCATTCATAAGACATCCTTTGTGTCGGGATGGAGGAGCGTCTACACACTATTTCGAGCAAGATGGAGGCTAGGTATCTACGGAAACTTCTGGGAAAGCTAGTGTTCAAAGACAAGTTGAAGCAGACCATCCATCTGTGGCAGAGATGCCGTCACTCATCCACCACTGAGGCATTAGGACATCTCCAGACCAGTAGCTGTAGGATTACGAAAATTCTCTCCATTTTTCTCTTCTGTAGGACACTGCTTTGAATCCTGTTTGTGTAACTGTTCTGATTTCTGTGCTTAGACAGTGCTCTCTTTCTAAACAACAAGAATGCTTTTATGATTAACGGTGTTTTCGTGAGCGTGCACAGACATGATGAAGTCTTTTAGTGGTGAGAACGTTTAACGTTTCTGAGATTTATGTTGACATCAGGACGAACATTTCGGGTTGATGCATCAGCCATGCTGGGCAGGTAAACATGTAAGCATGCGTTCACGATTAGACACAACCTGCATGTCCCGTTAGGATCACTAGGAACAACGCAACCTGTACTATCGTGGGAAGCATTGGAATAGATTTCTATAGCGCGACCTGAGACGTCAGTATTCCACAGGTTTGGCCAGCCATAGTGGCTGAGTGGTTCTAGGGACTTCAGTCAGGAGCTGTGCGACCGCTACGGTCACAGGTTCGAATCCTGCCTTGGGCATGGATGTGTGTGATGTCCTTAGGTTAGTTAGGCTTAAGTAGTTCTAAGATCTAGGGGACTGATGACCTCAGATGTTAAGTCCCATAGTGCTCAGAGCCATTTGAACCATTTGAACCATTCCACTGGTGTCAAGCCAGTGGCCCAGAGGATGAGTTGTCACTTATTTAGATAGACATGTGAAGTCAGTGTAACATTGCGAACCTTTCTGGTGCTATGCAAACATCTCTCTCGCCAGTGGACCTGCACCAAAGCTATGCGTCATTGCTTTAGCAATGGTGCCTAGGTGAACACGGATTTCGACAGGAATTTCTCAGGTGTCAAGTATGAGAGGGATATTGCCACCTCATGCTTGTGGGCCTGAATGGATACTTGTACAAAGTATGGCAGTGTTGGTGGTGTCAGCACATGCGTGCATTGGAACAGTTTGCTGATAGTTTAAAAGCATTTTTATACGTGCAATTAGTGTTTGTGCACTGTATTATTTTCGGCTGTTTAAGAGTTGTGATCTTGTCTGTAGGCTCTGCAATGTGTTATTTCGACAGTTTACGAGTTGTTTCATGTCTGTATGCTGTGTACTGCATTATTTCGGTAATTTACAAGTTGTTTGCGTGTCTGTACATTAGTGTACTGCATTATTTCGACAGTTTACAAGTAGTCTGCAGGTCTGCATACTATTTACTGTGACCCCAAGCACGTCGGGCTGAGTGTTTTGTATCAATCTAATAAATATACTGTGTCAAATCCGTCCCTAAATAAATTTTTCCAAAACAAGTAAAGTACCCTCCTTCCTCTCTCGAGCAGTCCAGCCAGGCTGAGTCCTTTTCCCACAATTTTTCCCCATCCCAAACCGCTATCTCAAATTTATGTCACGGGAGGGACGATGGTGCCCTCTGGTGGTGGTACTGTGTACTAGGTGAATTGGACTCCGGTCCTCATGGTGACCACACTGGAAGGAGCTACTGCCTCTAACTGTTTAAATAAAACTATCTGCAAAATAAACACTTATGTCCATCCTATCCAGCACAGACTGAATCCTTCACCCACCAATTGCTAGGAAGAGGTGGCGGTTGGATGACTTAGGTTAGTGTAGGTAGCCCAAGACCCATTCTCCTGCCATTTTCCTAGGTTAGTGGAGATAACTGTGGTGTGTTGCAGTGTCCTACTGGAATTTGAACTTCCCGTCATATTCTGAGGGAAGGGGTTAGGTTTGTGGAGGTAGCCCAATTGACCTATCTTCCCACCACAATTTGAACTTCCCGCCATGATGTCATTGCAATGTTGCCATATCTATCACCACCATCTTGGATGCACCATCTTGAGTAAATCTGGCAACAGTGGAGAGTGGAGTGGTGCATACTTTGTCCTACTACTCACAAAGACTGGCAACAGCCAGGAGAGTGGTGTGCTGACCATACACCCCTCCATATCTGCATCCAGTGATGACTGTCGGCTGAGGGCTACACAGCAGTCTGCCAGATTCCTGGGCCTTTCGACAGAGCTTTGTTGATTTAGTTTAGGGTACAGTGGTCATGAAAATATGAGATGACTTGAACAAGACAAGGTAGCATGGAGAGGTGCAGCACATTTGTGCTTGGACTGATGACTACAAGAACAATAATTTTCAAAGTTATAAATGTATTTTTGCGTTTCAGTTGTTGAAATTGGTGGTTACTGGAAGAACATAGATTAAGAAATAAATAAACCTGAGAACATATTTGCATGGTACTGTGTTTATCGATGTGTCGATACTGCCAATACTCTCAATACCGCATACTGTGTGTAGCCATCGTTTGACTGCAGCGACAAGAACATTATGACATTTCTATATGACATAAAAATACTTCTCCCATTTCTAAAGGAAAATGAAAATCTATAGCTCACACTTTATTTTTACTTTCATACTGTTACTGAATTAGCACAGTTTTTCCTCGCTATTTATATCCATACCATTCACTCATATAATATTCAGCATACAACACAGTATAAATTACTGTTGATCCACAGCTAGTCGCTTCGGAAGTCACTCTCGCATCATCTGGCTGTTGGTCTTTAAGTAATCGAACGTACTTGGAGATGCAACGTAGCAGCCATAAAATAAAATAATTGTCTGTTCCACACATCACACTACCATTCCTTCACCAGAGTGTCTCCTCTTTTTACAAGAGCCTATATGACAACCCGCGCCTGCTAATACCCATGCTGACTTCTGGCCCTTCACATTAAAATTTCAACACCATGGAGGAGAAATGCAACAAACTTCAAATTGACATGACGTGTACTACTACTTTCTTGGATATGCAGAAGATTAACAAGTCAGTGATGCAGCACAAAATAGGTTCGAATAAAGCCATACATTATTTTTGTATGCTAATATTATCAGAGGGTTTATCCGTCAAATTTCATTTGTATGTTAGTCGTTTGTGAGAAGATCGTGCTATGCCTCATGTAAGACTGCGCAACGTCTAATGGAACGTGTCGCAATTCGACAGCAGCTGAATCTTGGCCTGTCGAGACTGATGTTTCCCAATTTACCATGCTGCTGTTTGTGTTGGCTGGAGTCCTGTGTGAAAACAGAATCGATGGATTCAGGGGGGCCATTCTTAACGCCATGCAGGATCTGAACGGCGTCACGCTACTAGCGCCCGAGAGGACATAAATTATGTCCGTTCGGCCCTACAGGCTCGTACAGCTACATGACCGACTTTGAGTCACGAAATGGCTGATTCGCAAGACAAGAGCCACATAGGCAGTATAACGACTCCTGGGGCACCTATGAATGTCAGCACGGCCACCGTGGTTGCGGCTTCCCTTGACGCGGCAGGAAATGGATGGATGATTTGGAGATGGGGACCAAACAGTGAGCTCATCGGTCCCATTGGATTAGGGAAGGATGGGGAAGGAAGTCGGCCACACCATTTCAAAGGAACAGTCCCGGCATTGACCTAAAATGATTTAGGGAATTCACGGAAAACCTAAATCAGGATGGCCAGACGCGGATTTGAACGGTCTTCTCCCGAATGCGAGTCCATTGTGCTAACCACTGCGCCACCTCGCTCGGTATGGCAGCAGAGAGAGGCAAGCTGACAGTCTTGCGCCAAATGTCACCACTGGACGCAGAAGTGGCACCAGCTCGTCCCTGTTCTACGTACAGCGTTACGATCAACGTATCTGTTGATGGAGGCTCCGGGGAAGAGGCATGTTTCCAGGTTACATTGGTCTTCGTAGTATGGGGCCCAGCACATGGCGTTATTGAATGAGAATTATCTTAATTGTGTGGGTATTGGGTACAGAACATGATCATGTCTTACTTGCAAAGCCCATATTTGGAAATCAGGTGTTACGTCTTCTCCCTATGGTCGACTTCTCCTTGATGTTACCTTCCAACTATGTAAAGCAAGACTACATGTCACCTTCGCCGCCCTCACCTACCTCAGTTCAGAGGCTATTTGACTATTGCTATGGGTAACATGTGCTTATCACACAGTGAAATATCCTAGTAATGGTTTAGCGAAAGACTCGCAGGGTACCTCTCGTCAGCCACTAGCATTGTTGGACACTGGCATAGAGCTGAAGCGTCATGAAATGACGCACCTGCGTCCGTCATCCAAACTTAGTTCGACTAGTTGAGTTGCAGTCCTGCATATTAAGTTTCTCACACTGTATCCTCCCATATAACCTATAAATTTCATCATGTATTTTTCCTACTATACTGTACATGCATCATAAGTAAAATTTCGTTGTCTGCAATTTTTGTAAATTTTTTAATTTTAGTGGGATGCATTATACTTCCCATTGACGATGTAATTACGGAGAGCCAGATGAGTGTGTGACTGTCGAAAGGCATAAAAGTTCTTTCACTGTGTGTTGTATACGGAATAAATGTGGTGATTTACTTAACAAGCACTAACTCGAGTCCATAAAATGGCTAATGTTGAAATACTTAAAATATTGCATTTCGAGAAAGTACTGCTGTTTAGAAATCCCATCTACTCATGAGAAATACTTTGTCGACATCAGATTTCATTTAAGCAGAAACAGAAGATTATATTTATAGGAGGCTGGATCACTGACTACCTGTGGTAGCAGTGGCTTAACGTCTGGTATATGAGACTCCAGCTACGTGCAGCTGGAACCAACCCCCTGCACTGAACTGTCTGGATTACTTGCAGCAGCAGTGCAGTTCGCATGCTAATCTACACTCTGCATACATTTCCCGTTTCTTGTTCAACTTCAGATTAAAAACGGTCCAGCTGTCTAGTGCTATTCGTTGCATTACTACTATCCTAAACAGTCCAGTGAAGACAATAATAAAACATATCCGCATATTTACAACCTGCAGTGGGTTTCAGATAGATTAAACAACACATCAGGCCCTTTCACACTGGTAGTCATGCATCCAGATACACAGAACTGAACCGATTCGCTTTACATTGAACCTTACACGTCCTTACACATGATTTGCTACATCATCTGCTCCTGTAGCGCTCATGAAATTTGTCAAGTGAATCGCCACCGCTTTCTTTACACAGAGGCAAATGGGAGTCACCTGCTTGCCGATGATCACGTATGTCACTGCTTCGTCCTTCATTTGCAGCCTCGGTTCATATTATCAAGTCAGCAGCTCTATTGTTCCACAAAGACAAACTCGTGCTGCAGTGATTTGAGGAGCAAGAGCTCACGTTTATGTCATGGCCAAAACATTCTCCTGATCTGAATACGATGAAATACATCTGGCACAATATAGGGAGGCTATGCCGAGCCTACGGTGGGTTACGGGAATTGAGTGACCTGTGCGTAGAAATGTGGTGCTACATACCTCCGAAAACCTAGTAAGGAATTTTTGGAATCCATGCTAGCGGAACTGCAGCTGTAAGACATTCGAAAAAGTGGATCAACACGCTATTAAGTAGGTGGTCATAATGTTTTGGCCCATCAGTGCATAATGGAGTTTACTGTTCAGTCGGCTTATAACGACAGTTTATGTTTCCTCTCATCTGCCCGAAGGTTGAAAATCGTACTTCCAGTTCACTTGGGAAAAAGTGGGCCAGCGAATGAATGTGTGTTTCTGTGTGTGTGTGTGTGTGTGTGTGTGTGTGTGTGTGTGTGTGTGTGTTTGTATGCGTACGTGATTCTTCTATTGTCCTAAAATAAAGTTACAATCACCCACATAAGCATTCTATTCTCTTTTCTCCCTAGCTTCTTGTGAAATCGCTCATGCACACTGAATGGGGAGAGAAGGAAAAAAAGTAGCAACAAGTTGTTCCTAACATTTTACACACATATAAGACGATGGACACCAAGTGACCAAACAGTTTCTCCAATAAAAATCGTCATAGCCCCCGTCTTATCCATCTTTAGTGAATTTCAGAATACCAGTGAAGTGTTTCACATCATATACTAGACGGCAGATGTGGTCTGGTGAAAACAGAAAAAAGAAAACTTCGACACGAGTAAGCGTCGAATTTTTTGCAAGTGAAATGTAATTACCATTTTATTCCAGCCATAATATTTCAGCTAAACTTTTGTAAATCTATATGTAGTATTTTTAAAACAAACCTATAAGTAGGAAGTTAGGACCAATTGCTGATGTGAGCAATTTTTTAGGATAAAATTGCAGGGACTACTCTGATGTCACCAATTTTTGGTGTCAGCATTTGAGGAACTGGCGATGTCAGCAAATTTCGATGTCAGCATTTCCCGTGCTGCACCTAGTTTGCTTGTTATATTCAAGGTCACTGACCTCTCCTTCCCCGTTTTGCTCTCGGGAAATTTCGAAACGTCAACATCATCACGCTCTTAGCTAATTGCAGGGGGTAGGGGGAGGGGGGTTGGAGGGTATTACTTTCCCGCAATATGCTCTCCATTCTCCATTGTATGTCTGTGCTCTGTAGTGAGCAACCATGAGAAAAAAAAGGTTCAAATTGCTCTGAGCACTATGGGGCTTACATCTGAGGTCAACAGTCCCCTAGGCTTAGAACTACTTAAACCTAACTAACCTAAGGACATCACACACATCCATGCCCGA
Source organism: Schistocerca piceifrons (assembly GCF_021461385.2). Lineage (NCBI taxonomy): Eukaryota > Metazoa > Arthropoda > Insecta > Orthoptera > Acrididae > Schistocerca > Schistocerca piceifrons. The sequence continues at coordinate 675,898,598 of NC_060149.1, forward strand.
CGTAGGATTCGAATCTGCGACAGTCGCAGCAGCGCGGTTCCGGACTGAAGCGCCTAGAACCGCTCGATCAATCGACCGGCTAGCAACCGTAACAAATTTAGCTAAATGTGTGGTGCAAATTATGGAAATCGGTGAAATGGACAAATAGGCCATGAAAATTGGCAGAAAATTGAGAAACTGATAGGATGCTAAATCCAGAAAGTGGTAAAACTGCGTGGAAAACTGGGAAAGTGTTGGGATAGGCCTTAAAACTGGCCATAAAACTGGCAAACTGTCAGTGTTGGGTGTGAAATTGGTAGACTAGTATTGTAACGTAGCAAATTATTACGAGTTGTCACTTGCATTGAAAGCGTGGCTTGCCATGGAGTCGGGAGGAGAAGAGATTTTGGATCCCATACTGGCACAGCTGACGCTGGCTACTGGCCGAGCGAGCCGTATACTTGTCTAACACTGCGTTCCATATGTTACACGTACCCTCTATGAATCTGAAGAAGTACTATTAAATATTAATCGATCTTTTTCATAATTAGTAGCCCAAATTCTAAGGACAAGACAACCATATTGTCAAAATTTCAGATCGGTAACTTCAATACTTTCGGAGATATAAATTTTTATCTAAAGCACATAATAACTGTGCAGGCGTTGTGAAACGGAGTTAGAGACTGTAACGTATTCATAATTAAAACTACAAACAAAAGGATTGTTTCATATAGTCTAATTTTATTTAGTTTCATTAACACAGATTTACAACGTAATTAAAAGTACTTTTTATAATTATTATTTCATCATGTTTTGGTTTTGTAAGTGTTTTGGAGAGACTGAGAGTGAATGGAGGACATACGTAAAGGGAAAATGTGATATTTTATTAAAACTATGTAACGTTGTTGTGCAACGGGGGAATTCGAGATGTATGTCCGAATGAGCTTGATTTTATAAAAGGTAGTTAGAAGGGGCGTTGAGTGCAGAATTTATTAGTAACTAATTTTGTAGAAAGAAATCGTATATTGTTTTCATTAAATTTTATTTAGATTCGGAATTACGAGATTTCTAGCCTAAATTATTTGTAGTAATCTGACAGACATTAGAAACATGTCGAGTATAAAAGTGGTCAAGATTATCTGATTAGCTGCTTAACATGCTAGCCTTCAGGAATTCAGAATTTTCCGCGCGTTTGTGTAGGACTTAGTGCCTGAGATCTATGAGTCGAGATAGTCGTTGGGGAGCCGTCTTCTGGTAAACATCTACATTTGTTAAACCATGGTGATCAAATTTGTACCAAAGTGAAGAAATTCGCGCGTTTAACCGGTTCACGTCTCCTTGACAAAAATCGACTAAAGTATTGGGTATTATGTGAAAGTTTGAGCTTTGTGAGTAGATTATTTTAGGACATACTCGCATGCGAAGATTTCATGTCGTGTATAATCTCTTCGTTGCGTGTTTCGTGCAGATTACGAGACATTATGGCAAGTACTTCTTTACAAGAACGACTGAATGTTTTATCTCGCAAGTAGTCGTGGGTAGGTGACGGTTTAGGACGTTCCAAATATCGGTTCAGACTAAACATCTTCTGGTTACTTTTGGGTGTGAACTTTTGACAGAGTCTGTCAGTAACGTTGCATAATTGATGCCAGCATATCAAATACGGAATTAATAATCATTTTCTTTGTTTTAAAGACAATAAACCAAATAAAAGTAAATTTCTGACATATTTTCGAACGACTCCTGTAAGAGTCCCGAATGCTCGATAGTGTTAACTTCCAGCTACTGCACATGGACTGGAGTTTTGTGGGCTTTGCGTGGTAGGTATTTAGTCGAATTTTCGTCAACGCTTCTTTTGTCGGCTAAACCAGTATGTACCATCGCTGAGTGAAGGAGCAGATAAACTGAAACCTATTCAGGTAGATGGACTAATTTTTTAAAGGATATAGGGAGACCAGCCCGCCCCGGTGCAATAGAACAGGGAAAATGCATGTGTACCAGCCAAAAAACGGAATACTTTATGCAGCTGCGTATATGGCTGCTGCACTGATGTGAAAATGCGTTCGTTCTCGAAGAAAAAGGCGAATGCACTGCAGACGTAACTGCACATTGTAAATATTTAGTTGCCTGACGTTAAGTGTAGATCTTCATGTTTCAACGATTACAACTTAGTATAACATATTAATTACATCTCCTCATATTAAGCAACTGTATGAGTCTAGTCATTTGTATTGTGTTGTGAATGGATCAGGCTGTTTTTTAAATAATAGCAATCAAGTAGCAAAATAACTGATGATTTTTATTAACGGTTAAAAAGTGCTAAAAAGAAGAAATGCGAGGAATGCATGGTTTAAAGAAAGGGACAATATGACATTGAAGAAAAGATACTATAAACTCCACCAAGAAACGCAAAGAACCCTAAGACAAGAGAAAAGGGAATACTATAACAATATGATCAGGGAAGCGGAGGTTGATTTCCAACATCACAGGACAAGGCAGATGTATCAAAATATATAAAAAAATATCCTTTGGTAAATTCAATAAAAGAGAACAGTTTATAAAGGATCAGTACAGGAAAATATTGACCAACAAAAGTGACATACAAAAAAGCTGGAAGACATACTTTTCACAACTTCTCAACTGCAATGACCCACACTCTTACTTTAAATTGGAAGAACCTGATACATTTAATACAGCTGATACAGTTACTACCCCATTAGTAAATGAAATACAGCAAGCAATAAAGAAATTAAAGAATAACAAGGCTTGTGGCAAAGACGAGATATACGCTGAGTTATTAAGAAATGGAGACCCACAACTGGAATTAGAAATATAGGCGTTAATAGAAACAATTTGGAAGATAGAAACCATTCCTACAGATTAGAAAACTGCATTGTGTGCCCCATATTTAAGAAAAATGATCCACTTGTTTGTGGGAACTACAGAGGAATTGCCTTATGGATGTCACCTACAGAATCTTATCTAGCTGCCTATTAAACAGACTGATACCAATAACAAAAGAACTGATTGAGGACTACCAATGCGGTTTCCGCAGAAACAGATCCACACTAGATCACTTATTCACCCTAAGACAAGTAACTGAGAAGGCATGGGAATTCAGTGTAGATGTCCATATATTATTCGTAGATTTTAAAAAGGCCTATGATATCATACACCGACAGACACTCCTAAATATAATGAAGGAATTTAAAATACCATCAAAATTAATCAGATTAGTTAAAATGTGTATAGACGAAATTTCATGTCGCATAAAGACACCGGTAGGAGAAACTGTAGATTTTAAGGTGTACACTGGACTGAGACAAGGGGATGCCATTTCACCTATTTTATTTAACCTTGTCCTAGAGAAGATCGATAGATAATTCTCTAAAACCAGTCCACAGCTACAGGATATGAACATTACAGGACTTGCCTACGCAGATGATTTAGCACTAATAAGGAGTTCCAAAACAGAATTAATCAGAATGATGTAAAATTACTACAAAATTGCTGAGAAAACAGGATTAAATGTTAATGAAGAAAAGACAGAATACCTGTCCATAAGAAAGGAAACCAGAAAAGATGCAGCTTTGACTGTAGATGGATTCAATTTCAAGACTGTTGACCACTTCATGTACCTAGGAAGTCTTTTTAGTAATAACAACAGAACAGATATAGAAATAGATGCCCGTTTAGCAACAGCAAACAAGACACTTTTTAGTTTCTTCAAAATTCTAAGAAGAAAATCACTTAGCAGTAAATTCAAAATCCGCTTATATCAGTCGATCATTATACCTGTGACGTTATATGGACGTGAAACATTAATATTTAGAAAGAAAGATGAAGAAAAACTGTTAAATTTTGAAAGAAAATTACTAAGGAAAATTTTTGGACATGTATACGACGAAAATAACATGGAATGGAGAATAAGAAGAAATGAAGAATTAAGAGGGCTGTACAAACACCGTAACATCGTCTAAGTGCTCAAGAGGAGAAGGTTGAACTGGACAGTCCATATAGCAAGAATGACAGAGAATAGACTACCTAGAATGGCATTCAGCAGAACAATAGATGGAACGAGAGGAAGAGGAAGACCCAGAATCAGATGCCGGGATAACATTCGGGAGGACACAACTTGGATGAACAGCATGAGCAACTGGACAAACAGCGCACTGGACAGACAGAAGTGGAAGAGGCTCATAGAGCAGGCATATAGTCGATAAGGCCCTTGCCGCATATAAAGTAAAAAAGAATGAAACTATTTTAAGAACAATAATTTACAGCATTTATTTGTTTGTACTTTAAAATATGAGTTATATTCTTTTATGTACAACAGTTAAATAGTACTGTTTCGTTTACTCAATAATTTTTTATACTTTAAAAATTGATATATAAATTTTTTTCTAAACTAGTACCATCAGGTATGGAGATACAATTTATTAACACTAAACGTAACAAAGAATCTGTACACACTACATTTCTCGCTAAGTAATTATACAATTCAGTTTTGTTTGTCCCTGTATATACGTCTACATCTACATCTGCATGATTAACCTGTAATTCACAGTTAAGTTCCTAGCAGAGGGTTCATCGAGCCATATTCATGCTACTTATTTACTTTCCAATCTCGAAGAGAATGCGAGAAAAACGAATACTTGAATCTTTCCATGTGAGCCCTGATTACTCATATTTCATTATGATTATCATTTCTCCCTATATGGGTGAATGCGAGCAAAATATTTCCTCATTTGGTGGAGAAAGTTGGTGACCGAAATTTCACGAGGACATTCTGCTGCATTGACAAACGCGTTTGTTTTAATGATTGACAACCCAATTCACGTATCGTATCCACGGCACTCTCTCCTCTATTTTGCAATAATTATACACGATCTACCCTTGTTTTAACTTTGTAGATGTCCTTCGTCAGTCCTATCAGATGCGGATTCCACATTGCGCAGCAGTACTCCAGAAGAGGTCAGACAAACCTAGTGTAGGCTTTCTCTTCAGTTGACCTGTCGCATTTACTAGGTGTTATGACAATAAATTGCTATTTTTGGTTCGCTTTCTCAACAACATTATCTTTGTGGTCTCCAATGTAACTGTAATCCCTAAGTACTAAGTTAAATTCACAGCCTTTAGATATGTGATTTATTGCGCAACCGAAATTTAGTGGATTCAGATTAAAACTCATGTGGATGACCTCACACATTTCATTATTTAGAGTCACCTTCCACTTTTCGGACCATACAGATTTTTCTCTAAATCATTTTGCAGTTTGTTTTGATTATCTGATGAATTTACAAGACAGTAAATGGTAGCATCATCAGCAAACAGTCTACGAGGGTTGCTCAGTTTCTCTCCTAAAACGCTTGTGTGGACCAAGAACAGCAGAGGACCTGTATCACTATCTTGGGCAACACAAGACATTACCTCCATTTTACTCGAGACTTTCCGTCAGTTACTACGAACTGAGACCTTTCTGACAGGAGATCACAAATCCAGTCACAAAACTCAGACGGTACTCCATAGACAAGCTATTTGATAAGAAGTCGCTTGTGAGAAACGATGTCAAAAGTCTTTTGGAAATCTAAAAATATGGAATCAGTTTTACGTCCCCTGTCGATAGCACTCATTAATTGGCGCAAATAAAGAGTTATTTTTCACAACAACAATATTTTCTGAATCCGTGTTGGCTCTTTGTCAATAAATCGTTTTCTTCGAGGTAATTCGTAATATTTGAATGAAGTATATGCTCCAAAATCCTATTGCGAATCGACATTAATGATATGGGTCTGCAATTCATCGGATCACTTCTATTCCCTTTCTCAATTATTAGGGTGACCTGTGCAATTTTCCATTCTTTACGTACATATTTTTCGACTAATTACAATTTCAGAAGAATGGAATGTTTATTCAAGGAAAGAGATTCACAAACTGAGAAAGTCAATAACACCTTGGTCCATCTCTGGCCCTTATGCAAGCAGTTATTCTACTTGATTGACAGAGTTTTTGGATGTGCTCCTGGGGGATATCATGCAGAATTATGTCCAACTGGCGCATTAGATCTTCAAAATCCAGAGTTAGTTGATTGGCCCTGCTCATTATGCTCCAAAGTTCTCATCTGGGGGAAGATCTGGCGACGTTCCTGGCCAAGGTACCGTTTGGAACGCACGAAGACAAGCAGCATAAACTCTCGCTGTGTGCGGGCGGGCAAAATCTTTTTGAAATGTGAGCCGAGGATCGCTTACCATGAAAGGCAACAAAACGGAGCATAGAATATTGTCGACGTACCGCTGTGGTATAAGGGTGCCGCGGATGACAACGAAAGCAGTCCTACTATGAAAAGAAATTTCACCCCAGACCATCCCCCTAGCTGTCAGGGCGTATGACGGGCGACAGCCAGGTTGGTATCCCACCGTTACCTGAGGTGTCTCCAGACATTTCTTCGCTGGTCATTGGGGCTCATTTCTAAGTAAAGACAAGTCTACTCAAGTCAGTGAGATTCCGGGCCGAATTCCGTCAAATTCAGATAATTCCCTCGTGCGCCTTCTTTTTCTTTCTTTCTTTTTTTTTTTTTTTTTTTTTGACTTAGCTTGTATATATACACGCACAAGTAGCTTGCGGCCGTGTACCTACTATACACAACATGTATGCACATAAAGTGTGCAGTCGTTAACACATGTGCATACATACACCTATGACAAACAGTTCATTCAGCTATTCCGAATACACTTCTACACACATATTCACTATTTACAGATAAATACACATCCACTCAATCAGTCACTCAATCGAATATTGTGAGAACAGGACGAACCCAATCCCATCTGCACAGATGATCCATTTGTGGTTATGTGGCGACAGGCTGACTTTCAGCTCAGCTGCAGTTTCCACCACACGATCTCGCGATCGAGAGACTACTTGGCGAACCATATCGGAACTCCGTGAATGCTCTTGACCAGATATTTCTTGTAATCTTCGATCGAGAAAGCCTTTGAGAGTGCACGGGGCCCACATCTAGTTCATGTTTGGGGAGAGCCTGCATCTTTACCACAAACTCCACAATCTGCCACCCATTTGCCTCGTCTTTTTTCAGGCTAATAACTCTCATGCTGTGAGACGTTATGCCGTAAATATTATCGGTCGCATATCTAGAAGTGTTAAATGTGTCGTGATGACTGGGTGTTGTGTGATGTCCTTAGGTTAGTTAGGTTTAAGTAGTTCTAAGTTCTAGGGGACTGATGACCATTGCTGTTAAGTCCCATAGTGCTCAGAGCCATTTGAACCATTTGTTAAATGTGTCGGAATTTTACTTAATTTCTTCATGTGGATCACAGTCTACTACCCAGTAGATGACTGTATCCATATAAAGCAACATGGGGTCAGTGAAGCTTGGCTTCGCAAACTCATGGTGGAATCGGTACATGTGGACTTTGGAGAGGTCAAAAATACATATACCGATACAGACAGGCTTCATGAACTGCACTGAAACCTTAGCCATCTCTACAGCAACTTGTCCTTTATTGGAAATTATTGCCCACTCGAAGTTCGGCTCTGGTAATGTAACCTCTTACACTATAACGCACCTCCCAACGTTAAACTAAATGAATTTCACTCTTATTTATGACATTTTCCATGGTTTTACCGAAAACAGAATTATTCATTAATTCTAAAAATTCTTTTCAAAATCACACTTCGTGAAAGCCCTGTTTTCGGTATTTACATCTACGTACTTCTTCAATCAGGGATGTTGCTTGAAGAAGATTCCACGAGTGATTCTAATATGTTTCATCTCCAAACTGAGACACTGCTGGACGTTTATGTAGTGCAGAATCTATCTCTGTTTTTTCTTTCCAGCGTTGTCATCAGCGTGGAGACGGAACCATTGTGTGAGGCTAGGCGCTCCGAACTCAGTGGCAAGTCACTGCGCGTGACGTGCATAGGATATGCTAGGTCTGCCTCCAAGACATATCCTTCACCAAACTCCACAGCCATACATGGAATCATTTTCTCCAGTCTGGCTACTTCGTTTCTGGACAGTCATCGGAACACTCCAAATGGCAGAGATTGTTGCATGGTAAGTTCACGTCCAAGTAAAGAATGTAGCTCAAATCGTCAAATGGCCTGTACCCTTAACACTCATTCACGGGCTATTTGCCTTCATGTGCCCGTGCATTCACTGTCAAAGCCCCCGCGAATCCCGTGTTCAAAAAAGAGCGGTATGTCAGCAGTTGTTAATAGTTCAATGTCAAAACATGTCATTTTTAACGTTGTGTCCCACGAAAGCCCTGGTGTGGTGTAATAGAAGACGAGAGCCAGAGCTTGTGTGCCTACGAAAACATTCTGGAATTTCTCAGAAATGACTGAGAGCAGGAGTAAGTCAGTGTCGACGTAAAATTTAGCGTATTTCCCTAAACCAGAGATGTTGAACTCCTGCTAAACATTCTCCACGTGCTCACACTCTGTATCCGTTATAGCAGTGCCTGTCAGTTTACTGGTGAATGTAGTTATCTTTGGCAACGTGGTTTTATTGAGCCTCCCCTTTGAAGATTCGTAAGGGAAGACCTTTTTCTTCGTCACAAGCTGAAACTTTGCATCATCAGGATATGTAGCTCGGGTGATATGCATATATTCTTGATGCACTGCCTCAGTAAGTTCCTGAAGTGGCGCTTGCAGGAATGTAATGAATGCAGGAAGTGGGGCGTCATTTTTGGTGTGATTCGCTTGGAAATCCGATATAGTTTTCCACATTGTCATTTATGACATGACCTTATTATCTTTGAAGCTAAAGTTACCCAAGTGCCCAACAAGGAAGTGAGTCTCACACCCGCTCATATTATGGAAGAAGATGAGTGTGTGTTGTGGCAGTTGGTATTTCAAGTTGCATGTATTGTGAGTTGCACTGTGGAACTTCCTTGTTAGAAGACAATGGTCTCTGCGTGGAGTTTCCGCTTTTCTTTCCAACAGCAGTCTGCAAATACGATACTTAGCTGCCTGCTCATATAAGGCATAATTCTCCTGCGATTTAGTGATGGGAATGTTTAAGCTATTAATAGCATCAACACGCTGCACAAGTTTTTCGACCTCACAGAACAACCATTTTGCAAGATTATCCCTGATGTATGATTCGAATTGAATGGGATTAGAGTTATATGAGTATATGGTATGTGCCAGTCAGTGAAGGCAGTATCAGAGGCCGTGGTATAACCTTCACAACGTACTGCTGGAGATAGTAAGCACCCAGAGCCAGCGTTTACGACGAATCCTTCCGTCAGGTGCTCTAGATGTGTGTACATATACCCCTTACTGCCGCTTTTCTGCTCCCGAAGTGTTAACACGGCCAGCTGCTAGGAACTGTGTATACTCCAGACACGTTATTCCGTGAAAGCCGGTTCTCAATAGGGCTGCAGCGCATCAAAGCGCCGCGGCAGCGCCGTGCTTTCCATGGAAATGCTCTCCGTGGTGCGGCATAGACGGCTCTGCGTCGCGGTTTGCCATTGTCGAACGGCTGCCGTTGCCTCGTGCCGCGCCGCAGGTCCTCGTCGCCAATCACAGAAAGTGTTGACCGTGACGTCAGATACGCGACCCCTGGCCATAGAACTTCCACCCAAGGGCTGCCGCGAACGCGGCGGCAGCAATGAAATACTTTTCATCCCATTTCAAAGAAAGTAGTTGGTGAAAAAATGCGATTCTTTCGCATCTTACAGTTTGATGTCTTCACCTGGTAAAGGACTGAATATCTTTTCCTTTTTCGTCATGGTTACTTGCTGCATCGCTTTCAAGTGAAGCACTACACGAAATTTTGTTCCATGTGCAGAGGTAAAAACGCATTGCGTAGACTTTGCGTATAGTTCGGTTTAGGTAATACATTATTGCGTATGAACTTTAGCTAACGTATTGAAATTGTTTTTAAAGTTGAGAGTAGAATGATAGCATTCACCATTCTCGAGATATTGGATGATATGTCGGAGGACAGGTCGTGCGATGGCCGCTTGTGCATCGCTCTGCTCGTCGTAAATGATGAAACCTTCCCGTCTCCTCTATACCTCTTTTGTTATTACGCAATAACCGTCTCCTCTATATCTCTTTTGTTACGCAACCTTCCCTTTTACAATAACCTGCGTAACCTTCCCTTAGGATTTCTATCTCTTGCTTAATAATAACAAATGAAATCTTCCCTTTGAAATTTATTCTCTTTCTCAATCTTCGCATACAAATTTAATTGCTGCTTTTTAAAAGTGATTTTCGGATTATTTCGACGAAACACAGAATGTGTCGTCGTCGTGGCCCTCAGTCGTTATCTGCAATAACCCAAAAATGTTCCTTACCTTTTTTTTTTTTTACTGTCACTGGATCGCCATCTGACTGCTACATTGACCTGCGACATGAATATACTTACTCTGGTTTACTATACTCTATTAACTGCTGGTGGGCTGTCATAATAAGTGGCTGTATTTATTACCAAAGCTGACGTTATTCTTTATTAGCAAAGCTGGCGTTATTCTTTGATTAAATTGACTGAAGTTACGTAATTCATAGTTACACTTTTTCTTGACAACAATATAACTTTTGCAAAGTTTCATGTTGATGGTTTTTGGGATGGGTTATAATCAGTAATGCAACATTGCTGGCAAAAATTAATTATATTCTGAAAACGCTTCAAATATTTACTGTTGGTAATGAAATGATTTTACAAACGTTCAAATGGGACTTACTTTTTACAATAATCTTACAACTAGCATTGCGCAAACATACCTTCAGTAGTCTTGAGTTTCGCAAAGAAAATAATTCAATAATATTAGTTCCTCTTATGATAATAGTTAGTTGATCTCTCTGTACATCCGTTTATGATCTCTTGTAAATCATAGCTGGTGGCTGTCAGGCACACTACTCCTCTCAACCTCTCGCTTCAGACCTGCTACCAACTCGCTTCACATCTCGCTTACTACTGACATCCTACGAACCCTAAAGTGCGGTCTTTCCTGCCAACAACGCTTTCTGGTGCAGATAATCCCTGCTACCATTACAAAATGTATCAATGCGCGGTCTTTCCCGCTCTTTTCTTAAAATGTATCCGCACGGAGTTTCTCCCCCCCCCCTTTTTAAAATTATATCAACAATACTTTGGTGCAGATATTCCCTGCTACCACAATTATTTCCAACATGACAAACATTAATTATTCCTACTTAATCCTATTAATAAAATATAAACATCTTTCATAAATTGTGGTTTGACAATAGACAATAGAAATATACACGTCTTACAATGATGTGGTTGTAGCAGCATCAAAACGTGGTTGATTGCAAATGACAGCTCACAGAGAGTTACATATTTTGTCATACAGTAAATACGCGAAACTTTTTTATCTCTTGCGATATGAAACTAACTATAGTTTCTCGCAATTGATCGGTATGCTTTTTAAACGTCGTTGAACAGCATGTGAAATGAGGAACACAGTGACATGGAACACATTAATACTTACAATGTTCTATATAGCCCTACATAGCTTAAACAGAAAACAGTTTGACGGTACGTCATAAGATATAATTGCTAGGTATCAACTGTAGCGAGTCGGGGTTTTATGACACTAGATACTGAGCGTCAGTGACAGAGGGGAGCAAAGATCATTATTTTTTCAGGGAGGGCGGGAGGAAAAGCGACACTTCGTGGGCGGTGGAATGGGTTCTTTACTTGGCTCAGTGAGTGAGGAGCATGTGAAACAGTGTTGGTTCCACTGTCAGTCGTTTATTGACGCATAAGACGCTTTAAACAAATAGAGTAATACAATGTATTTTAGCCCGCCCAATTCCTCGCGGCAGCAGTGTATAGTCGTAACGTGCAGATTCCAGTGACAGCTGATGCGGCGACGGCTCGTGTTGCAGCGGAACGCCAGGCGGCATATTCTTCCCCACTGCTGCTGCGGGGCGGTTTACTTCTTGTGAATTCGCTCGTTAGCTCGTTACATAATTACCAAGCAGCTACGGTATGGCGTGGAGTCCTCCGTCCCGGAATCGAACCAGCGACCCTCAGGTTCGGCGTCTTCTGGCGGAGTTCATCATCCTCTATGTTCACAGGTGACCCATTTGACGAGGCCGCAGTCCCTTCGTCCTCACCAGCCACCTGAGTAAATACGACACGAATGTCTTTCTGGTATCATCTGGGATGGCATCTTCTGCGTTGACCTACTGGCGCGGTACCGACATCATCTTCTGTCAAGCAGCATAGCGGCTAAGTCGTTGCAGCGAAGTATGATGTCCGCTGACTAATCAACGGCCAGTCCGAGCAGGCGACGTTTCTTCGTCTCTTCTTTCGCCTTTGAAAAGACCCCTCCTCCTGCCTGTTTGCCGGAAGCATTCACTGGGTGTTTTTGTCAGTGTCGTGAAGTTTCTAGGGCAGCGCCTGCCTCTTTGTTCGTTGATATACGCTTCTCACGTTGGGCAGAAACGGGACCAATGTCGACACGTGCCGGCTTCGGCTGGTGTGGCCGTGTGGTTCTAGGCGCTTCAGTCTGGAACCGCGTGACCGCTACGTTCGCAGGTTCGAATCCTGCCTCGGGCATGGATGTGTGTGATGTCCTTAGGTTAGTTAGGTTTAAGTAGTTCTAAGTTCTAGGGGACTGATGACCACAGCAGTTAAGTCCCATAGTGCTCAGAGCCATTTGAACCATGTGCCGGCTTTCCTTGTTTTACCTCTGTGCTATGCGTGGTCCGGCTTTGCTCTGTAATCCTCCTTCGCATCGCCAGATGCGTCGCGCACTTGAGTTCAGTATGCTGACACTTCCTGGAGCATTGACCACTGATGTGCGAACTACACTGGTCGTTGTTCTCCTTGGAAGTAATGCCCAGCTGCTCGCTCGTTGATCTATGCTTCTCACGTTGGGCAGAAACGTGACCAGTGTCGAAATGCTGACTGCTACAGCGCAAACTCCGCTGGTCATCGGCTTCCTTGTTCAGCAGCTGCCGCTTCTGAATATTGTGGCTTAACGTTTCAAAGTCTCTAAAATGTTCACTTAACCTATAATAAGTCTTTACGTATGTTTCTGCCGGATCTCTGCTTTGAACAACCATAAATAACACATAATTACGATACATAACAATAAATAACACATAATTATTGTACATAATTATTATACAACCTACACAACAAGTATTAATTACTTCATTTTGCCTTAAGAATCTTTGATTGTTTGCAACATGTAGAATAATTTATAAAGACATGTAACACCACCTGCTTGCCAATCAATCCTTACTGCATCGTTAAAATCCTCTTTACAGGCAGGGTATATAGCCGATGATAAGTCAGCTTCTTTTATCAAAAGACTGTACATCCCTGATTGCATCCTTGCGAGACACCTTGGGATAAAGCACAAAATACAATGTTCTGTGCACTGTCTTTAGTATCTGCAGACTCTGTAACTTTTTTCCCAATTTAAGGCTGCTGTAAGAGGGAAGCATATACAAATATTTCACACTGGCACAAGTGATACTAGCTGCAATATTAAAGAAATGATCTGGAAATAATTGCGAAGCTGACCTTGTTAATCAAAGGTGCTGCTAGCTGCATAAGGGTTGCGTTAAGAAGAAGGCAATTCATCCATTTGTTTGTTGCGTCGATACAGCGATCCACTGTAGTCTATTCTGTGTAAGCCTTTTCATCTCTACCTGAATACTACATCCGCCACCCATTCGAACCTGCGTACCGTTGTCTCTACAATTTTTTTCCGTAACAAAATTGATGATTCCTTGATGCCTCACTGCATGTCCTGTGAACCAACCGCTTCTTTTAGATTAGTGGTGCCATAATTTCCTGTTTCTCCTCAGTTTGATTCAGTACCTTTTCATTTGTTATACGATCTACATATCTATTATTCAGCAGTCTTCTTCTTTAGTGCGACGTTTCGAAAACATCCACTGTTTTCTTGACAGAACTGTTTATCGTCCACGTTTCACTTACATATAAGTCTACACTCCACACTTTACCTACACAAAATGATTCCAAACATTTAAATTTGTAATCGGTGTCAACAAATTTTCTTTTTCAGGAATGCTTTTCCTGCTATTACCGGTCTACTTTTTATATCTTCGCTACTTCTATCTTCTCAACTACTACTTCCCTTTCAGGTCCTTCAAGTTCTACAACTACAGTCTGGTTTCTGTATAAGCTGTAAATAATTTTGTGTCCCTGTGCTATATTGCTTATACCCCCAGAGCTTCTAAGAGTGTATTTCAGTCAAGATTCTCACTAGCGTTCTCTAAATCTGTAAACGCCATAATTGAAGGTTTGCCATTTTTAGTGTATCTACTAAGATGAGTCGTAGGATCAGTACTGCGTCGCGTGTTCAAACATTTCACATCTTCCAGCCTCCTCTTCAGTGCTTAGTTCTGGCTTCCCATCTGAGCTGTTGATATGTGTACGGTTGCTTTTGTTTGCTCCAAAGCTATTTTTTAATTTAATTGCCCTACATGCAGCGTCTACCTTTTCCAAGTGCAATTGCAAAGCCTTTGTTGAGTTACGATTTTGTAGTTTATGACAGTAACTTTTTAGACACCTGTATTTCCTATTGCCTACTTGGTATACTCCTTTTTTATATTTTCTCCTGTTGTCAATTGAAGTCAATATATGGTGTGTTATGCAAGGATTTCTACTGTACCTTTTTCCCATTTTTATATTCTGCTACTCTGACTTCCCGTTCTCTCAAAGGTACCCATTCGTCTTATAGTGTATTCTTTCCTCTGTTGCAGTCAACTATTGCCTAATGATCGCTTTAAGATTATCGACAACCTATGGGTCTTAACTTATTCAGGTTTCATCTCTTAATTCGCTACATGTAGCTGTCTCTTTCGTTGTAATCAGCAAAAAATTGTTGACAATCTGCATTTGCTCCTGGAAGTGTGTTAGAATTTAAAATCGGGTTTCGAAATGTCTACTGTATTCTACATACACATCTTTCATTCATAATTCTTGAAGAAAGTGTTAGTGGTGATTAAATTACACTCTGCTCGCCCTTTCATTCCTTCGCCCTAGTCCATGTTTCCCTACTATTTCATCTTCCTAACATTGCTACCGAATTCCAGTCTTTAATTACATTTCAAATTTTTGTCTCCTTTAACAGTCTGAACAATTTTTTAAAATTTTATCGTACATCCTTCTAAACTGTTCATTGTATGTGGTGTTTGTGGAGATGTAAGTACTGCAACAAAGACAGCCTAGCCCCATACTGCATTTTTGGCAAATCTATTCAAGATGGCGGATCCAAGATGGCAGATCCAAGATGGCAGCCATAGACGTGGCAATGTCGCAGTGACACTATGGCGGGAATTTCTGGCGGGAAAACAGGTCAATTGGACTACCTCTACTAATGTAACCCCACCCCCTCCCTCTCCCCCCTCCCCCATATAGAAACTGGGGTGAGAAGGACTCATTCTGTGCTGTGCTGCTGGATAGGATGGACGTGAGGTCTTATTTTGTATGCATCCTTCCCCTCCCTCAGCTGGAAGCTGGCAGGAAAAGGACTCAGTCTGTGGTGGGCTGCCAGATAGGAAGAACATAAGTCTTTATTTGGTATGCATTGTTTATTTATACAAATTGAGTTTTCATTGACAATAGCTCCAGCCAGTGTGTTCACCATAAGGTGTAGAGTCCAACTGACCCAGCTCACAACGCCACCACCAGAGATGTCTGTTGACCCTCCCCCTCTGCCTACCTGTGACGTAATCCAAGATGGCGGTCTGGGGGAAAGGCAGGAAAGGACTCAGTCTGTGTCTAGCTGTTAAACTGGGAGGACAGATGTAATTGTATACTGTGTTCAATGGATGAGATGTCTGTGCTGGAGAAAGAGGAGTTTAACAGTTATATTAGCTACAATCATGCATCTGAGGACTGTGTCGACAGCAATGACGTTTGGTGAAGACTAATACTCTTCATAAAATAATGAAGATGGAGCAGGATGGGGCTAAGTTACACTTCGCAACTCATGCTGATAAATGTGTGTGCTGTAACTGTAGATCATTCGAGTGGAAGAGGTAAGACGTTCACTCTGTTATGCGCGCTCCCTGACCCTAGAACCCACACGTCGGCTCACGGTACCAACATGCAGCAGCCACAGGTGTGGTCGCGCACTACCATTGGAAATAGCTACAGCCTGTCCATCCCACCCCAGCGCACGGATAGCCTTTGTCTTTTAGCATGAACTGCTTTGGGAGTTATTACATCTGGTGCTTAAGCAATGTGCGGAATACTGTCACATATATAACTTGAAGATGTCACAGGAACTAAATGTACCACTGCACAAAGAGAGAGAGAGAGAGAGAGAGAGCTTTGCAGATGACCCAAGGTTATTTAAATAATTTTCGATGTAATTACACGTTTTATTCCGAGGAATACCACCATTGCGCTTGGACACGGACTCTAAAGAAAGATCGCGACACACTTGTGAAACCGTCCCTGAGACACTTCGCGTTCTTTTGTGGGAAATATCCTTGTGTTTCATCACAAAATACTTCAGGAGTTTCTAAATCAAGTTGAATATGTCTCTAAATGCACTTCCAGAAAGATCGCTGCACAGTAGTTTGCTCCAACTTCGCGATGTATACCGCCACACTTGTCTTTGAGCATGGAGTGCTTCAGGAGATACTAAATCCAACTGGATATGTCTCTAAATACACTTTCCAAAACGATCGCTGCACAGTAGTTTGCTTGAGTTTTGCGATTTATACCGCCATAATTGAACACGGACTCTAAAAAGATCACTGCACACTTGTGAAACCTCCCTGAAACACATCACACGCTTTTGTAAGAGACGGATCCCAAAACTGATATCAGCTGCAATATTTACGCGCAAAACGACGATATTTGGAAGTCGCAATAAATATCTCTGCAACCCTAAACAGTACGATCAACTCTTTTCGAATTTTATCTGCATGTCTGAAAGCACTACCAGAGGAGAAAAAATTTTCTGAGTCCTACAGCTACTGTGGTCTTCATCACTGATCTGAAACTGTGAGTGGGATTACTTTATATTTGCTGCTGATGGAGTAAGGGACGTTATTTTCCTAACTTCTCGAAGCACACACTGGTGTGTAAGGACATACGGGAAAGTAAAATCAATTACACAAACAGAATTCAAAGCACTGTCCTACAGACGAGAAAAATGGCTGGGATTTTCGGTGAATTTTCGATATGTTACAGTTGCTGGTCTGGAGATGCTCAAAAGCCACAATGGTGGGTGAGGGACAGCATCCCACATGACTGAACCAGAGGAGTAAGGTCTGCCTGGACTTGTCTCTGAACACTCGAACGAAGATGCCATCACGTGACACTCAAACGTCACAGAACTTTCCGGAGATGCCTTGCGACCGTCTTGTTAGCCTCTGTAGAGGCTCCTGTGCTTTGCTAGAGGATGTCTTGTGACTCTCTGAACTCACTGAACTTCTTGTGAGTGGAGCATTCTGATTGGTTCTTACTGAATTTATCTGCCAAACTGCTACTTCTGCCAGTGTGGGAACGCCGTCAGCCATTTTCTGCAGACGAACAACTATGAGACTTTCAGCGGATAAACTATTTTCTACAGACAAAAGAAAAACATTCAACAGTCATATTGCATTGACAGTTAAACCCCGCAAAAGTGGTTCACAGATCATGAATTAGGGAAACTATCGCCAAAGCACTTCCTCCGTTACACTGCTGTGTTACTGCAGAGAAAAGCTTGAATTTATCAGCACAGACCGGCTAGAGATCGGTTTCATATCACCAGATACCAAATCGATGTAGTAAACACAATTCGTAATCTGCATTATACAAAATCATTCGTTCTGCATCCTGCATGTAGCTGTCGGCCACCCGACAGTCATATATATACAAGCACCGTGAAGACAGGCAGATCCCATGAAAAACATAAGCATGCACGTTATATACAGCAGCAGCACTAGGTCTCTCACGCGAGGTCGGCTGGTCATTCAACACGGCCAACGGTCACGAGTCAACTGCCCCCACATACGCTAGCCTGATACTAAAGCTCTGAATAGGGAAAGTATGGCCAACTTGCCAGTGGCCGCCACTTTGGGCCGATTGCACCGCTGCTGATACATTTACTTCTAAAGGATATTTAGTCGTGTATATTAAAGAAGTGCAGTCAGCTGTCTAATGCACTGCTAAAACTGATCAGTGGCTTCAAAGGGAACATGTGGGATATTTAGCAACAAAAAATCTCAATAAATTTTAGCTAAATGAGTAGAAAAGCGTTTGTTGTGGCGAGCATGAAACACAGTTTTATCCCTGGTATCCTTTATTAATCGTAGTTCTTGTTGTGGTATCGAGTTTGAACACCTGTTTTCGTAATTAGCGTTAAATTGGAACTATCCAATAGTCAGCAGGGCAAAAGGGAACCAATATTAGTTCGGAAGTGCAAGTACAAGGAAAAATCCGTCGTTAATTTAAAGCTCTATATAGAGTTACTTCTTGTTCCTGCTATTCGGTACTACCAAAATTCGCGGAATGTCTCTCTCGTTATACGAAATAAAGCATTGGATTCAAATATATACGCGCGGTACCTTAGTAAATACAATTGATAAACGTGCATATATGATTACGCGTAGTTTATATTTTTGTCAGAGCCATCACATGAAATTTTGTCTGCAAATTGCTCTGTAACATTAGGAGAATGATTATGAAAATACAAGAGAATATAACATTTTTAAGATGTGTCCGAATAAAACTAGGCCTACAATCAAAAGTAGACTGCGGGAAACAGTAACAACTGTATTTGTATTAATACAATGTAGATTAGCAGCCGGGTTGTAACAGTAATAATAGTCTGCTGGCAATGTTAAACGTTACGGAAGGAAAAGTCCTAGGTCCGGTACTTGCATAGTGCCAAAACTGTTTTTATTTTTGTACATTACATTGTGTGGAACAAAGTACAATTTATTATTGTGAGCATCGTAAATATAGGTCTCAACCATACTGTACAGTCAATCAGGTCAAATCTTTTACTAGTCATAATAACTTTGCACGGTACCACTCACTGATTTTCGTTTTATGTGCAAACAGTGGCAGTTTTATCTCTAAGATTTCTATCTAACTTCGAAAATATACAACACTTCCTATACTTCACACGTAACGCTTGGGCCCAGAATGGCTGCTAATGTCATGGGACGCGGTTTCAGCCAATCCTGAACTGCGGAGGGCGCCTAACGCAGAGGAATAGGATGGCCATACTTTCCTTTATACAGAGCGTTAGCCAGATACGCGATCATAGCGCCGTCAGCGGCACGTGGTCACTCTTCGAACTGGTGTACAAAGGCTGCAATGGTTCCCCAAGCTGCTTGCTTGCTTCCTTGCTGCCATACTTCCACAGCCATTTCCAGAATTTGGGATTGCAAGAATATGAGTACTTTAACATGGTTTGCCAGAAAATTATACCATTTACGCGATAGTTCTCGATATGAAGGACATAGCAGTGTTCTACCGATCGTTTTCACAGTGTAATTCCAAAGATAAAGGGCGGAAATTATATCTCTAGAAACACAAAACTTTAGCGAGGAGCAGCGAGGTGAAATGTGCTGCAAACCACTGAGTAACTAGAAACTTATTTCGTCTGCGAAGATCTTTACGTGAAAAACTCGAAAAAATAGAGGCAACTGGTAGCTCCACTCGTATTTTTTAACGAATACCGATCTCAATGATATTACACATTCCAGTCATCGTTGTACTTCACTAAGTCAACTAAGACGTTTCTCATATGTAGAGAACCAGAAAACATGTCTTCCACCTATCTTTTACCATGTAGATGCACACAACACACATAACAATCGATGTTCTCTCAAACAAATAAACACGGGAAATATGTATAAGTAGCCAACTGGACAATTTAAATGGGAGGGAATAACTTTCCAGCGCAAAAACCTGTCGCATGTTGAATCTTCTCAGTTCTCCATGGACAACACAAATAATAACGAAAGCCCGTCTAGTTCTGACAGCTCGCACCGTAAGGGATACATGTCAATCGTTCCCGCCACCGACCACTGCCGCCATGTGCCCCGCACCCCAGGAAGAATCGTCCTAGGAGACCAGTCACATATATTTTATCACTGTACTTACAGTTAAATATTATGATAGCAGGCTCAATCCGGTGATATTTGACAATGAGCAAAGAATCGGAAATACCCCTTCCGGACGGCGGTGGCACTGGAAATATGAATTCTTATGGATGGACATAATTTTTCACATAAAAATATCTTTCATTTCTCTTATAGTTATCGCAGTGTTCCACGTCAAATCCATACCTTCCTTACAACAGGACAATGCCATTTCCTTTGCACTTGTTGGAACACTGACCACGGTACTCATATTTTATAAGCCCACTGATCACAGCGAATCTATCACACATGCCCTACTACTGGGTATATTACTTCGCCAATAACTGTATACTGGAGATACCAAACAAAGTCGAGCGAATATCCGCTATGGATTGACATGTCTCATTTGTTTTTCTTGCGAGGGGTACCAGCGTGTCTTAGGGAGAGAGGTAATCGTCTCATAAGCGACCAGCTATTAAAAAGAGCTCGATCGCAATGGCAATGTTACTGTAACAAGCGGACTTGGATCTTCCGGCGTACCCAAGTATCGCTAGCAAAAAAATGGTTCAAATGGCTCTGAGCACTCTGGGATTTAACTTCTAAGGTCATAAGTCCGCTAGAACTTAGAACTACTTAAACCTAACTAACCTAAGGACATCACACACATCCATGCCCAAGGCAGGATTCGAACCTGCGACCGGCCGGCTTATCGCTAACAATACCCATGTTAAAAAGTATATAAGCTTTATGAATTGAGATAAGGCATTGCCTCCAAATGAAGTGGTTTTCCACACAAATAACACGACATTGAATATATACGGTGATCGCAGGGTGTTTATTAACAGACCAAAAGCATGGGTACACGTCGGCAGGAGTATAAGCTGTTAATGAAATCACTGGATTTATAAAGTGATTTGGCTAAGGAACATGGTACGAAGTTGGTATTTGCAAATCCCTCATGCCAATGCTGGATATTTCCCTAGTGTTTGTAACACATTCTATCCTGATGTCATGTCAGCGGTTCTGTGATATATCCACTTGGTTATAGGCAGGGGAGGATGATGGTTGACCGAGAATGATCACTTACAGTAGAAGGTGTGCTATGCGACGAATTACTTTAAAAATGCAATGCTAAGTTGAGATTGTAAGAAATGTACAAAATACACTGTCTTCTCAGATCTATAGTATTACATTGCCTAGTAGAAATGCTGTCTGCAATTTGGATTCAAGTCATTCCATTCGACCACACTTCTACATTGGATAGTATGAGGATGTCTTTTAATGATTACAGCCAGTAGTGAATCATATTCATGGCACTCTCATATTCTGAAACGAGTCACTCACTTTGAACCTATCCGCTACAGTAGAACAGCAGTATGGTTTTTAGACAGTCCGTTGGCATTTTGTAACTCTACCTCAGTCTCTGCAGCTTTGTCCATGTGACTGTCCCAGTATAAGTCGGAACTGTGCAGAAGTCAGAGAGCACTATATCTACCAATTTTTGCAACCCATTCAGAAATGGGGTGAGCTGAGTCAATGTGACAGTACCACTTTTTGAGCACTCAGTGGAAAATGAGAACATTTTGTCATAGCTCCACCAACTGTGTTCGATGTGTTAGGCTAACACCAAACGAAGCTTTCTCCCGCAACATGAGGTAGTAAAAAAGGCAGTAGTGGCAGTTATGGGAAAAACATTCTCTCTATCATTGCTATCATTGTTCATTGTTATTTCATACCATTCAACAGACATAAAACTACAAACTACAAAAACTCTGTTAATGACATCCAACAGTAAACATGACACCCGCACATATTATATATATATATATATATATATATATATATATATATATATATATATATATATATATGTGTGTGTGTGTGTGTGTGTGTGTGTGTGTGTCATGTTACTTGTCATGTTATTTGATCGAAAACAAGTACCGTTTGACTGTTAGCGATCCTGTTAAATATACAAGTACTGATCCACTGGAGCAGGTGACCCATGATCCAAGTCACCTGCACAGACCAGTGTAAAGTTTCATCACCTGTACTGTAGATGGATCATATCCCACAGACTAGCAGTCACAAGTCCATCATGACTTTGAGCTCTGTGTTAGGTTCTAAAGTGACATCAACAGATTGTGATCCATTGGCTTTTAATCTGCCAGGAAGTTTCAACTGTCCTACTTCTTCAACGTAAGCAGATGAAACTGTAGTGTCTGTTTCTTTTGGCCACCTCTTTGCACAGACAAAATGTTTTCGTATGTCATTTGCGGCTTCATCTGGAATACAATCTCGGCTGCCTTTCCCTAAAACTATGTTGTTTTTTGTGGATAGTCTTCCTTTGCATTTATTCTTATTAAAGTTTACACAATGCCAGTACGTCACTTCTTCTATGTTCGTATAGTTCACTATTTACTGATGCCTACTGTAAATCAGTAAAGGTCTCCTATTAGTGGTCTCAGCGAACTCCATTATCTCAGCACTAAAACACGGAGCAGTTCTCGCCAGTCAGAGGTCAAGTGTGGTGCTGAACTCTCGGAAAGCCACGCGCACTACTGTTAGGTGCACACAGGTGATTCGCGACTGACAACCGCTGTCACGCAAGTATATTATGGTGCGCACACAGCAACAGCAAGATCGCAGGTACTCTCAGTATCGGCATGGATATCATGGAAACAGCTTGTTTGGTGGCGCTTTTGCAACGGAAAAGAGAAAGAAAACAGTGCAAATACCTTTATTGGGTGCATCCAACTGTAAGTCGAAGACTGGTTAAAGGCTAGTTTTACAAATTACATGAAGAGTTACAAAATGACCGAAATAATTTCTTTCAATACTACCAAATGAGTAAGAACAGTTTTGACGCACTGTTTCAAGCAATAGGACCGAAAATAACAGGAGGTGAGGGAAGTCTGTACCACCTGTGAAGCGGTTATCAGTGAACTTGAGCTAAGCACACATCATTTCATTCAACAGCTTTTATTGCCCTTTTACATCACTAATTACTTTTACATTACTGATGAGGCACATCAAGAAAATCACTGTTACAAGTCGACATTGGCAAACTTATTTCCTGTGAAAGGTGCAAAACCAAGTTGCGTATAGAAGTTTCTGAGTTGTTGCAGTTGTCAGCAGAGGGTCACGGGAACACTGTTTGTGGAGGTTCCATTTCATTTAGTACATTTGATGAATGCGCCTGAACGAATGAAATTGCTGGAGAATAATTTGCCTGAGTGGTATTGGTATGACGCATGTTCAGATGCTGTGGAGAAATTGGTAGATGATAATATCTGGTATTCCTCATCATGTTCAGTATTTCCACTTTCCTGTCATGTTATTCTTCTTCGTTTAGCTTCGCCAGTATGGTCACAAGCATTAAAGCAATGTTTTTGCACTCGTTAATTTCTTCGTTTTGTTTCTCTTTTAACATATTTAAGAGGGATTCCCCGTATGAAGTAATCTTCTAGTAGGATGTCTTACTTTTGTGCTCTGTGCATCATCGTTGTTGTTGTTTTGTGAAGATAACCTTGGTAGGGGGAGGGGGAGAGGAAGGAGGCCGAACATACACCCTTGTTCCCTTTGTCCTTTGTTATTTGCCAGAATTTCGATGTTGGTGGTGGTCAGTTTGTCTTCCATTTGAGGGAGCAAAAGTAACATTGCATCGAAGTACAGATACTTTCTCTGTTTTCTTGCAGCCTCGCCAGATGGAGAAGTTTTCTGTGATGCCAATTCTGTCGCGAAGCAGTCCTTGCGATTCTTCCACTTCATTTGAATTTGTTTACTTGTCATGAATGAAATTAACACTGTACATTTTATTGTAAGTATATAACTTAATATTCCTATGATAAAATATTAATGCTGTTACTGAATATTATTTCTTCCAGGCATCTTGCAACTGGAAACAGCTTTCGCTCATTACACTACGAATATCTGCTAGGAGCCACTATATTCAGAGAAATTGTGAAGGATATATGCGGACGGTTGTGGAAATGTCTAGAGCCTCTTCATATGGCAGAAAAAACTCAGGATGACTGGATGATTATTGCCAAATAGTTTTTAGACAGAAATTATTATCAAAATTGTATTGGTGCTGTCGACGGAAAGCATGTAAGACTGAAAAACCTACTAACAGTGGCTCAGAGTTTTATAATTACAAGAATTTTTTTCGACATTCCTTTTCATGTAGTGGTCTCTGACTATTGTTTCACTGTGATAGGCGTGGACTCATACGGCGTCAGATGGGATTCTAATGTATTCAAGAAAATCAACTTCTGTCAAAGACTAAAAACTAATCAGTCTTTCCACATCCTCAAAAATTACCTCACGACGAGGAAGGAGAACTTCAGCCTTTTAGTTTTGTGGGAGATTAAACATTTGCACTATCTAGACATGTTCTTCGGCCTCATTCTAAGAGAAATCTGAAAATGAAACTGTTTTTAGCTATAGACTTTGTCGTGCTCGTAGAATGGTGGAATTCACTTTTAGGACTTTGGCTAATAATTGGAGAATATTTCGTCGGCCTGTCGATGTGGATTCTACATAATTTCTTAAGAAGAAATGACGGTGTACGAATCGAGGACGAGTCATACCAATGCCTTCTGCAAAGCTGAGAGCCTATAGAAATTAGAGCTGATATGTGTAGTACGTAGATTAGGGACTACTTTGCAAACTAATTTGTTACTCCATAAGGATCAGTACCTTGGCAATAGGACAAAATATGACTTGTGGTAATGACGTGGTCTATATGAATGAATAAAATCAGTGATCTTTGAAATATCTTTGTTATTCTTTTCTGGTCCAGACAATTCAGTCCAGTTTCTAATGACGCTACAGCACACTTCACCCCATAGTTTCTCTTTCAAAGTGCGGTCACTGTGTTCTATTAGTTTCCTATTGTAGAGAGCTGGCCTCTTTTCTACTTCTGCAGTTAGTCTTTCTGAATCGACAACACAACTTACAAGGTCTTTCGTAGCACGACTCTAGTTATCAGACATGTTGCTGGCGCACAGAACGCGCCTGTCTGTGAACACACTGCGAGACCAACTGTGCGCGGGCTCGTGCCAGTGCGTGCGATCCATTCAACATCTGCGACTATCGCGTCTCATGTGAAATAGAGCAGGTTGCGTTTTTTAAATCGTCGCTACTGTGTTTGACTGCTGGTGGTCGCGCTTCTATTCCAGCCACCGTGTTTCATTCTTGCGACAAACTAATCGCGCGACGGAAAATCGCCTGCGCGCTCCTAGCCTACGAGCTGGTGCGGGGAGATGGAACTATGTGGAGGAAATGGGCTTTGGCCTTTCCCAGAATACGTCGCAGCTACCGGCGGATAGGCTGGTGTATCCCATTTCTGGAACAACCTGTCCACTACCTACAGTGTCCTGGGCTCCGTACAAAATTCAACACATTCCCTCTCCATACAAGAGTCACTCCGTGTGTCACAAACTCCTGATGTGATGCACCTTATATGACTATTGGCGCAATAAGATGCAAATTAAATGTAATCGCAGTTAATTTGTCAGCGAGCGAACACTTTGCCACTCTACTGCCAACGATAGGAAAATGCTAAATGCTGTGAAGACAAGTCAGCTGCGTTGGGGCGTGAAATCGATTGACGGATTCCCTCTTAGCTGTAACAGTGTATATTATCTCAAACAACAAATTTCAGCGTGTGGACAACAGTCGCAATTCCTGGCCGGGTGCGCTGCGATGAGGCTTAGGCGTCCGAAGTAAACGGCTCCAAACTCACCGCGAAACTATGTTTATCCTGGGGACCGGACAGGTAAGACTCTAACAAACTACTCTCCAACAAAGTAAAGAAAACTAAATAACATCCGACTCCTGCAACAATCAGGGCGGCTCTTTCCTGTGTTTTCCTCGCCACGGCTCCGCCAGAGATTCTGCTCCATTGCATCTGTGACCAGCCAATCGCAGTTCAACAACAGTTTTTCCTCCAATTATGACTTTTAAAAAAACGGGAAATCTCCTACTACCAAATTTCGTCTCTGTAGCCGCCAATGACAGCTCTTCCCCTAGTATCCACGATGGCCGTAATCGTGAGTTGACGTAAGAGTCAACGTTCCAGTCACAACCTCCGCAAGATGTCTATCCGGGAAGTTCTTGGGAATGGGACGCCAACGGACTATGCTAATTACATAGTCTAAAAGAGACGCCGCCGCGACTCACTCCCGTCGAGACGGACGCCCGCTTTCGTGAACCCCCAGCAGACAATGCCACAGACTGTAACGTCTGTCCTCTGTCTTCTCTCTCACTACACGCCGCTTTGAACAACAGCGTTCCCAGTTATAAAAAGGTGTCCTGGGAGTCCACTAGTCGCTGACTGCTAACATCAGAAGGCGAGCAGCGGGCGACATCTAAGGTGCCTGTCCTATGGTCCGTGACCTCGCCAACACCTCGCATTTTTGAGAATCCATCACCTGTGTCCTTGCCGGCTACTCTCAAAGCTAGCAGCTGAAACCTCCGCAGCAGTCTCAAGGCGCAAGGAGAAATGATTCAAAAAATTGTATCTGTCACCAGTGCAAATTACTTCGAGTACAAGTCGGTACAAAGTATCCGATCACTGATTTACAAAACAAAGCATGTCCATCTCATATTAAAGGCAATTTGCATATATGCGGAATCAAATATAGTGATGGAAGATGGACTGGCGTGATAGTTCTTAATACCATGTATGGGAGGGTCAGGAGGCCTGCCATCTTACATGCTGAACGAATATGTTGTGTTCATTTTATAATGTGAGGTTTGACTAGTTTTATCCAAAAGTTATGAGGCATTCTCTTCTTGAATTTTCAGTTGTAATATCAGATAAAAATTTGCAGTGCAAGTCGTAGGTATTGAGACATGCTAAACCAAGTATATAAAAATATATAGCAATAGGCCATCTTCTCTATCCATGTTTCACAGAATAATGTGTAGTCATCTTATCAAGCACTGGCATTGTTATTTCAGGTTTGTGTGTTCATTTTCACTTACATCTAATGTTTGGTGTAGAGTAGATAACATAGTCACTGATTTGTTTTGTGTACGCTTATACGGGGCTAAAACACAATTCTGTGTGTACCCAAAAGTGTTTGATAATGGAGCCCTTTATTTCGATGGCAACATTTATTTTGGTGTCTCTTTACGATTGGCCTGAAGAGTTCTCACATCTGTTAATTTGTTAACGTGATACTAATATTAGTACTATGATACTGCAAATATTAGGAAACACGTTATTAGAGATAAGACAGTCCTTAACACCTGTAAACTCAACTTTATTACAGTGAGTGACATTTCAAAAATATTACGGGCGGTTCTAGGCGCTTCAGTCCGGAACCGCGCTGCTGGTACGATCGGAGGTTCGAATCCTGCCTCGGGCATGGATGTGTGTGATCTCCATAGGTTAGTTAGGTTTAAGTAGTTCTAAGTCCAGGGGACTGATGACTTCAGATTTTAAGTCCCATAGAATTTTGAGCCATTTTTTTCAAAAATATTACCACATATCAGTATCTAAAACAACTAATACCTATAACTCTAGCACATAAATCATCCAGTAATCCTTAATTAAAACGAAATACTTTCAGGAATAAAAGATTCTGAAAGAACATCTGGACTCCTAAAGTTCTATGACGACTCGAACTTTTTTTGCACTCTAAAGGTCTTTCAACGAAGTACTAACCGTCGTTCATATGCGAGTGGTTTTGCAATTACTGGTTTAAAAACACAGCGATAAACATCGGCAAGCGCTCCATGGTAACCTCAACATTAACAGCGTATCATTATTAACTTCACTGTACTCACGATGGCGCATAGATCTACATTGATCAGCCAGGACATTATGACCATCGACCTGCTATCGATATAGACCCGTCCAGATGACAGCAGTGTCACCTGGCGTGGAATGACTGTTAGTCAAACACACGCGCAGTGCATCTAGTATCAGCGAGCGTGCTGCCCGTGTGTAGAAAAGGGAAGGCGCAGGATCTATCTGAGCTTGACCGAGTGCAGATTGTGATGTTCCGGGGGCTCGGCACGAGCATTTCGGGAACGACCTGATGGGTGTTTGAGGAGCGCTGTGGTGAGTGTTTTCAACATGTGGCGAAATCAAAATGAAACCACGTCCACACGTCGGGGGATTGGACGGTCACCCCTCAATACAGATGTCGGACGTCGTAGGCTGGGCAGACCGGTAAAACAGGACAGACGGGGAACTGCGGCGGAACTAACATCAGTCTTTAATGCTGGGCAGAGTATAAGTGCACACACTCCTAACGATGGAACCGACGACCCATGCATGTGCCAAAGTTAACACCACATCGGCAACCACGACTGAAATAGGCACGTGGCCACTGGCACTGGACGTTGAGCAGTAGCAAAGAGTTGCATGGTCTGATAAATCCTGATATCTTATTCATCATGTCGATGAGAGGATTCGAATCTGTCGTCTACCAGGGGAGCAACTCCTTGACGTCTGTGTTGAAGGACGGAGAAAATCTGGCGGCGGCTCCATTATTCTCTGGGGAACATTCACGTGGGCATCCGCACCCTGACGGCCATGGAGTATCATACACTAGTTTCAGACCACGTACACCCCTGAATGACGACCATGTTTACCGGCGACTGTGGCATTTTTAGCAAGATAATACGCCATGTCACAAGGCGAGGAGTGTAATGGAGTGGTTCGAGGAATACAGTGACGAGTTCCAATTGATGTGCTGGCTCCCCACCTCGCCAGGTCTGAATCCGATCGAGCACATCTGGGATGTAATTGAACGGAGCATCAGAGCTCGTCGCCTCCCCCCCCCCCTCCCCACAACCCCCCGCCCCCCGCCACCACCACGGAATTTACAAAAATTAGGTGACTTGCTCTTGCAGATGTGGTTCCAACTTCCTCCAGAGACGTACTAAGGATTTATTGCTTCCATGCCACGAGACGTCGCCACTATGAGCCGTGCCAAAGGAGAACATACCGGCTATTACACTGAAGACCCAAAGAACCTGGTACACCTGCCTAATATCGTGTAGGGCCCCCGCGAGCACGCAACATAATTGATAGTTGATAGTTGGAGAGACAAAATCGCTGTTACAGGTAACCTGCGAAACCCAGTTATAAGTGTTGGCCACTGATGGATCATGTATACCGAGGGTGTAACGCCCTCAGAGTCAGTTAAGGGGATACGGAATCACCTATCCCCGCAATGTTAATATATGCCTACTATAGGGAACATTTTCTCACAAACTACTGGAGACAGAGAGGTAAAAATTTTACTGTATGTGCATTCATATGTTACAACAATGCTGAAACAACAGTTTATTGTCAAAGTATTTTCTTACAGAGATATTGTACATTTATTTTTAAGTAAATTTTTTTCCATCGCTTTTTACTAGACTATCACCCCAAAGTCTTTTGTAAATCAAGTAATTAAAAAATCGTTGTTTCAGTATGTAATAGGGACCTATGTCACTACGTCATAAAAATTTCAGACTTCTAGGTTGACCAGTACCTGAGATAATGTTCCTAGATGAAGTAAAAAGTAAACTTACGGGAAACGGAGAAAGAAGATTAAAACATTCCTGATCCGTAGCTAATACCCCCTTCACAGTCTTCATAATCATCTTCAAGTCTTCTTTTGGCACCCCTCTGCACCTGTCTTGCTTTTTTCACTAATGTCTTGATTATATTATCAGCATGCCTTAGTCTGTGCTGATCTAAAAAGAACATAGCACGTACCGTACGGGAACCAACACACATACCCAACTTTTGAAGGACCTGGCATTTAGTTATATTTCCAAGATTGAAGGTTGCCACAGCATCATACACACCAAAATGTAGTGTATTAATTCCGACAAACACTGTTTTTGGGAGACGATGCCATATCACACTATTCAAGCACTCGTTGGGGTTCTGCGTTTTTCCGTGAAGACATTTCATCAGAAGACTTCTGTCAGCCAGATCTCTGAAAATGGGCTTTATTTCTGCCATGATGGCTGATGGTAGACTGTGGTGGTGAATGTATTTCTCTCCTGTTGTTAGTCCCCTATTGTATTTACACCAGCTGTTTTCACCTTTGGGGCACAAACCATGTTGTGGATGCTCATCCGTGGATGCGGTGTGGAAATATAAAGCCCATACAGCTCTCCTCATTTCTTCAAGATTGCCTGTATTTTGCCTGATTGCAAGGCCATAGCAGTTCTGAATGTGGTCTATTATGGAATCAGTCAATCTTCCTCTGCCATCCAAGGTTTTCCCATCATCTAGTTTTTTCCCTTTCATAACTGATTTTAACCTTCTCAGCCTGGCACCCATTCTCTTCTGCACATGTCCTATACATTCAAGTTTGCTTATATTTACACTGTTCCCATATGGTTTGCTTTCCAAAACTTCTTTGAATGCTTTAGAGTCACCATCTCCCAGATATTTGACATAGCGAACATTATACCACTGTAAAGAGCGATGAAAAATTTTCTTCACCCCAGCAACCTCCATGCCACCACTACTACCATAATAATTAGCAATACAGTCATCACTGTGTTCATTTTTCAGCCTGCCTGTGCACCTACAGTATTTAGACATTATTGCAACATCAATAACCTTGCCAGTATCAACACTAGTTGCTGTTACAACACCATTGTTGGAGGTGTGGCCCCTTTTCTGCCACGTGCCATCAAACGCCACTGTGAGGTCACGACTGCCGTCATTTTCTTCCACTGCTTCTTCCACAGCAACCTGCATTGACTTCTGTGCTACATCTTCAACTGCAGATCCTAGTACATAATTGTAAGCTTCAAACTTTGAAGGTGCACTTGGAAGATTTAGAACACCACATAGCATATTACCAGCTGCTTTGCCCTTACCAATTGCTCACAATCCATAAACTAACCTAATATTTACACTATAAAGTTCAGTTTTCTTGTATCCATTATTTACAGTTACTGAAACCGAACTTGGAAACTTACAGCTGTATTTACAAACACTGCATATTAAATTAAACTGGGCAGCCAGGCCAACATGGGATTCTACTTTCAGAGAAACGTTTCCATGACATTTTTTGCAGCACAAACTGTTTTCAAGAGCTTCACACAATATATTCGTATCAATGAGTTCAAAAACTTCATTCCCTCTATCAAGTACATTATATTTCTCTTCCAAATCTCTTAGTTTTTTATGAGAAGCACTGTTTTCATTTGGTGTAAGTTCGTTCGGCAAATCAGTAATAAGTGGATTCACATTTTCCAACAGTGATGATGATGAACTGCTTTGCTTTGCTAATGAATCATTATTTCTTTTCTTTTGCCAGTTCACACGCTTTTTAAATACTTTTGCTTTAGCTCTAGGCATTTTCACTGCGAAAAATGAAGCACTAAATACGAAATAACTCAACAACAACTACTTTCTTATATCACACTGTTTACAAAACAGTCCCGCCACAAAGTCAAAGAGTAACTTGAGGAAACCAGAGAAAAAACATTTTCGGGCAACTAGTGTATAAATAGTCGCTGGAAACCGGGATATTTGAATTCATGTCACTTTAAAGGTACTGCCAAAAAGTTCATGGTCAGCCACGAGAGACGTGTATAACTAAAGCGCAATACCCGATCTCACAAATATATAAAAATAAAATAGTTATAATTGTAGTAGAGCTATGTATGATACGTCATTTTAAAGAGGAAACATGGCAGAATATAATACGACAATAAAAAAAAAATTCGATTTTTTAACCCAACATCCGATTCCGTATCCCCTTAAGGCCTGAAGATGGTGCACTGAAGCACCGAAACTGGTAGCCACATAATAAATGACATCGTAAGGATGGCTGTAGGTGTTCCATTTTATTACACGTCTAGATACCATCAAATTATTTATTTTCAAACAACAGAAAAATTTAAAAGTATAAAGTTAATGATGATGAGACCCATACTTCTTTACAGAGCGTAGGGGAGCGACGCGAGAGACCCGCGCCGCCTTACTAGGCAAGATACTAGTGGAGGTGGTTTTGCCATTGCCTTCCTCCGACCGTAATGGAGATGAATGATGATGATGGAGACGACACAACAACACCCAGTCATCAGGAGGCAGGAAAAATCTCTTACCTCGCCGGGAATCAAACCCGGGACCCCACGCTCAGGAAGCGAGAACGCTACCGCGAGGCCACGAGCTGCGGACATAAAATTAATACACCGTGTTAAACATTACTCTTAATCTATCTTTGAACTCGGGAGAACATCGGCGATTTTCCTCAAAATTACGCTCCCGTTTACTAGACGGGCTTGCTACGTGTGCTGATACTGAGTTGACCCAATAAAGAGAAGACTTCCATCCTGACTGGCACTGAGTATAAAGAACTGAGAGTACAAACAACTGGAACTAAGAACATTTACTGTGATTGTTTCTCTATCTACCAAGGTATGTTGCGTTTATCACCCTTTACAGTGCTGTGAGGAGTCGGGTATACTGCAACATCGATCTGCCCGGTGCGGAGGATCTATCACTAAATTCTGTCTACACAGTTGACCTATTATACCGTCCTCAAACTCCTGCAGGTGTAACTACTTCAGTACAACGCAGAATACGAGTGAAGGTTTCTGCTTGCACAAAAGCCATGGACAGAAACTCAACTCAAGAATTCGTTCATACAGAAGCACCTTAGTGTTCCTCAGACCCCAGAAAGAAGAACAGAATCGTCTCTCTGCTTACAGAGGAATGATCTAACTCGCTACTAGTGGGAAAATAGACACTTTGCAAATTCTAACAGTGAGACTCGTCACTGACGCTCTTTTCAGCGAAGTCTCTAGGCCGCTCCTCATGTAATGTGTGAGACAGTACCTAAAGGTTACTGCTAAGTGTAGTTGCTCTTCTAAACAGCATCCCATACAAGCTAACCAGTTGCGTCTTAACGTGCAGTTACTCGTACTTTAGGTACTTGCGCTATGCACGGCTCTATTTGAAAAGGAAAGCTCGATGTAGTAATTGGGTCGAGGCGAGCACGTCTGCTTTCATGCACCGCAGATAAATAATGCAAATAATATCATGTGGCTGTGATCCTGCAATCAAATGGTCTATGCATTGCTATGATTGCGAGTTAATAAAATACACAGAGAAATAAAACAGAAGTTAAATGAATAATTTACTAACAAGGCTCTGTTCTAACATCTTTAACTGACGTAGACGACAGAGATTTATGATGAATAATTTTTATTCAAGAAAGGACATCTCAAATGAACAGTAAGGTCTCCTACGATAGTCAATCAAAATACAGACAGAAAACACCCTATCAAATGCAACAAAGATACACAGAGCTTTACGAGAATGGTAGCTAAATACCCAAACTAAACACTCATCAAAGATACGAGAAAACTAAGTCCATTTCATGCTAACACTACACGACATTCATCAGCTCAAAACAGTTCAGAGTTCAACATGATGATTCACGAATTGACATATGCAGTACAAAGAATAGTAACTCATACATTGTCTATTCTCAATTCCGTAAATCAAGAGGAAACAGACTCCTGCTCTGGAGCACATTCAGATCTCTTGTAAGTTAGAGTCCCTTCACATGTTACAGTACTGTTGCTGCCATTCACTGTCCAGAATCAATCACCTTTATGACTAAATCACGTACATTATCATAGGCATGTCTGCCGTCTTCCAGCACTAGAGACAAAGTGGCCAGAATCGCTCCCTTGAGCTCTTCACTTGGGAAGTCCCTGTCTGCACTTGACTCACGTAGTGTTGTGCTGCTGTCTGCTTTTCCATTGGCTGAAGGCCGTCTCCACCAAAACTATATAGTCTTTGAACTGTACAGTCATCATGTGATTCAAACTGACCACTTCCCAGACCAAACTAATATAGTACAAAAATGTTTAAATCAAGAAATGTCATAAGCATTCGGCTACAGTTAGACCATTGACAATAAATCCACTCCTGGAAATTGAAATAAGAACACCGTGAATTCATTGTCCCAGGAAGGGGAAACTTTATTGACACATTCCTGGGGTCAGATACATCACATGATCACACTGACAGAACCACAGGCACATAGACACAGGCAACAGAGCATGCACAATGTCGGCACTAGTACAGCGTATATCCACCTTTCGCAGCAATGCGGGCTGCTATTCTCCCATGGAGACGATCGTAGAGATGCTGGATGTAGTCCTGTGGAACGGCTTGCCATGCCATTTCCACCTGGCGCCTCAGTTGGACCAGCGTTCGTGCTGGGCGTGCAGACCGCGTGAGACGACGCTTCATCCAGTCCCAAACATGCTCAATGGGGGACAGATCCGGAGATCTTGCTGGCCAGGGTAGTTGACTTACACCTTCTAGAGCACGTTGGGTGGCACGGGATACATGCGGACGTGCATTGTCCTGTTGGAACAGCAAGTTCCCTTGCCGGTCTAGGAATGGTAGAACGATGGGTTCGATGACGGTTTGGATGTACCGTGCACTATTCAGTGTCCCCTCGACGATCACCAGTGGTGTACGGCCAGTGTAGGAGATCGCTCCCCACACCATGATGCCGGGTGTTGGCCCTGTGTGCCTCGGTCGTATGCAGTCCTGATTGTGGCGCTCACCTGCACGGCGCCAAACACGCATACGACCATCATTGGCACCAAGGCAGAAGCGACTCTCATCGCTGAAGACGACACGTCTCCATTCGTCCCTCCATTCACGCCTGTCGCGACACCACTGGAGGCGGGCTGCACGATGTTGGGGCGTGAGCGGAAGACGGCCTAACGGTGTGCGGGACCGTAGCCCAGCTTCATGGAGACGGTTGCGAATGGTCCTCGCCGATACCCCAGGAGCAACAGTGTCCCTAATTTGCTGGGAAGTGGCGGTGCGGTCCCCTACGGCACTGCGTAGGATCCTACGGTCTTGGCGTGCATCCGTGCGTCGCTGCGGTTCGGTCCTAGGTCGACGGGCACGTGCACCTTCCGCCGACCACTGGCGACAACATCGATGTACTGTGGAGACCTCACGCCCCACGTGTTGAGCAATTCGGCGGTACGTCCACCCGGCCTCCCGCATGCCCACTATACGCCCTCGCTCAAAGTCCGTCAACTGCACATACGGTTCACGTCCACGCTGTCGCGGCATGCTACCAGTGTTAAAGACTGCGATGGAGCTCCGTATGCCACGGCAAACTGGCTGACACTGACGGCGGCTGTGCACAAATGCTGCGCAGCTAGCGCCATTCGACGGCCAACACCGCGGTTCCTGGTGTGTCCGCTGTGCCGTGCGTGTGATCATTGCTTGTACAGCCCTCTCGCAGTGTCCGGAGCAAGTATGGTGGGTCTGACACACCGGTGTCAATGTGTTCTTTTTTCCATTTCCAGGAGTGTATAATAATAGCTGGGTCATAAATAAGTCAGCATTCTAGCGCAAGTGTACTCACGATAAATGGAAAAGAATTATTATTAAATATTGTTTAAACTGTTATTTATACCTTCTTGACAGTAGTGTATTGGTTCTCTTTTCAATATTGGTGACCACTGACACATGTGACTAACCACAGTTTTTTAATGGCACTTGGAATCAACATCTGAATAATTTTACTGGCAAAATAGTGAAGTGTACATTAAATAAATAAATAATTATGACGAAATACGTTGTATTCATGCTGTATTCATTTGCTGTGCGATTGTGGCTGATTCTATGTTCTGACAAATAGCTGCATATTGAAACAGATATAAAAGAAATCGTAAAATAAGTAAAATGGACACTGATACATAGCTTTAAGGGATGATAGCTATAGTGTAATGGTAACATCTGAGATACCGTTTGTTGAAATCGTATGAAGTCATCATTCCGAGTTTCATTGCGTAAATGTTGATTCACCGTGAATTATTAACCTCTGTAGTTTTAAAGATATTGAGATATTTTTGTGTCATTGGGTGTATCTCATTTATCTGAGATTGCAAACGTATTCAGATTTGCATTAGTATTTGATGTGAGTTATTGTCGAATTATATAGAGCTGTAACTTAGCCATCTTTCAGTTTGTCTGACACCCCGCCATTTCTTCGTACATTGTCTCATGCACAATGCTCATGCTAGCGACAGCCATCCAAATTCCGAACTTTTGAGATTTACCTGTTTCTGGTGACGCTGCTCATCCCTGCACCTGGCTGGCCGGCACGGTCACTATGACCCGCTCTGAGCCCCTGGGCCGTTAGTGTTCAGCCGCGAAACAAACTGATATCTCCTCAACATCAGGTCTAGGTGAACTAATAACTTGCCCACATACTCGTAACATTACATGTGTACTCTTTAGACACCACAGGAGAGCCCCTGGGAGTCTCAATTCAATTCATAGGCCCCTTTCCAGCAATACTCGCAGCATCTGCGTGTGGGCTCCGTGCAACGAGTCCCCAAGCTCGTTAAGAAAGCAGTGGCTCCCATTACACGGGTCATCGTCAATCGCCTGCAGTTCATACTCCGTATGGTACACCATTCTAGAACATTCTAAAATTCCTCCTACGACTAAAGACACAGGAAGTCAGATTCACTCCTCTGCGGCTCGCTGTATGCCGTGAGAATATCTGCAAAAGGCCAGCTCATGTCCGGCGTTCATGACCTATTCCTCTGTACTAAAAGGATGCTTCCATCTTTTGTAAAATGCTGTCGCTCTCCACCCCCGGCCGCCAACACTTGGCTGCATTCACAGATATTTTATAGCTGCGGGAGTGGCTGGCTCTGAGCACTATGGGACTTAACATCGATGGTCGTCAGTCCCCTAGAACTTAAAAGTACTTAAACCTAACTAACCTAAGGACAGCACACAACACCCAGCCATCACGAGGGAGAGAAAATCCCTGACCCCGCCGGGAATCGAACCCGGGCGTGGGAAGTGAGAACGCTACCGCACGACCACGAGAGCTGCGGGAGTGCCTCTCATATCGGCTCACCAGCCTCGTCACGGGGAGGCCCCCAGCAGGGCAGCTCAAATAAATTCCCAGAACTGCAACAGAATAAAAAAAATGTTAGTACTTGGCGCTACCCAGTATATACCAAAGAAATGATCAATTATCTGATTACCCATTGTAAATCGAGATCTTATATTGAATGAAATATGTAGGCTAACTGGTACAATATTACGTGTGTGGAGGCAAAATATTGGTGCGTTACAGTAGGAATATTTTTAATGCTACAGTTGACTATGCACTCCTAAACTAATAAATCATTGTTTAAAGGGAATTAAAATTTTGCAGTACTGACAGTATTCGAACACAATATCCACAGCAACAAATTTAGCACGTTAACCACTACGGCACTCTGTAACTCATGTACCACGATATTACCAAATGGTATATGGTCAGTGAAGTCACATCTTTGCATTATCACATACAATAGACGAACGAACGTAGTCTGAATTACTACATGACTCTAAATTTCATTTGTAAAGTATGTCACTCTGAAAACATTTGAAATACTCTCATCTTTCACAAGAACGTCAGGCCACAGGGAGGCCTTTGCAGTGTCTAAGAATTCCAAGTTAGGTGCAATAAACATGACTGCCTTCAGAGGGCTATGTCTGGCAGTCGGCCACACACAGCTCATACTATAGGATATGGGATTTGGTAGAGGAAATGTTATCATCTGGTACAGTAACCCAACGTTGGGAGTGCTAGTCGGTTTGGTTGTCACCGGCGCTAAGAAGCAATTTGAAGTCCACTCATTATACTGCAGCCAGCCGCGGTGGTCGTGCGGTTCTAGGCGCTCCAGTCCGGAGCCGCGCTGCTGCTACGGTCGCAGGATCGAATCCTGCTTCGGGCATGGATGTGTGTGATGTCCTTAGGTTAGTTAGGTTTAATTAGTTCTAAGTTCTAGGGGACTGATGACCACAGCAGTTGAGTCCCATAGTGCTCAGAGCCATTTGAACCATTATACTGCATTTTGTTTCTCTATTAGTATTACATGACTGAATCAAGTACAATCATCTGTTCACATTCTGGTGTGCCACTAATCGCCTTCAAGTGCAAAAATATTTTCACGACGGAGGTCTAGACTGAATGTCTACTTCTGAACGCTTTCATGTCATAGAGTCCGCCCTGACACAGCGGGCACGAGCTCTGTCTACAGCCTCCGGCCACAGCTCTGGTGTCCCCAGTATGTCGCAGCGACACCTTGTGATTTATCTACAGTTAGAGCCTATGTCTCTGCATTGGATATTAAAATTTAACTTAATAGGTGTTCTACCAGATATTATCAGCACTGCAGTCACTGGAGACGCCGATTGTGGGGGCAGTGAGTACTTAATAACTGCTAACGTAAGTCTCATAAAATTCGACACAGAAGTGTCAAAGATACGATTGTGACAATTGCTAATGCAGCATATAGCGTGAGGATTTTTAAGTATATTACCTACCACCATTATTAAAATGTACCAGGAAATGCAACTGAACTTAACACTTCCCATAATTATCTTATGACAAAAGTTAGTTGTAACGAAAGGATTTAATTGTAAAACAGATTGTTTCAGTCATCTTCACATTTTCGGTCAGTCACATTTGTCACTATGATAGCTGCCATAGTATTAAAATAGGCACCACGCTGGGTAGCCGCGTCTTCCAAGGCGCCTTGCCAAGGTTCGCGCGGCTGTCCCCGTCGCAGGTTCGAGTTCTCCTTCGGGCATGCGTGTGTGTGTTGCCCTTAGCGTATGTTAGTTAAGTTAGATTAAGTAGTGTCTAAGCCTAGGGACCGACGCAGTTTGGTCCCATACGAACTTACGATCCAAAAGAAATTAAAATAGGAGAAAGGACTGCAAAGCCAACTTTCCCAAATGTCAGGATGTAATATATACTACGCAGGTTTGATATGTCCGGTCAGGTGTCATATACAGATAACATTTCAGGACTCCCGATGCAATCTGGTGATGGAAGTAAAGGCATAACGAAACTCGACAAACCAGTTATTTGAGACACACAGTTATCGAAATACGTATTCACAAGAAAAAGATATCTCTTCATTTGCACGCATGAAAGTGAAACGTATGAACAAACGTGAAAATTTAACATTCCATCAGTTTTCACATCTAGATTTAATACAGAAAAACGCTACTCAATGGTTCATTGTTTCCACAGCTTTTTTTAAGGAATGGCGACTCCCTAAATAATGAACAAAACAAAAATCACTGTTATTAATGATCTCTTTAAGTCTTTTCACAGCGTTTATTGTGAAGTAGTGGTAAGAAGTTGTAAAATGGATTATGATGCAGAGCTTCTCTTTAGATTTCGTTCTGGCCATTAATAAATCTAATAACGAAAACGAAAAACAAGAAAAGTCACAGAGTTTCCCCTGTGAAAGCAGTAGTAGCTTAGGAACTAGCTTAATCAATGCCTTTTATTTACTTGGTGTTACGTCTTATATGACAGTCGTTTACAATATTTCATCGAGATAAGAACCAAGTATAAAGTGAAAGCAAACGGATACTTCAGCGAACATCCGGATGTGAGCGCTCCAGTTGCGAAAATTTCCCTAAGTTGTTGCAATTTTCATCTACAGTAATTTCATTATCTCAACTGTTCGAGTAGCTCCGAGAGCCACGTGTAATGGAGACGAAGCGCAGGAAAGTCCTAAATAGAACTGATGGATGGTCACGCGTAGGGAAGGGCGAAGCAGATGCGTGAGTTTTTCATTGTGTTTTATTCCTATGTCAGTAACTAGACTAACAGGCTAAACCGTAGATAGGAATATAGTTCTCGACCTATGTGACAACCAACACAAAAACTAAGAGCAGGAGAGGTTTATATGCAGTATTGGTACAACTATCATCTTCTGGCTCAAGCGTACTTCAAATTGATATTTTTATTCCACAGCCACCTTTCGACTTTTCACCTCATTACCTTCAGTTGTTGTACCTACAAGTCGTCGTTAGTATTAAATCAATCAAGTTATACTTAGTAGTTTGGTTTATAACAAGTTACTTATTGGGAGACAGTAACCGTAATATGTCTACCTGCCGATGTTATACTATATGGATTACGAAGTGCTCTGATTACTGCCTCCTACAATAAATTTCGAAAAGTTTTGTGTCGATTCTCAGATCTTTGAAACATGGCTGATTTTTTTCCATTCTCTGTCAGTCCAAGCTTGGGCTCCATCACTAACAATCTCGCTGTCGGTAAGCTCTGTAACCCTAATTTTCTACCGCAAGTATCGGAAGCCGCACAATCCTCAAAATGTGTAAGTACTCAAACGTCATGAAACAAGTTTCATTTCTTTAAAGGAGGAAATGAGTTACACTCAGTTAAGTAAGCCCTTTTAGCTATAGACACATTTCTAGTTCGCAGTGGCTCCTACTTTCTTTTCTGGAATTCGTAGCATTTCAAAGTATTTTATGGCTAGATTTCTCGTATTTTGTGGTAGAAATTTAAGTGGATAGTATATCGGACCTGCTAACACTGTGGTGACTTCCAGTAGTTACATAAGATCTTCGAATACTGGCTCAGTCTCTGGGTAATGTTATGAGAATGATGGTAAGCCCGCTGGGTTCACGTCCGGCAATACATTCCTTTACTTCACAATGACTGCGTCTTCGCTCCTCGATAGTGAGTGTATAGAGAGCGCAGTCTTTATTTAATATATTACTCACATATTACTGAGTACGCTGTTAAAATAGTGTAGGATACATTAAACTATTTGACAAACAACTTATTTACATCACCATAGTCTCTTTGTATTCAGCAGCAATCATCAGACAAACTACTGCGAGCC
The DNA here is from genome assembly GCF_021461385.2 of Schistocerca piceifrons. Lineage (NCBI taxonomy): Eukaryota > Metazoa > Arthropoda > Insecta > Orthoptera > Acrididae > Schistocerca > Schistocerca piceifrons. The sequence continues at coordinate 675,939,365 of NC_060149.1, forward strand.
TCATCCTCATCCTTATTCGAAAAACAAGACGAATGGTCTCATAAAAAGCAGGGGTGCTACCATCATTTTGAAGATAACAGGTTAAAGGAACAAAAGAGGAGATCGAGACACTTGTTGTCGAAGAGTGGATCTCGTGTTTCGAAAACGCTAGTCGTCCATTCCGATTGGTACAGTGAAACACAAGAGGCTGCCACTCGACTATTAGCTGACCTACTACTTATACAGAAGCTGTTCAAAATTCGATATTTCCATATCTTCTGGTAGTTTGAAACCGGTATAACGCCGTCTAAAACGGATCCACAAACAGGGACCTACCATAAAGCATCACTGAAGTGTCTAGCAGATAATACTGCATACAACGTAACCTTTGCGAACAATTATAAATTAAGTGACTAGTTGTTAATAGTCAATCCATCTACAATCATTCAGTAAGAAAACTTGCAGTCGTGTCGGCTTGGATAATGCTAAATTCCACGATAGCATAGGCTCATCGTCTATATATTTCAGTATTCATCTAGAAATTATCAGCGTTGTTTAGTCGAGATGGTAGTGATTTACTAACCTCCACTCGCACTTTTCCTCTTGGGCTGAGGCCTCGTGATTTTTAGATGAGATCATTAGCTTCATTCTTTATTTATTTTTGAGGAATTTCTACAGAGCTTATTTCTTACGGATATTCGTGTAATCCTAAAATTAAATATTCTATTAATACCGAAATGACGTACATGTGATAACACTATATAATCGTATTTTTCACATCTCGTCTAAGAAATTATCTCCAGTGTTAGTTGTAGTTTTAGCAGATTAGGAACGAGATTTCCAGATTAAATGATGTGTCTATGTAACTAATGGACTAGAAGCCCTTCTCAGACTAGCCTGCTGAACCAAACATGAACAGTCTGGGATTGAACTTAGGATCTGGCCTCCATAACCTCACTGACGTGTTTTCGCTGAGCATTTCCCCGTAGGTTAATATGCATGTACCGAGGTGACAGGCTTGATAAACAAAAGGCTGAAGTTGTCTAAAAACCTATTAACCATTCTGTTTGTTCATATAATAAATCGTTTGGTAGTATTCTGAATTGTCCATTTATCTCTACTTCTTCAAGGATTCTCGTCAAAAAAGAAGAAATAGGGGAAAGATTTAAGCTGTGTACTGAGATGACAAAAGTCATGGGATAGCGATATGCGCACACACAGATGGTGGTAGTATCGCGAGCACAAGGTAAAAAAGTGCAGTGCATTAACAGAGCTGTCATTTGTACTCAGGTGATTCATGTGAAAATGTTTCCGATGTGATCATGACCTCACGACGGGAATCAACAAACTTTGAACGCGGAATGGTGGTTGGAGCTAGACGAGGGGGACATTACATTTCGGAAATCGTTACGTAATTCAATGTTCCACGATCCATAGTGGCCGGCCGCTGTGGCCGAGCGGTTCTAGGCGCTTCAGTCTGGAACCGCACGACCGCTACGTCGCAGTTTCGAATCCCGCCTCGGGCATGGATGTGTGTGACGTCCTTAGGTTAGTTAGGTTTAAGTAGTTCTAAGTTGTAGGCGACTGATGACCTCAGATGTTAAGTCCGACAGTGCTCAGAGCCATTTGAACCATTTGATCCATAGTGACAAGAGTGTGCCGAGGATAACACATTTCAGGTATTACCTAAAACCAAGGACAACGCAGTGGCCAACGGCCTTCGCTTAATGATCGAGGTCAGCGGCATTTGCATAGAGTTGTCACTGCTAACAGACGAACAAAACTGCGTCAAATAGCCATAGAAGTGAATGTGGGATAATGCAGCAAAATTTGGTGTTAACGAGCTATGGCAACAGACGACTGATGCGAGTTCCTTTGCTAACAGCACGACGTCACCTGTAGCGCCTCCCCTGGGCCCGTGACCATGTCGGCTGGACCCTAGACGACTGGATAACCGTGGCCTGGTCAAATGAGTCCCGATTTCAGTTGGTAAGAACTGGTGGTAGGTTTCGTGTGTTGCGCAAACCCCACAAGGCCATGGACACAAGTTGTCAACAAGGCACTGTGCAAGCTTGTAGTGGCTCCATAATTGTGTGGGCTGTGTTTACATGGAACGGACTGGCTAATATGGATGCTCGGCTACGTAGAGGCCATCTGCAGCCAATCATGGACGTCATGTGCCCAAACAATGATGGCATTTTTGTGGATGACAATGCAGAATCTCACCAGGTCGCAACTGTTCGCGATTTGTTTGAAGAACATTCTGCAGAATCCGAGCGAATGGTTAGACAATCCAGAACATTGTTTGAAGAACATTCTGTAGAATTCGAGCGAATGGTTTGACAGCTCAGATCACCCGACATCCAACATTTGCAGGACATAATCGAAAGGTCAGTTCGTGTACAAAATCCTGGACAGGCAACACTTCCGCAGTTATGGACGACTATAGAGGAACAATAGCTCAATATTTCTGCAGGAACTTCCAGTGACTTGCTGAGTCCCTGCCACATCGAGATACTGCACTACACGGGCAAAAGGAAATCCGACGCACTATTAGGAGGTATCCCATGATTTTTGTCACGCCAGTATAGATATGAAAATTAAGGTACGTTCGACTTCTCCATTGTAACAGTACTACACACTTCATGTGTATGTAATAGGAAACTGTGATAGTTACGTAAGTAATTGGTGCAATTTTTCATTATACAAATAGTGTAATGAGAAACTGCACCAGGTACATAAGCAGCTGGTGCAGGTTTTAATTACATAGGTTGTGAATGACACAGCTGCAGCCTTCCCTAAAACATCGCTTATGATGAACGAAATTAAGCACTATACACGTTAAATACTTTCATTGCCAGCTGTCATTCGATAAAGTAATTGAACAGTAACCCTATTAATACGCTTGTGCAATGTGAAAGTACCTTCAGAAAAGTGATGTTCATTAGTTTAATCTGGTGCACATACACTGACGGAAAAAATTTCAGCACCAAAAAATAATAAATGTTGAGTAATGAAATTTAGGGAATACATTTTTCTATGCAACATATTTAAGCAATAAACATTGCAAGATCACAGGTTAATGTAACAGCGAGATAAGGCACTGCAAATGTCAAATGCTAGTATATCAATAACCGGTGTAACCGCCAGAATGTTGAATGCAACGATGCAGATGTATATGCATTGTGTTTCATAGGCGCAAGAGGTCAGTTTGTGTGATGGAGTTTCATGCTTGTTGCACTTGGTCGGTCAATACAGGGACGAGGTAACGCTGGAGTTTTAGTCCGATGGTGTCCGTTATGTGCTCGACTGGAGACAGATCTGGTGATCGAGCAGGCCAAAGCAACATGTTGTCACTCTAAAGAACATGTTAGCTTACAACACCGGTATGTGGACAAGCGTTATCCTGTTGGAAAACACCTCCCGCAAAGCTGTTCATGAATGGCAGTACAACATGTCGAATCACCTAATTGACGTGCAAACTTGCAGTCAGGGTGCGTGTGATAACCACGAGAGTGCTCCTGCTGTCATACGAAATCGCGTCCCAGACCATAACTCCAGGTTTTTGTCCAGTGCGTCCAGTGCTCACGATCATGGGAAACATAACAGACCTCCACCACTCCTTCCCGTGAGCTCTCGCTTGACACCACTGAAGTCGGAAATGGCGGTGGTTTGGGGTCAGTGGAATGCAGGCTACAGGGCAATATAAATGAAGACAATTAAGTACAGGCAGTCAAAATAAAATTCCGATAGCACTAAATTTAATCAAATAAGGAAACCGACTATACAAATTACGAAAGGTAACAGACAGACTGTTTAACGAAAATGAGACGAAAAATGGCTTAATGCAGAAACTGATATGAAAGCTTGACTCTAGGGAACCATGAAATATCGTCTGAAAGTAATGAAAATTTAGCTGCCTTTGAAAACTCCCCAGTACTAGCTGGATGAGAAAAAAATTCGTAGTACTGCAAAACTGAAAACTGGTCAGAAGCCTAATAAAAGAAATAGAAAGGAGGATAGTAAAATTTTAGGAGAAATCCTTGGATACGTCTCTTTTCTCAGAAGCATGGGGTGTAAAATAATTACATATACAAAACTTTACTGTGTTTAGAGGAGTTAAAAAGGAACACCTTTTTTATGTGACAAAAATATCACATGTGCACTTTTCCCTGCTGGGGGTCCGTGAATGTTTTGAGGTGAGTGATGTTGAGAGTCGTAGGTCAATCTGCCGTGTCATCGATACTGCCATACATATGTTGCTGAAAATGTTATCTGTTTATATTAATGCACATCTACTTGCTGATCTTCGTCTAATACGCTTTAAAACAACCAAGTATTTCACAAATAATGTTTGTGGCTACAGCAGAACGGGCGACCAGCTTTTTTACAATGTTTCCGGTGTATCATACACCAAAATATTTCATCTTCACCTTAAAAGAGAAATCCACAGAAGTGAGGTGAGATAGGGGGAACGTGGTGACCATGGTCTAACCTCCCCAATCTAGTTACCGGGGAAACACTGTCTCAATGTTTTATGACATTAATTGCAAAGTGTGGTGGTCATCTAACTCGATTAGCATGTGCTCAGCCGTTAATGACTTATAAACAGCAGGAGAAACTCTTGTACACATATGACATAAACATAATATTTCTCAGGGGTGTGCGACATAGCTTGTGGTAATGAAAATTTATCCTTCCTAGCAGTAAGAATCGACTGTGTAGCTAATCAGTTTCAAATGTCAACGCTATGCATATGAAGCAGGCAAAACAATTGTGCTCGTTGGCCTAAGGGACGCCGGCACGGTGGCTCAGCGTGTTTGGTCAGAGGGTTAGCCGCCCTCTGTAATAAAAAAAACTGAGTTAATGGGACGTCCGCCCCCAACAAGTAGAACGAACAGTGACGAACAAAATGAGATCAAGGGGAAAAAAGGGCAGAATTCAGTGCCAAACCCTTCAACGAGGACATTTATGTCACATAAAATAGTATATATTTGTATCTCCTACATATACGAGGGTGTGCTGAAAAGAAATGCCTCCGAATTTTTCATATGAAAATTAAATAAAAAAGTTGTTAACACTATATGCATCTTTAATCTTCACGTCTACATATTTGCACTCGCCACTAGAGTGCTTCTAATTGTTGTAACATATAACGCGGCGGTGTGTAACGTAACGTGTAAACCAGCGTGCTGTAATAGAGTTTAGAATTCAAAGAGTTCTTCCACACATGGCGACCCCTTCCTTGAGCATAACAATGCCAGACCACACACAAGTGCTTAACATCTGCAACAATCCGACGCCTTGGGTTCACTGTCATTGATCATCGTACTTACAGTCACGACTTGGTCCCATCCTATTTCCATCTATTTCCAAAACCTGAGGAACACTTTCCAGGACCTCATTTTGATAGTGATGAAGTGGTGCAAGCGAGATGAAGTTGTGGGTCCGTCAGCAAGGTAAAACATTCTACAGTGATGGTATCAACAAACTGGTCTCTCGTTGGGAGAAATATGTTCGTCGCCAGGGTGACTATGTCGAGAAATATTAGGTTGGTGCATAAGTTCGTAGCGTTTTTCCATAAGTTTAATAGACACAACAGATACACGTAACAGAGAATTCAGTCATCAATAACATATACTCTTTCACCATTTGCAATAATCTCTCAACGCTGGGGTAACTTTTCGATTCCGCGACTGAGAAATCAAACGTTTTTGAGGTGAAGAACTCGTCCAGTCAGGTTCAGAGTGTATATTCATCTGGAAAGGAACTTCCTTGAAGGCTGTTCGATAGAGAGCAGAAAAGGAGAAAACATGAGGGCGTGGGATCAGATGAATAAGGGTGGTGCGGAATTACATCCAAACCCATCTCTCGCAGAGAGCGAGGAACAAAGTCTCTACTCAGGACTACACTGCGAGAGCACCTCTGTCGCCAGCGAATCTGAGTGATAGTGTATATTGAGTCACTCACGATTAAGGGACTGGTTATCTGCCCGGTGTACCACGCCAATAGTCAGACTAGGGGCAGATAGGAGTCCTTGACTTCATCAAGGCGTAATGAGAGTTCGATTGGCGAAGGTCAGTCCAGATAAAAAGAGATAGATTTGTCATTTTTCAGCAGTCGTTGCAGCTCATGGCATTGTGCACTACAGCGTAGGTGAGCCCCACCTTTCCTCCAGTAGAAATAACATACTTCATTCACGTCACTCCATTACATTTCTCACGCGACAGCCACGACTGTACTTAGAATAATTCAATTGGATAATTATTCAAGTTGAGTAGGTGCGGCTGTCAGCCATTCTGCAGAATAAATAACATTCTTAAAGAAAAGGGATAAAAGAGCTTTCCCACACTTTGTATGTAAATTTCATTAACAGAATTCCTCTCCATAATAGTTAACCTCTTATTCCGAAAAGAACCCAGAAATTTATGTATCAGTTTATAAATAAGAGTTTCACTTGATTATTTTCTGATTTTGCAATAAATAATATTTTGCGTTCGTTTAATGTTTTTCTCACACTAACTAGCAATACTCCAGTACCCAAGTATCCCACTAGTTACGTAAGAAAATAGAATGTTTTTGTGTCTTTTCATTACAGCGGACGACTCCAGAACATATTTATTGCTGAAAGTTTTCCCGGCATTTTTGGTATGTTAGGAGCGTCTGTCTGACTTCTGTAGTAGTGTGGGGTGGATATTGCTTCTTGCAGGAGCCAAAGGGTACTTCTCAGATCAATACGTTGCACAACTAGCCAACAGAACACCCACACCCTGACAACGCTTTGGTGAAGTTTCACAGACGAGGGAACGCTTCTAGAGGACCGTCCATCAACCAATTAGCGAGATGCGAATGGATGTGTGAGGGCTGCAGAGCACACTGGCGAAAACTGGCCGGGACCGACTAAGTTCTGTCTTGCAGCCAGCTTTCGAGCCCATCAAACGTGCCTTCCATTCCTCTCTCAGGTAGCATTCCCACCAGTTTGTTAGCGGCCACCCAAGCGCCAGTTGTATCCCTTAGAGTTAGATTTATGGAATAAACCTGGTACACCGGCCAACTGTTAAATTGCACCCCGGTGTTATACTTTAACATTCCCTTGTATTTATCCAATTTCGGATACCCACTTTCTGAAATTGCTTTGGATTCCTGTACACTGCTGTCATCTGAGGGGATCGAATATATCATTCGGTCTGGCATATGAATATTTTCTTTCGTGGATGAATGCCGTATTATTACGTCTACGTTAAGGAGTTGTCTGCAAGTCGTTAGCCCATAACAGCGGTACACTGTGTTAGACGCATGCTGAACTGGGCCAGACTACGCCGTAAGGCGTTTTTCCAACCTTTCATGGCGTTCAGTTGCACTCATATACGTTGCACCACGTGATAAGCACGCGGGGCGCAACTCCGCAACGTTCCGGCCATAGATGGCCCCTTTGACGTGCGGACACATTCTCTAATCTGTGGTGCCGCCACATCGCCGTGGATGCCAGTCCCGGCCGATTCACTGCTGCCGCCGCTACGCCGTCATTCAACGAGAGTTCGAGCTGCTGCCATGGATCGATACCGCCGCCACGTAGCAGCTACAGTATGTAATCGAGGGTCCTGGCTGCCATCCCTGCCGTCAACGCGCCGGCATCGACGCCGACACCAACGCATTACGCTGCCACCACTGTGTCATCGCTCCGCTGCTTTCCACGCCGAAACATTAGAGTAAGCTTCGTTAGCCATGCGTACTTGCACTCTGTAGCCGCTTCATTGAGCTGCCGTCGTCGAACATCGTTGTAGTTAGGGCTTAATTTTCATCGGAGTATTGTGACTCCTTTTTGTCACAGAGTTGTGGTTTTCAAGTAACTTTTTGACATGTATTTTGTAACGATGCCTGATCTAAATTACACCCACAAGAAAGACACGAATTAGCAGCTGCTACAGGTGCTAATGTAGACCCTGTCTATATAATAGCCCAACGAAGTAATATACTTACTCGTCAGAAGCTAGGGTTACAGAAAGTGTAAAGAATTGACGGAAAGGCGCGAAACCGAGCAAGTTTCCCAGGAACGTCTGCAGCTAGTTCTGCGGCAACTATATCAATCAGTACTGACAGACTTCCTGCAGTCTCCTTTACCCCTAATTTTTCGAGAAATCCGAACGAAAATGTTACATCGTTCTTACAGAATATTCGCAACTTAAGGCGTGCTTGGGCTTCGCCAGATGGATTTCTGCTAAATGTAGGGAGGCTAAAGTTGTAGGAAGTCAAAACACACAGCTGAGTGTTGCTGTGCGCCATGTTGTGCTAGATACCATGTGGTAGGATACGCAAGTAATGGCTGCGCACAAAATCAGAGACAAAATAGCCAACAGTGTAATTCTCTGCATAATAGTACACAAAATACGCGTATGCATTGGGGAAATGTCCTGATGACAGGCCGTACCACCCACCTTCACCTCCAACATGAGTAATGAATCCTGTCCAATACAGAAATGTAAATGAGGTGCACAATGTAATTTTAGAAGGCAAGAAGAGGAGAAGGACTTATGAGATTATTAGTACATGCCAGGGCTGAAATTTGTTTATTGTATGTTTCTCACAGTTATAAGCGTGTGCTCAAGCTAATGCACTATAATAAGAACTGATTCAGGGATGATGTAACTATACTTCCAAGAATATGTTTTTTAAATTTCAAATGGCTCTGAGCAGTATGGGACTTAACTTCTGAGGTCATCAGTCCCCTAGAACTTAGAACTACTTAAACCTGACCAACCTAACGACAACACACACATCCATGCCCGAGGCAGGATTCGAACGTGCGACCGTAGCGGCCGCACGGTTCCAGACTGAAGCGCCTACAACCACTCGGCCACTTTTTTAAATCTGAAGATAGATAGTAACAAGTATGGTTTTGATATGGAAGTTGTTAGGAGACATAGAAGGAATGTAGCTGTCATTCTAGGGAGCGATCTCCTTCAAAAGTACCACGCAGTGGTAGATCAGAGGACAGATGTTCGATTTGGTGAGGCAACTCATTGTTTCAGCGGCACCTGCACCCCTCAATCACGAGGAACTGGGAGAATGAGGCCTCTCCCACATGCTCCAACAGAACCGTGTACATGGGCATTAGAAGCTAACACATCTGTTACAGTCAGTGGCAGCGCTGGAGAGGCTCTCTGAATTGGTGTCAAAACCTGAGCACCACTGAAATTGGACTCTCTGATTGGTCGACTAAGTCAGAACAACGTTTTCAACAGGTTACAGATTTATGTGAGAAGAGGTATACGTAAAAAACTGATATAGTGAGAAAAGAAGTTTTGTGTTCCATTACGTATTGATAATTTTGGGCCAAGTGGTATTGAAATTCCACATGGAGCAAAACTTGCTAGCGGTTAGGAGTTTGTCGAGATGAATTTCAACTTGAAAGGAAGTTAAAGAGTAAGAAGAAGAAGCAGCTGCCAGTAAGGAAAGATTACTTGAAAACCAATTGTATGAGGAGTTAGCACATTTGTCTGAATAAGAGCGAAATTTTTTGTACCCAATACCAGAGAGATACGTTTGGTTCTTCGAGGAACCACGGTATTTGCCAGCAACAAACCATATACAACATGAAACTCCAACTGCAGACGCTAGGATAATTGCTCAGAAACCATACAGACTTCAATTTCATCTACAATCCGTTGCTGAAGGTAACTATACAACAGCGGCTGGCTGGAGCGATAATTCAATCCTCAGCAAGCACTTGGTTGTCACACGTCGTTGTGGTTCCCAAAAAGTCCATCAATGGGGAAAATCATCTGTTGTCTGTGCATTGATATATTGGTGACAAAGAAGGTAACGACACTTTGTACTTATCCTCTGCCTTGTAACGACGAAACACTGGACAGATTAAGGAATTGTAGATATTTTACCACCCTCCATATGCATTCTGGTTACCATCAAATCCCGACCAAAAACCGCATTTTTTTTTACCTACGGCTTGTATGGGTTTTTATGCATACGTTTTGGCCTAGGAAAGGCACCTGCCACTTTCCTGTTGTTAAGAGCATTGAAAACTACAATGTGTTTAGAGAATTTGGACGATATCATAATACTTTTAAGGAGTATCGAGAAACATAGTGAATTTGGACAGTATCACAATATTCTTAGGGACTATCGAGGAACATGTGGTGAGATTGAGAACTGTATTATCTATGTTGCAGTGTGTGCATTTGCGTCTAAAGATCACAAGTCCAGTAACTGGGATGTATAATCAGTTCAGATAGGGTTAAGCTGGATCCAGGGTTAAATGAAGAAGTAGTTCAGAGTTATCGAGTAACCCCTAATGTTAAGGAGTTGCAATCCCTTCTTGACCTCACCAGTTATTATTGTCATTTTGTGAAGGGTTATGCCGTGGTGACGAAACTATTAACAAAGTTGATAAGGAAGGTGTCGTATTAGAGTGGAGAGAAAAATGTAAGTCAACCACGAGAAAAATTAAAGATGTTCTGACAAGTTTGTCTTCATTAATACATCCAGATTTAGAAAAGCCTTTTACCTGTTCAACACATCCCTCAGATAACGCTATTTGTAGTGTTCTTAGTCGGGAATGTAAACGTAAGGAGATGCCTTACGCTGTGGTTCTAGGCAGTTAAATCAAGCAAAAATCGATTGCAGTGCTACTGACGAGAGAAAAGTCCAATCCGACATGTCAAAACTTGCACCGAAACAAACACTATGTCAAAATTTTAGCTGCTAAGACACACTGCAATTACGTTTAAAAAAGTGTTGTAAATGGCCAAAGTCGTAGTTTGCCAGGCAGATGGAGATACGTATATCCCTGCCATAGCTGTAGCAGACAGGGCACGTGCAACACGACAGTCACGGCCTTGGTTTATGGTGCATTGGTAAATAGAAAACATGTCACAATGCAGTCGTAACTTCTAACAAGAATTTCTGCTTCTGTTGATTGTTCGTTTGACAATTCTTCATTGTTAATACTCAATAAAACTTGAAACTCATTTAATATCCGTAATAATTAGCAGCTACCTTTGTGACTTCGCTAACTGCTAACAGTGGAGATATAATTTTTGGTGTGCTTTCTTCATATATGCTTGCTAACAGCACCTGTCTTAGTTCAGGTTCCAGAGTTTCATAGCAATGTGGAATCCTTTTAATGTTTTCAACCGCCAAAGCATGAAATATGAGGAATTAAGTGCACAATAGAAATGACATACTTCTCCTGGTTCAAATGGCTCTGAGCACTACGGGACTTAACATCTGAGGTCATCAGTCCCCTAGAACTTAGAACTACTTAAACCTAACTAACCTAAGGGCATCACACACATCCATGCCCGAGGCAGGATTCGAACCTGCGACCGTAGTACTTCTCCTGAAGACGTACATATGTGTTATTCATTAGTTAGTTTCAAGGACATTTAGTCTAATACTGTGGACATTTGCTTAGAAATTGTGAAGACATGAGAAAGTGCAGGAAATAATTCTGATGATTCCTGAATTGTGGTTCAAACTATGATTGTTGAGCTGATTAAAGTCCAGAAAAAACATAAAGTACCTTCCAAGTCCAAAGATAACATTACAGTAATAGATTCCAGTGACAAGGAAAAGCTATAAATATTTTCGTTAAATAAAGGAGGGAGAAAATGCTTAAAGTTAAACAGTGTCTCGTTTCATCAACTCTATCTTTGTAGTCACGTGAAGACGAAGCTGCTTCTTATCCCATAAATAGCTGTGTATAAAAACAGTCAGTCAGGTTTCCCGCAAGAAGTGCGTGCAAACCGCACTTTATCATTTCGTTCTATAAGGACAGACAAGCTTTGCAACCTATGAATGGTACGACACATTCATACACAACAATTCCACATATGATTATCGATTGGTTACTGTTTTCGCAGCTTTAAATCTGTCTTCTGGAACCTCAAGGCAAAACATGACCAAAAACTAAAAAATAAAAATAAAATAAAAAATCTGGAAAACCGGGAAAGAGTGAGTTTCAGCATTACAGCCGAAACTCCTTCTTACCAGCTTCACTAAATAACACATTTCTTTTGTCGGACACTTTGCCCTTTTGGTCTGGACATAACAACACTTTTGGCTTCAGGAGGAGGACGAAGAGACTGTTAACATAATTCGGATTCCACCTGGATGGAAAAATTTTTCGTAGTGTAAAGGATTTTTAAAGAAATTGTCGTGCAATATAATTTCCGCTAGGTCTTGTCATTTCAGATATATCAACGGAGCAGTACAGTTAAATTTCAGTCAAATGAGCATTATTATTTTGTATCGCCACGTTTTACGAATTGGATGAAGTACACCTAGCACACAGCACAATACGCGCATGCAGAACAGAGGACAACACCATTCCTTACTACGTCCCAATTGCGTCTACATAAAACTAGTAATTACTGTGAAGTGGCTGAATACATTAATTTTTCTTTTATCAGGTGTGCCTGGTGTACGGAAAATGTTTGTTTACGTCATCCAATAGACATTTCACGTTCTTATGACGACTACAGGGGCTAAACAAGGGACTATTTCACTTTTAGTAAAATATAAATTATTGAAAAATTATCATAAGAACTGTGCTACAGGAACTGTTATAAAATATTTCATGTCAACAAGTTAAAGTCCCAGTTGATGGAAGTCTTCTGAATTTTAGCATCATACACTGTCTTGATTATCGTCATCTACTGGCAATTTGTCCAAAAATTACATCTGAAACAGTTTATCTGTCGATGTGAACTGCAAGCTATTCAGAAAAATTAATTATTTGAGATATTTTCGGTATGGTTTAAGCGCTTAAAATTCACTGCATGCAATTTGGACTTCACACCATCCGATGCTACGTTCGCTTTTCACGGCTGTGTCTGCTCATTTGCCTACTCGAGTACTAGATAGGAAAGGTCGTACAAACAGGTGTTATAAGCGACTCTTTGTGCAGCAAAAATGAGTAACTTTAACATTTTTTAAAATACTTTCAGTGCACCACAGCAACTAAAATGTTGACAGTGCGTCTATTTTTGTGTCTTATTCCTGCGTCAAAAATTTCTGGGTAGATTTCGATACGTCGGGTTGGACCATTCCCTTGTGAGAAAGGGTTGCTACAACTTGTATTTGGAGTGAATTGTTTAAAATGTTATTCATATGGAAGGAAATTCAGTGTGTCACTGACCACACCTCTCTTTAGTGGATGCTCAGTTTAAAGGACAGTAGTAGTCGTTTAACCTGGTGGGCATTAGAACAATTAGAATATGATTATGAAGTATGCCACAAACCAGGTCGTTTACATCAGAATGCTTATGCAGTTAGTCGTAAGGTAAGAGTAGTTCAGACAAATGACGTGTTAATAGAAGAACAAAGAGATGCACAGTAAAGAGATGTAGAATGTCGCCGGTTCACTTCGCTTCCACATTTTGTGACAGAGATTGGTATTCTACACCCCAAAACCCAGCTAACAGTGTGGTAATTCGTAAAGAGTTGCAGATGCACACTAGGCTCCAACTCTTGCAGGAATTGGCGAAATGACACAAATAATGATGATAATGGGAAAGGGGCACTACATCAGTAGTGTGTGAATAACTTGAGAATTTGGGTATGACGAGAGGTGTGCTGGGGTAGTCTGTGTAGTTGCGATGACCACTTTGTCTGGATCAGAAGCAGGTAAAGCAAAAAATTCTTAAGCTACTCAGAAACAGAACCAAGGAAGCAACAAAGGCGTTGTGCTTCACCAGTATAAACCCGGAGATCTAGTTTTGCTTCATAATAACGTGATAAAGAAAGGAGAGACTAAGAAATTCATTTCTCAGTATGAATTCCATTATCCCGTTACACGAGTGACTTCCGTTAATGCAAAGATTCAGTTGTATGGTCGTACTATGGTAGCACATTTTGATCAGTTACAGCAGTATCACAGTCTAGCTCCACCACCGCCTGCAGTGGCACCTCGTTCATCTCAAAATAGTCCACTGCAAAACTGAGGTGCTGTTATGAAGGAAGTCTTTAAGAGAAAGAACAAGCTACTGCCAGCATGTAATCGATATGCCGTAAGAAACAAGCAACCGTATGTCCTGAGGTCAAGCGTTTAAGGTATGTTTCGCAAACGGATTTTATGTAGTACTTTGTTCCGTGTAGCTGTGATTTGATTTTGGGAAGAAAAGTGTTGTGTCAATGTTGCTGTGAATGATAATTTTGTTGTTCAGTTATCACTTTGTGCTATACATTTAGTACAGGGAATTGTGTTCGCTGTTAGAACTAATTTTCACTTGAAGTTCTGATGCTGTTCTCCTGTTGTGGCTTTGCTGTGTAGGAAGCTGCATGACTTGCTTTCTAAAATATAAAGCAGAGTGCTGTATTATAAGTTATCGTATATTAAGAGTAAGTTAATGAGAGCAGTACCAGTTAAAGAAAATGTGAGGATGCTACTATTCAATACCAATACAAGTTTAATATGATACCCAGTAAAGATACAGATGTTCTTTGAAGTGGTGATACAGGGAACACTAATTAGTTTTACGTTATGTTCAGTGAAGATTTTCTACACCATGTGAGATGGATTCTTTACTGACACATTTACATTATTGCAAACAAGACCTAATCAGTATTTGGCTTTTATGAGATAAAGATTACGGTTTTGAGATGGACGAAAGTATAACATACTGGAGTTTACTAGATAATTCGAGAATACAAGTAAAAATATTTCTTTCCAGTACCTGTTATTAACAGAGTGTTTTTCTTACATTAGTAAATATTTTTCTTCAGCAAGGTTTATTACCGAAAACACATACACAAAATACTTGTATTTATCAGAAGTCATTATATAGCTATTTTACTATCAAAGTTTACTGTCAGAATACATTGTTTTCAGGCCCGTGATGAACTACATATTGAAATATGTGCTTTAGAGACAAGAGATTAAGATTTTGTGTGTGTTACGCACCCAACCGGTGTATTTGAGGGTGTTACTAAATAACTGTTTCAATCATTAATTATTAGTGAATCAGTTTTGCAAAACTAAGTATTGGACTTACATTCTAATAACCATATTCTGTTAGCTGAAGTTTTGCTGTTAGGGCTATGTGTTTTATCCCTCTGCATAACATATAAGTGAATTTATTTACGTAATAGTCTGGAACCAAACTTACGACAACCATTGAATCTCAAAATTATGTATCTGGTGTTGACACTAACAGCTAATTCATACAGAGAGCAACACAGACATATCAGGTATTTGCCACACTACTATAAGATCTACAAAAGATCATTGTTTAAAGTTACTTGAGATTTTCACAATATCCACAACTGTAAAATGATAATTTGTGAAATAACAGTATCTGGACATTGTGTTAGCCTTTTGTAACAGTGAATAACTTACACTATAATAATTAGTAATAGTCAGGCCTACACTCGAATAGCATTCAGCATCCATTACTGTTGGCACCAACTTTGCTTTCTGTATGTAAAGGATAATACAATGAAAGGTAAGTTTTGGTCTGCGTAATTTGTGGCGGAGGGTACCCTGCTGTATGTGATTGATCTGGTGACACAAGGTACGCAACTAGTGACATCTGATATAACATCTAGAGGAGTTTATGTTACTCTGCCGTAGAATGGCAGTGTAACGATTAATTGGAAATTTTAAGGGGAACTGCGAGTAAAGCTCTACACAGTTACATCAGATAAATTACTGTGAGCTGTGTTGACGTCTGACGTCCCACGTGGACCTCGTCAGGCTGTGCACTGCCATTACAATAAAGGTGTGGCTTGAGCACGGTTCCCTCAGCCAGGACGTGCCAGATAATATAGTCACCCCGCGCCTGACGTGCATGGCAATCCGAGCTGTTCAAAAATATTCGTGTGTTACTACTTATTCAGTTTCTGATTGTAACCATCAATAATAATCCAACAGACTTGCCAGAAATGTGAACTATGCTGCAAAAGTAACTGTTCCAGGAGGAAGAACAGACTGGTATGTCACAGAACTCTTCCAGTATCAATACTGCATTCGGTACTGACGATTTTCTCTAGTTTCAGTTATTCTCCTTGCTTTGCATCTGGTTGTTTGGTGTTGACTTTAGCGCCATATCCACATGTTTTGCATTAAATATATAAAATTCATTACTGCATTACACAATTTGGAGTCAACTAATATTTACGGGGAGTATGGCCAATGCATTTCTCACTCTCGAAGTGAAAATTACTGTTAACTTCTTGACTGTACTGTTTGTTGCGCAGATAAGCGGCGGGCTAGTGTCGGTGGCTGTCGGGCTGCTGGCGCTTGGAGTTGTACTCGCCTGTAATCTGCTCCTGCATGGGTTATTATTTCCGCGCCTTGCACCACTTACTTTCAGTGACGCGCGATCTTGGCGCTTTCGCGCGAGTTTTTAGAATCAGGTGACTGTAATTAGATAACAATTCGAGCTTTTCACAACAGCAATGTTTTGATGCAATTAACATTGTTTTTTATTTGTTTTAATATTCGGAGCAAGGATCTTGTTGGTGGAGCCATTGAATACCCTGTTTCCTTGAACAACTTTATTACTTTTTTGTACGGTAAAATTCAAAGCGTGGTACCGCACGGAGCCCAACATCGCATTCTTCACAATACATACGCGTTTTTGTTCTTACATTTTTCTCGTTAGCGTCCTTTTTGCTAAAACACATCCGATATTTTCGGGTCGGCGCCTGCTTATTCACAGACGATGGAATATGTTTCGGAAAATGTCTTCCCACCAAACATGCTCTCACTGATATCTTGCTTTTCTATGGTGAGAGTGTGAATTGGCATCTACAGTGTATTTTTCTAGAAAATTTTCCGTGAGATTAATTTGAAAGTAAAGTCTTCCGAATTTTCCAACAAGCTTGATAGAGAGCCGCCCTTTCCGCAGTAACACCGTTTCATCAGTGGATGATTCACTTTCAGGAATACAAGTCTCTTCAAATATTTTCCCTAGATCATTAATGACAGGTTTTAATTTATACAATTTAGCAGGAATTCCACAGTCTTTTGAGCAAGAACTGTTGCTGATAAAATGGAGGAACAAGAGAAGATGAGATAAGCCTTCCGACATAACTTTCCGAAAAATTGGCGTTTCAAGGACTTATTTCCTTGAACATTCCAAAGTCCGATTTTTGAATAATCGCTTGGGGGTAAACATGGCGAATAAAGAATACAATTCTCCATTGTTTGTTTCTACTTATTTGTGTACACGTGATCGCTGTTTCAATTTGTCAGCATGTGCATTAACGAAGTGTTCAGCACATATCCTCGTCCCTTTCTGTGTCTTTGGTAGCAAGTTATCATCAAAAAATAAAGTTAAAATATTGTCACGTAGAAGAAGGTGTAATTATATGAATGACGAACACTAACTTCACTTAACGAAGGTTTATTGAGCACTTGCACACACAAGAGCGCGGAGCGAACTGCCTCCGGCCAGAAAACATACAATATATACACAGTTACAGAACATTCCAGTGCAATGATTCTTGACATTTGTGGGTACTTCTAGTATGTACTCCGACCGAATATAGAAATTAAAATATTACAATTGAGATGAGTACTGAACTCATGACCCCTCTATACCACAGTCTAGTATCATAACCACTAACCCGGTGACTGTGCTACTCAGCTTCCTTTGTGACATTGCTTCATCCTTAAGAAACGGTGCTACGACGTCCTAGTCCGGGAACTGGTCATCAGTCCTTCATACTCCGACTCCCGATGACTGGTGTTCGCCCTGGCGGTGATCTTCGTAGGACGTCCTTTGCGGCTACTCTCTTCGTCAACTTTCCGCTTGTTGCCTGTCGCTGGAACTTCGAATTTACCTTGGGTTGCAGGATCCTTATAGGGCTTCCTCTGAAGGATGTGGACCGTATCCCTGATTTTTCGGCGTCTTGTGTCGAGGTAGAAATCTTCAACTTCATAAATAACATCAGACGACTGTTTTACAACCTTATAAGGTCCAAAGTAGCGCCTGAGGAGCTTCTCAGAGAGACCAATACTACGAACAAGAGTGAAGATCCAGACGAGGTCACCAGGCTGGTAGACAACAGGGCGGTGGCTCGCGTCATACCTTAGGCGATTGTTTTCTTGAGCCTGCAGCGTGCGGAGTCGAGCTAACTGCCGAGTTTCCTCAGCTCTGGTTAACACCTGGTCGGTGTTGTTGTCGTCCACATCATCAGGCTGTAACGGAAACACAGTGTCCATCGTCGTAGTCGCCTCACGCCCATGCACCAGGAAAAATGGCGTAAATCCTGTGTTGTCTTCTTTGGTGGTGTTGTAGGCAAACGTCACGAAAGGTAGCACATCATCCCAGTTGCTCTGCTCAACATTGACGAACACTGATAGCATGTCGGCCAAGGTTTTATTAAGGCGTTCAGTAAGCCTGTTAGTTTGCGGATGGTAGGCAGTCGTCATGTGATGAGTAATGTTGCACCGACGGTTTATCTCTGTCACAAGATTCGAATGAAAAACTTTCACTCGATCCGTAATTAACGACCTTGGGGCACCGTGTTTTAATGCAATGTCTTCCACTATGAATTTGGCTACCTCGAATGTTTCGGCTGTTTTCATGACTTTTGTAATGGCATAATGTGTCAGATAATCAGTGCAAACAATAATCCATCTATTGCCACTAGCAGACGTTGGAAATCGTCCGAGGAGATCAATCCCAGCACGCTGGATAGACGTTTCGGCTGGTGGAATTGGTATTGGTTGGCCAGTTAGTTTCTGAGAAACAGCCTTTCGCCTCTGGCACTCTCGACAGTGCCACACATAGTGACTGACACTCCTAAATAAACCTGGCCAGAAAAATCTCTTGCGTATTCTGTTGTATGTCTTAATAAATCGTAGATGTCCGGTCTCAGGTGCGCCATGGAATTTCTGTAGAATATCTAAGCGCATGTGTTTAGGAATCACTGGTAGCCACCTCTTTCGAAACGGATCGAAGTTTTTCTTGCAAAGTAATCCATTAACTACCTTAAAATGTATTTTCACATCCTCTGGCCGATTTAAGGCAAGCATAATTTGAGATATCTTGGCGTCCTTCTTCTGCTCAGCAGAGAGATCCTGGAGTGCAGCGAGACAGTCACTATCTTCATCGAAGTCTTGATGGTCTTGCACAGGGTTTCTTGAGAGACAGTCGGCATCTTAGTGTTTTCTTCCACTTTTGTACACTATGGTAATGCCATACTCTTGAAGACGTAGTGCCCACCTGGCGAGTCGTCCTGTTGGATCCTTAGGACGTGTCAACCAACAAAGTGAATGATGGTCTGTAACAACTGTGAATGGCCTTCCGTAGAGATACTGTCGAAATCTGCACATGCCCAGATCACAGCAAGACATTCTCTTTCTGTAGTTGAGTAGTTTCTCTCGGTTTTTGTAAGTGTCCTAGAAGCATAGGCTGTAACATTGTCTTTTCCATCGGAAATTTGCACCAGAACAGCACCGATCCCATACCCACTGGCATCTGTGTGTAATTCTGTAGGTGCTCTCTCATCATACGGACTAAGTACAGGGTCAGTTGCCCTAGCGTTTCGCAGCACATCGAATGAATCTTGTTGAGCACCACCCCAGATAAATTTAGCATCGGTTTTTAACAACTCTTGGAGTGCCTGCCTTTGATACAAAAGTCTTTGATAGAACGACGATAATAAGAACATAATTCGAGGAAGCTTCTCAAATCTCTAATACTTTTAGGAATAGGAAATTCCGTTATGGATCTCATCTTTTCTGGGTCTGGCCGCACACCTTCGTTTGGCACAAGATGTCCAAGTATTTTGGTTTCGTTTGCTCCAAAGTGGCACTTTCTTGGATTAAGTTTCAGTCCATCTTGTTGGAGACAGTTAAGAATGGCCCTCAGTCTTTTTACGTGTACATCAATGTCTCTAAGAACACTATAATGTCATCTAAATAAGAAATACACATCGTACACTTCAGGTGACTTTGAAGGTTATCCATCATCCGGTCAAAAGTAGCTGGTGCATTACACAAACCAAACGGCATTACCTTAAACTCACACAGGCCATCAGGGATGATGATGCAGTTTTCTCACGATCAGCCTAATCTACTTCGATTTGCCAGTATCCCGAGTACATGTCCATGGTTGAGAAAAACGTACCCCTTCAGACAATCTAGTGTATCGTCAAGTCGTGGAAGGGGGTAAACGTTATTTTTAGTTATCTTATTACGCCTCCTGTAATCAACAAAAAAGCGCCAACTGCCATCCTTCTTCCTGACGAGAACCACTGGTGACGACCATCGGCTCTGCGAAGGCTGAATGATGTCATTCTTCATCATTTTCTCTACCTCGTCGCCAATTATTCGACGTTCCTTGCTGACACACGGTATGCTCTCTGGCTTATTGGTTGGTGGTCTCCAGTGCTAATCCGGTGCTTCGCCGTCGATTTGTCTAATTTGCTCTTCACCTGTGGACTGAAGCATTCAGAGAACTCTTGAAGAATGGTAAGTTGCTTCTTCTGTTGTTCATTTGTGAGATCTGGTGATAGTCGAGCTAGAAGATCTTGTCTCGTAGTGGTAGCGCCAATTTCGCCCACAGACTATGCGTGGGAGGTTTCTATGAAGCTCAGCTGTTCGGCTATTAACGGCTCAGCGTTTTCTACGCACATGCGTCTTGGTAGGATCTGCGGTTCTCGGCGACAGTTAACTGGTGGTATCCTTCTCTTACACTCCACTACAGGATCCATGGGTTGATGCATGGCATGACACATGACAGTTACCTTTCTGGCGCTGACTGCAGGAATGATCACTTCATCCAGCACGCATAGTCTCCACACACTCTGATACGCATCTTCCTGTCGACAGTATCTTGTATCGTCTAGCATAATCATCCTGCGAGTACAATCTATAATTGCCTCAGAAGCTTTCAAAATGTCCCGTCCGAGAATGACGTCATGAAACCACTCTTGTAAGAAGATTAATTCTAAGAGCTGTGTCTGGCCACTTATACCCACACGAATGACACATCTTCCTGTAGGTTTTACATATTTCCCATTAACCACCTTCAGCAGAGATGCTTTGTTGTCGACGAATACGGTTTTCTGCAATTGGCGACGGTACTTCTCCGAAATGACTGACTATGATGCTCCAGATTCCACAAGAGCTTGGGCTGGTCGGCCATCCATGAGGATATCGACTTAGTTTTCTATTATTTTTTTAGTGATAGACGGCGGAGGATTTTTCTCTTCGGCGGCCTCACCTCCAAGGAAGGTCGCACCATTTAGTTGTCCTGGTTGCGGCGGCTAGGTGATCGGGTGGAGCTTCTAAACGGCGATGGAGACCTTGATCGGCGTGTTGGAGAGGGTCCTCTCCAGCGGCTAGCTTGCGGCGATGGTGACTTCCGTAGTCCTGCACCCACATCTTGTTCATCTTCGTCGTCCCGGAGTTGGCGTCGGCTAAGATTGGTCTGCTCTCTTCTGGCCCGGGCGTCATCAAATATCTGCAGTATTTCTCAACAATAGCGCATTACATGTCCCGGCCGTCAGCAATGGAAACATACTGATTGGTTATCCTGGGTCCTCCAGACGTCAGTATTCCTTGGTGCCCAAACAGGTTCCTCATGCGGCATTGTAGGAACGTAACTTCTCCTGGGTCTCGACTTTTTCACCGTTTTAAAGGGAAATGAAGGACAAGAAATTGAGTTCAATGTCTATTCCACTTTCTCCATTATGACCTCTTGAAGCGTCTCGGTTTTTTGCTCGCCGTGCAATCCAAGTGCCTTCTGAACTTCCTCTCTCACTATCTGACGAAGAGCGCTTGTGAAATCAGTTCCTTCCTCCATCACAGACATCGATACGACGTTTGGAAGCCGTTCAAACTTCTTGCGTGTAATTCTTTTTTGATGCATTGTCTCGATATAATGGCACCATTTTATGAAGTCGTCTGCTGTCGAAACCTCCTTCAGGAGTAGGGCTTGATACATGTCCTCAGCAACCTTATCTTCCTCCTTCATTCTAGGATCCACTACTTTACACAGCTCCAAGACATCTTGAATGTAGGATGCTATAGTTTCACCTGGACGCTGTGCCCTGCACTTTATCTTCAGCCTTGCACTTCTGTCGTTGGGTGTCGCCGAAATACTTGCGCAGTTCCACCTTGAATACTTCCGAGCTTGTGAAATTCTCCTCGTTGTTCTCATACCCTTGCTTGGCAGTGCCCTCCAGGTAGAAACATATGTTAGCCAAACACACGGTGTCATCCCATTTGTTATATGTGGCTATAAGCTCATATACCTTCAGCCACTTGTTTGGATCTTGGCCATCCTCACCAAACCCGGAAGGGTGTCTCATATAGTGGTATACAGTTGCTGTAATCGTAACGTCGTCCTCTTCTTCTGTCTCCGATAGATTGCGATTTGTTGAATATGGCTCGAATTCGGGTTTCTCGCCACGTAAACGGCGGTTCTGTCGTGACCTGATGGGAGCCACTGTGTCGTCGATAATGTGCGCTGTCACAAGTTCCAACACACAGCGTCTCCACCAGAATAATGTCACGTAGAAGAAGGTGCAATTGGATGAATGATGAACACTTACTTCACTTAACGAAAGTTTATTCAGCACTTGCACATACAAGAGAGCGGAGCGAACTGTCTCTGGCCAGAACACATATGGTATATATACATACAGTTACTGAACATTCCACTGCAATGATTCTTGACATTTGTGGATGGTTCTAGAATGAACTCTAACCCAACACAGAAATTAAAATGTTCCACTTTTAAGTGCGTTTTGAACTCACGACCCTCGTTGCAACGGTCTAGTATCATAACCACTACACCACGGTGACTGTTCTACTCAGCTTGTTCTGCGACATTATTAAGTGGATTTGGAGGATGACAATAAGAATTTTTGTACACCTGGAGTTCCTGTGAAAGAAAAGTGACTCCTGTCTATACTATAACTGCCGGACCATGATCTTATAGAACCTGAATCATTGTCCGCAGTCAAAACTTTTTTATTGACGTCCCCTCACTACTTGATGTTTCTGAGTCACTGTGATAATATTTATCATCATCACTGTCTTCACTAATGGTGGAAACACTGTCGCTAGACCACTTATAACTTCCGTTTCATAATCTCTCAATGTCGTCGTCAAACAAAGACGAAGATGATGCACGATTTCATATGTTTACGCTTTTGCGTCTACTGCATAACGAAATAATTGTTTCACACAACAGAACACCAACGACATACTTGAAGACCTTAAAACTTGGTAGAGTGACCCTAGTGCCTGATACAGACATCGAAATACATTTCATAGAGCTCGCCGAATGTGGCCAACAGCGCTACCGAGAGTCGCTCGTCGAGCATGCGACGCGGCACGGCCAGTCGGCTTAAATTCAGCTCGATAAGCATGCACGGTCAGGTAACAGGGCCGCCCGACCCCAGTTCATGGAGCACGAGGCCAGTTCCGAAATGGATGTCGAGCTCAGGTCATTGAGCACGATCGAGGCGTTAAATTCTATTAGGCCTTTAAGTGGTCGACAAGTTTCGCTGGATTCAGAGTGCTTTTCTGCCGTTTATAACAGTAATCATTATCAGAGATCCATATGTTAGTGAAGTCGACTGTTATGATATGCATTTTAGCATTCAGCGTGTTCTATGTGGAGAGAGGCCAACCCTCAACTTCGTGGTGAAGTGTCGACACCACACGAACTTACTCAAATCATAATCCCCTGTCATTTCGTACTTGCGGCCTATTTTAAACCCGCTACAAAACTCACGGTCAGTTTCTCTTTTAAGAATGATTTCTCCTGTACGTAAGAGGATAACAATGCATAGATTTTCAGGCTGTAATTGACAGTGTGCTAGAGGCAGAGCCACGGAGCAGCGTACCGCTATCGGCTCAGGAATGTGCAGAGCGGTACTGCTCGGCTGTGTTCCTAACTCCTGTAGGCGTTTGTCTAGTCCCACTGGCGATGTACTAATTATGTAAGAGGAAAGGTACTTGTAATTATTGAGGATCATTCCACAGTCTCATTAATAGGGAGGAATGTTTTACCAAAAATCTTCGAACACGATCGTGCATACCACCAATAATGTTGAGTCGATAGTTCACTGGGAACATTTCGGCTCATATTTCGATCGTGGAGCTACCATAAGGAGAGAGGCCATGTGCTGTTTGTTTGGGAGAGGACCCTAAGACGGCTCAGATGCATGGTCTGTGACTGAAAGACAGCAGATGCCCCCTCTTTTCAGGGAAGACTGCTGCTGTTTACGCTGACACTGACTGACAGACCTTTCCTTGGTCCGACATGGTTACAGTTTAAGCACTGGAGTGCTGATCCTGCTGTTCCTAATGGGTTGGTGATGATGTGGACCTCTCATAATGGATTAGCTTGACAGTGAACTGAAAAAAATAAACGTGGGTCCAGTCAGGCTGACATTAATGATGATGATTCGGTGGAGAGCTTCGGCCAGATGGTTTAGCACCCGTCCTTAGCCCTCCCTCCCCACCTCCTCTTTTCCCCTTCGGCTTTGCTATGGGAAGCTCGCTGATAATTGGCTCTAATGGAGTGTTGTTATGAATGTATTTGATTGCTTCCTCGGTCATGTGTGTCTAGTCGCTGGGGGTGAAAATGGGACAGCAGTTGAACGAGACATGTTCACGTCCTTTGTGTCCCTCCCTTGCTGCCCAGTGTAGAATGATAAATAAATTATCACGCTCTGAGCACTATTGGACTCAACTGCTGTGGTCATAAGTCCCCTAGAACTTAGAACTACTTAAACCTAACTAACCTAAGGACATCACACACAGCCATGCCCGAGGCAGGATTCGAACCTGCGACCGTAGCGGTCGTGCGGTTCCAGACTGTAGCGCCTTTAACCGCTCGGCCACTCCGGCCGGCTAAATTATCACGCAAATCATAAAACGTGATTCACGAAATGCGTGTATACTCTGCCACCAACATAGCGAATGCTTAGCGCCATTGGAGCGCACTTTGCTCAAGCTGCATCAGCGGGATGCTGTATCGATTTTCAGCTGTGGACTCCTTGCGAACCTAGATTACTCAAAGATGATGCACACGATCATAGTAGAAAGCTTTCAACTCAACCACATGGTCACTGAAACAGCCAGGATTACCAAAACACGTTATGATTACGAGTCGTGCCCACCCCCTCTCCCTCTCCCCTACACACGCACAAAGAAACAAACACGCACACATACACACAACTCTCTGCAAAATGTATTACGCCTCCAAGAGCCCCACTTTTCTTGAGTCTCTGCCTCATTTTCAAAAGATATCGTACGTGACATCCCAAACATCGCAGGTAACTTCACAGCCAGAAGACACCGCAACGTGTTTAGACCATCAATCCAGTACGATAGAAAATATAGTGTATCACAGATAGGTCAGGATAAAACAAACAAAGAGAATTACGAGAACCTTTGTTTCTGGACTGACATTTTGCTAACAAACTGCTTCGCAAAGAGTTGAATCACACACTAATTTCGTATCATCGTACTTGGGAGGCACTAAAGACATAGGTGTCGAATGTCGTTTCTCAGTACAGTAACGATTTGTGAAAGACAGCTTTGACTGACGCACAGTTCTATGTGATGTTAAGACGTGAACAATTTTCATCAGCAGTAGCACCTTCACTGTCATAGGGATGAATAAAGATCAATTATGATTCTATATAGAAGGTTAGATCCTATGACTTTTATAACTGCATAATGATGATATAGCTACTCACAAAACCGCCCCAGGTACTTTGAAAACCATGTTACTTGTAAGTGTTCACTTTTGCTTTATTTTAAATGTTGTGAAGAGTCACTGTTTTCCTATTTTGTATGTTATTTTTCTGTATAATGTATACTGTATTTCACAGGTGACAGAGATAAGGTGATGAAAGTCCCTTTAACCTGAGACTAGCGGAAACAAGAAATCTCGATTGTTGTACTAGCATATTGTACATCATATATTCTTATACTTCAGTATGACTCTATAGCCCATACTAATGTCGTGAACTTGTTCAAGATGCATTTAGTAGCATCTGTAAGCCCTAAGCTTCAACAAGGTACTTCATTCGACGTACTCTCATCACCTAATAAGGTTACTTAATGTGCACCTTTTCTTTTATGTTTATTGGTGGAAATATTGGGGAATTAATGACAGAAATACTTTTGAGGAGTTAATGTTTCTTACAGCTGTAGTTTTATTTCTTTCTTTTATGGGTAGCCCTGCAATTATGATTTAATACCCCCATTGGGAAACTACTAGTTATACTCATTACAGTGGCACATGTTATCTTCCCACTGAGTCATGGTACAGTGAAGTACACAGTGTGTACTCTGGTCGAGTAAAATCGAACTGTTTTCTTAATTATGGTTACGCTTCTACTGTGTGTGCCACCATTCAAATGTATATGAGCGATTAAGGTGAGTTGTTCCCAGAAGACCTTCCAGAAGTTTCCTATATTACAAGGGTTAAAGTTCGAGTGATCATAATCCTGATTCTACCCCGGAGCTATATGTAAATACGGAACATCCATGGACGAGTGGATCCATGGGTGTACCGTTTCACTGTTTGACATCTTAAGATGATGGCGTGTGAGACTGGAGATCACGCTAGCCTCTTTCATCCTTACTACCTGCTAACTAATTCGCATAGAGCGGTTGGTATCTTACCCACGGTAAAGGAGCACGTCTAGGGACAACTTCTCAATGACATGATTTTTTTATGCTACTAAGAAGGTATGATACTCATCACCGTTACTACCGGTGGTAGGTGCCTCTAGTCACATCATTGCAGTTATTTGTTGTACTCTCCCATTTGATCCCTTATCCTACTACGGTGTCATTGAATCTATTCTGTTTTTCTTCTTCTGTAGAGGAGAGACTAGTCTGGACTTATCAGGACTACAGCACTGTGGTAGTACCAGTTCCATCCTACTATTCGACCCATATTACCGAGGTATCGCTCCTGGCTTATCAGTTTGTCCATTTTATCTTTTCCGAAGATTTACCGCATGGTATGAACCATTCATTGAATGAAACAGGCACTATGACGACTACGGCCGTTGTGAAATACTTGAAATGTATTCGCAATTGCGAATATGGACAACCATTAGCTGTAGAATGGAATGACGACAATGAAAATTTGTGCCTCACCGGAACTCGAACCTTGATTTCCCACTTATCGCGAGCGTTCGCCCTACCGTTTGGTTATTCGTGCACAACTCACGGCCTGACCCAAACCATGTGTCTACAACCTTTACTTGAACATCCATTATGTATATTCCTGTATAGGCGAGATATTTTAATTGAAAGCCGTTTGCCAAGTGTCGGCGGATAAATACGAGAATGAAGTGCCTGTGTTATTCCGATTTACGGTGCAATGCACCTTTGGACATGCATACATGCCCAACGATACATAATTACATCGGAATTTGCGCAAGGTACTTTCAAGTAAAATGTCTCACCTGTACAGGAATATACATAATGGATGTACGAGTACAGCTTGTAGACACATAGTTGACGTCATATGGAAGTTTGAGTCTGGGCGTGAGTCGTGCACGGATGGCTAAATGGTAAGTCTGCTTTCCGGAGTCGTGCAGCTCGGACATCTGTTTACGTTCCTGCCGCGGAGATTCGTGCGCACTCGGTTGTTTACTTCGTGTTAGCCTTCGCTAGTGTTTGCACTTTCGAACTAAAATGGCTCTTTCGCAGCGACAATCTACTGTGAAGATCAGCTTTAATAATCAATTTGCACGACAGAAGGCATCTGAAGTAGAATGACTTATACGCGAAGAAATTAAAATTGAACCACAAGATATGATTGGCTTCCACTTATCCATCACAAGCAGTGTGGTCTATGTCAAACTGATCAAACGACACGGTGTGTGACCAGATCGTACGCGACCATAAAGATGGACTTAAATTTAAACATTCGGACGAGTATGTCGTAACGGCAGCTATTGATCATGCGGGGCTTGGACTGAGGACTGTCAGAGTATTAGAGCTACCATTTGGGGTTCCGGCTGAGATCGTGGTTAACGTGCTACAACCTTATGGTCGGGTACTGAATTATATAGCAGAAAAATGGACAACCTTTAATACATACCCAGTACTTAACGGTGTGCGACAAATACGGATCGAGCTATCAAAACATCTCACAATTGGAGGCTGCATGGTGATGGTTATTTACGATGATCAGCCGAAAACTTGATCAGGTTGTGGTCAGGAAGGCCACGTTCGTTCAGCGTGTCCCCAACGAAGAATTGTACGAATACCGAGATGTGAAGCTGTAGCAACGCCTATGGCGACGTCTCTCCCTCTCACATACACAAATGTGTTCTGGAAGGACGCCCCACTGAACAGTGACAGCTCCCAATAGCTGGACGGCCAGTCGAAAAGGCGACGACGGCGGATGACGCCCGAGCATGGTGACGGCCGCGACGCCCCCCCTCCCCCCTCCCAACTAGCAGCACCGACCGATACCACCAGTAGAGAGATCTCAAGAGCAAACTGTCATCGACAGACTAATAGCGCCAACAGCTGCCTTCGTGTCAGACTGCAATGGCGACAGAGACATTCACCTACATCCGGATACAGAAACGCACATGCGTAAGCAACGTTGTCCGAAACGGCGCAACAAACGACGTCTAACCCCATCGGACGACTCCTTCATACAAATGCAGGGCGACGATCAAAAAACAACCGAGGTCCCGAGACTCCTCATCCAGAACAGCACCGTCTCAACAGCAGCATACGTCAAGAGCGACCTGAAAAACTTGACAACGCACGGCAACCAGCAGTTCACTGCCACTCCCAGATAGTAGAAGAAGAGACGCAGAGAGACGGGGCTGGCGAGCCCGGGCCGACGGAAAACTTGTCCCACGGAGACTTGGCTGATGATTGTGAATGGGACCCACCGACAGTCGCAACAGGTGACACGCCGAGGGCGGCGCCCCTCTAAAGTTTAACTCATAACCAACAACGGCGGACACGGCGGGGTCACATAACGTGCCAGTACAACAGCACACGGTAAAAGCACCCATGGCCGGTATCCACGGTACGGAATGAAGAAAAGTATACCGGCTTGCATGCATCAGAATCAATAACGTACAGTCGCAGATTCAGATGTCGTTACTCAAAGATATGCTACAAGCAACGGACGTTGACATCGTCCTCCTACAAGAAGTATACGCCGATGAATTTCGTTTCATGTACAGGTACGAATCCTACATATCACACACCTCCGAAACTGGTAGCGGCATAGACTTAAAGAAGGCATCACGGCAGAGGATGTACTGTACCTACCGTCGGCCTGGGGATTATCAATGACAGTACTTGACCTACGACTCATCAATTATTTATTTATTTATTTATTTACACGTCAAGTTCCGTAGGACTAAATTGAGGAGCAAGTTTACAAGGTCATGGAACGTGTCAGTACATGAAATTACAACATAAAAGTAATAACGGATAAAAATAAAATGTTTATGAATCCGAAAAAAGTCAATCCGTAAGATTAAGCAAACGCAATCAACAATACAACAAAAATGAGCTTAATTTTTCAAGAAACTCCTCAACAGAATAGAAGGAGTGAGCCACGAGGAAACTCTTCAGCCGGCCGCGGTGGCCGTGCGGTTCTAGGCGCTGCAGTCCGGAACCGCGGGACTGCTACGGTCGCAGAATCGAATGCTGCCTCGGACATGGATGTGTGTGATGTCCTTAGGATAGTTAGGTTTAAGTAGTTCTAACAATAAGTTCTGGGGGACTGATAACCTAAGATGTTAAGTCCCATAGTGCTCAGAGCCATTTGAACCATTTGAAACTCTTCAGTTTAGATTTGAAAGCGCGTGGATTACTGCTAAGATGTTTGAATTCCAGTGGTAGCTTATTGAAAATGGATGCTGCAGTATACCGCACACCTTTCTTGACAAGAGTTAAGGAAATCCGATCGAAATGCAGGTTTGATTTCTGCCGAGTATTAACTGAGTGAAAGCTGCTTATTCTTGGGAATAAGCTAATATTGTTAAAAAGAAATTGCAGTAAGGAATATACATATATTGACAAGCCAATGTCAAAATACACAGACTCATGAACAGCGGTCGACAAGAGGTTCGTGAACTTACACCGCTTATTGCCCGAACCGCCCGTTTCTTTTAGAATGGAAAGAGTTACCCCAAAATATAATACCATACGACATAAGCGAATGAAAATCAGCAAAACTCACTTCTGATAGAGTTCGAATAGTAAAAATGGCAGAATTAAGTCTTTGAACGACAGTTAAGTATCTATCTGAACACCGAGAAACTTGAACTGTTCAGTTTCAACACGATACCACAGTTCATCAAAAGTAGTGACTGGCGTATTGTGACGAGCCAGTTGCTCGGCCACCATTGACCAGACGTTTTCAATTGGTGAGAGATCTGGAGAATGTGCTGACCAGGGCAGCAGTCGAACATTTTCTGTACCCAGAAAGACCCGTACAGGACCTGCAACATGCGGTCGTGCATTATCCTGCTGCAATGTAGGGTTCCCCAGGGATCGAATGAAGGGTAGAGCCACGGGTCGTAACACATCTGAAAAGTAACGTCCACTGTTCACAGCTCCGTCAATGCGAACAAGAGGTGACGGAGACGTGTAACCAATGGTACCCCATATACCATCACGCCGGGTGATACGCCAGTATGGTGATGACGAATACACGCTTCCAATGTGCGTTCACCGCGATGTCGCCAAACACGGATGCGACCATCATGATGCTGTAAACAGAACCTGGATCCATCCGAAAAAATGACGTATTGCTGTTCGTGCACCTAGGTTCGTCGTTGAGTACACCATCGCAGGCGCTCCTGTCTGTGATGCAGCGTCAAGGGTAACCGCAGCCGTGGTCTCCGGGCTGATAGTCCATGCTGCTGCAAACGTCGTCGAACTGTTCGTGCAGATGGTTATTGTCTTGCAAACGTCCCCATCTGTTGACTCAGGGATCGAGACGTGGCTGCACGATCTGTTACAGCCATGAGGATAAGATGCCTGTCATCTCGACTGCTAGTGATACGAAGTCGTTGAGATCCAGCACGGAGTTCCGTATTATCCTCCTGAACTCACCGAGTCCATATTCCGCTAACAGTCATTGGATCTCGACCAACGCGAGCAGAAATGTCGCGATACGATAAAACACAATCGCTACAGGCTACAATCCGACCTTTATCACAGTCGGAAATGTGATGGTAGGCATTTCTTCTCCTTACACGAGGCATCACAACAACTTTTCACCAGGCAACGCCAATCAACTGCTGTTTGTGTATGAGAAATCGGTTGGAAACTTTCCTCATGTCAGCACGCTGTAGGTGTCGCCACCGGCGCCAACCTTGTGTGAATGCTCTGAAAAGCTAATCATTTGCATATCACAGCATCGTCTTCCTGTCGGTTAAATTTTGCGTCTATAGCACGTCATCTTCGTGGTGTAGCAATTTTAATGGCCCGTAGTGTAAATTGTCGCGTTTTGTTGATTTGTAAAACCTGAGTCTTACTGTGATTTAGCGTTTGTGTATTTTCTACAAGCCATGTTCTTAGGTCATGAACTGCACTATTTGAAACCGAGCCAATGTTGCAAATAACATACTTTACTACCAAGCTAGTGTCGTCATCAAACTGAATTATTTTAGAATTACCCGTAATACTAGAGGGTATGTCATTTACATAAATAAGAAATGTGAGTGGCCCCAACACTGATCCCTGGCCGGCCGGAGTGGCCGAGCAGTTCTAGGTGCTACAGTCCGGAACCGCACGACCGCTACGGTCACAGGTTCGAATCCTGCCTCAGGCATGGATGTGTGTGATGTCCTTAGGTTAGTTAGGTTTAAGTAGTTCTAAGTTCTGGGGGACTGATGACCTCAGAAGTTAAGTCCCATAGTGCTCAGAGCCATTTGAACTATTTGAACTGATCCCTGGGGCACACCCCACGTCACCGAACCCCACTCAGACCCCATGTCCCAGCCACTGTCCGCATTGTGAATAATGACCTTATGCTGGCTGTTGCTAAGGAAAGAGGTGAACCAATTGTGCGCTACTCCCCGTATTCCGTAATGGTCCAACTTCTGGAGCAATATTTTGTCGTCAACACAAGAAAATGCCTTAGTTAAATCAGAAAATATGCTTAGTGTTCGAAACCTTTTGTTTATCCCATCGAGTACCACACAGAGAAGAATATAGCATTTTAAATTGTTAAACGATTTCTAAAGCCGAACTGTACATTTGGTAGCAAATTATTTGATATAAAATGATCAATTATCCTTACATACACAGCCTTTTGATCTACTTTAGTAAACACTGATGGAATAGAAATAGGTCTAAAATTGCCTACATTATTCTTTTCTCCATTTTTAAAAAGCAGCTTTACTACTGAGTACTTTAATCTTTCAGGAAACTGACCATTCCTAAAGTATAAATTACAAAACTGGCCCCGATCTTCCAAGGTCGACACGACCTATTAATCGCAGGTGGTGATTCGAACTGTGTACTTGCACCGAAAGACCAATTTCTTCGATATACTCTGTCCTCAGAACTACGAATGTTGCTACAGAGTCCGATTGTGCTTGACATTTACGAGCATGTCCATGGCCTCTGTCCTGGATACGCCCATACGACGAGTCATTCCGCTAGCTGTCTCGATCGAATATATGTTATGCAATCTTAACGCTGACGTCCTGGAAGTGGAGCTGTGACCTACAACCTATACAGACCATACAGCATTAATAGGTACAACCTCATGTCGGCGGCAGCAAGTGTAGCGTAGCCGCGATCCTTTAAATATGAGCGTCGCCTACCTGCGGGATCCAGCTTGCGGAGACGTCATTGAAGATGTTTGCAGATCTTGCGAGCAACGCCTTCGGTCGTATTCCACGATCCTAAGTTGGTGGATGGGTTGCGCCAAACCGGCGCTGCGCCGTGCAATGATGTCGTATGGTCCTGAGCAGGCGGTATGGCGACGTCAGACGATGGACTTCTATTTCACACTGCAACAGAAATGCGCTGAACTAGTTATATTTGCCCTGGCTAATCTATGTATCTACAGAGGGCAAGATCTGTAGTACTGGCAATGATGGTAGGCGACATTTCTCATTAATGTATCGTGTTTGGTTATTATTTAAACATTCATACATTTTACGCTGTCTTTTACAACACTCGACATAGCTTTCTCAATTGTATGGTAACTTTTCCATCCAGCTTCCGATGTAGAGTACGACATGTACGTCCCTCCAGAACGCCAACTTTTCAAACTAATATTGTCGGTGTTCTGCCAGCTGTTCTTTTCATCTGAATTAATTATTACTGGCGTGGACCTGTTAGATCCCTGAGTCGTTAAAAGACTAGATTCCATGTCAAAAGTGACTAGTGTGAACACCTATTTCCAGTTGTTCGTGTACTGACCTATTCAGTGTGCTTTTTTTTAGCACGCTACAAGCTCGGACAGCTGATCACGTTTGCCTTCCTAGCTATCACGTACCCGTGTTGCATCCTTCGATCTATTTGAACGCATTATACGGATTTAAACAGTATGCTCAACTTTAATTTCGTTACAAACAATTGGCACTGGTATAGCCGTGAATACACACGTCTACTGTAGCTGATGTTCTGTGAAAACGCAATCATACTTTCATTGGTTTTTCTTGTAAAGGTCGGAATAAGGGTAACCGTCAGTACTATCAACATTCAGACGTACTCATTATAAATCTTCTCTATTTTTCATACGAAAAATAAACTTATAAACTTGTTGAAGGGTTGAGAGCCACGCGCGTCTGCCTGCATGCTATAAATACTGCTGATCGATCGTTCCGGTTGCGAGGCAACCGAACCTCGGTATTCTGCTACATTTGCCTCCACGTGAGTGCCGACTCATGCGACTTGCAAGCAGAAATGACCAGACAATGCCTCCTACGTCCTTTATTTCTTCATGCTGACTTAGTTCTCCATAACTGCATCATAGACATCGTCCATACCGTGAACATTCAGTCGATTATTTGAGTGCAATGGCATATCAGTGCACTGTCGTGCAACATCGTTTTATTAGTTCGTTGCTACACCCTACAGATTTCATTTTCGAAACTAAATCAACTACGGGACTCTCCTGACATTGTAACGCTTTGTGTTGATGCGCCTTTAGGTAGTTGAGTTAGCGGGCGAGGCACTCCAAACTAGCGGTAGCTTTACCTGTCGATCCAGCCTGAGCTGTTGTGCTTTCAACTGTTTTCGCCAGCTAATTAAGATGAGCTACTGTATGTTTTTTGCCCTGCTTATCTGCGTTGCGGTTATTCCGCCTTTCTGAAACCACCCTTCGTCCTCCGGAATAGTGCTTGAACGGTTGATCAACCTGTTGTACACTCCACATCTGGTCGTGATAGTGGCTAATATGGATTTAACAATATTGAAAGAAGGAGAGATAGAGTTGCAGTAAGTTGCATATCACCTTTTGGCGTGTGAACCTCTAATAC
This sequence comes from Schistocerca piceifrons, assembly GCF_021461385.2. Lineage (NCBI taxonomy): Eukaryota > Metazoa > Arthropoda > Insecta > Orthoptera > Acrididae > Schistocerca > Schistocerca piceifrons. The sequence continues at coordinate 675,973,790 of NC_060149.1, forward strand.
AGCAGTCTGGATGGAGGGGGATCCTCTGTAAGTTGTGGAATTTAAATTAATAACTCACTAATGCTCTCGAACAGTTACGAGGTATTTTCGGTGGAGTACCACTTGACCACGCTAAGACAGCTTGGGTTACCGCAAGTGGAGCTGTGTTGAAGATATTATTTGGTACTCCTGATCAGGTTGGCGCTTTCCGCTGCTCCAAGGCCCTCCGTCAGGCTACATTATTTGCTACTCAGAATCATGAAATCCTTGTACTCCAGCATGTGGGGGTCACTCACACTGAAGACAACCTATTGGCCACTGCTAGACAAATTCGCAGTGTAGCTACTGAAATAATACTGCAATATAAGTAACTTAAAAATCCAATCCAGCGTGACTTAATCTGTGTACATGTGGAAGCAACTAAAGCCTTACATAGTTCGTTGCGTAAAACCGACGCAAAGCAGTTGCATGTCAACGCCACGCACGCTATCAATCGATTAGGACTACAACAGAATCTTAACCCTAAATTACTACCAGCCGAAACATTCTTCCAAACCTTAACAAATATTTCGTTTCATTTAGCAGCACTTATGCAGATGATCTACCGCATACGGGAATCAGCCTTGCCGTACTACTGCACTGATGCTAAGGTACAACTTTCACGATCCATGTTGTTGTTGTTGTTGTTGTGGTCTTCAGTCCTGATACTGGTTTGATGCAGCTCTCCATGCTACTCTATCCTGTGCAAGCTTTTTCATCTCCCAGTACCTACTGCAACCTACATCCTTCTGAATCTGCTTAGTGTATTCATCTCTTGGTCTCCCTCTACGATTTTTACCCTCCACGCTGCCCTCCAATACTAAATTGGTGATCCCTTGATGCCTCAGAACATGTCCTACCAACCGATCCCTTCTTCTGGTCAAGTTGTGCCACAAACTTCTCTTCTCCCCAATCCTATTCAATACTTCCTCATTAGTTATGTGATCTACCCATCTAATCTTCAGCATTCTTCTGTAGCACCACATTTCAAAAGCTTCTATTCTCTTCTTGTCCAAACTATTTATCGTCCACGTTTCACTTCCATACATGGCTACACTCCATACGAATACTTTCAGAAATGACTTCCTGACACTTAAATCAATACTGGATGTTAACAAATTTCTCTTCTTCAGAAACGCTTTCCTTGCCATTGCCAGCCTACATTTTATATCTTCTCTACTTCGACCATCATCAGTTATTTTGCTCCCCAAATAGCAAAACTCCTTTACTACTTTAAGTGCCTCATTTCCTAATCTAATTCCCTCAGCATCACTCGACTTAATTAGACTACATTCCATTATCCTTGTTTTGCTTTTGTTGATGTTCATCTTATATCCTCCTTTCAAGACACTGTCCATTCCATTCAACTGCTCTTCCAAGTCCTTTGCTGTCTCTGACAGAATTACAATGTCATCGGCGAACCTCAAAGTTTTTATTTCTTCTCCATGAATTTTAATACCTACTCCGAATTTTTCTTTTGTTTCCTTTACTGCTTGCTCAATATACAGATTGAACAACATCGGGGAGAGGCTACAAACCTGTCTTACTCCCTTCCCAACCACTGCTTCCCTTTCATGTCCCTCGACTCTTATAACTGCCATCTGGTTTCTGTACAAATTGTAAATAGCATTTCGCTCCCTGTATTTTACCCCTGCCACCTTTAGAATTTGAAAGAGAGTATTCCAGTCAACATTGTCAAAAGCTTTCTCTAAGTCTACAAATGCTAGAAACGTAGGTTTGCCTTTCCTTAATCTTTCTTCTAAAATAAGTCGTAAGGTCAGTATTGCCTCACGTGTTCCAGTGTTTCTACGGAATCCAAACTGATCTTCCCCGAGGTTGGCTTCTACTAGTTTTTCCATTCGTCTGTAAAGAATTCGTGTTAGTATTTTGCAGCTGTGACTTATTAAGCTGATAGTTCGGTAATTTTCACATCTGTCAACACCTGCTTTCTTTGGGATTGGAATTATTATATTCTTCTTGAAGTCTGAGGGTATTTCGCCTGTCTCATACATCTTCTTCACCAGATGGTAGAGTTTTGTCAGGACTGGCTCTCCCACGGCCGTCAGTAGTTCCAATGGAATATTGTCTACTCCGGGGGCTTTGTTTCGACTCAGGTCTTTCAGTGCTCTGTCAGACTCTTCACGCAGTATCATATCTCCCATTTCATCTTCATCCTCTTCCATTTCCATAATATTGTCCTCAAGTGCATCGCCCTTGTATAGACCCTCTATATACTCCTTCCACCTTTCTGCTTTCCCTTCTTTGCTTAGAACTGGGTTTCCATCTGAGCTCTTGATATTCATACAAGTCGTTCTCTTATTTCCAAAGGTCTCTTTAATTTTCCTGTAGGCGGTATCTATCTTACCCCTAGTGAGATAGGCCTCTACATCCTTACATTTGTCCTCTAGCCATCCCTGCTTAGCCATTTTGCACTTCCTGTCGATCTCATTTTTGAGACGTTTGTATTCCCTTTTGCCTGTTTCACTTACTGCATTTTTATATTTTCTCCTTTCATCAATTAAATTCAGTATTTCTTCTGTTACCCAAGGATTTCTACTAGCCCTCGTCTTTTTACCTACTTGATCCTCTGCTGCCTTCACTACTTCATCCCTCAAAGCTACCCATTCTTCTTCTACTGTATTTATTTCCCCCATTCCTGCCAATTGCTCCGTTATGCTCTCCCTGAATCTCTGTACAACCTCTGGTTCTTTTAGTTTATCCAGGTCCCATCTCCTTAAATTCCCACCTTTTTGCAGTTTCTTCAGTTTTAATCTACAGGTCATAACCAATAGATTGTGGTCAGAGTCCACATCTGCCCCTGGCAATGTCTTACAATTTAAAACCTGGTTCCTAAATCTCTGTCTTACCATTATATAATCTATCTGATACCTTTTAGTATCTCCAGGGTTCTTCCAGGTATACAACCTTCTTTCATGATTCTTAAACCAAGTGTTAGTTATGATTATGTTGTGCTCTGTGCAAAATTCTACCAGGCGGCTTCCTCTTTCATTTCTGTCCCCCAATCCATATTCACCTACTATGTTTCCTTCTCTCCCTTTTCCTACACTCGAATTCCAGTCACCCATGACTATTAAATTTTCGTCTCCCTTCACAATCTGAATAATTTCTTTTATTTCATCATACATTTCTTCAATTTCTTCGTCATCTGCAGAGCTAGTTGGCATATAAACTTGTACTACTGTAGTAGGTGTGGGCTTCGTATCTATCTTGGCCACAATAATGCGTTCACTATGCTGTTTGTAGTAGCTTACCCGCATTCCTATTTTCCTATTCATTATTAAACCTACTCCTGCATTACCCCTATTTGATTTTGTGTTTATAACCCTGTAGTCACCTGACCAGAAGTCTTGTTCCTCCTGCCACCGAACTTCACTAATTCCCACTATATCTAACTTCAACCTATCCATTTCCCTTTTTAAATTTTCTAACCTACCTGCCCGATTAAGGGATCTGACATTCCACGCTCCGATCCGTAGAACGCCAGTTTTCTTTCTCCTGATAACGACATCCTCTTGAGTAGTCCCCGCCCGGAGATCCGAATGGGGGACTATTTTACCTCCGGAATATTTTACCCAAGAGGACGCCATCATCATGTAATCATACAGTAAAGCTGCATGCCCTCGGGAAAAATTACGGCTGTAGTTTCCCCTTGCTTTCAGCCGTTCGCAGTACCGGCACGGCAAGGCCGTTTTGGTTATTGTTACAAGGCCAGATCAGTCAATCATCCAGACTGTTGCCCTTGCAACTACTGAAAAGGCTGCTGCCCCTCTTCAGGAACCACACGTTTGTCTGGCCTCTCAACAGATACCCCTCCGTTGTGGTTGCACCTACGGTACGGCTATCTGTATCGCTGAGGCACGCAAGCCTCCCCACCAACGGCAAGGTCCATGGTTCATGGGGGGGTCACGATCCATAGAGGTGTCAATTGCACGTATATTGCTCCAATTGCGAGTTTCATTGTTACTTCCTTTACTCTTTCCAATTCGCCTGGGCAGCTGCTTAGGAACAATGATTCACAAACAAAAGGCATCCTGATTATTAGTAAGGATCATCAAATACGCTCTCTCGTGTCTCTTACTGAGTTTCAACTGTGCATTCACACAAATTATTACACGTACCCTACTTTGTCACTCCGCACTAATGGTGCAGATTGTGAGATTTTGTTGTTTTTAAAGGAAACTAAAGCGTCTCCTTGTATTCTATTGTATTGTATGTTAACCGAGGACCTAGAAACGACGGAGAGGCTCCGTACCCGCCGCAGCCGCAGTGGTCCACAACGCCACGACGACTACCGCAGTCCACTTCACCCCTCCACCGCCCCACACCGAACCCAGGATTATTGTGCGGTTCGAAATGGTAGAGTAATGGTGGTGTACACGTACGTGGAGCACTTGTTTGCGCAGCAATCGCCGACATAGTGTAACTGAGGCGGAATAAGGGGAACCAGCCCGCATTCGCCGAGGCAGATGGAAAACCGCCTAAAAACCATCCACAGACTGGCCGGTTCACCGGACCTCGACACAAATCCACCGGGCGGATTCGTGCCGGGGACCAGGCGCTACTTCCCGCTCGGAAAGCCGTGCGTCAGACCGCACAGCTAACCGGGCGGGCAAGCATCTCCTTACTCCTCCACTATCGCCGCGATGCGTGAACCCTTATTCGTGTCTCCTGGGATCAGTTTACTGTACACAGTACCATGATCAACTGTGGTAGCATATCTCTGTTACAGTCGCCGGCCGAAGTGGCCGTGCGGTTAAAGGTGCTGCAGTCTGGAACCGCGAGACCGCTACGGTCGCAGGTTCGAATCCTGCCTCGGGCATGGATGTTTGTGATGTCCTTAGGTTAGTTAGGTTTAACTAGTTCTAAGTTCTAGTGGACTAATGACCTCAGCAGTTGAGTCCCATAGTGCTCAGAGCCATTTGAACCATTTTTGTTACAGTCATACATTTATGCCTCAAACTTGCAGGGTTCTCTAACTAACAGTGGTCTTTTATTCAACAGTTCTTATTATGATGTAATCACACCCACTGTTAGTTTATCTGCTCATGTATCTTTCACGCATAATGCTAGTGTTAAATGTTTTCTGCTGCATCTGCACGAAATACCGTTTGTGCTGCCACCATCTGACAGATTGCCTGCGCTGTTAAATAATTCGAAGGTCAGCGTTTTGCATATCCTTTGATGAACTACTAGCTAGAAGAAAAGGGCAAGTTACCCTTGATTGTGCCACCGCACACATCGCTGACTGAAATACACACGAATACTTGCGTCAAGTGGTTATCTCCAGCGTCGTACTTGTTCTACTAACTATAGTTGTCCTTGGACGTGTTATATAGATCATGTGAACCGAGGATATTGCGAACAATTGAAACGACAAAAGCCAGATGTCGGATGATTATTATACTTAAAGGCATTTTGGAACTCGGTGCTACTCAGGCGTGCCCTCCTTAATGACTAAGCATTAGGAGATTAACGTTTCTATGTATTAGTTTGTTTCCGTTGGATAATTTTTTCCTTTTTTGCAGTGTGTAATATGTGAGTGCAATATACACGCATCAAAAAATATTTTGCATCACCCCGGTTCCCAGAACTCCTGAAGATAGACGTTGACTGTGGATATTGTATCAAAGACACAGTCCCTTTGACTGTTCAGAGATGTCACTAAACCCGCCCAAAGATGTAAACAACCATGCATCAGCTGCGCCTATTAGACGGAAGGGGTCAGACAGCCGATGTCCCAGTCATTTCACCAGGAAGGAGGAACACGGCTCGTGTTGTCTGTAGTTCAACCATGCTTAGACGCTCAATACAGTGGTTCGATCGCGTCCGCTTTGTTACTTCGTGCCAGGAAGGGCTCTCAAAAAGGGAAGTGTCCAGGCTTGTCGGAGTGAACCAAAGCGATGTAGTTCGGACATGGAGGAGACACAGAGAGACAAGAACTGTTGATGACATGCCTCGTTCAGGCCGCCCAAGGGCTACTAGTGCAGTGGAAGACCGTTACCTATGGTTTATGGCTCGGATGAACCCTGACAGCAACGCCACCACGTTGAATAATGCTTTTTGTGCAGCCACAGGACGTCGCGTTACGACTCAAACTGTGCACAATAGTCTGCATGATGCACAACTTCACTCCTGACGTCCATGGCGAGGTCCATCTTGGCCACCAAGATACCATGCAGCGCGGTAAAGATGGGCCCAACAACATACCGAATAGACCGCTCAGGATTGGCATCACGTTCTCTTCACCGATGAGTGTCACATATGCTTTCAACCAGACAATCGTCGGAGAAGTGTTTGGAGGCAACCCATTCAGGCTGAACGCCTTAGACACACTGTCCAGCGGGTGCAGCAAGGTGGAGGTTCCTGCTGTTTTGCGGTGGCATTATGTGGGGCCGACGTACGCCGCTGGTGGTCATGGATGGCGCCGTAACGGCTGTACGATACGTGAATGTCACCCTCCGGCCGGTGGTGCAACCATATCGGCAGCATATTGGCGAGTCATTAGTCTTCATGGTCGACAATTCGTGCCCCCATCGTGCACATCTTGTGAATGACTTCCTTCAGGGTAAAAACATCGCTCGACTATAGTGGCCAGCATGTTCTCCAGACATCAACCCTATTCAACATGCCTGGGATAGATTGAAAAGGGCTGTTTATGGACGACGTGACTCACCAACCTCTCTGAGGGATCTACGCCGAATCACCATTGAGGAGTGGGACAGTCCGCACCACAGTGCTTTCATGAAGTTGTGGATAGTATGCCACAGCGAATATAGGCATGCATCAATGCAAAAGGAAGTGCTACTCGGTATTAGAAGTACCGGTGTGTACAGCAATCTGAACCACCACCTCTGAAGGTCTCGCTGTATGGTGGTACAACATGCAATGTGTGGTTTTCATGAGCAATAAAAAGGGCGGAAATGATGTTTATGTTGACCTCTATTCCAATTTTATGTACAGGTTCCCAGGTTCCGGAACTCTTGGAACCGAGGTGAAGCAAAACGTTTTCAGATATGGGTTTTTTAATTGGTCCAGTGTATCAGTTCATTCTGAATGAGTAATCAGTTGATAATTAATCTTTCAATAACTTATTGACTTTAGAAATTCCATATAGCAAACAATAGCGTTTACAGGAAAAAGTATTGAATTTTACCAGTTTTTTTCAGCTAACCCCCCTCTTCCCCCACACCTTTTGTGCTGAAATACCCCATGAGCCTTGGTTGATGTGCCTCTTCGATAAATGATACAGTCTCTCATAACCTGCGATACCAGACCGATGTATCAGCCAACCTTCTTCGGCAGCACATAAAGCTTTCGATAATGTTGTATCGAAAACATTCTTTGAAATTATGAAGGTAGCATGAATAAATTACACGTAGTGAAAAGGTATCTACAGCTTGCACAGAACCCAGACTGTAGTTGTAAGAACTGAGGGGTATTAAAAAGAAGCAGTAATTGAGCACGGGATGAGACAGGGTTGTAGCTGCCCCGATGATTCAGTATGTAATCCTATAATGAGATAGTAGGAAAGGGAACCAAGGAAAAATTATAAATGTAACTGAAATTCATAAGGAAGAAATATAAACTTCGCGGTTTGCCTGTGACATTGTAATTCCGTCACAGAGAGCGAAGGACTTTTAAGAGCAACTGAGTGGCATGGAGTCTAGAAAAGAGGCTATGAGATGAGCAACAACAAAAGCAAAACGATGACAATGGAATATAGTCCAATTACATGAGGTGATACCGAGGGAATTAGAGTAGCAAGTGAGACACTAAAAGTAGTTAACGAGTTTTGTTATTTGGTCAGAAGAGCAAATGCTGATAGCTGAAACTATACTGTCTGCCATCGGGTTCCCCTAAATGGCAGGCAGCACAGCATAACAGTCACGCTATGAGGGAAACAAACCAACAGCCAAACAGGCGAAGACATCAGGTAAACACGCCGAAGATTCCAGTCGATTAATAGGAACCTTTCCTTGTAGAGGTCCCCGCGACATATCCGGCCACGGATTCCTACACCGGGTTTCTATTGGCTCCATATCACTATACAGGCCCGGCCCGTCGAAGGCAGACCTGTCTTCGTCCGCTGCTAATGGCAACCGCTATAGCAGAGTTTCCGAGAAGATATCACCGAAGCCGCTGTACTGCACCGCCGATCGAAGTACCAGCCGACCGAGAGAAACCACATCTTCGGCTAGATCGACGGACGCCTACATCTATTGTACAGCCAGCTATTGTATTTAGAAGAATTTACGTTCAATAAACTGTTGGAAAATACAACAGAAACAGAGAGGATATAAAATGGAGACCAGCAATAACAAGAAAGTCATGTCTGAGAAGGATAAATTTATTAACACTGAATATAAATTTAAGTGCTGACAATTCTTTAGTGAAGGTATTTGTCTGGAGTGTAGCCTTACACGTAAGTGAAATGTGTACAATAAGCAGTTCAGACAAGAAGAGAGTAGAAGATTTTGAAATATGATTCTGCAACGATGTTGAAATTGGTGTGGGTCGATAGGACAACGAATGTGGAGGTACTGAATCTATTGTGAAATAAGGAAATTTGTTGATGAAGGGATTATTTGATAGGAAACATACTGAGGCCTCTAGGAATCATCAGTTGGTAATGGAAGGAAGGTAGCTATTCAGAGAGGGAGAGGCCTGCAAAGGATAGAAGTGTGTGGAGAGCTGGACCAAACCAGTCTTCGTAGCGAAGGGGGCAGCAAAGATTACGTAAGAAAAAGATGAAACAGTTACCCGGAGCCCAAAGGTGTATCGAGCAATTGGGGGAGCAGAACAGTTCATTTTCTTTAGGATATGAACAAATGAATGAAAAATAAAATTAATAGTTTAATATTTTTAGCTGTTGATACGTGCAGAGAAGATGCCACACTGCGGAGTATAGTACCTGAACGCTTGGCTTTGTTACCGACACATACAGTACATCTTATGATAAGACTCTCCATTGACAACAACATTTATTCGCTTAGATAACAAGAGTTTTTCGTAACCACAGTAAGTGAAGAAGAGACTGGCATTTATCTTGTCCAAGAGACGTCTGTCATCTCTTTCACTGGACACGAAGCGTCGAACTCACGCAGAATGAGCCCTTGGTTGTTTAAATAATGGTTACTATCGTCTGCAACATATAGCTAAAATTGATACTCCAGGAGAAGACCTTTGCACGTGTCTGCATCGTCCTTTGGCAGTCAGGTGACACAATGCTTGGCGAAATTCGCTGTTGCAAGCAGCTGTCAGAACAATTCGGAATTAATTCAGAATGTCGTCCGCACGTGGACAAATTAAAATTAGCGTCTCCGGCTGGATCGTATACAATTGCAGATCGAGAAAATATTTATATAGCAGTCCAGTAAGTTCACCTGTATTACACTCATATGGTTGTCCTGATAATTTCACACTATCAACGACTTTTAGACGTTACAACTGACGTTAATAAGTTCAATAGTCGAAAGGTGACTGTGGAATGAGAATGTCAATTTGTAGTACGGTTAACAAAGAAGAAAATCGTTGTAAACTTTGCGGCGTAGAAAAATTACCTAAAGGACTCTCCTGCTCTTAAGTTGTAGTGTGGGTTACCAAAGTGCCTGTCTATGGTTTAGCCTCTTAGCCTACTTGCTGAAATGAGAATAAAACACAGTTGGAAACTCCTGCAGTTACGCCGCACTGACCCGACGCGTGGCTATCCATCAGTTTTATTTATGGCTTGCCTCCACTTTCTGCCCAATACATGGAGCTCTCGGAGTCAGTCGAAGAGCTCGGATACGGAAGTTAATAAAGATGAGAATTGGTAACATAGCAAGAAATGTTTGGTAACTTTGTAATCTTTCACTTACTTCCGGATGTGCGCTGAACTATCTGTCTACATGCACTTGGTACTTTTCCTGATCGCGATGAAATACTGTTAATAATTGTCATTTAAAATACGACATTAACTAAGTGAAAGTCATTGTTTAAGCCCAAGACGGTCGTTCGGCGCCTAAGCTACTACTGCTCTCATCTTTCATCTTCCGAACGATCTACCTTACGCACCATGGTGGTAATGAGACAATACATACTGCAGCAGCGTGTTGTTATTACAGCTGCAATGCACTGGGCTTATGAGGCAATAGTTGCTTTAGACGTCGGTTCAAATCTCATTGGAAAAGCTTTGTGGTTTTTCATATTATTCTTTCGTTTTCTTTGTTCGGTCTACTAACGGAAAGAACGAAATGTTATGAGAAGCCCTGCAACATAAGCCCTCTCATCCTCATAGAATTACTTCACAAGAGAGGCTCTGAAAAGACTTGAAGAGATCATTAATAATAGAGATTTTTCGTCTAAATTACGGAAACATTTATTCACCGTACTCTGTCAGTTTCATTTCTTTAATGCACCATGCATATGAATTACATTAGCGGTCAGTTCCGGCCTTAGGTCATTTTCAAATATCTGCAATATAATGCCAAAAGTATAGTAAATAGGTAAGACACATTAGTGAACAACGTAACGCTTGCGTATTACGATTGTTGTTTAAATTCCTTAAATGGTACTGGTGATGTATGTTTCACAGTTAAAGATTTTGTTTGGTTCTGTGCGTGTAGAGACTAGAAAGCTACTGTCAGGAAGGTATTCGACTACATTACGTGTTCTGAAATCTGCGCTTGTAATCTGATTTGTAAGAGCAACTCTACATTTCTAACATTCGACATGGGTGTGTGTGGGAACGTAATTGTACCCATGTAATAAGAAATTTTTTTAAAATGTAACAGACACATTACCAATATCATGTAAGTACCTATTGGCTATAGGTTTGATGGTATAGTGCATATCTTTTTAAAATAGCCTAAGGCTTAAACTGGCCAGAAATGTAATTTATACGCATGGTGCGTTAAAGAAATAAATCTGACAGCCTACGGCGCTTAAAATGGTTGAGTCATTTAGACAATACATTGAGGCTGTTTACCCGTGCATTAAGAAATAGTAATTTTTCTTTTGTTCGTCAAAAAATGGCTCTGAGGACTATGGGACTTAACTTCTAAGGTCATCAGTCCCCTAGAACCTAGAACTACTTAAACCTAACTAACCTAAGGACGTCACACACATCCATGCCCGAGGCAGGATCCGTACATGCGACCGTAGCGGTCGCTCGGTTCCAGACTGTAGCGCCTAGAACCGCTCGGCCACACGGCCAGCGCAAGTTTTTTCGTCATTTAGGGAATCATAGTATCGGACAAAAGTTATGAAAACAATGAAACCATTGAATAACAATTTTTATAGTAAATGTGGAGACGAAAAGCGCATGGAATAGCGAAGTTGCACGCTCGTTCATACTTTCATTTTTGTGTATGTATATCAAGAGATATATATTTCTTACGAATACACATTTTGACAGCTTTGTGATATCAAACAATTTGTTTACCGAGTTTCCTTATGCCTCTACTTCCATCACCATGTTTCATATCGTGGAGGGAGTCCCGAAATGCGTTCTGTACAGTCAAGACCGTTTGCACCATTAGGCAAGATTAGGCGACCGCCTGGGGCGACATAATTTTTGAAGGCGGCAAAGGGCGGAGAAAATTAATTTCAAATCAAACAGCGTGGAGTTGAGCAAGTGAGGAGAAAAATGTAAAAGAGATAAAATTTAAAATACAAATTATTTTTCAAAAGCATACGGAACAGTTATTTACTATGTCTTCACTTACTAATGATTCATTAATTGATACCAAATTTAGTTGCAGTGGTATAGTCAGTTGAGTCCTAGTTTAAAATGTTCAGCACATTATTCCTATTTCAATTATTTTGGGAAATTTCAAATATTGAGGACAAAAAATAAAAATTGAGGACATTTATTGTTCTCAATCAGTTTAAAAAGGAGTTGATGACAAAGCATGAAACCTGAGGACTCTCCCCAGAAAATGAGAACGTGTGGTCACCTTAGTTTAATTATTAAAAATATAATAGCAGATTTGCAGTATTCTTCCGCGGGATGTTTGCGGTGGTGGAGGGGGAGGATATCGGAGAGAATGTTGGTAATAAAAATAGAGAGCTTCATTTTTCATTTCTCGTCTAGGGCGGAAAGAAACGTAGCAACAGCCCTGTGTATATGACACCAGACCGCACACATCAAACGTGCGTAATATATATTGCATCCTGTAGTCCGGGCTTGTTCGTTTTGGAGTCCATTCTCTTTATAAGGGGAGATACGATGCTCTGTCCTATTTTAATGTAAAGGTAGCCATCACGAAGACAAGTGTGACTGATTACGTCGAAACCAAGTACTACAGATGAGAAGATACCCTCTAGCAGCCAAAAACGGTTAGCACCGCTTGTTGCATTTCACAACTGCGACTTAAACAATGTGTTTTCCAGTTCTTTAATTACAACAAATTTTCGTTGTAATACAATGTAAGTATATAGCGCATTTGTATTTTCTGCTATGTTTTGATAACGGTGCTAGGTTATATGCTTCAAAAATCCTTACGCCATAAGCTGCACAAGCAATTGTCATATGAGTAACTTTGACACCTTTGTGTCGAAATTTTATGACTGTTGCTTTAGCAGTTGTTAAGTACTCACTCCCCGGCACTCGGCATCTCCAACCACAGAAGTTTTGATTATATATTGTCGAATACCTATAACGTTGAATTATATTAGTCAGAACGAGAGCAGCAGCGTAGACCGTATCCGTAAATTCCAAGCATTGTTGCGACATGTAAGGCACAACTGGGTGGTGGCCGAAGGCGGACTCAGGAGTATGAAGGCGTTCAGAAATAGAGATCTAGCCTAGAGCTCTGTCGTGAAAATTTTTTGCATCAGACTGCGATTAGTAGCGCGCCATAATATGAAATGATTATAATATTTAATTTAGACATATAATTTTAGTATACAGACAAAATGTACTGTAATTAGTGGACTGCAAAATGCTTCTTAGCGCTGTTTACCACCAGGCCACTACCACATACAGAACTGTATGACACTACCACATGACAACATTTCCTCTACAACTTCCGCATCCTACAGTGTGACCAATTTGTGTCAGCTGCTAGACGTAGACCGATAAAGGTGGTCACATTTATTGCCACCTAAGGAATTGGCTCTGTCTTAGCTCCTGCAGAGGTCTTTCAGCTGCCTGGTGTTTTTGTGAAAGACGGTACGCAAAGGTGTAATTACATTGACCACATCATACCATTTAGTAATATCAGGGTTCGTGGTTTTTAAAATGGCATATCGGTTGAAGTGGGAAATTTGTTATTTGTGGGTACTGTGTTCGAATCCTCTCAGTACTGCAATTTTTAATTGCCTGTAAACAATTAATTATTAATTTAGGAAGGCAAAGTAAGTTTTAGTGTTGAAAGCATTCGTGTATTGTATACATTTCTGCACGTTACTTAGAACGATCGCTGGAGGAAAGGAAGGGTAGATAATCTGAACCTACCTTTACTTCCGTATTGTAAATAGACCTCAGTTTGAGGATGAACTCTACCTTCAATTGGTTATCACTTCGAATGCTTTAGCACTACCATAATCTTAGTTGTTAAACATGGTTTTAACATATGATTTCAGCAGCTATAGAAACGCTGCTAGCCATAACTATTAGACAAAATATTTATGTACGAAATCTGTTATAGTGTAATAAGTCAACAGCGTATTTTACAGCTAGGAAGATCACTGCTCTCTAGTCTTCACTAAATCTGATTATTGAAACAAGTGTTCCACAGAATTAGAGTTTTTGGTTCTCGACTAAATTTAAGGCCGCTGATTCCGACGTGTGGTTTCCTACTGTGTAACATTTTTCTACATTGTTGAAGTGGACATTCAGTTTAAACTAATTCCCCAAGAATCTGGTCTTCTATCATGTGGAATGTTGGAATTTGAGTTTATTGCCAGTTGATCTATAGCAATGTTTTCATCCTTACACTAATTGAAATAAGTGGCGTCGACCTAGTAGAATCACTTTTCTGGAAGTAATGACCATGAATGTACTGCAAGACATTAACATCCTGTGCTTTCTGAATTGGCACCTGCATCAGTTTTAGTATTTTACAAGCGAAATAAATAAAGTAACTCAACGCGATTTCTATTATCACGTAACGTCTGCATCACAAATTTAATTTCGATGTGATCAATGACTAATTGGAGATGTCTGGAATTAACTTCATAGGTATTCCCGTGATATGGAAGGATATAAAGAATTGCCTGTTTAGGTCAATTGTCCCTATAAATGACCAAAAAATTTTAAATCTTCTAGCAAGCACACCTTTAGCAGCAGCCGAATGAAGAAAGTAAGGGTAGTATGCTGCAGTGGCTTTCTACGAAAGAGGATTTTTTTGAATTAGTGTAAATTTGTGAACCGTTTCGAACGAGAGCTATGGTGGCAGGAAGCGACTTTACATCCCACTGCCAAGAGACTAGCATAATTTGTGTGTCAGAAGCTCGCCAATAATTAAACGGCTAACAGAAAGCTGGTTTTTGTTCACCATATTTAATATGTAAGTTCTTTTCAGTGCTAGTATCAGAAATTAGCCGTAAAAAAATCGATTAGCGGTTAAAACCGCATATAAACTGATTTTGGCGCTTATTTCAGTATGATGCGAAATACCATCGCACTGTGTGATTTGCGGAGATATTGGACATGAGTAAGCGAGCAGCTGGTGAATGACGGTGCGATCGAACAAGATTAAAAAAGACCAGGAACTCAAAGTGTTGAACTGGACTGAAGCCACCTTCAGGGAGTCAGGACTCTCATACTGTGTGGAGCTTCTTCCGTCAGAACACAAAGCGAACTTCCATATTTTAGTTAACGGTCTGTTGGACTGATATTAGTTTGGTACGGGCCAGGTATGGGTTTTATTCCCACATGAAGCATCCATTTTTCACACGCACAAAAGGACCACCTCCATCTCTAGTAACGCCAAGTTAAAAACCCGTCGGATAGCACCGTGTTTTGGAACACAAATTAATCGCAGTGTCCCTTGCTAGCAACTGGGATAGAAACTGCCTCATTAGGCCACGAAAGGTGGGAGTCGTGACAGACAGAAACTAGTAAGCTCTCTTACAATAGAAATTTTATTTTGTGTAATAAACTAATCGTCATGTAATATCATAAGACACTTATTTCTTATTTTGCTTGACGTTGAGACGCGTTGCTCTCAGATTTGAATTGGTATCTAGCGAGATTTTATCCTCTAGGGACGACACATTTCCATAATTTCATTGTTTTCCCCAAATTTTCAAACGGGTGTATGGCTCCAGGAAAGACTAGTATGTTAGTTCGAATCCTGGCCCATCAGTAAAATACGGACCATTTCAATTCAAGTACTACCACAACCACATTTCCAGACAGGTAAAAAAATCGGTATTTAGCGTTTATTCGTGGCCAGAAAACGACATTGGTAGGTACCAACTTCGAATATCGGTCAGGCAAAAAGAGAAATAATTGTCATTTCAGGTTCAGACATCTTGCTTCTCGTCAAAAAATTAATTATATAACATCTAATCATGCTTGGTTAAGGATGTGGGCTCGAAAACAACTCTAACATTTGGAGATGGTCATGAATACAGAAAAATTATTATTTTTAATTCTCTGACCTGGAAAAGACGTGAACTTATTACAATACGTGTTTCTACTCCATATGTTAAGGTAACTCATAACAATGGATCCCAAATCATATGCCAGGTTACTCCAACATTTCTTCAGAATGGAAATATGATTGATTCACATTATGATGTTTCATTCATAGCAGATGTTCCAGCCTTATTTTTGGTTTCATACTTCATTAATGTTTCACCCTCAGGCACTCAACTCCTTTCAGATTCACTTTCCCAAATTAAACTTCACATTATCACATTTCAGTTTTAAAGATGCGTACACTTCGTTACTTGTGAATGAAGCTATATAAAATATCTACCGTAGTTACTTAACAGGGACAATAAGGGCTTAATAGGTTTAACAGTGCACCACAGAAGTTTTCGTCTTTTATTTTAATGCTCAAACTTGATAACTGGTACAAAAGATTACTTCGATATCTCTCATCTCTTTATGCCTAGTCAGCAATTATGATCGGTGCCATAATCGAGTGTCGCTTATACACGGAAGTTCCACTTAATTAGCAATGGCTATAGGTGTGATCCTGATCAAAATAATTAGTCATATTACTGAAAATTGAATCATGTGCAGAGTAGCTGCACCTGAACACCTTAGATATTTGCTTTTGTATGTCCTTCTTTGGGGCAGGAGGTCTAGGGGACTATACCCGTTCAGTATTGTAAGAAAATAAAACACCTAGAGCCGTCCTTATCTTGTAATTTATTGTGTAGCTACCAGTTTCGGCCCTTCAGTGCACCATCTTCAGGAATGTATACATAAAGAGTAATGCTAGCATTGCCAACTTATTAAGCATCCAACATAAAGATAGATTAAAAACACAATGGAAATCAAGGACAAGACTCTACAAGGGAATTTACAGTAATCATTTAGCAGAACGAACAGATACATCAATTGTCACATACCTAAAGTATACCATAACGAAGTTCCACTAATTACATTGTACAAGTATACTATACAGGGTGTAAATTTTAAGTTGACAAGACAGAATAACTCGAAACATAAGCTTCACACGAAAAAATGTGTAGAATCCAAAGTCGATTATTTTCGAGAGGGATATCTGCTGGTGCTAAAATTAGCCCGCCACCCCGGCCCCCTGGGGGTGGGGCGGGCGGCAACTTTAAAATTTAAAGTGGGAACCCCCATTTTTTTATTGCAGAATCAGATTCTACATAAAAAACTACGTACATTTTGTCTTAAACATTTGTTTTGATTCTTGGTAGTTGGAGCTGTAATTCAAGAAAATCCATTTTCTCATTTCTGCGTGGAAAATTGTTATGGATAGATAAAAAATACTTATTTATTTCGTAAATTTTGATTCGCTAAAACTAAAACTCTCCCTCTCTCTCCCCATAAGGTGCAGTTTGAGAGAGAGAGGAATCAGACCTTCAGAAATGTTGACCCAAATATAAATTTTTTTCCGCAGTTTCGAATAAGTTCTGTTTGTTTCGTGGTCGACATTAGTAAAACTAATTCCTCTCTGTCAAACCCCACGCAATGGGGAGAGAGGGAGAGTTTTAGTTTCAGCGAATCACAATTTACTAAGTAAATAAGTATTTTTTATTTACCCGTAACAGTTTTCCACTCAAAAATGAGAACATGGATTTTCTTGAATTACAGCGCCAACTACCAAGAATCAAAACAAATGCTTAATTCAAAATGTACGTATTTTTCTTATGTAGAATCTAATTCTGCAATAAAAAATGGGGGTTCCCATCTGAAATTTTAAAGTTGCCTCCCACACCAGCCCCAGGGGGCTGGGATGGCGGGCTGATTTTAGCACCAGCAGATATCCCCCTCGAAAATAATCAACTTTGTATTCTACATTTTTTTGTGTGAAGCTTATTTTTCGAGTTATTCTGGTTTGTCAACTTAAAATGTACACCCTGTATATTAATAACTTAATTAAAGAAGTATTCCATGATTTTTATCGGGCAGACCGACGATATATTGTCTGCACAACCATGAAATGAGCTACTAAACGACAAAATAACTGTAAAAAATAACAAATGTATAAAAGAGAGTAAATTCTTCGAAACAATTAAAAGGAAGAAACATTAAATGGTTCAAATGGCTCTGAGCACTATGCGACTTAACTTCTGAGGTCATCAGTCGCCTAGAACTTAGAACTAATTAAACCTAACTAACCTAAGGACATCACACACATCCATGCCCGAGGCAGGATTCGAACCTGCATGCGTAACGGTCACGCGGTTCCAGACTGAAGCGCCTTTAACCGCACGGCCACACCGGCCGGCGAAGAAACATTACTTCTGTGTTGTGTCGAAGTATGAAATGCTGAGTTGTAAACCGCTGAGGGGCATACTTATGTCATGTTTCCGTCCTTTTATAATTGTTATAGGATTGATTGGGTACGTGCCTCTTACCCACTCTTCATTGGTAGTTGACCCTTTCCATGATACAATTGTTACTGGACTTAGTTTAGGTAATCTGATCTAATAAAAGTTTTAAAATTACAATGAAATCCAGACCATCAGCTGCTTACAGGCGTCGATAAATATCAACGGGGACAGTTGAAAATGTGTGCCCCAACCGGGACTCTAACTCGGGATCTTCTGCTTACATGTCTTCATATAGACAAGACTTACCGGCCAAAGATCTTCATCAGTGCGGATGCACTCACATTGCTGAAACACTAACGGGAATCGGTAGATTGACTGTCGCGAGTAATGAGTATAATGGGCAAGGGCAATACAAATGTAGTGTGTGGACAATAAGCTGCAAGTGTGGGTCTCACAGGGAGTGTGCCAGAGACAAGTCTCTGCAGTCGCACTATTCTTCGTGTCTTCGATGACCAAGTCGGATAGAGCGTCTGCCATGTAAACAGGAGATACCGGGTTCGAGTTCCGGCCGGGGCACACATTTTCAACTGTCCCGTTGATATTTATCAACGCCTGTAAGCTGCTAATGGTCTGGATTTCATTGTAATTTTACAACTTTTATTAGTACTACTAAACCATAACTAATACAAATACCAACAAAACGTCACAAAATCTATTAGCTAAAACAAAAAATTCAAGCGGCCAATGGAACACTCAACGAAGTTAAAACAGTGAACTAAAATTTTACTTAAATATTTCACTAGAAACAATGAGAAACGTCAGCTGAAAGCTAAAGCACGAAATTTACTGAATGACTTCAACACACAGAAAACTATAAAAAACACAGCGAGCAAACGTTTCCAGAAGATTATTAAGTCGTTATTTCATCATAACAGCATGTAACACTGTTGAAAACTATTAAATTTAATGATTGTATAACAGTGCACAAATAACTTTGTGAGTGCTTAGCTTTATAACCGCTACAGCTGGAACCGCACTCCGCGAAAGATAAACACACTACTGAGGCGCGAGACTTGGATGGACGACGAAAACTCACTCACGAATAACCGACTACTCGACTCAATAAGACAGAGAGAAGTACTGACATTAATGAAAATTCAGTAATAAGTTACTTTTACAGCAAATATTAACACAAATAAACTGTAAAATAAGTAATTGAAGACTAAAACCTTATAATATATTGACAAGAAATTTCAACAGCAGTCCAGCACACGTTACTGTACTGTTGTACAGTAAAATATAAGGGTTTTGATGAAGTTTGTAAATTGTCCCAAACAGTCGATATTGTACGCTCTGTGGGAAATAGCGAGACAAAATTTATGTAAACTACTTGCTTCCTCCCTTCATTACAGTAGGGCGCTTATCAAAGTCCATAGCGATATGACAGATAGCGTAACTACTCGAGCATAATAACAGGGAGCGTTCAGGTATTAATTAACCTTAAATTACGAGACAGAATCTAACCAAAAGTAGTAGTACTACGCTTGTAGTGTAAGTAACGTTGTATCTTGTCTTATTCTGGACTTTAAATAAACTTCCGTCTTTCTTTTGCATGATGTTGTAATTCCCTTAGTTTTCCGTGGATTACTTTCTTCTGTAAATCGATCTTATTAATAAATTTTTGAAAGCTTCTTCAAATATTGACAGAAGTATACTATGGAATAATTTGAATTTGAGATTAACGTCTCTTGCTTTATAAACATCATCCCATACCACCTTTGCCAACTTAGTCTCAAGACATTGAGCTTCACTACTTTGTATGAACCTGCCTCAGAGCCGTGAGGTACTGTATTGTTTCTTTCTATAAACTGTGCAGAATGATAAGATAGTCCATTAACAACTGGATGCATATTAATTTTTTCAGCCAGAGCACTGCATATAAAAATGTTATTCTTCAGGATCCTTCTATCTCGATGCAGACGAGTTGAGAAATTAACTACCGAATTTAGATGGAAGGGCCCAAATATTGACTGTAGTTAATTTTTCCCGCCCACATCTTTCAAAAGATCTAGACTGGAATCTCTCCAAACAACTGTTTCTTCTTGTCTGACAGATAGCTCAGCAATGCATCTAGATTTCTCACAAACATCTGAAAGTTTCCTTGAGGGTATCTGTAGACTATTGCAGTTACTGGAGAAGGATTCTGCAGTAACAACTCACAAGCTCATCTTTCTAGGTTAAGATCTACTCAAAGACTGTTTCAATATTTTTTACTTTGTGGCAAGCTTTTACGTATGTTGCAACTCCTGTTTCTCCATGTTCACTCTGCGTGAAAATGCTATTAGTCTGATATTTATCTTGTCAATCCCTGTCGTTACATGGTGTTATACGCATTCGAGAAGCTCCTCTATGTTGTTTTTCAGCCCCAAAACATTCTGATGAAACGAATTAATACTAATTTTCTTGAAATTGTTATACAGATTATGATACCGTTCTGTTCTAATTTCTTTCAATATTGTCTATCTATAATATGACACCAACCTAAAAAAATGTGCCCTTCTGGCTCAAGAAATTAAGAGATTTTACCTTTTGGGCTTACTGCCTCCCTTACACTCTCTGCAAGACACTCAGCTAATCAGTCCTTCCTCCTCCTATTCTGGTGCAGGCCATGATTTGTGTATCTCCATCTGCCAACTGTAGCAACAGGTACAGAATAGATATGAAACTTTGTTTCAGTCAAAAGGTATCCACACAGCTCTTTGTTTACATGGCTGGCTGACAGCTGTGCCAACACAGGGCTAGTCATGGCGCATGGCACACAGGGTGTGCTGTCGTTGCTCCTATTTCCTCCAGGTCACCTTTAATACTGTATTCTAAACCGCTAGCCAGCCTGTTTCCTGCTCCCTCTACTGCAAGTACCTGATAGTCTTCATCAAAGCCTCTGCGCGAAGCCCAGATGTTCTCTGTCATCTGACTAAGCTTGGCACTAGGTCTCAAGATCCTTGTTTCCTGGTATCCTACACCTAGCTTTTCCTGTAGCATTTGGCCTGTACCACTCCCATGATTGCTACCTCGCACCAGGACGCTTTTCTTTCTGCTTGACTTTTATCTCGACCTAGCTTTCAAGTTGTTCCAATTTTGCTGCACTCTGTTTTACTCAAAACCTGGTTGAGACTCTTCTGTTACTTCAGATAAGAAGTCAAACTTATTGCTAACCGGAGTTTGAAATGTGACTTCTGAGGTTTTCTCCTTCTGGACATTATTTGTCACCTTTTACGAGCTCTCAGTTTCTCTTTCCCCTTCATCTCATCTAATTCAAAATTCGCAATTTTTAATTCTGTCTGAAGGATACAAATCTTCTTCACCTGTTCCACAATTCTCTTGTCTCAGCTGCATAGTCTACGTCTCTATAGGATAGCCTCACCTAATACTTTACTCCTTTCCTCACCACAATTTCCCCCACGAAACACCAAATTGCTGTCGTTGCACATTTCTCCCATACTAACTAATCCCCAGCCACATCGAAGCTTATCACAGATGATGTTACTTTTAGAATAAACCGAAAAACATTAACACACACTTAAAACGTAATAAAATAAGAATTATTGCGTACTTACCTTTCAAAGTGTAGTGCAGCTAAATTCTGGCGGTATGCCGATGTAAGACACAAGAATGTAAACATCACACAGATACTTACTGAACTGAATGAAAAATAAAAACCTCTATATTTTTAAACAATAATCTTAACAGAAAATATCAGGAAATTATGAAAAGGTATGTGATGGATCCAAACAACACTTCACTACTAACCGGCGGGCGGACGTTAACACTGAATGTAAACTCTCCACATCTGTTCACTGAACCTAAGTTTTAAATCGCAGAAGACACAAAACTAATATAAACCAGAAAATCAAAGTATTTTTGACGGCAATATTAAGTAGGCACTACAAGCAAATTCCCAAAAGCACGCAATCTATCGAACACAACGTACAGCGTTCCGCAAATGTTGGTGCTGATGCCATAGCGCTTAGAGAGTCGACAGTTCACCACAACTGCTAATTACCCACAGCAAGAGAACTCAGTTTATAAACGAATATTTCATCTATTTCATATATTACTTTGAACAAAGTCTTCTGTGAGGTTCTTCGTATTGCTACATTTTCAGGTTCGTACCAATGAGAGCTACATGAGTCTCGACTGTAAACAAGAGTGTAACCAGCTTGTTGCAAGAGAATGGTCAGTATTCACGGATATGACAGAAATGATCATTCGAAGCGAAAACGTTCAGTAAACATGGACTCTAAAAGCCATACTTTACAAATCATGAGCACTTATTAATCTCTGATGATGTGAAACAAATGAAAGAAGGGGTTAAGTCCATTTTATTTTCCAGGAGAACAGTTTGAAAGTTTAAGACGTTACAGTTTCACTGGTTATTGAAATATGCATTTGTAATTTATACAGTACATTCAACGACCTTTCCTTTGGGATTCCTTAAAAGCGGAAAAAAATATTATTAAAAATTGGACCCTGATTGTCTTTTTATCCGAATGTCTATTTTTTAATTTCTTTGTGTAATGCACTAATTAGAATTTATAAGTCAGAATGTAATGTGATATTGGGATGATACTTCACTATAAAACTTCCCTGCAACTCCCTTGACAAAGGTCTATTCATCTTTGAGTCTAGTCATTAATGTACAAGATGTTCATAACTAATCAGGTAGTAGTGGGGAGTTGGGGTTACTAGAACGCTTTTGATACCAAATTTAAATGCAAATTAATTAAATTGATCAATTAATCACCCCTGCCCCCACCCATCCCCGCCCACTCCCGTCCCCGACCACGTCGACCACCCGCCCCTGGATGACGTCACGTGGTTTTCTCAGCCTTCACGTGTGCCCAAACCCCCTTCTCCCCCTCAACCTCCCCAACATCCCCCTCCCCCAACCTACCCTGTTGGTGGGAATTTCGAATTTTGCTGTACAAATCAATTGTTGGTTCAGAGGGCATGATATTAACAGAAATTGTTGATGGAAATTGTTTATAAAACGGGAATAACTGGTAGAAATCGGAAAAAAAACAATTCAGAGAACGGTAAGTCTGACAATTATGCTCTGAGAAGAACATAATTTGCATTTCGTACGACATGGGTACTCTTGGTTAACTTCCGATCGCTTCTCGGTTCGTATGGTGCGATTGCAAAGTCATTAAGACAATCCACAGTGCACTGCGGGGCTCGCACATTATCACCATCGACTTGTGTAGGGACTTCGCCATTGTAGCTTCCACACCACCAGCCCCCCACCCCTCCACCCAGCATCAAGTAGCAGCAATCGCCTAACCTTGCCGGCTCGGGCCAGCCGGAGCAGGGCAGCTTTCATGAGGCGGCCTCGTGCAAAATTGCCAGACCGGCCTATCCCAGGCCTCGTGACCTGCTGCAGACCTTTTGACATGAAAGGCGCTGCCCTACGTTGGCTCTTAACTCTCAGGAGGCCTAAAACCACCACGTGTCCGGCTGTCTACTGATGACCACTTGTCTGCCTCCGCCAGGGGAGCGGCAGCCAGCAGCTGGAATCTGTGTACAATCCTGCTCTCAAGGTGCGCTTTGTTGTCATTAACGCCTACAATAGAGTTGTTTTCGAAGGTTAGCGTCTTCGCCCACGGCTCTGTCCTAAGGATGGTTCAAATGGCTCTAAGCACTATGACGCTCAACATCTGAGGTCATCAGTCCCCTAGACTTAGAACTACTTAAACCTAACTAACCTAAGGACATCACACACATCCATGCCAGAGGCAGGATTCGAACCTGTGACCGTAGCAGCCGCGCGGTTCCAGACTGAAGCGCCTAGAACCGCTCTGCCACAACGTCCGGCTGTCCTAAGGAAAATAGCAACATGTATTTCGAGGGAAGCAGCTGGCATTGTGCGTGCCAGACTATCCATCTGTCTCAGAAGGAACAAAGAGTGTTTTTATAAAGCTAGCAACTGCATCTAATGTTCCATCCACTTGCCGGCAAACACAGGATGTTTGTATCAGATCTTTTTTTCCTCCCACCACAGATGTGATATTTTCCTCAAACAGCTGCAAAAAACCTGCTTGAAGAAAAAAAGAAGGCTAATTATAACTTGCTGGTATTTCTTTCTGAATTCCTATTGGTCCTCTACAAAATAGAGGGTGGAGTCTGAGGCTATATAAAGCCCAACCCCCACCACAATTATTATCAGTCTTTGACAGTGAATAGTTCTGTCGGTGTGACTCCTGCACCATGAAACGCTCAGCCAGCAGTGATGGCAGCGGCAGTGGTGGTGGGAAACAGCCAAACTTGAGTCAATTACACGTAGGTGTTTATAAAAAAAAAATTATGAGTTGAAATTGAGGTAGTTATAAAATTTCGTAGCAAAGTACTCAAAATTTTTTGAGATTGTGATACATTTTCGTAACAAGTGGTTATAAAAATTCTTTTTTTCTTACTATTACAATATTAATTCCCGAAATTTTGATAGAATTAGAACGCCAGCTGGAAGCTGAAAGTCTGCACCATGCTGAACAAGTTGTGCTACCATCATGTAAATACATCTCAAAATTCTGTGTGTGAGAGTTACATGTTCAGAAATCGTCTCTTAACGTGTTCAAATCGTTACAAGTGCTTATAACATTTCTACTATTGTTTTACCATTAGAGCAGCAGCAACTGAAGCTGAAAGTTCCCATCAAGTGAAAGACCTTGTGCTGCCTTCATGTGAGTACATCTCCAAATTCTGTGTGGTAGTTTACATGTTCAGAAAACAGCTCTTTCATTCAGATCGTAACAAGTGTTTATAAAACCCTTGATCTCGCTGTTGCAACATTAGAGCAGCAGCTGATGGACATGGAGCTGTTGCTGCTGGAGTCTGAAATGCAGCCCAAAAGTAAGTACAGTTGTAATGTATCGCCGTTGTACTCTTTTTTCATCAGATACAGTTGTGTGAGGTATATAGAAATCATTTTTGTAGATTTTCCTACTGCTCAAGTGGAAAATAAGATTCCTGTAGGGGCACGCGTGGACAATGATGACCTACAGTCATCACTTCCATCTGGTACGAACTTTTACTTACTTATTTAAATTTTTTTGTTTTAGTTTCTAATAATCAATATCTCTTCCGTGAGATGAATCGATGGCTCCACAACAACAATTCCGGCGAGGATGAGATGCTTGAGTGGAAACTTGAGATGGTAGCTGCTGAAAGACAGTGCGATCTCTCCTTTCTGGAGCAAGAGATGGAGACATGTTACTGGTCATTAAAACTGCTACATCAAGAAGAAATGCAGATGATAAACGGGTATTCATTGGACAAATATATTATACTAGAACTGACATGTGATTACATTTTCACGCAATTTGGGTGCATAGATCTTGAGAAATCAGTATCCAGAACAACCACCTCTGGTCGTAATAACGGCCTTGATACGCCTGGGCGTTGAGTCAAACAGAGCTTGGATAGCGTGTACAGGTACAGCTGCCCATGCAGCTTCAACACAATACCACAGTTCATCAAGAGTAGTGATTGGCGTATTGTGACGAGCCAGGTGCTCGGCCACCATTGACTAGACGTTTTCAGTTGGTGAGAGATCTGGAGAATGTGCTGGCCAGGGCAGCAGTCGAACGTTTTCTGTATCCAGAAAGGCCCGCACAGGACCGGCAACATGCGATCGTGCATTATCCTGCTGAAATGTAGGGTTTCGCAGGGATCGAATGAAGGGTAAATGTTCAAATGTGTGTGAAATCTTACGGGACTCAACTGCTAAGGTCATCAGTCCCCAAGCTTACACACTAATTAAAGTAAATTATCCTAAGGACAAACACACACACCCATGCCCGAGGGAGGGCTCGAACCTCCGCTGGTACCAGCCGCACAGTCCGTGACTGCAGCGCCCTAGACCGCACCGCTAATCCCGCGCGGCGAATGAAGGGTAGAACCACGGGTCGTAACACATCTGAAATGTAACGTCCACTGTTGAAAGTGCCGTGAACGAGACGTGTAACCAATGGCACCCCATACGCCAGTATGGCGATGACGAATACACGCTCCCAACGTGCGTTCACCGCGACGTCGTCAAACACAAATGCGACCACCATGATGCTGTAAACAGAACCTGGAGTCACCTGAAAAAATGACGTTTTGCCATACGTGCACCCAGGTTCGTCTTTGAGTACACCATCGCAGGCGCTCCTGTCTCGCCGGCCAGTGTGGCCGAGCGGTTCTAGGCACTTCAGTCTGGAACCGCGCACCACTACGGTCGCAGGTTCGAATGCTGCCTTGGGCATGGATGTGTGTGACGTCCTTAGGTTAGTTAGGTTTAAGTAGTTCTAAGTTCTAGGGGACTGATGACCTCAGATGTTAAGCCCCATAGTGCTGAGAGCCATTTGAACCATTTGAAGCTCCTGTCTGTGATGCAGCGTCAAAAGTAACCGCAGCCATGGTCTCCGAGCTGATAGTCCATGCTACTGCAAACGTCGTGGAATTGTTGGTGCAGATGGTTGCTGTCTTATAAACGTCCCCATCTGTTGACTCAGGGATCGAGACGTGGCTGCACGTTCCGTTACAGCCATGCGGATAAGATGCCTGTCATCTCGACTGCTAGTGATACGAGGCCGTTGGGATCCAGCACGGCGTTCCGCATTACCCTCCTGAACCCACCGATTCCATATTCTGCTCACAGTCATTGGATCTCAACCAACGCGAGCAGCAATGTCGCGATACAATAAACCGCAATCGCGATTGGCTACAATCCGACCTTTATCAAAGTCGGAAACGTGATGGTACGCATTTCTCCTCCTTACACGAGGCATCACAACAACGTTTCACCAGGCAACGCCGGTCAACTGCTGCTTGTGCATGAGAAA
This sequence comes from Schistocerca piceifrons, assembly GCF_021461385.2. Classification (NCBI taxonomy): domain Eukaryota; kingdom Metazoa; phylum Arthropoda; class Insecta; order Orthoptera; family Acrididae; genus Schistocerca; species Schistocerca piceifrons. Next base: position 676,000,624 of record NC_060149.1, read on the forward strand.
TCGGTTGGAAACTTTCCTCATGTCAGCACGTTGTAGGTGTCACACCAGTGCCAACCTTGTTTGAATGCTCTGAAAAGCTAATCATTTGCGTATCACAGCATCTTCTTCCTGTCGGTTAAATTTCGCGTCTGTAGCACGTCATCTTCGTGGTGTAGCAATTTTAATTGCCAGTAGTGTATTTGAGTGGGTGGGAGAGCTGCTCAATCCTGGGACACAGAGTGTGAAAGGTGATTATGATGTGACCATCATCGTTTAAGAATATAATTATTATTCAGGAATGCTGATTTAACTACACTCCTGGAAATGGAAAAAAGAACACATTGACACCGGTGTGTCAGACCCACCATACTTGCTCCGGACACTGCGAGAGGGCTGTACAAGCAATGATCACACGCACGGCACAGCGGACACACCAGGAACCGCGGTGTTGGCCGTCGAATGGCGCTAGCTGCGCAGCATTTGTGCACCGCCGCCGTCAGTGTCAGCCAGTTTTCCGTGGCATACGGAGCTCCATCGCAGACCGGCAAGGGAACTTGCTGTTCCAACAGGACAATGCACGTCCGCATGTATCCCGTGCCACCCAACGTGCTCTAGAAGGTGTAAGTCAACTACCCTGGCCAGCAAGATCTCCAGATCTGTCCCCCATTGAGCATGTTTGGGACTGGATGAAGCGTCGTCTCACGCGGTCTGCACGTCCAGCACGAACGCTGGTCCAACTGAGGCGCCAGGTGGAAATGGCATGGCAAGCCGTTCCACAGGACTACATCCAGCATCTCTACGATCGTCTCCATGGGAGAATAGCAGCCTGCATTGCTGCGAAAGGTGGATATACACTGTACTAGTGCCGACATTGTGCATGCTCTGTTGCCTGTGTCTATGTGCCTGTGGTTCTGTCAGTGTGATCATGTGATGTATCTGACCCCAGGAATGTGTCAATAAAGTTTCCCCTTCCTGGGACAATGAATTCACGGTGTTCTTATTTCAATTTCCAGGAGTGTAGATGTCGTTGTTTATTTACAGCATATATTTAAAAAAGTTCTAGAGCATTGTGCTTAATTTTTTCCCGTTATTCGTATGTTACAGAGGTGACACCAACACCGCCACGACATGAGCTTGCTGTGGCACGTGCTCCTAGAGCGGTGGTTGTAGGGGCGGGTGTCAAACACACACCTGAGTGGCGTGCACCATCGTGGAAAGCGCCGCTCCTTGCCGCGCGAGAAGCAGCCGCGGCTGTTGCAGTGTATACCCCCAAACCATCGCGTACCATCAGGTGTCTGTGGATAATTCAGTCAGAGTAACGATCTCCCAATCCCCAGGCTGACGATGGTGGAGGCTCCAGTATGCAGGAGCATCAAGGAGCGCCCTCACCGCAGCCTGGGTGCCCGCAGGAGGTCATCGCCACCGCCTCCTAGTACTCACGCTCTGGCTGCTCACCCTCGCCGGCAACGAAAGTTGTGTGTGTCTCGGCACATACCCTTTTCCCCCGGGGGCGCCTCATCCCTAGCGCCCTCGTCCTCTAGCTGGACGCAGTCGTTACTTAGCTGTAGTATTAATGATAACGAAGCTGTTGCTAGCGGTAGTGCTCCGTCTCGTCCTGAATTTGAAGGACATCAGCTTATTGGCGTCATGACCCCTCTAGAATACTCGACGGTTGGTAGGGCCTTTGAGGGGCGTATCTCATTTAGTAGAACTGAGCATCCGGCAGAGGGTATCGTGACCCAGTGATGCTGCGTTCCTTTTGGCTATTACCAATTTCATGCGCCTCTGTTGTTATCATTGTGTTATGTGGGGGGGGGGGGGGGGTGCACTTGGGCTTTCCATCCAGTAGAACCAGGGTTCAAGTCCCGGAAAGGGGACTGCCAATTTTAATTTCTCGTCAGTTCCTGGGTGGGGGGTGGGGTGGAATGTCGACACAGCCCTGAGACAAAGAAATTCCCACCAAAATTCGAAATTCCCGCCAAAATTCGAAATTCCTACCAATAGGGTAGGTTGGGGAAGGGGGTGGGTGGACAGTGGGGAGGGGGAGGAGGGGGCTGGGGCACGCGTGCAGGCTGAGAAAAACACGTGACGTGGGGGTTGGGGTAGGCATCGTTGGCGTCGGGGGTGGAGGGGGGCAGGGGTGATCAATTGATCAATTTAATTAATTTTCATATCAATTTGATATCAAATTTGCGCTGATGCCCACAACTCCGTACTACTTAATGTTTATCAATATGCTGTTTTTATTTTCATTGAACTCATGTAAATTATAATGATTAATATGCCCATGTCTCAACTATTGTATCTTTAAATTACCTGGCATACAACTACCAACAATTATTCAATAAATGGTTACAACACATACATTAAAAATGTATTTAATGGTTCGTAATTTCAGTTATCAGTGTAAGTCACAGTTTTGATAACCCACAGTCTTCATTTCTCACTTTTTACTTATTACAAACAAATATCACAAAATGAGTTTGTAAATTCATTGCCGGAAAGAAGTATTTGTATAGCACTCGGGCCCCTGTGTAACAGAGCACCTTCACTTCTTGCAGATCACGATACTTTTCCTTGGCGATAGGGAGCAGTCCTGAAACATTGGACATGCGACCTCTTATTAGCGTGGTATCTCAATAGGTTTGTTATAATAAAGCAGGACCTGCTATTTCACACACTGATATGATCTAGTTTCGTTTAATTACTGTGACTTAAGTTTTTACCAGCCTCTCCCCGTAACAGGGTGAAAAGAAAAAAAACTCTCATTCTGCAAGTTCTAGTTCCTCTTCCATTCGTACAGCAGGAGCAGTAACAACTGATGGGATCCAAGATCCATTGCAAGTGTCACGATGTATGATAAACCTTGGGTGGTAACGTTCTACCTTCATCTCCTTAAGGATACAGGGTACTTTTCCGGCTCTATATTATGTAAAAATCAACATCTAATTCTTTCAGGCCCTGATTATAATTATGTTTTGCAGATTTTTTGTTGATATCAGGTAATGCAGCACACTTTCTAAACAAATTAGAAGTATTTTGAACCTTCTTAGGGTTATTACAAAAATTACAAAGAAATTTATGCAATTTTTTCCCCAAAATTCTTCCTCAAATTGAGGAACCATTTAATCCAATGTTATACATTTGAAGGAGACCAAATTTTCACCAGGTATGCATGACATGATGGCTGAGGTACTAGATCTATTTAATTCCATATATTATGTATATTACAAGGATAAAAAATATCACATCTTACATTTTAATATTTATAATTTTTTCCTAATAAAATTTTATTTTTCTGTAATTTAGTTGATTCTGCAGTAAAGCTTAGGTCTACTACGTAAGTATGGACTATTGCAAGTTACAGAAAAAAATTAGAGCAATGCTTAATAAACTTTAGGAAATAGTTGGACCTGAATTCTGAAAAATACATCTTGCTGGAAATTGGGAATGAGGACATGAGTCTGATTAAACTGTGCCTCAGAACATTCCTGCAGCATACTCTTCATCCTGCAGGATTTCTTCATCTTCAAGCTTCCTCTTGGCATTCTTTTTAGCACTTCTTGCTTCTTTGGTAACTTGAAGAGCGAATCTTTTAGCTTCATGCACTCATTGTCTGTCACATGCAAGCAATTGATGTATCTTAGAGCCACATTTTATGCCTAAACTTCTCAGGATTTCCAACCTTCCTATCACTCCATCATTGAAACATATCACTGCATATAGTACAACAACTTTTAAAGTATTTAGTCCAACAAAAATGTTATTGGGTAATGTTTCCCATATAAATGGTTGAAACATTCATTTGTATTCTGAGTGCCCACATGAAGACATTTACTAAGCAAAACAGAGTTACTCAGGTCTCTAGAGATTGGTTTTATTTCGTTTATAACAGTCTCAGGAAGAGAATGCTTATGATGGTATATTTGACCACTTTCTTTTGCGTTTTGGTAAGCACACCAAGAATCTGCTCCTTTAGGGCAAAGTCCGTGAACAGGATGGTCATCTGTGGACAACTTATGACAGTAGGTGGCCCATACAGCTTTTCTCATTCCTGTAACATCATTCAGAGGTGTAGTTCGTCTAATGACCAGTCCATAATAACTCTGAAGAAGGTCTATTTCAGTTTCTGTCGATCTGCCTTGGCCAGACAGATATTTTACATTAGATAGCAACTTTCCTTTCATTTCTCTTTGTAGATTCGTCAGTCCAGCACCCATCCTCTTTAGCACACGACCACAACACGCCAGTTTTCTTACCAAGGCATCACAATGAACATTAAACTCATTAATTTTATTAAAAGCCTTAGAGTCCCCATCGCCTAGGTACTTCGTATAACTAACGTTACAAACGGGCACTGACCTCTGAAATATTTTTAGAGCTCCATCACACTCCACACTTCCACTGTAATCATCATAATTCTTAGATCACTGATGTTCAATATGTCCTTCAGTGTTACCATCGTAGGTGCGGCAGTACTTAGATAAGCGCTCAACATCAACAACTTTTCCATTTTCCACAGAAGTAGCACTTACAACACCATTCATGGAACGATGTCCAAGATGTTGCCATGTCCCATCAAGTGCAACAGCAGTGTCCCAGGTTCCACTAATAGTTAGTTTGTTCTACTGCACGTTTCATAGCTGCTTTAGACACAACCGTCAAGGCAATTAAAAATAGTTTTATGCGTTTGCGGAACCTACTAAGACGAGGAGGAAGTTCCACCAACCACTAAACGTTTGAGCAGACTTTTTTCCTTTTCCTATTGCACGCATAGCATATACTAACTTCAAATTTACATCATATGAATTATGCACAATATTCGAAGTCATTTACTAGGTAGATCTATTGCAGAATCTACACAGAACAGTTAATTTTGACGGTAAACCTTTCCTGTTACTTTGTTGTTCATTTATTTCCAGACCGCCTACTCCGTCACATTGTTTACATTTCGCCACTTCCTTTATCAAGGAAGATAAGAGGCCCACATCAACAGCAACAAGTCCACTATAAACAGCGTCATTGTTAACACAAAAGTTTGAATCACCAGGAGGCATGCCATGTAGGAGTTTCTTCCCTGAAGAACTGATACACAGGTTCCTTTCAACCTAGCTTTGTTTGTGAACTGTTTACCACGGAATTTCATTTTAATTGAATTTTTTGATGCGTGGCATAGTTCGTATTTATTGCACACTGAAGGATATGTAGCACTTGGGCGACAAACATTCAGTAACACATGAACAAACTGCTTCAGCGAAACAACAGTAAATACTATCAAAGATAATCATTTACAGACACTAGAAATCTGCACTGTTGCCAACATATACAATGTATCATACGTATAATCGCTGAAACAGAAAGGTCACCGTTCTTTTCGAAATAATACTGGTTTATGTAACAGAAGTGAAGGGGGTATGGCAGCATACATGACTGTAACTTTAAAATTTGGTATATATAGATAATTTTTAATTTGAAATACTATAATTTATATGTCAATGTAATCAGGAAAGACTACAGAATTTAATGCTGTAATAAAAAATTTCGATTTTTCCACGATTTGTAACTACCCTGTATACTTAACAAATCAACACAGCTCAGAAATCCGCACCTGCCGGACTTCACCCTTTCGGTCCGTGTACTGGACGTACTTGGCCCGTTTCTTCATGACAATACCCATCACATTCATTTAAGTTCACCCAACTGAAAGTACATCTGATGAACTTCATAATCATACCACTGACTCATTTTCGTGAGATTTGGACTTAAACCCTTCCTTCCGTGTAGTCTTCAAATCACTTCAGTGGCAAGTTCTTTGCTTTCCAAATTTTTGGAGGAGATGTTATAGACAATACAAGAACAAAAATTGTCTAATATATATGTGTTCTAAATTCCATATCCTCAGAGCTAGGAGCACTTGTTCAGTGGAACAGGTGTGTTTCACTTAGCTTGTAAGGTATGCACTTTAGAGTCCATTTTCACCAGTGAACTTTGATTTTAGTCCATTAAATTTCGGGCGTGCAGCCGCGCCGAGCGCGGCTTTATGTATTGTCCACAGCGGTGGTATGCGCCTGCGAGTCACAGACGCTGGTCGGCGCTTGGCACCTTGTCGTCAGTCTTGCGACTCACTCTGAGGATGGTCGGACAATACGCTGCCGAAATATCAGTGGAAGATATTTTATTTGCGCTGCTGCAAGCCCGAAAACTATTCATTACCCCGCGAAAAGTTGAAAATGCACATCTTTGTTTTTGTTTGGTCTGTAACACCTCGTCCCAAAATATGGAAAGCAAAGAAATTGCAGTTGAAGAGATATGTTTCACAGCATCAAAGATTAATAAGTGCACATAACCCTTAAAGTATGTATTTTAAAGCCCACGTTTATTTCACAAAATATGGAAGGCAAAGTGCTTGCAGTGTAAGAGATTTGTTTCACAGTATCTCTTAAGGTACGCCCTATGTTTACGAGACTATTTTGCTTCGAATGATCATTTCTGTCATATCCCTGAATATTGACAATTCCTTCTGGGACACCCTGTATTTGGTTACCTGTTGTTTATTTTGAGACAGTGTTTTCTTGTGACCATACGATGGTTAGCTTGCATGGCATCTGAGTTTTGGCATACACGGGGTGCCCCAGAAATGTTACGACAGACTTCGAGGGGTAGCAGAACCTGTCTTCAGGAACAAATCGAGGAGAGATACCCGTGTCCGGAAACGTCATCAAACGACCCTACAGAGCATCGAAGCTATAGGCGTTAGTGTCTCCTACTAGGCCACCCTTACAGCAAAACATCTGAATTTTTACGCTGACGAACTGTTGGCGGAACATTTCACACTATCATTTGCTATTAGTGATCGCTACTAATTGACACCATATCCAGTGGAGAAGCAATTTTTTTCCGTTTCATCTCCCCTTAAAGGGTGCAAATTCAACTAAGTACTTAAGAATTACAATTACGAACGAATGAAATTGAAATTATCACACAAATAACGTTATGGCGAAGGCAAACCAAAGACTCCGTTTTATTGGCAGAACACTTAGAAAATTCAACAGGTCTCTTACACTACGATTGTCCTACCTCTGATAGAGCATTTCTATGCGGTATGGGATCCCTACCAGACAGGGTTGACGGAGGACATCGAAAAAGTCCGAAGATAAGCAGCTCGTTTGTTGTATTATCGGGGAATAGGGGAGAGAGTGCCAAGGATATTTTACGCGATCTGGAGTGGTAGTCATTGAAACAAAGGTGTTTTTCGTTGTGGCGAGATCTTTTCACGAAATTTCTATCAGTAATTTTTCCCTCTGAAAAGCATTTTATTGTCGCCAACCTACATAAGGAGAATTGATCATCGTAATGTAATAATAGAAATCAAAGCTCGTACAGAAAGATTTAAATGTTCATTTTTCCCTCGCGCTGTTAGAGAGTGGAACGGTAAAGAAATAGTCTTATGGTGGATCTCTGAACCCTCTGCCAGGCACTTAAGTGTGAACTGCGGCGTAATCATCTTAATGTAGAGGTAGATGTAGACGTTCACTTTTTGGTTTTCAATGAACACTTTGGGCGACCACAAAGACAGCGTCACTGTAATCATTTCAGCTTATGCCGTCTGATCAAATCGTTGCAAACGGATGGAGATTGTTCTGAAAAGACGAACGAAATGGCAGAAATGAAGTATTATAAATCGGGTTCAGAGTTGCTTAACGTTTCTCGTTTTTCACAGTGGCTTTAAGCAGCAAATGCGATGATGGTAGCAGAAACAAACCTTCTACATGTACGTCGTATAAGTTAGGTGGCGTATGAGACTCAAAAAAACACAGCATCCTATGTGAAGTGGTTCTGGTTACAATTGTGACCGTAATCATTAGCGTACAGAAGGAAATCAGAACTATCGGTCAGTGATCGAATTTCTCTGTTACAGCCGGAGTTTAATTAAAGTCGTATTAGCGTGATCCTTTGACAGGTTAAGCAAATAAATCGCAGTTGATTCAGCGTGCTTTTGATTATACGGTCATTAGAGATATAACATATGAGCTGGAAACTGACGTCAGTCTGGAATTATGCACCAGTGACTTTAGCGGTGATAGCATCCCGCCGATGGGAAATACTTTTGCGGAGAAACAAATATACCATATGTTCGGAAGTATCTGTTTCTAATATTGTCTCTGCATTGTTTATCGAATTCACAGTAATGTACTACTTACAGACGCCAAATTAATTTTTTTATAAGTTCGTAATGCGACCAGACTGGTTCGAAATTCACTCTCCTAATCTAACACTTAAATTATACATTACACAGATAAAAAAGTAAAGATTTGTTGTTAGTATTCAGAGAAAGTTGGAAGCTTTGACGTTTTATTGGCGCTGAATAACAACATGTGTCTTTAAACTCAGAGGTGAAGACAACTGTCACCTTCGGAGAATAGTAAACCTTCCTTCCACTTTCCAAACGGTTCTGCTACTGGCTTCACGAAAACATGAATCCGAAGAAACTCGTAAAAGTTGTTTAATTTTCAGTGTTGTAGGAAGTAAGAACTACAGTTATAGAAGTAGTGTGACGTTAGCTATTCAGTTTAACACAACAATAAAACATAATTAAAAGTTAACGAAACCCCAGGCACATAATTTCTTGCAAATCTAGTTAATACCGAAGCTAATGATATGTATTTCTTCTTCTTCTTCTTTTACTGTTCAACCCTGAGGTTGGTTTGTAGCAGAGCGCCATTCCTCACTTCTGTCTGCCTTCCTCTTCATTTCCACGTACGTGTTACGTCCAGCATCATTCATGATATGATCCTTGGTCGCCCACGCCGATTCCTTCCCTCAATAGCCCTACCTGCTATTTTTCCAATGAAGTTGTTGTGTTTTATGATGAGCCCTACAGATTTGTCTATTCTTTGAAGCCATTTTGGCTAGTTTTCGACCGTGACTGTCTCAAGAAATTGTAATGCCATTTAGCCTGAAGATGAAGTTTAACCCTCGAAACATGTCGCTAAATAAATAAGTAATACAACAGTTGACAAAGTTTGTGACTGGTAGCGTTAATTAAAAAAAAGCCTTTACATGGTCTATTCTTGTTTGAATGTGCCTCCACAGTGATCTGGTTTCCTGTACTCTTCTAAGCACGTCTTCATTTGTCTCTTTATCTCTCCAGCTGATCATCATCCTTCTATATCACCACATCTTCAGGGCCTCTAGCCGTCTGTTTTCTTCTTTTCCCATTGTCCAAGTTTCACATCCGTGTAGGGCCACACTCCAATCGAAAGCTTTCATGATACGTTTCCTTCCTTTTTAGACTGATGTTCTTGCTCGTGAGTAGGTTCCTCCTCAGATTAAATGCGGTTTTGGCCTGTTGTATTCTGCTCACAATTTCTTTCCGGCTTCTACCATACCTTGTGATTTTGCTTCCCAGGTAAGTAAATTCCTTTGTTACTTGCAGGTCATCTCTTCCAACTCTCATTCTTAGAGGTCCATATTCTGCTTCTGTGCTGCATACCATCACTTTAGTCTTTTTCTTGTTTATTCTCATTCCATACTGATCGCATAGAATCCTTTCCATTGCTCTGAGGACTTCCTCTAGATCTTCTTTGTCTCCGTGACTGTAGAAATAACATCTGTATAACGTAGCATGTCTATCTTCTGCCCATTAATTTTAAATCCCACCTCAGCAGTTTCTCGATCTTGGTCTATAGCTTCTTGGATGTAAGCGTTGAATGTAAGAGGAGAGAGAGCACATCCTTGTCTTACCCCTTTTCAAATATTTGCTTCTTGTTCCTGGTGACAGTTCCTAATCACTGCCAGCACATTCTTATAGAAACTGAGTATCACACGGATGTCTTTGTACTTCATTCCACTTTTCCTCAGCACTCTGAACATGTCTTGCCAGATAACGTTATCAAATGCATTTTCATTTCTACAAAAGCAATATAAGTTGGTTTATTTTTCTGTAATTGCTTTTCGATAGGGAGTTTCAGCACCAGAATCGCTTCTGTTGTTCCCAATCTCCTTCTGAAACCTAACTGATCTGCACTCAGCATATCCTCCACCTCCTCTTCAATTCTCTTCAGAATTTTTTTTTATGAGAATTTTTGGTTCGTATGATATTAGGCTTAAAGTTCGGTACCGTTCACATTTTGTAGCAGCTGCCTTCTTTGGTGTAGGTACACTAATGAATTTCTGAAAGTCTGTCAGCATCTCTGCTGCCTTATAGATGGTCCTAATAAGTTGCAGCAGCATCCTTTTCAATTATGTATTTATCCACACTGTATTACGGGTCATTCCGCAAGTTGTACTCACAGAACACAATTCGCACATAGCTTCGGTTGACAACAGGTCAATAATGATATCCCTGCCTCTCTGTTACATTATTTGTGCGTTCTCATTTCTCTGTCTGAAAACTGATTCAACTTCCCACCATAATAAAGGTGTTGAGCTCAGGAAGATAAAAGGTGGCTAGCATATTCTGTCACTGATGTCCAGCATACATTTTCTCCGTAATATGTATCACACTCTCAAAGTACGAGGCCTATTCATAAGTAAATTTCAGATTGGCTATTAAAAATAAACAAATGTTTGTAACCTCATAGAGCTTGCGTGGTTGGAAAAGGAGACTTTAAAGTTCACGTTGCATAAGTATATCTCTCTGTTACGTTCTTCATTGAGTAAGCAGCCAGAGACTGAAATGGACACTGTTACTGCATCTCCCTCCAGTTCCGAGGCACGTCATCCGCTTCCTGCAAACTAGAGTCAGTGCCGCCTGGATTCAGCGTCGATTGTGTTGTGTATATGGGGATGGGGTTATGAATGATGGTGCCGACACGGACTGATGTAGAAAATTCAAAGCTGGTTGCACAAATATGCATAAGAAGAGTAGTCGAAGAAGACATCCAGATGTGACTGAAGAAATTGTGCGACGTATTGACGAAACCGTGCGTGCGAGATATCGGTTCACGGTATCTTAACTTTTGAAGGTGTGTCTCAGATTTCAAGACACTCCTCTTTGAAAGGGTCCCAGAGAGTTTAACTTACCATACGTTTTGTGCACAGTGGGTACCAAAATGTCAAATCAATGCTCACGGAATTGAAAGAATGGATTCGGGCTTGACATTCCTTAAGCGCTACCATGAGGAGGGTCTGAAATTTCTGAATGGGTTTGTGAGCGAGATGAGACGTGTGTGCAGTACGTGTACTTTGAAACTGATAAACAGTCTGCGTAGTTAAAGCACACTCATTCTTCAAATAAGCCCAAAAAATTCAAAAAGACACTGTTTAACAGTAAAATGATGGTTGCAATTTTTGGGATTTCAAAGCAACTTTTGACATCAGGAATTATTCTGCTTCACGACGTGCTCGATCCCATACTGTGAATCTAACGAAGGAAAAACTCACGAGTTTCTACTATAAGAGTTTTCAGCATCCTCCCTATGGTCCTGACTTGGCACCAAGCGACTTTAGTTCCTTCTCCAAGACGAAAGCCTGGCTTCCTACTCAGTACTTCGCGACGACAATGAGCTCAAGAATGATGTGAACAAAAGGTTGCACCATTCTTTGATGAAGGAGTAAAGTAGCTGGTGTCATAGAATGATAAATGTTTGAATTTGGGTGGTGTTGTTGCTGAAAATTCGCAATTTTTCACAAACACAATTTTTATTGATGTAAGTTCACATGGTTGATGACTGAACAACAAACGAAAGGTAACAATAACGAGTCTAGTAAAAGTCTCCTAATTGAGACAAACAAAAGTTCACTTCTAATTTTCCACAATGGTTCATGGTAACACAAACACACACACACACACACACACACACACACACACACTAGTAACTGCCCAATTCAGAGACAAAGACGTAATCTTCAACGGTCGAAGTACACGAGGTCGGTATCCGGAGTGAACTGAACTTCAGGACTGTCTCCAGCCATTCAGGTTTTGGCATAGTGATACTTCCTACTGGCCGTGACTCGAGCTCCCCCTGCAGGAAGTAGTGCTCATAACGTCTGTTTCCATTATCTTATATATATAAATAGCCGGTGTTTACTGTGGTGCTTTTGGTACGCCTTGGGCATAGACAACCTCGTCATCTGTGGTGTAATACGGGTTGTCGGCCTTCAGGGGCTACCTTGGCTGCGGTATAACTGGTGGTGACTACGTGGCGAAGTAAAGCCACGAATAATTACAGATTGTATATAAGCACTTCAGTTTTTTCTTTTTTTAATAGCCGATCGGAGGCTAATTTATGAATAACCCTCGTTTATTGTGGTATGACAGAGACTGTCTACTTTCAAAGTTTTACTTATCCTAACATTTTAAAGTAATCATTTACGGTAAAGAATGTGTATTTTAGTAAGTACGACTTAACTGCCTATTTAAAAATGTTAATTTCAGTCACTTCTTTAATTTCAATGGGGAATTTACTGTAAAATTTTATTCCTTCGAAGAATATACTGTTTCTAGAGTTTTGTTTAATTTTTCTGAGAACGTAATCGTTACGTCTGGCTCATGTTCCCTAATCATGAATAGAGCTGCTAGAGTGATAATTGTTAATATCTTTGTAAATGCGTGTAATGGATTGGTAGATGTACCCACATGGTAGACCTGGATTTCTGAAGTCTTTAAATAGATTTTTACAATAAAAAGATTACTATTTCTAGTCACTAATTTTCTTGCTCTATTCTGTAGTTTGAATATGGTAGCCATTTTTTGTGCGCTTGATCACCAAACAAATAGTATCATGACAGGTGAGTGACTCTAGGTGCTACCTCCTGACACTACCTGTTCTAACATCACAAGGATGAGAAAAGTTTATATTGAGGTCATAGTGAACTCTCTGAAATTTATACCAGACTAGAAACTATTTCACAAGTATGCTCTAAGCACTGCAATTTTTCTGAGCACCAACTCTTCTTGTCTTATGGAAATCAATCCCTCTGCTAATAGTATACTGAAACATGATTCGTCCCTTCCCGCATCTGTACTGGCTACTTCATACACAGGTCGAACGGCAGCAACGGTTTCAGTGACAATAAGTTATGTCTTCTCTCGTGTCAAACGTATTGTACACTGATAGCCAATAAGATTGCAGCACCAAAAGGAATAGCATAAAACAAAATTTTAATGCTTGTGAGCCGGCAGTGTAGTAAGAAGAGTAAATTATCATATTTTTAGGTGATCTGGGGATGTACAAGGTTCGAAACGCAAGACACAGAAATACCACGTCTTCCAGCAGCAACGACTTTTCTCAGCAGTCTAACTGAGCTTGAATGATGGATATGGGTAAGTCATTCCATGCTGCTCCACCTCCATGTCAGGGTCCATTCGTCATGGTGGCTAGCGACTGGTCACTCACCAGTCTCTTGGCAACACGTGAATAGAGGGTTTCAGTGGTTTAGCTATCTGGAGGAGAGGCTGGTCAGAGCAATAATGGGACAGCGTCAGTAAAGAGATAGCTCAGGACAACGCAGGTAACACATGGCGTGCATTACATAGCTGAAAGATAGCGTCAAGATGACCTCCAGTAAGGAACAACCATCGGCGATAACACATCAGAAATGTAACACCTGCTGTCCAAATATCCGAATATGTGAACCTGAGGGGTTCGTATTGAGTATCCAGTGGCATACACTACCATCACGTCTCAGGCTGCGCTCACGCGACAGTGAATACTTCAATCTGGCGTACACTCGTACTCTTTGGAACATCAACTCGTAGATATGTTCATTGTGATGCTGTGCAGGTAACCAGGACCTGTCTGAAGCGTCGCCGTTATGCTGCTTCTGTATCCAACGTTTTCATTGGACACGCCACTATGCGCGCGCGTTCCACTAGTCAAAGGATGATACAACAGTGGTCGCCATGCAGGAAACTCGCCGTGCTCCATATGTAGTCGCATTGTCTTTGTGGATCTAAAACTGTGGCTTTGCGATTATCAGTGACCGAGAGAACAATATGTGTGTTCTTTGAGGCACTAGACGCGCAGCGCCGCTGGTATCCTGCATGGAGTTGAGCATAGCCCTTCTGAACGCATTGATTCCATATTCCCATAGCCGCGCGGGATTAGCCGAGCGGTCTTGGACGCTGCAGTCATGGACTGCGCGGCTGGTCCCGGTGGAGGTTCGAGTCCTCCCTCGGGCATGGGTGTGTGTGTTTGTCCCTAGGATAATTTCGGTTAAGTAGTGTGTAAGCTTAGGGACTGATGACCTTAGCAGTTAAGTTCCATAATATTTCACACGCATTTGAACAGTTTTTGAACATATTCCCATAACAGTCGTGGAATCTCCACCAAGGGGAGCGAAATATAGCGGGCCAATAAACTGCATTCTCGACAGGTCACGATCCTGCTGCTGTCGAATTCCAATACGTGCTGGTACATGTTTCTTCTTCTACAGCAGACATAACACAGTCCTCTCACACACAAAACTCATTCAATTGCGAATTTTAAATGAGGGAGCTGCTCCCTAATCTTTCTTCATATACAGTATGTAGGCGTCACTCTTACCTAATTTGTGATGCTACGCTAAAAGGCTAATCATTTGCATTTCCATGCATGAGGTAGACACCATAAAATTTTGACGGTTATTGCATTCCAGCTTCATGGTGCTGCAAATTTAATGCACAGTGTGTGCATAAATGTATTCCCCACATTAAAATTCGTATTGTACAACTTACTAATATGAAAGCCCTATTCCTATCAGCCCAAAAATGATATGGTTGCAGTCCTATTTTAGTCGGAAATGAAGATACCTCTAAAGGGAGTTAATCATGGCCGTAAGATACGGTTGACGACCATCTTTGTGTTCAGTGTTGAGGTTAATGTCAGTTACTTCCTTGGTGCTACGTGCACTTGCTTTCACTCTTTCCCATCCCTTCTTTCTCCAATCGCATTCAACAACCTGAACACAATATCAAGACGCGGAAATTTTGCAGGCGTTTCAGGTCAATCCAAGATGACTTCTTTAGGCACCTAATGACCATCGACGAATACTAGGTTCACCATTATATATCCCAAGACAAAGGAGCAGCCAGCTGGGGTGGCCGAGCGGTTCTAGGCGCTTCAGTCTGGAGCCGCGCGACCGCTACGGTCGCAGGTTCGAATCCTGCCTCGGGCATGGATGTGTGTGATGTCCTTAGGTTAGTTAGGTTTAAGTAGTTCTAAGTTCTAGGGGACTGATGACCTCAGCTGTTAAGTCCCATAGTGCTCATAGCCATTTGAACCATTTGACCCAGTGCAAGCAGTGAAAACGTGGATTCACCACCACAGGGAAATCCACTCAGTCATTGGCAACTTCATGCTGAGTGTTTTTGTGCGCTACCTTGGTGAGGTGCTACCAAATGTGATTGAAAGGGGAAAACCATCACGGGAGCAGACTTCCGTAATCTTTTGATGTGTTTACAGGAGGCTGTCAAGATGAAGCGTCGTGGGAATCTGTCCAGTTGGCTCGCACATGCTGCTTCTCTGGGCTATAAAATTATTTCTCAGCCTCTCCCCCCCCCCCTCCCTAATTTCCTGTGAGTAGTGAGGCAATGCCGACATCACCACACACTGCATTGTGGTCAAATTTATTCAAGATGGTGGATCAAGATGGCAGCCATAGATGTGGCAATGTCACAGTGATGTCATGGTGGGAAGTTCAAATTTTGGCGGGAAAGCAGGTCAATTGGGCTACCTCCACTAACCTAACCCCTCCCCATCCACCTCCCCACCATCCCCTCCTCCATCTGGAAAATGGTGAGAAAAGGACTCAGTCTGTGCTGGGCTGCCAGATAGGACAGATGTTAATCCCTATTTTGTATGCATTGTTTATTTAAAGAATCTGAATTGCCATAGACAGTAGCTCCATCTGGTATATTCACCATGAGGTCTGGAGACCAACAGGCCTAGTAATACAAAATGCCGGTCTAGGGAAAAAATGGTGGGAAGATGGCTCAGTCTGTGTTTAGCTGCTGGACCGGGAGGACGGAAGTAATTGTTTACTGTGTTCAATGAATGAATTGTTTGTGCTGGACATGGAGAAGTTTAACGGCCATTTAGCTATAACCATGAATCTGAGGACTGTGTCAGTAGCAATGATATTTGGTGAAGACAAATACGCTTCAATCAAATAATGAATATACGGTAGGATGGGGCTAAATTACACTTCGCAACTCATGCTGATAAATTCATGTGCTCTGACTTTAGATCATTCGATAAAAGTCCAGTCAGTCTTCCGAAGCACAAGAGGCAAGACATTCACTCCAGAATGCGCCCCCTGCTGGAAGAGAGACCACACACTGGGCTCATGGCATGCCGTGTGTTAGCTGCAGGAGTGGTCACATACTGCCTGTCTCGTTGGAAATACCAGTAGTCTTCCTCCTTCCCATCAAAATGGTTCAAATGGCTCTGAACACTATGGGACTTAACATCTTAGGTCAGTAGTCCCCTAGAACTTAGAACTACTTAAACCTAAATAACCTAAGGACATCACACACATCCATTCCCGAGGCAGGATTCGAACCTGCGACCGTAGCAGCCGCGCTGTTCCGGACTGCAGCGCCTAGAACCGCACGGCCATCGCGACCGGCCGCCTTCCCATCCTCAGCACACAGATACCATTTGTCATTGCACATGAACAGCATATGGAGCCATTTCACACGGTGTGTAAGCAATATGCGGAATATTGTCGCATACATAACTTGACAATGTTACAGGAACTAAATGTACCATTGTACAAAGAGAAAGAGAGAGAGAGAGAGAGAGAGAAAGAGAGAGAGATTTGCAGATGACACAAGAATATTTAAACAATTACACGTTTTATTCAGAGGAATACCACCACCACCGCACTTGAACAGGAACTCTAAACAGATGGCAGCACACTTGTGGAACCATCCCAGAGACACATGGTGCACTTTTATGAGAAATACCCCTGTCTTTGAGTACAAACTGCCTCAGGAGTTACTAAATCCAATTGAATATATCTCTAAATACACTTTCAAAAAGATCGCTGCAGGGTAGTCTGCTTCAATTTTGCAGTGTCTAACACCACACTTGAACACAGACTGTATAAAGTCTGTGGCACACTTGTGAAACCTGTCAATCTTCCTCCACCACTCAGGAATATTTGCGTGTATAAACAAATTACGTTAAGTTTTTAATACTTCAATATGTTTGCAAATATTGCTTTAAACAATTTGTTTCAAATACACTCACACAGGAAAGACTGCACTGTCTTCCCAGATGCACATGGAACGGAAATATATTACGGCAAAGTACACTCGATTAAAATTACATCGCTAAAATAAATGAGTGCGAATATACCTTGTCGAAACTCTGAAGACGATCTTGTATCATGTAAAAAAATATTGTTAATTGCACTATCACAGTAGTTTGCTACATGAGGCATGGTCGTAACTGGGGACTCACAAAGTGGCGGGCGTCCGTCAGCGGCTGAAGCTCACCAAAGAGTGAAGGGCTGACTGGAAGTGAGATTTTCCGGCTGGAGCCAAGAGCCCGCGAAAACCGTAGCCAGCCAGACCACAGTAGAGGTCATATAAACCATCGTTGCAGTGCAGTCGCTTCCATCCTTCGTTCGTCATTTCACCTGTGTAGTTGATTGAGTGCTTATCAGCATCCCCAGCCTTCCTTTGTTCGGTTGTGTGCTACTCATTTACATTATAAGATGAAACATTCAGCCCGTGACAGCATAAGCAGTGGTAGCAATAAACGCCTTCACCAGGACATTTTGCGATGTAAGTTACATGTTCTAATCATTCACGGTACCTATGTACGCCCCGTAATTTTTGTACCTATTACAGCACTTGTTTACGTCGTAGTCGGTAGAGATCAACCTCCACACTGCCGAGATTTTGAAAAACTCGTTGCTGTAATTTTAGTCTGTGACAAATTTTTATTCTGTAGCTCGTATTACAGCCCTTCGCTTTTTCTTACCATTTTAGCCTTCATCCCTGAGAGTCTGGCGGTTCTAGATCGGTAGCTGGAGGCTGAGACACTATTACAGCAACAGCCGGCAGCAATATTAACCGAGTCGGCGCAGCAAGAACGTCAGTGCATTTTTTTAACATGTGGCGGGTAGAGACAATTTTTTTGTTCAAGTAATGTATTGTGTTTCTAATAATGATGGCTGGGGAATGAATACACATTCATTTTTCGTACAATAACATGATGCATTCAGTTGTCTGAGACATATTCTTTGCTTTTCTAGATGTTTCCATGGTCGAGGTTGAGAGCCAGGAAGGGTGGATTCAGCCTTGTAAGTAGCAGAGTCCGATTTTCAAATTCAGTCTGTTTCATATATAAGTAATTTCAGTGAACCAGGGAATGCGATTTTCTGTTTATATTTCAGTGAGTCAACGAAAACAATTTTTCAGTATGATTTCCTGTGTGTATGTCTCTAATATTTTCAAGAAATAGTTACATTCAATATCTTATTGTAGTAGGTAGTGTCAGTGAGCAAGATAAATAGACCAAACACGAGGGTGAAATACCAGAGTGTGTACATGACATGCGGCTGCTGCAGAGAAGGCTGAAAGGCAGCGCCATCATCCCCTTTCGAGGAAGGATGAGGGAATACTAGGTTGGGTGGGAGAACTACTGGAAAAAACGACTGAAATGCTAAATCCTTGGATCCAGAGTTGAAAAGGTTATTATAATGCAACTGTCGTCGTTGTAGCATATAATGATAATTATTCAGAAATGTTGCTACTTGTTTACAGCATATATACACTCCTGGAAATTGAAATAAGAACACCGTGAATTCATTGTCCCAGGAAGGGGAAACTTTATTGACACATTCCTGGGGTCAGATACATCACATGATCACACTGACACAACCACAGGCACATAGACACAGGCAACAGAGCATGCACAATGTCGGCACTAGTACAGTGTATATCCACCTTTCGCAGCAATGCAGGCTGCTATTCTCCCATGGAGACGATCGTAGAGATGCTGGATGTAGTCCTGTGGAACGGCTTGCCATGCCATTTCCACCTGGCGCCTCAGTTGGACCAGCGTTCCTGCTGTACGTGCAGACCGCGTGAGACGACGCTTCATCCAGTCCCAAACATGCTCAATGGGGGACAGGTCCGGAGATCTTGCTGGCCAGGGTAGTTGACTTACACCTTATAGAGCACGTTGGGTGGCACGGGATACATGCGGACGTGCGTTGTCCTGTTGGAACAGCAAGTTCCCTTGCCGGTCTAGGAATGGTAGAACGATGGGTTCGATGACGGTTTGGATGTACCGTGCACTTTTCAGTGTCCCCTCGACGATCACTAGTGGTGTACGGCCAGTGTAGGAGATCGCTCCCCACACCATGATGCCGGGTGTTGGCCCTGTGTGCCTCGGTCGTATGCAGTCCTGATTGTGGCGCTCACCTGCACGGCGCCAAACACGCATACGACCATCATTGGCACCAAGGCAGAAGCGACTCTCATCGCTGAAGACGACACGTCTCCATTCGTCCCTCCATTCACGCCTGTCGCGACACCACTGGAGGCGGGCTGCACGATGTTGGGGCGTGAGCGGAAGACGGCCTATCGGTGTGCGGGACCGTAGCCCAGCTTCATGGAGACGGTTGCGAATGGTCCTCGCCGATACCCCAGGAGCAACAGTGTCCCTAATTTGCTGGGAAGTGGCGGTGCGGTCCCCTACGGCAATGCGTATGATCCTACGGTCTTGGCGTGCATCCGTGCGTCGCTGCGGTCCGATCCCTGGTCGACGGGCACGTGCACCTTCCGCCGACCACTGGCGACAACATCGATGTACTGTGGAGACCTCACGCCCCACGTGTTGAGCAATTCGGCGGTACGTCCACCCGGCCTCCCGCATGCCCACTATACGCCCTCGCTCAAAGTCCGTCAACTGCACATACGGTTCACGTCCACGCTGTCGCGGCATGCTACCAGTGTTAAAGACTGCGATGGAGCTCCGTATGCCACGGCAAACTGGCTGACACTGACGGCGGCGGTGCACAAATGCTGCGCAGCTAGCGCCATTCGACGACCAACACCACGGTTCCTGGTGTGTCCGCTGTGCCGTGCGTGTGATCATTGCTTGTACAGCCCTCTCGCAGTGTCCGGAGCAAGTATGGTGGGTCTGACACACCGGTGTCAATGTGTTCTTTTTTCCATTTCCAGGAGTGTACATTTATTTCTTAAAAAATCTTGAGCATTGTACTTAATTTTTTTTCGTTATTCGTAGGTTACAGTGGCACCAAAGTCGCCACTAGCACCACAAAAGCTGGCTGTGGCACGAGAGCCTAAGCCGGTGGGCGGGGGCGCAAATGAAACACGCGCCCCAGCGGCATGCACTGTGGTGCAAAACATGGCGGCTTCTAGACAAGTGGCAGCATCAGCTGCGGCCGCTGCAGCGCCTACTCCCTTACTGTCGTGTACCGCTTGGTGTCCATGGGTGGTTCTGTTGGAAGAAGAAGAAGAAGAAGAAGAAGAAGAACAGCAACGATGTCCCACTCCCCAGGCTGCCGGTGGTGAAGGCCCCGTCATACATCAACAGCAGCAGCAGCATCGCCGGACACCATCGCCGCAACCAGTTAGTTCCCGCTGGCCCTCACTGCCGTCAAGTCATCCTATTCCAGCTCTGACTGGTCGTTCTCGCCGGCAACGTAACGTATGTGTGCCTCGGCGCATACTCCTGGGAACCTCGCCGACTCCATCGTTGACAGGATGGACATCAATACACTTTAGCAGTAGTAGTATTGTTAACAATAGCGAAGATCCTGTAGCTAGCGGCAGTTCCCTCTCCAATCCTCTTTGAGAAGGACATCAGGTAAATGACACCATACCACATTTAGAATACTCGGCGATTGCAGACGCCTCTGAGGAGCGAATCTCCTTCACAAGGATCGAGAACCCGACAGGAGGGTTCCGTGACACTGTCAGATTTCTAATAGCGTGCCTTCCTGTCGTGGAAACGGAGCTCCTCAAAGTATTCAATTATCTGTGGTATCCTACCATTAAATGCAGTGTGGGGCTTTGCGCCGAAATATCGCAACCCCACCACCCAAAAGTTTGCTCTGGCACTGAACAGACAAGTCTCCATTATCTTTGAGGGGGGGGGGGTAAGTGGCATGATAAACCAGAGCACGTCAATCACCGAGTGCTATAATGGGCCAGTTTTCCGAGGTGGAAGTGAGAGGGTGAGCTAGAGCACACAGTCGAATACTACACATAGACATCAATACAAATGACTATGATCTGGCAACAGGAGAGTCTAGCTATATCAAGCTTCTTATGGATATAGCTAATAAGAGGGCATGCATTAACGTCGAAAATAGAAAAGATCATACTTGTTTTGCACGGTCAATCCTGGCTTGTGCGTGAAGTTACAATTACAGAGATCATCCTGAGCATCCAAGTACATACCATATAGGTATGCTATAACTTTGACGGTCTCGAGTTCCCTTTCAAGATCCAGGACATACTTCAATTTGAGGCGCAGAATATCAGAATATCGGTTCATGTTTATGGCCTGGAGAAGCGAAGCAAAGCAGATGAGTGGAACAAGCATACAGGGTTTGTCACCTAACATTACCGCTGGTTATATTTCGTAAACTACATCAAATACTGACGAATCGATTCCACAGACCGAACGTGAGGAGAGGGGCTAGTGTAATTGGTTAATACAAACCATAAAAAAATGCACGGAAATATGTTTTTTAACACAAACCTACGTTTTTTTAAATGGAACCCCGTTAGTTTTGTTAGCACATCTGAACATATAAACAAATACGTAATCAGTGCCGTTTGTTGTATTGTAAAATGTTAGTTACATCCGGAGATATTGTAACCTAAATTTGGCGCTTGAGTACCTCTCCTCTGCTGTTCGATCGTATGTATCGGAGAGCACCGAATTACGTAGGGATCCAAAGGGAACGGTGATGGACCTTAGGTACAGAAGAGACTGGAACAGCACATTACGTCAACATGCTAACACCTTTTTATTGGTCGTTTTCACTGACGCACATGTAAATTACCTTGAGGGTTGAGGTACACGTACACACGTGGTTTCTGTTTTCAATTACGGATTGGAATAGAGTGTGTCCCGACACGTCAGGTCAATAGATGTTCAATGTGGTGGCCATCATCTGCTGCACACAATTGCAATCTCTGGCGTAATGAATGTCGCACACGCCGCAGTACATCTGGTGTAATGTCGCCGCAGGCTGCCACAATACGTTGTTTCATATCCTCTGGGATTGTAGGCACATCACGGTACACATTCTCCTTTAACGTACCCCACAGAAAGAAGTCCAGAGGTGTAAGATCAGGAGAACGGGCTGACCAATTTATGCGTCCTCCACGTCCTATGAAACGCCCGTCGAACATCCTGTCAAGGGTCAGCCTAGTGTTAATTGCGGAATGTGCAGGTGCACCGTCATGCTGATACCACATACGTCGACGCGTTTCCAGTGGGACATTTTCGAGCAACGTTGACAGATCATTCTGTAGAAACGCGATGTATGTTGCAGCTGTTTGGGCCCCTGCAATGAAGTGAGGACCAATGAGGTGGTCGCCAATGATTCCGCACCATACATTTACAGTCCCCGGTCGATGTCACTCTACCTGTCTGAGCCAGCGAGGATTGTCCACGGGCCAGTAATGCATGTTCCGTAGATTCACTGCCCCGTGGTTTGTGAAACCCGCTTCATCGGTAAACAGGTAAACAGGTAGAACTGCAATGCATTCTTTGTTAATGCCCATTGACAGAATTGCACTCGATGATTCAAGTCATCACCATGTAATTGCTGATATAGCGACACATGAAACGGGTGAAAGCGGTGACGACGCAGTATGCGCATGAAACTACTTTGAGTCAGTCCACCGGCTCTCGCAATGTCCCGTGTACTCATGTGTGGGTTCATGGCAACAGCAGCTAACACACCAACTGCACCCGCTTCTCCTGTGACGGGCCTGTTACGGACCCGTTTACGTGCTACGACCATACCTGTTGCATACAGTTGGCGGTAGATGTTTTGCAATGTGCGGCACGTTGGATGCTCTCTGTCCGGGTACCGTTCTGCATACACCCTGCAGGCTTCAGCTGCATTTCGTCAACACTCGCCATAGATGAGTATTATCTTCGCCTTTACAGAGTTCGAATACACCATGGTCACAGTTCCTACAACACTACACTATCACAGACGTCTGGTAACACGGTGTACTACAGATGGTCTGCGTGCGGAGACGAATGCAGAATAACAATAGCAGCAAGCGCTACATGCGGACAGCCGGCCGGAGTGGCCGTGCGGTTCTAGGCGCTTCAGTGTGGAACCGCGTGACCGCTACGGTCGCAGGTTCGAATCCTGCCTCGGGCATGGATGTGTGTGATGTCCTTAGGTTAGTTAGGTTTAAGTAGTTCTAAGTTCTAGGGGACTGATGACCACAGATGTTAAGTCCCATAGTGTTCAGAGCCATTTGAACCATTTTTGAACCTTAGGTTAGTTAGGTTTAATTAGTTCTAAGTTCTAGGCGACTGATGACTTCAGAAGTTAAGTCGCATAGTGCTCAGAGCCATTTTTACATGCGGACACTGCGACAGCTAGACCAAACCACAACAGTGCACTACAGCCACACTCGTAAACACGGTCGTCATCGTAAACATGTCCCTGCAGATGCTGCTCGCCGACCGTGGCCCGTGTTTGTTACAACACGCAACTGAACGTCGGAGGTTTCAAGCGTCAACTTTAGGTTACAATATCTCCGGATGTAATTAACATTTTACAATGCAAAAAACGGCACTGATTACGTATTTTCTTATATGTTCAGATGTGCTAACAAAACTAACGTGGTTCCATTTAAGAAAACGTAGGTTTGTGTTAAAAAACATATTTCCGTGCATTTTTGTATGGTTTGTATTAAACAATTACACTAGCCCCTCTCCTCACGTTCGGTCTGTGGAATCGGTTCGTCAGTATTTGATGTGGTTTACGAAATATATCCAGCGGTAACGTTAGGTGACTCACCCTGTTTACGAATACTGGATACCTGTATCTTATGTAAGGCATATTACAAGGCTCAGATCTTTCCCCTTCGCAAAATGGTGACGAAGAAATTTTGACAACTGTCTCGGCGATTTGTATGAAAAGGCCATACATTTAAACAATTTACGAGATTCTGAGGAAGACGCACACGGTAGGAGGCTTGTCTCTCTCAGATACCACACGCAAGGCATCCGCATTGCATGTTCGACGCTTGGTACTGGTTGTTACCCGTGAACTGCGTACTGTCACGTCACGATACTTCACTCTCGTACAGCCAGTGAGTCTTACTTCGCCTATTCACGTAGGTCGTATACATTTCAAATTGCGTCACATTCGAGATTTTATATTGCGCTGAGATATCTGGAGGACAACATCTTCAGGCGGCAAGTGGTCACGAGACGGGGTGCTCTGCCCCAGTCCCGTTGAACTGTTATCAGCGCGTGTTTGTTGGAAGGTGCTATGGACAATATCAGTCTCCCGGTTCACACGATGGATGTGGCTTCCTCTTGATTTATTACCTACTAATGATCGTCTAACCGAATCGGAGTTAGTGACACTGCTACATGTTCTCTGTGTGGAACCTTACATATAGATTTACCTGCAGTGGTCACCTGGAGAACTGGATTTGACTGCGGAATCACCTTTCTTTGGCGGCCGAAGTGGCCGAGCGGTTCTAGGCGCTGCAGTCTGGAACCGCGCGACCGCTACGGTCGCAGGTTCGAATCGTGCCTCGGGCTTAGATGTGTGTGATGTCCTTATGTTAGTTAGGTTTAAGTAGTTCTAAGTTCTAGGGGACTGATGACCTCAGAAGTTAAGTCCCATAGTGCTCAGAGCCATTTGAAGCATTATTTTTCACCTTTCTTTCGCCACCTGGACGTCCATCACTGCTTACAAACTGACATTATCCTGCGGCCGGATTACTCCTTCTTTCCGAAGTCTAATACTAATTCAGTGATGTAGTTAACTGCTCATTTTGTTGTTGCTAATGTGTGTGCATGTTGGGGGGTGTCTTTTTGACCTTTCAGCAGTACATGTCTACTGCATAAAGGGACGCCTCGCAATTTCCCTGTTATCGGGACCATTTTGTTAACATGATAAATATCACGTTTACCAGACAGGATGGTGGTTAAGGTCGTCAGTGAGTGTGGCCCTTTCCTGACAGAGGTGTCGAGGCGCCAGTGTATATGACCGTTATCATTTATCGTTTTCATCTTTGGCAAGCTGCTTCGCCGAGTGTTCTCTGTTATATACAGGCTAAAAATAATAGCAAAATAAATCCACGACGCAACACACCCTTCCGCTGAACGGACGAAGATAATACAACACCACCAGGCCACAGTAGAAGCAGGATGTTATTTGTAAGATTTATCATTCATTTATGGCTATAAATAGTCCATCATCCTGATTATTAACTGAGCCATATGATTTTAGACAAAACTGTTTTCTAAATCAAGGTTTATGGTGGGTATAATACGTATAAATTTTTTACTGCAATTTCTTGATGTAGTACATTGTCATTTTACTCTCGTTTCCTACCAGCGGACGACCATTTATGAGATGCTAGTTGATTTACATTTCATTTCCTTGAGCCAATCTATGGCGAATTATTAGCAATTTAAAATTTACTCCTTACCCGCCCGAATAAAAAAAAAATGTTCAAATTTGTGTGAAATCTTATGGGACTTAACTGCTAAGGTAATCAGTCCCTAAGCTTACACACTACTTACCCTAAATTATCCTAAGGACAAACACACCCATGCCCGAGGGAGGACTCGAAGCTCCGCCGGGATCAGCCGCACAGTCCATGACTGCAGCGTCATAGACAGCTCGGCAAATCCCGCGCGGCTCCGCACGAATAACAGAGCACGTTAAAGTACCACATCCGAACTTCCAAAACAAGCGTGGGGGAGGGGGGGGGGGGCACGTCGGTCCGAATCGTATCCACCTCACGGATTAACTACAGGAGCCGATGTGCACGCCAGCCTGGTTTTCAGGCTGTTTTCCACATCCACCTAGGTAAACACCGCGCTGGTTCCCACGTCCCGCTTCAGATACTCCATGCGTAAATAATCTAAAAAAAGGAAGCGGGGGTAGGAGGGGGGGCGGGCGACAGCTGAAGCTGTCAGCAGCTTTAAAATGCCTAAAAGTAAAATCGAACTAAGGGGAAATTGGAGAAAGAGCAGGAACAATTATCAAAATAGGTAGTGGAGGGGAGAGCTTGACTTTTTCACTATGTCAGTTCTTACCGAATTGTGGTTGTTGGTGCCGATGGTGCTCTACAACCTTTCCGTTACTTAGTAGCCTAATTTTCATGCAACCGAAGACAAATCGACAGCGTTCTAGCTTATTGGCTGTTTCACCACTGCTTTAATATAGCGTATTATTTACCGATCACACTTTCAAAGAATAACGTAATAAATATACAGCATCAGCAGAAAATGTGGCCACTATTCTTCTCAAAGTACAAACATTTTAAGTGAATCAGCCACAGCTCTTGCGAAATCGATAAGGCGGACCATCTCAAATTCTATAAGGCTTTCTGGCGATCCAGATTGAATTTTGGATGTCCAGTGCGTGGCTTAGCCAGGCCATCAAGTTTTAAAGATCACGATCCATTCATCGTACTCCTGATTATAGATGCCTATAGGATGCCTATAGGACTAGCCTCATTGCGAGCAACCGTGATGAACACTGTCAACCCAGTGCCAAAAATTTGAGATGGAAGAAGAATGTAACCTCACCTGACAACAAATTAGTCACCCCTAAACAAATCATCACAAGTATCGTTTAATACCGTGTAATTCCGCACCTGATGAACGCCTAGGTCCGGTTTGGAGGCGAGTCCACGAGTTTGTTCTGATACGTCGCATCAAAGCTAGGCCACTCGCTAAATATTTTATGGTGCGAATCCACCAAATCGCGGGGATGCTGATGTCGGTGTTTTACCCGCTGTTCCTACATGTTCCACAGATTTTCTATGAAGTTCAAGTTATGTGATTTTGCAGGTCAATCGAGATGTAACAAGGAGGAGGAGCGTTCATAACACCAGTTACATACTATTCCAGCCCGATGAACTTTGTTGTTGTCGTCTTTCAAATGGTTTAAATGGCTCCGAGCACTATGGTACATCACTTCTGAGGTCATCAGTCCCCTAGAACTTAGAACTATTTAAACCTAACTAACCTAAGGACATCACAAACATCCATGCTCGAGGCACGATTCGAACCTGCGACCGTAGCGGTCGCGCGGCTTCAGACTGTAGCGCCTAGAACCGCTCGGCCACTCCGGCTGGCTGTTGTCGTCTTTACGTGGCTGTGTGAGCAATGGCCTCTTGCGACGTGAGCGACTACAAGTGTTCAATGCATGCAGTTCCCGTCGCAATATTCTCACGCTAACAGTCGGGGATGGACATTCATTCACTGCCTTAGCAATTCCTGGCGGGTTTGAAGGCGATTTTGCTTCAAAAGCCGTGAAACGCGTCTCCGGCCACTCTCAGCCAGGATCTTTTTCCGGTCACAGTTCTGACGTTGTGTTTCGTGGCCAGGTGTGCTACGCCACTGCTTGCAGACACGTGGAACACCCCACCGCGAAACGACAACAAATCTAGCAACTTCACACAACGTATCGTAATGGATATGGTGAAACACAATTGTCCTTTGTTGCCACGTCCTTACATTTACCCTGGTTTATGTACAATGTCCGCTGGAAATATACATGACTTACTGATCGCTACTGCCTTACGCTGACGTAGAGACAGTGCACGTAGAGTTGATTACGTCCTCGATCGCTGCGCTATATGTAAAGGCGGTTGCACTGGGGTGACGAACTTAGATTCTTGGACGATTCACAGATATAAATACAAATAAAGCACTGTCTGCGTCAGTCACTTGTTTATTTTGCCACTACGCGTTTTGGTGGTTCACACAATCATCATGTTACATTCTCTCCACTGTACATTAGGTTTACACTCAGGCAGCAGTATGCGGACATACCATCCCTCAAAAGACGCAACATAACCTACACTGCCCTTGGTCTGCTACCTTGAAACGGTGAAATGACGTCTGTACTCTTCACCACATTTATGTAAGTAAACAATTCTCCACTTGAAGACGCTGGTGTGAACCACGGAAACCCTCGTGGCAAAGTAAACAAGTGACTGACGCAGAAACAGTTTTATTTGTATTTATCGACAGTCACAGCCCTCAATAGCCTCCCTTAAGAACCAAATATTCATGACATAGATGCCATTGCTCCATGTGGTTGAACGACTGCGCTTAGAAATGGCATTCATAAATTTCCTTCGAGGACCAAACCCTCTTGGGATTCGTGTCTTTGATGAGGACCAAATATCGGTTCTTATACAGGACTCGAATTATCACCCACCTTGGCTTCTATTTAACTTAATATTATTTTACATTCAACAAAGTACAATAGAAGCAATATTATTTTATTATGAAAATGAGGCAGTTTTGTTCTCCTGAGGAGACCGATGACCAGTGGATTAGATTATAAGAGTCTGTTTCTTTGTCACACGTTACTTTATTAAAACTGATAACCGGTTTCCGTTTTGCAATCATTCTGAGATCTAAAAATCGCAGTGACGCCACATAGGTTCATAGTCAACACGTGACATGCGCTGATTGTGTGCCTTTGTGTTGCTGTTGTAATTTTTAGATATGATAATAGCTGCAAAACCAAAACTAGTTACCAATTTTCATAAGGTAGCATATGACCATGCCAAGCATTCATTATCTTATTTTGATATATTTTAAGTCCACGCAGCAAATATAAATAGTGATTTATTATTACCTACTAACGTGCCGTCTTTAGGACAACTAATATGTATGGCGTCCGGATATGTGTGGACTAGAAATGAGAGATTCAACAATAAACTGGAAAGCCTAAGGTTCAGAAGGCACATTACGACATATGACAGTGTCATGGAGACGACAACCCTTCATGCACTAAACAGAGATCAGATTGCTTAGACCTTTTTAATCCTGAACTTATTGCAAGTTTATACCACGTGTTAGGAAGCAGTATGCAAGAAACAACAAAAGTTACGTTAGCAGATCGCGAAATCAACACATCATATGGATGGACTTAGCGTTATCGTTGTTTTTGTTTCCATCTAGAACACAGGTTGGCAACCAACGGCCCGCGGGCCGGATGCGGCCTGCAATTAGTTTAAATCCGGCCCGCGGCAGAAATTCGTGGAAGACAGAGCGACGCGCTCGCATTCTACTCTGCCCGGGACGCATTTACGGATATTTCTGCTCGCGCTCGGCTCCTCTCGGTTTTGCAGCTCATGACGCACACCAACGAAAGTTTTGCTTACCCCGCGGATGCGCGATACCAGTTTTATGCTGCTGGATCTGAACAACAAAAAGAAACACGTTTCCAGTCTGAGTGCAGAGTTATGGCCCACGTGCTCAAGTGCGTGTGGAAAGTGGGGGAAGCAGCTCACTACCTTGATGGGTGCGGGGAGAAGTATTTTTGCCCCTGGCTTAGCGCTGAAAACTACTCGTTATTTAGTCCTTACTACCAACGTCTGTGCTACTCTTTCAAAGATCGCAAACGTTAATAGTAGGCGACAAATGCACGGAAATTACCGACTACTGGCGAAATGTCCGTTTTGAACAAAAGCAGCAGGGGCTATAACTTGGTAAACAATCTAGTTATCTGTTCATACTGAACGTTCTGTGCTACTTGTCCGTTAATTCTGCGAAAGTTTTACCTTGAATCTCTGGGCTTAGTCGCAAAATGTCTGGTATTAAGAATGAAAAGAAGATGCTGAATGTCGCCAATTCTAGGAAAACAAACGGAGGTATAATTCTTCACCACGTAAAAAGATAATTAGTTTGGCTTGTTGCGTAGTGAACCATCGTCTGTTGAGAAGGAATATAACAAGAAAAGACACTTTTCTACAAAACACATGCCTCAACAACAGCTTAAAGAGCAATTGCGGTAAGACAAATAAAACATTTAAATTTATAATTTGAACAATCAACAGAAAACGTTTACGAAATAGAGGACACAGTGTAACAATCTCGTTAAAGCTGATTTTATAGTAAGTAGAAAAACTGGCGAATCGTTAAAGCTTTTTGCTGAACGTGAATTGATAAAGCAGTGGATATGGCATGTGTACTGTGTCCCGATAAGAAAAAGAATTCGAACATATAAGTTTATCTTATCTTTCAGGATAGTTGGGGCTATAATAGAATTGCACCAACTATCCTGAAACACATTCCTGTAGAACAGGCTGGCTTCAGACGAGACCGCAGTTGTAGCGATCAAGTGCTAGCGTTGGCAACATACATAGAGAAGGGCTTCGAAGACCTGAAGAAAACAATGGCCGTGTTTATTGACCTAACATAAGCACATGATACAGTGTGGCGGAAAGGCATGCTTCTTAAGTTCTTAAGAATAATTCCATGTAAAAGAATTGCACAACTACTCAACAACATGCTGTCCAACAGGAAATTCCAAGTTCACCTAAAAGACCAAGTAAGGAAGGTATACAATTTAAATGACGGACTACCACAAGGATCAGTATTGGCCCCCCTACTTTTCATTTTATATGTCGCTGACTTGCCAGAAACGAAAGCAAGAACATTTATCTATGCTGATGACATAGCCTTGGTGGCGCAGGCTAACGATTTTACAACTTCAGAAATGACTCTCACTCAGGATCTGCGAATTCTAGATGAATTTTCTAGATTAATTTTTTAATGGATGGCGACTCAAAGTAAACAGAAATAAAACTGAATCCTCCACCTTCCATCTGAGTAATAGGCATGCTCGCTATAAACCGCAAATTTCCTTTAGAAATCAGTTGCTGTTATATAACCCATTCCCAAAATATCTCGGCGTGACCTTGGATCGTTCGCTAACATATAGAAAACACCTAACTGAAACAGCTTTAAAAATGTGAACCAGAAACAATATATTACACAAACTCTCCGGAACAAGCTGGGGAGCTAAGGCATCAGTACTCAAAACAACTGCCGTCTCACTTGTATACTCTGTTGGGGAATATTGCAGCCCAGTATGGCTGAAAAGCGCTCATACAGCCATGGTAGACACGCAACTGAATGTAGCCATGATAACGACGTCAAGCAGCGTTGAAAAGGGAATGGGAGAAATGCTCCAAGAATCCCGAGTTACCGCTACACCAGGACTGTGATGCCACTCAAAGGCAACGTCCTAAGTCCAGGAAAACCTCCTGGAGACTTGGAAAAAGGCTTACTTCTGAAGGATTCCAACCAGAAACAGCATGGCGTGAAGAATGGTTCGCAGCCAATCCCGATTCTGCAGGTCTCATTGTTGATACTGCAAGAGTCCCTCCGGGATTCCACTCACCTAGGAGGTCGTGGACCACCCTAAATCGCATACGCACCAAGCACGGAAGATGCCAGGACTTGAAGCATAAGTGGGGAATCGCTGAAAGTGCCAAGTGTGACTGCGGACACCAACGACAAACAATACACCACATAGTCACAGAGTGTCCCCTACAGAAATATGCTGGAATTCTGACCAGCATACATGAGGTCTCTGAGGAAGCAATCTCCTGGCTGGATACTTTAGATATTAACCTATAGTTTTTATTACAACTTGAAGCTCTGTTTGTCAATATTAATGTTTATAAAAACCACATTTTCTCTTTTACATGTAACTCATCCTAATGTTTTTATCCATATGTATAATATTGATTTATCGATCTAATCTAAGACTTTTATTACCATAAATGAATGTAATCTATTTTATTTGTAGTATATGCATATTGTGTTACCAGTAACATCATTGCTGTTCAATTAAAGTAATGTATCCTTGATGCCAAACGAAATAATAATAAAATCTTAACGAACAGTTGTTTGCCGAATTGGTATGATGGGCGATGACATTTGAAAAAAGCTTGTATGATAGTGCTGCCACATTCGAAGCACTGTCGATCACTTTAGACGAGAACACTTATTTCAGACACAGTTCAGTTAGTACGTATTGTTCGTGGTGTCAACATAACATCATGGCTTCTTGGAAAAGGGGTAATACTGATATCGGTACATTATACTGTAAATATTAACGTCATAGGCGCTATAATTTAGACTTTATGCACTAGGAGGGCTGCAGTCGTATCATGTGACGAGACAGCTCACGAGCTTAAGTAACTACGGGAACGAGGCCCGCCGGTCACTAAAGCTTGCCCTTGTAGAATCTTAAGGTACAGGTCCAAGGCTCCACTTGACATGACAAATTATTTTGATATGAGATGAAAAAAAGAATTTACGAAAATTTAGTTTATTTATCTCACAGGTACATAAATCATATGAACCAATCACACAGACTCGCCTGAACTCTAATATGCCTGACATCACTGTTGCCAACATAAAATTATTCAAAGCGTAAACGCACTGCCTGAAAAAGTGCAACATCCAGAAGGGGAGGAGGAAACGAAACTGAAAGGGTATCTGATGTTATTTCATTGATTACAAATTTGAGTTAAATTTTGCAAAGAACTTGCCAATATGAGCCTAGTTCTTGGTATGACGTTGCCTGTATGCATACACTGATTCGATTATGAAGGGTGTCATAAAGCCGTTGTATCTTCTACTGAGGTAAGCTGGCCCACAGCTGGTCCTTGATGTCCTGGATACTAGCACTGGGAAGGAGTCGACGCCTGAACTGGCCCCATGCGTGACAGATTTGGGGCTCTTTCCGACCACGGGAGTACCTCAGTATAACACAGACAGTACGTAGAGACACGGGCTATGTGTGGACGAGCATCTTGCTGTTGAAATATGACATCACAATACTGTCACATAAGAGGTAACACATGAAGATGCAGAAAGTCCGTGACGTAAAGTTCTGCAATCAATCACTACCAGTCGTGACCTGAAGTCACATCCAATGGCTCCTCACGTAATGACGCCAGGAGTAACACAGCTATTTCTCTCCAAAACATTGGAAGAATGGGGCTTCTATCCAGGTCGTCCCCATACTTGCCGAAGATGACCATCCGGAGCAGTGCAGAGCCGCGATTTATGAATGAACACAATGCGACACCATTCATCAGCAGTTCCTCCTCCTCAGTGACGGGACCCCTCCAAACACAGCCGTTTGTGTTGTGGTGCGAACGGCAGCATACATTTGGGACGGTAATTCCCCAGTCCGACTGCTAGTCTCCAGCGAATGGTTCCAGTGCCACAGAATGTTGCAGGTAGCCCATTACTTTTGTCGGTTGGCAGGCGCAGATGTGAAGTGGCTACGATGTGATTGGTGCCCAGTACGGCAGTCCTTCCTTGTGGTGGTCAGATATGGTTGACTGGAATCTTGACAACGAGTATGTCTGTCCGGTCCGGCCGCTGTGGTCGAGCGGTTCTAGGCGCTTCAGTCCGGAACCACGCTGCTGCTACGGTCGCAGGTTCGAATCCTGCCTCGGGCATGAATGAGGGTGATGTCCTCAGGTTAGTTAGGCTTAAGCAGTTCTAAGTCTAGGGGACTGATGACCTCAGATGTTTAGTCCCATACCGCTTAGAGCCATTTTTTATGCCTGTCTACACGATCCCAGTCAGTCCAGAATCGGACCACTATCACACCCGCATGCCCCAAAAATCTGTATATTGCACAATTTGACAGTCTGCCAAAAATACACTCACGATGAGCCTCCTTTCAAACCCTGCCAAGTGCTGATAACGCTTTGTCACTCGAGTACACGGTATCTCATTTTCCTTCGCAGTATTTACTCACTTTATGACACCGTTCAGTCCTTGTATTAGCCTGCCATTCCTTGTAACAATACTGAACACGAACAACACTAACTCATTCTGGTGACTGTTATAGGTGTTACAGAGGATTGGATCTCTTGATTATTTAACTATCCACGGATGGTGTGTACGTGTATGAGGTTAATATGATATTCGAACATGCCTTCTGGGTGCTTCACAATTTTTTGTTTTCCGGTGGACTATTCCATCTCGAGTGACGAGCATTGTATGTCAGCCTCCCATTGACCCTGTCTACTCGTCAACACCCGCATTCAGCTGACGAAGTTTCCTTTAGAACGATGGCTTGTGGCATTATTATGACATTAATTAAGTCACAATTACATGTTTACTTCACTTGTGGTATTATTATGAATCAAGGCACAATTACATATCGTTTACTGGATACATTGAAGTGCCAGAGAAACTGGTATAGGCATGCGTATTCAAATACAGAGATATGTAAACAGGCAGAATACAGAGCGGCTGTCGGCAACACCTATATAAGACAGCAAGTGTCTAGTGCAGTTGTTAGATCGGTTACTGCTGCAACAATGGCAGGTTATCATGATTTAAGTGAGTTTGAACGTGGTTTTAGAGTCGGCGCACAAGCAATGGGGCGGAGCATCTCCGCGGTAGCGATGAAGTGGGGATTTTCCCGTACGACCATTTCACGAGTGTACCGTGAATATCAAGAACGCGGTAAAACATCAACTCTCCGAAATCGTCGCGGCCGGAAAAAGATACTGCAAGAAGGGGGCCAACGACGAGTGAAACGAATCGTTCAACGTTCCGAAAACTGTTGCATATTTCTATGCTGGGCCATCAACAAGTGTCAGCGTGCGAACCATTCAACGAAACATAATCGATATGGGTTTTCGGAGACGAAGATCCACATGTATACCCTTGATTACTGCACAACTGCACGACACAAAGCTTTACGCTTCGCTTGGGCCCATAAACACCGACATCAAACTGTCGATGACTGGAAACGTATTGACTGGTCGAATGAGTCTTGTTTCAAATTGTATCGACAACCTCATGAATCCATGGACCCTGCATGTCAGCAGGGGACTGTTCAAGTTGGTGAAGGCTCTGTAATAGTGTGGAGTGGAGTGATATGGGACCCCTGATACGGCTAGATACGGCTCTGACAGGTGACACACACGTAAGCATCCTGTCTGGTCACCTGTATCCATTGTGGTCCATTGTGCATTCCGACTGACTTGTACAATTCCAGCAGAGCAATGCGACACCCCACACGTCCAGAATTGCTACAGAGTGGCTCCAGGAAAACTCTTCTGAGTTTAAACACTTTCGCTGGCGGCCAACTCCCAAGACATGAACATTATTAAGCATATATGGGATACCTTGCAGCGTGCTGCTCAGAAGACATCTCCACCCCGTCGTACTCTTACCGGATTTATGGACAGTCCTGCAGAATTCATGGTGTCAACTCCGTCTAGCACTACTTCAGACATGAGTCGACTCCATGTCACGTCGTGTTGCGGAACTTCTGCGTGCTCGTGGGGGCCCTACACGATATTAGGCAGCTGCCAGTTTCTTTGGCTCTTCTGAATTGAGCCGAAGGCTAATTTTCTGCATTAAGAGGTGCATCATAATAAAAGTCGGTGCCCTCACATGTTTATTATGTGTTAATTGTACTAATTTAACAATAGGGCCAAAGGGCTAAAACATGCAAAAAAAAAAAGAAATAAGAGCACTGCAATACTGGTGCCGCAGGGCTCCGTTTTAGGTCCAGTGCTGTGTATAGCGTACACAGCAGATCTCTCACCGAGAGTCATCAGCGACATTTATACCAATGACACGGCACTTCTGCAGTAGGTAGCCGATTGCTGTACATTGCTGACTGCAAGATGCTTGCCACCAGCTTGAAAAATGGGCTGCGGACTAAAGGGTCTGTTTTAATTTCACCAGATGCCGAGTCATGATCCTGACCAACAGTCGTCCACCAGCAGTCCCCAATATCAATCTCTTTGAGCCTCTGATTGAATGGACCAAATCCTCGAAATACCTGTCGTCTTAGATCAGAAGATCACGTGGGGCGAGTACGTTATTCATGAGCATTCGACCAATCATGAACTATGCCAGCGAGGTACGAAGAAATTCAGCACGTAGCCACATTAAGCGCTTATGGGCTACCCAGAACAGAATACCGTATTGAGTCTTCCATATGCCCTACGACTTCTTGGCACACACCAGCATGACGTGCCTGGCGAGCTCTCCATCCTTGATAGATTCCAACGGGAGGCGAGAAGACTGTACATCATGTCCCGACTTTCCCAGAGCTCCCCTAAGATTAGGGGAGCTCTGGGAAAGTCGGGACATGACAGGAAGCACGACAACCACGACCACGACAAGTGGCCAGAGGCGCTCCTCCACCGGTACACAGCGCCCTCCGACGTTGAATCAAACTCATATAAGACATGCACCCCAGATGACACCAAACACACGAGAAGCCAAACCGTGTATCACTCCTCACAACTACAGTAGGGTAAGCCCAAGAGTTAATACTACTATAAGCTCGTTGTAGATCTACTGTCCCGACCCGAAGAAGCATGGCTGCCTACCACTGTAATACTGACAAATAAAAATTGAATATAATGTTGTCATTTGGTGTATCAAACGATAGCAGTTGATATGGGAAGTACTAATCTGGGATCAGACTTTGTCAAAGCAGTAGAACTTATCAATAACGTTATCAATTTTTTCTTATTGATATTTTAATTGTTTTATCGAGATATTTTAACGTCGTGCATCGACTAAAATAGCTCAGTTGCTTAAAAAGTGTCATTGAGCAATATTCGTAAGTGAGACTTTATGGGATTATCTCATGGAAGGTGGTAGTTGTGGACTTCAGTCGGGAGACTGGTTTGATGCAGTTCTCCATGCTACTCTAGCTTGTGCAAGCCTCTTCATCTGCTATAAACTACTGCAACCTACAGCTTCATTAATGTGCTTATTGTATATATCCACTGTCTCACTCTCTTTTCAGCCACTGCCTCTCTTTCACGCCCCACGACTCTTATAACTACCGTCTGGTTTCCGTAGAAGTTGTAAATAGTTTTCACTCTCTGTATTTTACCCTGCTACATTCAGAATTTCAAAGTGAGCATCCAGTCAACATTGAAAGAAGCTATCTCTAAGTCCACAAATGCTTTAAGTGTAGGTGTGTCTTCCCTTAACCTATCTTTTATGATAAGTCGTAGGGTCAGAATTGCCTTGCGTGTTCCTAAGTTTCTCCTGAATCCAAATTGATTGTTCCCGACATCTGCTTCTAGCAGTTTTTTGATTTTTCTGTAAAGAATTCGTGTAAGCATTTTGCAACCACCATTTATTAAACTGATTGTTAGGTAATATTCGCACCCACCAGCAGCTGCTTTCTTTCGAATTAGAATTACTACACTCTTCTTGAAGTCCTAGGGTATTTCGTCTGTTCATACATCTTGCACACCAGGTGGAAGAGTTTTGTCATGGCTGGTTCTCCCAAGGCTATCAGTAAGTCTGACGGAATATCATCTACTTCCGGGGCCTTGTTTCCACTTAGATCTTTTAGAGGTTTGAGAAATTCTTCTCGCAGTATCGTATCTCCCATCTCATCTTCATCTACGTCAACTTCCCTTTCTATTATATTGCTTTCAAGTTCATTTTCCTTGTATAGGTCCTCTATATATTCGTTCCAATTTTCAGCTTTCCCCTCTTTGCCTAGGACTGTTTTAACATCTGAACACTTGAAATTCATACAGCTGCTTTTCTTTTCCCCAAAGGCCTTTTTAATTTACCTGTAGGCGGTATCTATCTTTCCCCTAGTGAGATATGCTTCTAAATCCTTACATTTGTCCTTTAACCATTCCCGCTTAGCCATTTTGCACTTCCTGTAAATCTCATTTTTTCATACGTTTGTATTCCCTTTGCCTCCTTCATTTGCCGCATTTTAAAATTTTTTCTTCCATCAAAGAAATTCAATATCTCTTATGTTATCCAAGGACTCCTACTACGCCTTGTCTTTTTACCTACTGGTCCTCTGATGGCTTTATTATTTCATCTCTTAGAGCTAATCATTCGTCTTCTTCTGTATTCCTATCCCCTGTTCTAGTCAACCGCTGTACAATGTTCCCTCTGAAGCTCTCCACCACCTCAGGTTCTTTCAACTTATCCAGGTCCCAGCTTCTTAATTTCCTACCTCTATCCAATTTCTTCACTTTTAATCTACAGTTCATAACCAGTAAATTGTGGTGAGAGTCCACATCACCCCCTGGAAATGTCTTAGAGTTTAAAATCTGGTTCCAAAATCTATGTCTGACCATTATATAATCAATCTGAAACCTGGCGGTGTCTCCAAGTCTCATCCACGTATTCAACTTTCTGTTAAACCGATGATTAAATAATTCTCTGTGCAAAATTCTACCAGGCAGCTTCCTCTTTCATTCCTTTCCCTCAGTCCTTATTCACCTACTATTTTTCCATCTCTTTTTTTCCTACTATCGAATTCCAGTTCCCGATCACGTTTAAATTTTCGTCTCCTTTAACTGTCTGAATAATATCTTTTGTCTCATAACACATTTCATCAATCTCATGGAAAGTATCCCCTAAAAATCTATTATCTAATTAGTAATAAGAGGTGTCTCTAGATTTCTATAAGTCTTAGTAGTTTTAGACATAAATATGGAAAATAAATCATACGCGAAAACTTGAATTACATGATTTTATGTTACAGTCGAAAGCGTCTGTTATGCAGGGTGGGGCAAATTAATGTGTCTCAAACCGTTTGTGGCAGCATTAACGGAGGAGGAAAAGACCTACAGTTACTTCCAACAGGATGGAACAACTGCCCATACAACCGGCTAAACCTTGCAGATTTACACAATCTTGACGCCTGACTGACTTTTAGCAGAGATCAGTCTGGTCGCGGCCCTAGCTGGGCACCAACGTCACCTGATCTGTCAGTGTGCGATTACTTTCTGTTGGGAGTCTAATGTGTACATGAACAACCTTCATAAGGTGTACATGAACAACCCTCATAATCTTCAAGAACTGCATTTCGGATGAGACTGCAGCAATTCCAGCAGTCCAGTTCCATCCGACTTCAGCAACGTGCTGACTAGCGCCCAGTAGTAACAAAAGATGAATGGCGTTCACTTTCAACAACTGCTATAGTCCGATAAGTACTATATTTCCTTTCCTCTGCTGGGTTCCTTTGTACCTGGAACTCTGTTTTCCAGACCACTTTTACTGGCTCACGCTGCATTACACAAGAATTTACTTTCATTAAGTGATACTGTAGGCTATAAAAACAAAAAGCTTTCTGACAGAACCACTCAATTAGATACGACCGACTGATTGCAACGGATTTTAGACTAAAAAATAGTGAATTCTACGCAGTTGTGTCACACGCCGTTTCTTATAACCGGCCGCTTGTCGGGCAATTGTGCTTCAGGCACAACGCTTGTGGTCAGCGGGTATTTTGCACCAGTGATGCAGCGCTTCTCCAGATAGAGTCATGTTCCGAGCGTCCCAAGTACTCCGCGTGTTTTCGAAAAAATACTGTTGAACAATAACACGCCGGTTGACACGCTAACGTCTAACAGGCACCACCAAAGGCGCCAACGTCGCCGACAAGCAACGAGTGCAACGACGACAGTGGCGCTGCAGTTGCAGAGACTATCTTGCTTCCGTAATCACATGTCCGCCGAGCGATGTGCGCTGTCTTTCCGCTTGCGGCCTACTGAAGACTCGGTTGGATCGTTATCAAGCAACATTCGCCCACGCTCCGGGCTTTACGCCATCCGCATCCTGCGACCCATCAATCGGAGTCCTCGCCGAGAACAGCCCCCAGGACCGTATCTACACCGTGCCGCGACATCGCTCCAGCAACCACTAGGGATTACACTCCACAAGAGCAACATCGAGTCGCGAATCATCTCCCTCGGAACCTTCGCCTCCTCCAACGCCGGCCTGATTGGGATTCGGTGCAACTGGACTGGTAGTGCTTCGGTAGAACTCGAACTATGTTCTTGTGCCTAGTAGTGACCGCCCCAACCAACGTCACTACGGACTGAGTTGCATCATCCTAACATCAGCACAGGGCTATCCGTAAGTTGTGTTATTCACTATGAACATTATGTTCAACTTATGTACAAATAAAAGTGTACCTCAATACTATCTGGGAATCACCACTCAGTCACAAACTGTTCGCGTGCCTTACCACACTAAACTGTTAAAGAAGAAATAATATTTTTCGAGTATAAAGGAAAAGTAATCGTCATCTGTGGGTTGCGCATCCACCACTACTGCAGTGTATGTAGTGTTAACTTATATTCGCATTAATATCTGTATGATAAATGAATAAGTTTACGAAATTGAAAAATTACTATGAGCAAAACCCGCATTTGATTTTTTCTCTCTTTACTGCATCAAGTGCCGGTGAAAGTGGCTCCCTGTTTACACTGAGATTGTAGTTTACACACCGTACTTTTATTCAAATTAAACGTTCACATGTGTGTGAAATCTTATGGGACTTAACTGCTAAGGTCATCAGTCCCTAAGCTTACACACTACTTAACCTAGATTATCCTAAGGACAAAAACACACCCATGCCCGTGGGAGGACTAGAACCTCCGCCGGGATCAGCCGCACAGTGTAGTTTTATTCTCTAAGTGTATCATTGAATGAAAATGGAAGACATAAATCATGTGATGTGATGCAGAGTATAACGGATGCACTTTATTTATAGGTGGCTCAGACTTGAAGACCTGCTGTAACTGTGTGAACTGGTCGTACTAGGAAAACAGTAAATGCAATGCAAAAATTTTATACATTATTAGTTTTGTTTTTTCGCACATTCCAAATTACCACCCTTTAATAAGACATTAATTACTTCTATGTGGATCGAAACATGAACCAGGTTATCACTAGGTTATATCTCTAGCATAAATCACCTGGGGTTCCAGGATACTTGATTAGACAGTAATGTGTGCTGCTTAACTCTTTTAGGTAACAACAAAAGACAGGGTTAGTGAATAATTTTTAACCATCAGATCAGAGTAAATCAAGCTGTGATATGAAAGTTGATGACGGTGTTTGTCCTTCTGTGCACCCTTTAATGCGACACATTTTTCCGCTTGACGAATGACCAGGCGGAGATCTTGGTTTTAGAAGCCTGCATTTTGGGCCCTCAGGAAAATATCAATCTTGAAAATGACCTCGTCGTCGGTGTGGAAATCGCTAGCATGTAATAGTATTTTCATTTGAAGGATGAGAATGGATAGCTGGGTGCCATGTCAGGATAATACAGGTGGTGGGCCAAAATCTTATAGCCCCAAGCAGCAGCATGAGCCCCAAGTCACAACAGTACTCTGTATAGAAATAGCTGGGTCGTTGTAGTGGAACAAAAACACGCCCCCCCCCCCCCCTCCATCAACCCCTCGGTCAGCTGGGTTCGTCTTGAAAGCTTCTCGTAATCTCGTCAGCAACAGTTTTAAGTCCGTTTTCTGTGATGATTTGCCTATTACGAAGAAAATCTGTTTGTAGCACATCATGGAAATGCTAGAAAAAGTCACAGCATCACCTTGCCCTATGATGTTTGAGTCTTCGTCTTTTTGAGCGGTGATAAATCCACATGTTTTCCCAACTTCCTTTGCTCCTTTGTCTCGGGGTCATTGTGATACACCCAGCACTGATCCACAGTGATTAAATGACAGAAAGTCATCTGAATCGGAGTGACGCCGTTGAAACATTTCCGCCGCCGTTCGGTGGCGGTCTTCCTGAACGGATGTAAGTAGTAGCGGAACCCAGCAGGCGGAGACTTTCATCACGTTCTAAACGGCTTGAAAGATGGGAAAAACGTATCCATGACTGACTTTCATTTTCTTTTTCCATTATCCCTTCCATTGTGATACGCTTGTATTAGAGCACTGAGACCTCCATTTACCTTATGATCCCCGTTTTACACAGAAAAATGGTCTACCCATTGGTTTTTCTAATTATGACTTATTTGACGACACCGGAAGCTTCTGCATTACCTAAGCTGACCACAGCCGCACAGTCATTATTGCTGTAAAGTTCCACCAGCTCAGCTTGGATTGTTCAACTTCAAATATAGAAAACGGATTACCACCCGAAACTCCACATTACCAAAGGGTTGCAACGTTTTGTGTTGGCTACTCTGGCAGTCTGCTACGGTGCTGTGGAAAGTGTACCGGGATTAGAGGTACGTACCTGCGAACAAATAAAAAATTATTTACCTTATGATGATAATTATTACTTAATGAATATCCTGCAGACATTTGTCGGGCAAAATATAACGAAAATAAAACGCTAATATACAGTACCTGATAGCCTTTTTTTATCTTCCCCACATTGCCAACTATTAATAAGAGATTTATTACGCGTATGCAGATCAAAACTTTATCCAGTTTACAAGACGGTTACGTCTTCAGCACACAGAATGTCAGGTTATTCGATCACACAACGGTAATCTGCTCAGCTTACCTAGTCTTATCTCGTGGGCAAATAATTCGTATCCAATTTTGTAGATGTAAAGTACAGAGTGATCAGAAACAGTCTGGAAAGCTTGTAAGAGTGTTTCAGGGTAGTTACGCTGAAATGTAGCTGTTAAGAAAAAAATGCGACACGGGGCGTCATTTCAGAATTAATTAGAGTTGCAGTTATCCCATCAAGCCGTTGTGTGCGTTATTTCAAGCATCCCGCCAGAGAGGGTGTAGCCAAAAATGCTCTTCGTTTGGTTTCCTAAACCCGAAAAAGAGAGCTATACAGAAAATTGTGTATGGGACGGTAGTAGGGATCGAACTCGAACCAAAGGCAGTCTGGTGCGCTATCTTCTGCGCCATGAAAACAACTGGTACTGACTGTATCTTGAGGACCGCTTGAATTTGCGCTCGCGACGGCATGATTGGCTAACTTCAGCGCTAATTAACTCGGAAATGACGCACCGTTCCGATTTTTTTCTTGACACTTATTGCCCAGCGCAACCTTACAAGATGTTCAGAGTGTTTCTGACGGCCCTCTATATCATGAAACCTGAATATGCAGCTAGCTACGGAATTTGAGGGGACACTATTTAAAGGGAAGCTATTTAAAGAGACAGTAGGTTATTAGCGCGAGTATGAGCCAGGATAACCATATCACCTCAAGGTCACTGATAATGGTTTTCCTTTTCAGGTTACGCACTTGTGCTACTCATGTTCAAGGTCACCCCCATTCCTATCCCTATCGGTTAGACCGTCAGGGAGAGCGCACCACTAGTTCCTGCTACTAATAAGGCGAGTACACCGTTCGCTTGTTACATATTTTTACGAACTTCAAACAGGAGCGACTTATTTTCAGTTATCTAGGTAGTTACTAGTTTATTTTTGTAATTTCTTGCGTGTTTGAGTGCTTACTGGGCACAACCTTTTATTTGAATAACAGTGTAGTGTGCAGTACCGCCGTTTCTGTCGGCCCTCGTATCGTACAGGCTTTTGCTTATTAGGTTAGAGCAGCTCAGTGTCGGTTAGACCGTCAGTGAGAGAGCACTTCGATTTCCCGCTGCTAATAACGCAAGTACGCCATTCGTTTGTTTCATATTTTTACGAGCTTCAAACAGGAGCGACTGCAGTAATGGATAGGAACTGTGATTGTTGTGTACAGATGCGAGCTGAGCTGGCGACCCTATGCTCACAGCTTCAGGCTGCTTTGGCTTCCATCACCCAGCTAGAGGTTGCTACCAAGGGGATTGAACGCGGGGATGCGAGGGACGTCGAGCACGTCCCACATGTCCTCCGATCGGTCCACTGCTGTGGCTGTCCCGGGTACTGCCTGCACTGAGGTTGACCCCTCACCTGTGGTTGAGTGGTAGATCATTCCAAAGTCTGGCAGGCAGAGAAAAACTTTCCAAGGGGCCGATCGTAGAGCCTCCCCAGTTTGTTTGATGAACAGGTTTCGGGCGTTATCTGTGACTGACGATGTCTCTGAGCTGGATGCAGTCGTCCACCGTGTTCCAGAGGAAGCGTCTCGATCCGGCAGTTGGGAGCTCCAATGTCAGGCGCGTAATGGGGCCCCTTATGAACATGGCTGCCAAGGAGGGGAAGGAAGCCAGAGTGCACTCCGTGTGCATTCCGGGGGGAGTCATTCTGGATGTGGAAAGGGTGCTTCCGGATGCCATGAAGAGTATAGGGTGAAGCCAACTGCTGGTGGTGGCTCATGTCGGTACCAGTGACGTGTGTCCCTTTGGATCGGAGCAGATTTTGTCTGGTTTCGGACGGCTAGCGGAAATGGTAAAGACTGCCAGTCTTGCTTCCGAGATTAAGGCGGAGCTCACTAACTGCAGCATCGTCTATAGAACCGACTGTGGTCCTTTGGTGCAGAGCCGAGTGGAGGGTCTGAATCAGAGGCTCAGGTGGTT
This sequence comes from Schistocerca piceifrons, assembly GCF_021461385.2. Classification (NCBI taxonomy): domain Eukaryota; kingdom Metazoa; phylum Arthropoda; class Insecta; order Orthoptera; family Acrididae; genus Schistocerca; species Schistocerca piceifrons. The sequence goes on from NC_060149.1 coordinate 676,044,775, forward strand.
CTGTGACCGTGCAGGCTGCAGATTCCTTGACTTGCGCCATCGAGTGGTGGGTTTCCGGATTCCGCTTAATAGGTCAGGAGTCCACTACACACAGGAGGCGGCTACACGGGTAGCGGGGGCTGTGTGGAACGAACTGGGCGATTTTTTAGGTTAGAGGGTCTCAGGGAACCACAGAAGGGACGTCCGTCTAAATCTGGGCAGGTACAACACGGTAAAGCAGTTGTAGAAACGATTGGTGTTGTAGTTGTAAATTGTTGTAGCTGTGTTAGGAAGGAATCAGAGCTCCAAGCTTTAATAGAAGGCACTGAAGCTCAAATAGTTGTAGGTACGGAGAGCTGGCTAAAGCAGGAAATAAGTTCAGCCGAAATTTTTTCAAACGATCTAACAGTGTTCTGAATGGATAGATTAAATACAGTTGGTAGTGGAGTATTTATTGCTGTTGGGGGTAGTTTGCCTTGTAGTGAAATTAAAGTAGATAGTGCGTGTGAAATAGTATGGGTAGAGGTTATACTTGACAATCGGACTAAACTATATATCGTTTTACCTACCCCCCGACTCAGAACAGTTCAAAGAGAACTTGAGTCTCATTTCAAATAAGTACCCTGCTCATACAATTATAGTCGATGGTGACTTCAATCTACCCTCGATATGCTGGAAACATTATACGTTTAAAGCCAGCGGTAGGCATGAAAGGTCATCCGAAATCGTACTGAATGCTTTCTCAGAAAATTATTTTGAACAATTAGTCATGAGCCCACTCGAAGCGTAAATGGCTGCGAAAGCATACTTGACCTTATAGCAACAAGTAATCCTCGACAAATAGTGAGTATTGTGACGTATACAGGGATTAGCGACCACAAGGCAGTTGCTCCTATGCTGAATACCGTAACACCTACAACCATCAAAAAGAAACGCAAAGTATATCTATTTAAAAAGGCTGATAGAAATGCTCTTAACGCCTTTTTAAGAGACAGTCTTCACTCCTTCGATCTAATCATGTAAGTGTAAAAAAGTTGTGGAATGTTTTCAAAGAGATAGTATCGACACCAATTGAGAGATATATACCACATAAATTAATAAGTGATGGTACTGTTCCCCCATGGTACACAAAACGAGTCAGATCGTTGTTGCAGAAGCAACGAAAAAAGGATGCTAAATTTAAAAGAACGCAAAAACCACAAGATTGGCAAAGTGTTACGGAAGTTCGAAATATAGCGCATACTTCAATGGGAGATGCCTTTAATAAGTTCCACAACGAAATTCTGTCTCGAAATCTCGCAGAAAACCCAAAGAGATTCTGGACATTCATAAAGCAGACCAGTGGCAAGACGCAATCGATACCTTCGCTGCGCCATAACAACGGTGAAGTCCCTGACGACAGTGCCACTAAAGCAGAGTTATTAAAAACGGTTTTCCGAAGCTCCTTCACCAAAGAATACGAAGTAAATATTTCTGAATTCCAATCAAGAACAACTGCCAAAATGAGAAACATAGAAGTAGATATCCTCGGTGTAACGAAGCAGCTTAAATCACTTAATGAAGGCAAGGCCTCCGGTCCAGATTGTATACCAGTCAGGTTCCTCTAAGAGTATGCTGAAAAAATAGCTCCATATTTCGCAATTATATACAACCACTCGCTCTCGCTCACAGAAAGATCCGTACCTAAAGACTGTAAAACTGCTCAAGTCACACCAATACCCAAAAAGGGAAGTAGGAGTAATCCGCTGAATTACAGGCCTACATTACTAACGTCGATTTGCAGTAGCGTTTTGGAACATATGATGTATTCGAACATTATGAAGTCCCTCGAAGGAAACGATTTATTGACACATAGTCAGCACGGTTTCAGACAATATCGTTCTTGTGAAACACAACCAGCTCTTTATACTCATGAAATAATAAGTGCTTTTGACAGAGGATGTCAAATTGATTCCATATTTTTAGATTTCCAGAAGGCTTTCGACACCGTTCCTCACAAGCGTCTTCTAACCAAACTGCGTGCCTACGGAGTATCGCCTCAGTTGTTTCCTGTCAGAAAGGTCACAGTTCGTACTAATAGACGGAAAGTCATCGAGTAAAACAGAAGTAATATCCGGCGTTCCCCAAGGAAGGGTTATAGGCCCTCTATTATTCCTCATCTATATTAACGACATAGGAGACAATGTGAGTAACCGTCTTAGATTGTTTGCAGATAATGCTGTCATTTACCGTCTTGTAAAATCATTAGATGATTCCTGAATTTCGATTACGCTAGAAGTCACACAAATCTGAAGGATGTAAATTCAACTAAATGCTTAGGGATTGCAGTTACAAGTAACCTAAATTAGAACGATCACATAGATAATATTGTGGGCAGAGCAAACCAAAGACTGCGATTCATTGGCAGAACACTTAGAATGTGCAACAGGTCTACTAAAGAGACTGCTTACACCACGCTTGTCCGCCCTATTCTGGAGTATTGCTGTGCGGTGTTGGATCCGCATCAGGTGGGACTGACGGATGACATCGAAAAAGCACAAAGAAGGGCAGCTCGTTTTGTATTATCGCGAAATAGGGGAGATAGTGTCACAGACATGATACGTGAATTGGAGTGGCAATCATTAAAACAAAAGCGTTTTTCGTTGCGACGGGATCTTCTCATGAAATTTCAATCACCAGTTTTCTCCTCCGATTGCGAAAATATTCTATTGGCACCCACCTACATAGGGAAAAATGATAAGAGAAATCAGGGCTGGCACAGAAACATTTAGGTGCTCGTCTTTCCCGCGTTCCGTTCGAGAGTGGAACGGTAGAGAGAGACAGCTTGAAGGTGGTTCATTGAATCCTCTGCCAGGCACTTTATTGTGAATAGCAGAGTAATCACTTAGATGTAGATATAGAGGAATTGATCAAGGTCATCCAGGGGAACCCCTGTCCTACCAACGCACATTAGGCAATTGTGTGAGTTGTATTCCAGGCCACCCAGCTCAGGCCCCGAACTATCCACTCAAATTAGGCAATTCTATGAGGTTACGACGTAGCTCCATAAAGGTCACTTAATATAAATTTTGTGGGAAACCCCTGGACCAAAGGCAGAATAGTAAAATGGCAGGAAATCGTTCCCCCTCTCCCCTGCACAATAACTAATTCAGTTGTGCAAGCGTCTTAATTCGAGGGCTGTGCATCATAGGGAGAGGTTCAGGTTTGGTAAGAAGAAATTAACAATATTCTGCAGTGGCAGGATTTGGAAATAACAACAATGATATATAAAATTAAATAAGGGTTTATTACTAACAGTTTATTTTTTGTAATACATTTTTACAATGCTTTTCTTCTTTTTATTAACAATTTTTTCTTTTTCTTATCACGCTATTTGTTTCTGATGAAGTACACACAGTGGTAATTTACGAATCTATTGTTTCCTTGTACAAAATTATCGGAAGAGCTCTCATTTTCTTTAACAGCTATTTCTCATTTAACAAATGCAGGCACACGGGTAGTACTATTGAACAACCGGTTTGGTTAAGTAACGTCACTAGAATATCATGTAAATGTGAACGGGAATTGTATCATTTGTATGATAATATGGAGTACAGTCAGAACACGGCAACAAAATTTTACTGCGGAAAACACTGAAAAGTTTGGAGGAAAGTAAAGAGACAAGTGTAAAAGAATGCACTACATAAATTGAACAGCAGTGTCTCTGAACAAAATTAAAACTGTGAGAGAGATATCAGAGCAGAATGGGACTGCACAACATGTTACACCTGTCTTGCGTGAGAATGAAATTGTTAGTGATCCAACAGAAATGTGCCAAGTATCTAATAATCACTTCTTGACAATAGTCAGCAAGGTGAATCAAAATTTTATTGTTGCAGGTAAATATGTAGAAGCTTTGAAAGCTGGTGTTCCGAGATAACTTTATCTCATGTAGCTACAGGAGAAAAGCAAAGGTGAAACTGATTCAATTACTACATCATTAGAGAGTAAAGATACCCATGGGAATGGCAAAATTTGAAGTAGAATTATAAGGTTGAGTGCGCCATGTAGAAATTCCGTACTCAGGCGCTTGTGCCACGTGTCTTTCAGGTGTTACCAAAAAATACGCACTGATTTAAATAGCGGTTAGTGAAACCACTTTATGAAAAGTTTGAAAGAGATAACGTAGACAACTGGAGGTGAATTACTTGGCTATTCCATAGTTTTCGAGAAAGAGATGCGTAGGAGAGTATGGACACTACACATAATCGACAGGTAAACTCTCAGTTTGGCTTCAGGAAGAAAGTATCCATAAGAAATGCTATTTACTCTATTGTGTGCGAGGCACTTACCGGGTTAAACGGTAAACTGGCGGCAGTATGTATTGTATTTAACTGATTGAAATCATGTGATTCTGAGGACAATAAAATTGCTTTTATAACATTGTGAGATTAGGAAGAAGCTCAAAAATGGTTGTCTTCATATCTGGAAAGTAGGATACAGAAGGTTGTGCTACAGTATCAGCAAACAGGGAAGAGGTTCGTATTTGACAGGGATCATGTAAAGCGCAGTGTATGTTGAAACTTCCTGGCAGATTAAAACTGTGTGCCCGACCGAGACTCGAACTCGGGACCTTTGCCTTTCGCGGGCAAGTGCTCTACCATCTGAGCTACCGAAGCACGACTCACGCCCGGTACTCACAGCTTTACTTCTGCCAGTATCTCGTCTCCTACCTTCCAAACTTTACACAAGCTCTCCTGTGAACCTTGCAGAACTAGCACTCCTGAAAGAAAGGATATAGCGGAGACATGGCTTAGCCACAGCCTGAGGGATGTTTCCAGAATGAGATTTTCACTCTGCAGCGGAGTGTGCGCTGATATGAAACTTTCTAGCACATTAACACTGTGTGCTCGACCGAGACTCGAATTCGGGACCTCAGCCTTTCGCGGGCCAGTGCTCTACCATCTGAGCTACCGAAGCACGACTCACGCCAGGTACTCACAGCTTTACTTCTGCCAGGATCTCGTCTCCTACGTTCCAAACTTTACAGAAGCTCTCCTGCGAACCTTGCAGAACTAGCACTCCTGAAAGAAAGGATATAGCGGAGACATGGCTTAGCCACAGCCTGGGGGATGTTTCCAGAATGAGATATTCACTCTGCAGCGGAGTGTGCGCTGATATGAAACTTCCTGGGAGATTAAAACTGTGTTCCCGACCGAGACTCGAAATCGGGACCTTTGCCTTTCGCGGGCAAGTGCTCTACCATCTGAGCTACCGAAGCACGACTCACGCCCGGTACTCACAGCTTTACTTCTGCCAGTATCTCGTCTCCTACCTTCCAAACTTTACGGAAGCTTTCCTGCGAACCTTGCAGAACTATCACTCCTGAAGGAAAGGATATAGCGGAGACATGGCTTAGCCACAGCCTGGGGGATGTTTCCAGAATGAGATTTTCACTCTGCAGCGGAGTGTGGGCTGATATGAAACTTCCTGGCAGATTAAAACTGTGTGCCCGACCGAGACTCGAACTCGGGACCTTTGCCTTTCGCGAGCAAGCGCTCTACTATCTTTATTTTTTCTTTTTTTTTCGCGGGCAAGCGCTCTACTAACTTTTTTTTTAAGATCCGGCGACCTTCGGATTTTTTTTGTTTTTTTTAAGTGCTCTACTAATTTTTTTTAATAAAACAAATAAAAACCTCTTGGGTATGAAAATAAAAGACGACGTTCTTCATAAATAACACAATATCCTTTGAAAACGTAAAACATAAAAGGGAGCCATATTTCGGAAACGGCCTTCTTTTGTATTTGTGTGGTTTTTGTTAACATAAATGAGTGTACAGTCTCACCATCAGCAGCGTTTTCTTTTTTTTTTTTTTTTTTTTTTTTTTTTTTGAGCACAAGAGAAAGAAAACAAATAGGCTGCAGATAGAGAGGAGAAAAAAAACTTAGAAGAGGAGGAGAAAAGAGAACTGAAATAAAATAGGAATACTTTCCGCGCCATGCTCCACTTTGGCGCGCCAGTAGAACAAAATGCATTCTATCATTGACCATTGAAGGGGAACGTGGGATCGTCCAGCCTTGGCTGGCACGGTTCGTTGAGATTCCAGCTTTGAGGCGGGTTGGTGAAAATGCTCTGTAAATAGTTCGCGAAAGTGGCCCGATAGTGTCGATGCCGGCGAAGGGTGTGGTGATGTACTTGGAGGCGTGTCCAAAAGTCCGCCGGATCGACGATGTCGTCCCGGAAGAGGCAGTTGACAGCCATGCCACTGATCCATGTGATGGCGTGCCACTTAGCCGATGGAAAGTAGGTCGTGTCGGGATATATCATCATAGTGGGAGAAACGTGATGTGGTGGTACTCGGAGGTAGAGAGCCACAATCTTCTGTACGAGGGTCCAGACAGCTGCTGCTGGCCCACACTCAAAACGATGTAAATCTGTATCTTCGACATTGCACTTGAGGCACAGGGGTGAGTCCACCAGTGCGATGCGATGCAGTTTCTGTCTTTTAGTATACTTGCCGTTGACGAGAAAGTACCACATAGAGGTGGTGTCAGTGGTGTGTTATTGTTGGTGGATCGTTTTCCAAACTATAGGCCATGAAACCTGGGGGTGACGTGTTTCAACGGTGTTGCGGGGTGGAGACTTTCGGAGAACTCGGTAGATGTCGCGGGTGGTCGTCTTCCTGGTCCTGGGGAGCTCGGTGCATATGTAGCTGTACTCCAAAAAGAAACGGCCGATATGTGACATCGGAGGTGGGATTTGTGCCAAAGACGTCGGTGGGCGTCTCGAAACAGGCGCGAGCTCGGTGGTCAACATTCCAGTAAAACTAGCATTTTGGCTTTTCCATAACCGGAGCATAGTATTGGTGTAAAGTGCCGTTTTCCTGGCTCTCACATTAACCAGATGGAGGCCACCATCCCGCTTCGGTAAGGTGAGAGCTTCATACTGGACTTTGAAGATGTGTACAGAACAAATGAAATAGCCGAATGCCGCCTGTAACCCGGCCGCCATTGTCGCAGTGATGGGCAGAATCTGCGCTATATGGGGTATCCGAGCTGCCAGATGGGTATTGACGAAGGTGACTCTCTGGCACATATTCAGCGGGCGTAGTATGTGATTTTGTATGTTGGCCCGGATGCGTTGCAGCAGCGCCCGAAAATTGATCGCCGAGGTGCGGCGAATGTCTCGCGTGTACACCAATCCGAGACAACGAATGGTGTCCACCAGTTGAAATGGAACTACGCTGTCTGCGGGAAGGCCCCGGCCGATCTTCATGGCGCATGATTTTGCCACGTTCATAGCGCTCCCTGTCCCTGCACTGTAACGGGTAATCCACTGCATCGCAGCTTGTACTTCAGCCGCTGAACGTACGACGAGGGCCAAGTCGCCCGCGTAGGCTCGGCAGCGAAACATATGATCCCGGAGTGGAATACCTGTCAAACGTCGCCGTAATCCGCAAATGAGTGGTTCTATCGCAATGGCATAAAGTACCGTCGACAAAGGGCAACCCTGCCGTACTGAGCGTTCAATCCGTATAGGTTCTGTAAGTCTGCCGTTGACGAGAAGTCTGGACGTTGCTCCACGAAGGAGCCGCATAATCACTTGCGTGAACGTCGGGGGAATTGCCATTCGGTCCATCACTGCGTTGAGGAATGCATGATTGACGCGGTCAAACGCTTGTTTGAAGTCGATGGAGATTAAAGCGCCTGGCAGTCGCGAGTGTGTTGCCACAGCGATCACATCTCGATATTCACTGAGGGCCGTCTGTATATTACGATCGCCACCTAAGGATGTTTGTTCGTGGGAAACAATGTCCCGTAAGACATGTTTGAGTCGCACAGCCAGAAGGCGTGTGAAAATCTTGAAGTCGGAATTGAGTAACGTGATCGGCCGATAACTGTCGAGTCGCGTTCCTCCTGCGGGTTTCGGGACTGGTACAAGTAAGCCTTCCATGAACATTGGTGGCGGGTTCGCCGCGCCGGACAAAAGTTCCCAGTACATGTCCCTCCATCGTGGCATCATCAAATCTTGGAAGGTTCTGTAAAGTTCGAGAGGTAAACCATCCGGGCCGGGAGATCGATTCAGAGACCCCTTGGCCACAGCGCCTTGGACGTCGTCGGTGGTCACTTCAGCAGTCAGGAGGGTTGCAGCTGCTGCGTTTAGAGTACCAAGTGTCTCATGGGCAACCTCAGCAATGGCCTCTGCACCGGCAGGTACTTCTTGATAGAAAAGTCTATAGTGCGTTGTGAATGCATCCGCAATGGTAGCTTGCGAAGTCAGCCGTCGTCCATCAGGTAAGTCTAAAGTTGTCATTAAAGCCTGTCGGCGTCGACGAACATTTTGAACAGTATGATGCATAGAAGGTTCTTCACCATTAATTCTGTCTTAGCTGCGGGCTCGTACAATGGCTCCCTCTAGACGGCATCTCGTCAAGGATAAAATCTTTGCCTTGATGCGTTGAGCTTCTTTGAGGCGATCCGGGGATGGAGGATGATCCATGAGTTCACGTAGAGCGCTATAGTAGAAATCAGTTGTATGGTGATTCCACCTGGCTTTGGCTCTGCCATAGTGTGTCAATGTGCGTCGGATGGCCGGTTTGGCGCACAGCAATCACCACTGCAGAGTGGTCTCGTAACGCATAATGCGTTGAACACAGGTGTGCCACGTGTCGGTGACCTGTTGTCGACATTCAGGGTCCCGCAGTAGCGCGACATTGGGTTTCCGAGGTCCTGCACTGCGCCATATAGATTGTCGACGTAGGTTCATGGTACAGATATAGATGTCATGATCCAAAAAGGCAGACGGCCAACGTTCCGCGTCGAGGAGAACTGATTTTAGAGCGTGAAAGATGTATATTCTATCAAGTGGGCTGGCGGAGTGGCTCGTGAGTGTGTATACCCTGGGCGGTCGCCGTGTACCACTCGCCAAGTGTCGAGGAGACGAAGGCGGCGGACGAGGAAGCGAAGTTCGGGACATGTGGTGAAATGGGGGTATTGGTCTGTGCGCTCGAGAACACAGTTGAAATCTCCACCTACGACGAGATGATCGTATCGACCGAGGAATAAAGGCGTGATATCTTCTGCGTAGAACTGGGAGCGATCCCTCCGTTTATCAGTGCCCGATGGGGCGTAGAGATTTATGATTTTGAGTCCTCGCGCTGTTGGGAGGTATGCGATATCGGAAACTGCAATTCCTTCTCGGAGGAGGATGGCTGCGCCTGTGTGTTCCATAGCTGCAGGGGCGGCGTACGTCTCATATCCATAACACCCAGTCCAAGTCGCTGTCCTCAGTTCTTGTAACAGGGCGATGTCGATGTCCGCTGCTCTTAGCGTGTCACGGAGCAGTTGAAGTTTAGCGTGGGTGCCGATATTATTAGTATTGATAGTAGCTATTCGGTACGCCTGATGGGAGATCCGTACTGCTGATAGGGTCGTAGCTGGTGAAGATTGTTGTGGTGGATGCTGGAAGTCCATAGAAGTCGCAGGATTCGCCGTAGAAACTTCCCCCATTTTAGTTTTGGTCTAACGGAGAAACAGATCTTATTTCCGCATCAGATGGAGGTGGGAAATCCGTGTCATCCGCCCATGAAAGGTGTCCGACAGGTTTGACATCGGCAAGAGTTGGCAGCGCTGGCCGAGTCGGCTCAGTGGTGTCGGTGACAACAGGCGTGCTATGTTCCATGGCTTCTGGGCGCGGGGCTTGCGCACGATCTCTGTTGGACGGTTCACCGTCTTGTGGATGACGCGTCTCAGTGGCAGAGGAGAAAGTGTTATCATGTTCTCCGTCGGAGTGATGTGGCATCTCTTCGTCCTGCGGAGGGGGCTCAATGGTCGAGTCTGATGTCTTGCGGCGTTTTTTTCGTCGTTTGGGCGACTTCTGCCTTCGGCAATGAGTTTCGGTGTCTGAGGAAGGAAGAGATTCACGTCGTTCCGGTACAAAAGCCGCGGGTGCTATGATGCGGTCTTCATTCTCCAGAACACTCTCATTGGTATCCTTGTGATCTTCTAGCGCGGGTGTGTCCGGCTGCTGGACATGTTCACGGGCGGCATCGCCGGTGTCAAGATGCTGGGACGCCTCCGGGTGTATCGGACCAGAGAGACGCTCATGAACGGCGCCTTGTGAGGGCTGGACGTGCAGTGTCGCCGCATAGGTGACTGGAAGGGTAGTCGTGGTTCTGTCGGTGTTCGTATCGTCGGGCCTTAGTTGTGTGATGCGGCGTTGCAGGCATTCATTACGGACGTGGCCTTCTTTGCCACAACCGGAACATGTTCGAGGTTGTCCGTCGTAAATGACCACCGCACGGCAGCCGCCGATAGAAATGTACGATGGAACGTGCCGTTTGAGATCGTTTCGGACTTGTCTCACACCATTAAGCACCGGATACGTCGTAAACTGTGGCCATGTCTCGGCTACGTGGCTCTGGACTTTTCCGAACGGGCTTAGTGCCGCGATGACTTCATCTTCAGTCACCTCGAAAGGCAGTTCGAATACACGGATCGTCCGAAGGCCAAGTCCTGCATGGTCGACATCCACAGGCCCGACGTTTCCCTCGGAGTGCCGAAATTTTAGTCCATGTCGCGTCCTTTGAATGATCTCGTTGCAGGCAGCGTCGGAAGTCATCTTAACATAAACGACGCTGCTAATGATCGATAGGTGTACGCCGATGAGTTCGTCACGCGGGATCTTCACGTCTTCGCGTAGGAAGCGTTCGACGGCCAGTGCTTTGGGCCGTGCGTATTCGTTTGAGAAGGTGAACTTAAGAGTGTTCTTCCTGTAAGAGTTGGCCATTACAGCTTGTTCGACTGAGAAGCGCTGTGACGAGGAAATAAACAAAACACTCCGCGCGCTCAGCGGCGTGGACGGCCGACGGCGGTGCGCACTGCTGTCCTGCCGAACGCAGACTGAGCTACCGAAGCACGACTCACGCCCGGTACTCACAGCTTTTCTTCTGCCAGTATCTCGTCTCCTATCTTCCAAACTTTACACAAGCTCTCCTGCGAACCTTGCAGAACCTTGCAGAACTAGCACTCGAACTCGGCTGTGGCTAAGCCATGTCTCAGCTATATCCTTTCATTCAGGAGTGCTAGTTCTGCAAGGTTCGCAGGAGAGCTTGTGTAAAGTTTAGGACGTAGGAGACGAGATACTGGCAGAAGTAAAGCTGTGAGTACCGGGCGTGTGTCGTGCTTCGGTAGCTCAGATGATAGAGCACTTGCCCGCGATAGGCAAAGGTCCCGATTTCGAGTCTCGGTCGGGCACACAGTTTTAATCTGCCAGGAAGTTTCATTTCAGCGCACACTCCGCTGCAGAGTGAAAATCTCATTCTGGAAACATCTCCCAGGCTGTGGCTAAGCCATGTCTCCGCTATATCCTTTCTTTCAGGAGTGCTAGTTCTGCAAGGTTCGCAGGAGAGGTTCTGCAAAGTTTGGAACGTAGGAGACGAGATACTGGCAGAAGTAAAGCTGTAAGTACGGGGCGTGAGTCGTGCTTCGGTAGCTCAGATGGTAGAGCACTTGCCCGCGAAAGGCAAAGGTCCCGAGTTCGAGTCTCGGTCGGGTACACAGTTTTAATCTGCCAGGAAGTTTCATATCAGCGCACACTCCGCTGCAGATCGAAAATCTCATTCCGGTGTGTATGTTGTTACCTCTTTCTGTTCTGATTCCTTTACTTGTCTTGATATATACGAATGATCTGCCGCTAATAGTGACACATGACACAAAAATTTAGACGCTGAGAACCGTAAGGGCTAACAACAAACAGTCATCACTTTTGAGCTTGTAGCATTGATGCATGCTCCTGACGTTGGTTGATCTTACGGTGAACCCTTTCTGTCCATAATACGTAGGCCTACATTTTTCGATGAATATTCGGTAAAAGCTGCCTCACCTATTTCTCAGATATTCAGTATGTGCCCAAAGCACGAAGTTAAAATTTGTTGCTCTGCGCATCTCAGTTGTTATCGAGGGTTACAAACGTAATTTAGTGTGTACATCACGTACGTAGTGGTAGTACTTCATAATTGGAGGCATATCGGTAGTTTTATCAGAACCTCAAACCATATAAAGTTCTTAATGAAAATGTTGATAAAGTGTACCGTGAATTGTTGGAATATGTCATAATTGTTTATGTGGTGCATTTAGTATCTGTTCTTCATATTCTGATTCTAGTTTCACATTAATTACAAATTTTACAACTGTCAAAAGCAACTATTATACATGTAAATTTTGTGAATTAACATCAATAATAAATATTAAATAATATTTCATAAAATTCAAACTTCTGAGACTCGTGGTTTGTTTCCAAATTTGATTTTGACGAACATATATTTTCTTCAAAACTTCCTGTGTGTGCTTTGGACTCCTATGGTTCTCAGTGCCTCACTTGTTCTCTCTGCAGATGACACAAGTGTCATTGTGAAAGATGTGGAACGTAATACAAATGATGTAGGTAAGGGGTTAATCGGTAACATCAGCATGTATATTTAAGGAAACAGATTAACGCTTAAATAAAACAAAACGCAATGGATGTAATTTTATTCGTATAATCTCTGTTTTTCGTGTATGATCAATTCTGTAATGACTTATTTATAAATTTTCTAAACAGCGTTCTGTAAACTATGTATTTACTCTTTCATTACGAGGAATGTTTGGCTCGTATGATCTCACAGAATCTGATAAATGGATAAATAAAACACACAAAATAGTAAGACAGAGGTTTAGAAACCATATTTTAAACTGAAAAAAAGTCCAAGGGGCGGGAGTGAACACAATTTATTAATTATGAACATCAGTTTAGAAATGAAGAAACTGCAGAAAGGTAGGAAATTAAGCAAGTGTAAACCTGATAAGTTGAAAGAACTAGAGGTGCTTGAGACTTTCAAAGGGAGCGCTGGGCAACGATTGATCGAAACTGGAGTAAGGAACACAATAGAATACTAGTGGATAGCCTTGAGAGATGAAATAATGAAGGCAGCATAAGACCAAATAGGTAAAAACACAAGACCTAGTAGACATCCTTGAATATCACAGGAGATACTTAATGTAACCGATGAAAGCGGTAAATCTAAAACTTTAGCAAATAAATCACATGAAAGGAAACTCAGACATCCCAGAAGTTGTATTCATAGGAAGTCAAAAATCGCAAAGCTGGAATGGTCAGGCGATAAATGCTAGGACTCAGAAGCCCTCATAAGCAGCAGAGAAATACATGTTGCCTATAGGAAAATTAGAGAGACTTTGAGAGAAAAAACAAGTAGCTCTACGAGCACGGAAAGCTCAGATGGCAGGCCATTACTAAGCAAATCATGGAAGTCTGAAAGGTACAAGGAATATAGGGGAACACTATACAAGGTAAACGAACTTGAAGGCAATATAATAGAAAGAGTATAGGATGTACATGCATCAAAATAGCTTTGCATCACCTCGGATCCGGGATTTTCGGAACCTGTGCAGAAAATTGGAATAGAGATCAACATAAACGTCATTTCCGTCATTTTTATTGCTCATGAAAAACACTCATTGCATGTTATACCACCATACAGCGAGACTTTCAGACGTTGTGGTCCGGGACTGCTACGGTCGCAGGTTCGAATCCTGCCTCGGGCATGGGTGTGTGTGATGTCCCTAGGTTAGTTAGGTTTAAGTAGTTCTAAGTTCTAAGGGGACTTATGACCTAAGATGTTGAGTCCCATAGTGCTCAGAGCCATTTGAACCATTTGAACGTTGTGGTCCAGATTGCTGTACACACCGGTACCTCTAATACCCGGTAAAAAAATGGAAATGTCGTGTGGCTAGGGCCTCCCGTCGGGTAGACCGTTCGCCTGGTGCAGGTCTTTCGATTTGACGCCACTTCGGCGAGCGCAGCCTCTTGCATTGATGCATGCCTGCGTTCGTAGTGGCATACTATTCACAAGTTCATCAAGGCACTGTTGGTCCAGATTGTCCCATTCCTCAACGGCGATTCGGCGTAGATTCCTCCGAGTGGTTGGTGGGTCACGTCGTCCACAAACAGCCCTTTTCAATCTATCCCAGGCATGGTCGATGGGGTTCATGTTTAGAGAACATGTAGGCCACTCTAGTCTAGCGATGTCGTCATCCTGAAGGAAGTCATTCACAAGATGTGCACGTTGGGAACACGAATTGTCTCCATGAAGACGAATGCCTCGCCAATATGCTGCCGATATGGTTGCACTATCGGTCGGAGGATGGCATTCACGTATCGTACAGCCGTTACGGCGCCTTCCATGACCACCAGCGGCGTACATCAGCTCCACACAATGCCACCACAAAACAGCAGGTAACTTCCACCTTGCTGCACTCGCTGGACAGTGTGCCTAAGGAATGTCCCGCCTGACCGGGTTGCCTCCAAACACGTCTTTGACGATTGTCTGGTTGAAGGCATATGCGACACACATCGGCGAAAAGAACGCGATGACAATTCTGAGCGTCAGCATGTTATTGGGCCCAACTGTACCTCGCTGCATGGTGCCGTGGTTGCAAAGATGGACCTCGCCATGGACGTCAGGAGTGAAGTTGCACATCATGCAGCCTATTGCGCACAGTTTGAGTCGTAACACGACGTGCTGTGGCTGCATGAAAAGCATTATTCAACGTGGTGACGTTGCTGTCAGGGTTCCACCGAGCCATAATCCGTAGGTAGCGGTCATCCACTGCAGTAGTAGTAGCCCTTGGGTGGCCTGAGCGAGGCATGTCATCGACAGTTCCTGTCTCTCTGTATCTCCTCCATGTCCGAACAACATCACTTTGGTTCATTCCGAGACGCCTGGACACTTCCCTTGTTGAGAGTCCTTCCTGGCACAAAGTAACAATGCGGACGTGATCGAAACGCGGTATTGACCGTCTAGGCACGGTTGAACTACAGACAACACGACCCACGTACCTCCTTCCTGGTGGAATGACTGGAACTGATCGGCTGTCGGACCCCCTCCATCTAATAGGCGCTGCTTATGCATGGTTGTTTACATTTTTGGGCGGGTTTAGTGACATCTCTGAACAGTCAAAGGGACTGTGTCTGTGATAAAATATCCACAGTCAACGTCTATCTTCAGGCGTTCTGGGAACCGGGATGACGCAAAAGTTTTTTTGATGTGTGCAGATGAAAATGAATTGGGAGTCGTGACGCTGCGAAAAAAATTTGACAAAACAATGAAAGAGCCACGATGAAATAGGCGCTCTGGGATAGACGACATTTTCTCAGAATTGTTGAGATCATTAGGAAAGCGAGCTATGAAAAAACCATTACGCCTGGTGTCCAAGACATATGAAACTAGTGAAACCTCCTGAGACTTCAAGAAGAGTGTAGTAATTCCAATTCTGAAAATATTACCGAACCATGAGTTTAATATGTAACAGTTGCAAAATACTGAAACGACTTATTTACAGGAGAATGGAAAAACTGAAAGAATCCGACCTCAGGTAAGGTCAGTTGGTGTTCTCGGAGCAATTTAGGAACACTCAAGGCAATAATGACCCTACGACTTATGCTTGTAGAGAGATTGAAGGAAGAAAAACCCACGTTTAAAGCATTTATAGATTTAAAGAAAGTTTTTCACAGTGTTGACGTGAATTCGCTCTTTGAAATTCTGGAGGTAGCAGGGCTAAAGTACAGGGATTGTAACCTATACCTGAAGTTATTCAATCTGTGCATTGTGCAAGCTGTGAAAGAATCTAAGTGGAAACTTACAACGGGAAATAAAGTGAAAGTAGAAAAAATAAAAATACTGAGGTGTTTCTGATGACGCTACAGTTCTGTTAGAGACAGCAAATGACTTGGAAGAGCAGCTGAATGGAATGGATAGTGTCTTGAAAAGGGATTAAAAGGTGAACATCAACAAAACTAAAACAAGGATAGTGGAAGATAACGGAATTAAATCAGTTGATGCTGAAATATTTAGATTAGGAAATGACACACCAAAAGTAGTAGATGAATATCGCTATTTGGGCAGCAAAGTGCGGAAGTGAATCGTAGACGATAGGCATGTCAGGCAAGAAAATATTAGGAGCTTTTGAAAAGTGGTGCTACAGTAAAATACTAGAGTTTAGATGGGTGTATCATGAGTAGGTATTCAATCGAATTGGGAAAAACGGAGATTTGTGGCACAATTCTTAGAATGAGTCGGTGGTAGGACAGATCCTGAGGTCGGAAGAAATCGTCAGTTTGTTAATGGAGAGAAGTGAGGGACAAAAAGTTGTTGAAGAAGACCGTAGGTTCAAATAGATGTAGGTTGCGGTAGAGATTCGGAGACGAAGAGGCTTGCACTGGATAGAGCAGCGTGGGGAGCTAAAATAGACGTGTCATCAAACTGAGGAACGCAATAACAGTGAGAAGAAAATGGTCAAGGAGGAGATAACATCCTCAGAATATAAATACGTATAATGAATTATTAGTTCACACTGTGAAGAAGATTGCTTTTCTATTGAAACACGAAGCATTTATTTTGTAATATAAACTACTTATGTCTACAAGAATTTTCCTCTTTATGAGATCCCACAGTTAGTTGAAGTAGCTGATCGATTCCGTAATGTTTTCGGTACCACATACTTGTGTGAAAGTTATTTTCAGTAATGAAATTTACGAAATGAAAAGTTAGATATAGTCTCAATTTTGTTCATGTAACTAGAGTAATCTGTTTGATGAGCAGTAATTTCAACGCAAACTTCAAGATGTTAACAGACAGACAATTAAAAAAGTTGAGTATTATAATTTTTTTTATCCAGTTCGCTGTTACTAGACACATATGTGTAAGAGTAAATCAGATACGTTAACCGATGTTTAATACGTAGCATATGTCCTTTGCGTATTACTTTACGTGTGTTCTATTTGTGTCCTAACCGCGCAGGTAACCTTGCCACGGTTCGCTCGGCTCCAACCGTCGGAGGTTCGAGTCCTGTCTCGGGCATGGGTGTGTGTTGTCCTTAGCGTAAGTTAGTTTAAGTTAGATTAAGTAGTGTGTAAACCTATTGACCAATGACCTCAGCAGTTTGTTCCCATAGGAACTTCAATGGCTCTGAGCACTATGGGACTCAACTGCTGTGGTCATCAGTCCCCTAGGACTTAGAACTAATTAAACCTAACTAACCTAAGGACATCACACACATCCATGCCCGAGGCAGGATTCGAACCTGCGACCGTAGCAGCAGCGCGGCTCCGGACTGGAGCGCCTAGAACCGCACGACCACCGCGGCCGGCCCATAGGAACTTAAAAAAATTGTGTCCATGAAGTTAAAAATAATTTATAATCTTTTGAAACTGAGTGTTTTCCAGCTGCGACAAGAAGGACAGCTGCAAAAGCTTTCCCAGTAAACAAGGTGCGCTCTCACGACGACTACTCCCTGCCCCGCATTGCCCCTGAGTCACACGGAGGGCAGCTTTCCTGTCTAGCCTTGATGTTGACGAATGATGCCGAGTGCGCAAGAGCGTAACGGTGGTTTCGGTGGCCGAGTAACTTGATTTCCCACACGTCGTACTGTCAGACGAGGTGCGTAGCTGCGTCACATGATCTATGGAACGTCGCTGTGGGGCCATGGAGAAATCCGAGGACGTCTCTTGCCGTGATAAATCACCGGATGCCACGTGTTGTTTCGATGGAAGTTGCCGCCTTTGGAGAGTGTTCGAGGAACAGTACCTACCGGTTGTGTCGTCCCTGCAGTGATGTTTAAAAGCAATGGTGTTGCACTGTGCCACGGGCTTGGGGCCTTTGCTGCTCAATGTGACCATATCGCTTACTTGTGTGTGAGAACGCAGGCGTCTTGAGAGAATTCTATGGATGAAAACTTTTCGGTTTATCAGCCGACTGGCAGCGTCATCTTGAAGAAATATTTCAATGTGTTTCCTACTCATCGCCTTCAGGCGAAGTCTTCATTTGAAGATGAAAAGTAGAAAATTCGTTGAAACGTTGCTTCAAGATGATGGCGCTACTCGAATGATAATCCGAAAAAATTTCATCCGTATACGTGTACGTTATAAACTGTGGAGGATAATAAAAAAAAGAGGTATCTCACGGCATTTGATGAAGATGTCTGGAGACACAAACATGAGCGCAGGAGCTGGGACACAGAGAGATGACTGAGTGTTTCACTGTTTCTGGAGTGTGCGTCCTGGACATTATTGCTTTCAATATTCCTACAGCGAATCTTCCAGTTATTGTTAAGGACTGTCGGTGACTGAGGTCCGTAAGCGATTCTGATGATAATGATGATGATGATGATGATGATGATTATGATGATGACGATACGGTAGTGCTGGTCCACGACAGCAAGATTGTAGTGACCGTTCGAAAATGGTATGAAACGAGTGGCTGTGAAATAGAATCCACAGAATTACAAAACTTTGACTGCAGATGAAAGTAATAAAAACACAGCAAAACAATTCTACACACACACACGCACGCACATACACAAATTGTGTTATGTGATACATTTAAAACTGAGACTAAAGAAGGAAAAACGATGTAAAGAATTAATACAGCGTAGAAGAGAGCTGTGGCTTGCTAATTGCTGAAAAAACGATTAGCCAGCCAGTCTGCATAACACTAAAATCTCCAGCTTAGTGGCTTAGGCTGGAGTCCAAGCATTGCACCAAACTTGAAATCCTTCGTCACAATTGTCTCGTCATCAGCTAAAATAGAGGGCAGATTCCCACCGCCGGCCGGAGTGGCCGTGCGGTTTTATTGCGCTACAGTGTGGAACTGCGTGACCACTACGGTCGCAGGTTCGAATCCTACCTCGGGCATGGATGTGTGTGTTGTCCTTAGGTTAGTTAGGTTTAAGTAGTTCTAAGTTCTAGGGGACTTATGACCTCAGCAGTTGAGTCCCATAGTGCTCAGTGCCATTTGAACCAAGATTCCCACCGAAATTCACTTCTGTCCTCTGAGCACAATATAAAATGCACTCGCTTGAAACGTGGCTTACAGTTATTTGCGCACCACAGGCATCACAGACTGGGGATTCCTCTCACGGGAGTAAAAAGCCACGCGGTAGGGGGCCGCGCCCAATTGGGCAGCGGGTCAGGGTCACAACATCCCGCCAGACGGACTGGCATGGCGAAAGCCTCGACAAGATAGCTGGCTTCACCAACCGCAGCTTATTGTCAGTCACTGCCAGCCACTCCTATGTCAACAGATGCATGTATCTCTGACTCACCAGCCGAATGAAAGACTAAAGGGGAATGGCACATTGTGTAATGTCATATTCGCTGCAGTCTTCCTTGGCGGAATTGTCTGTCTCTTCACTTCTTCGAATTCCCACATACCCTGATACCCTTCAGCACGACTCCTGCTTCCCCAGCCGCTGTAGGACGCACAGTTGGTCATGTATAACGTGTACCATTTTCTCTTCTGGGCATAAGGGCTGCAGCGATTGTAGGGTAATAAGGGAAATCGGAGCAGATAATAAATTGTTTGCCGTGAAGACACTTCAGCTGCTCTAGTGCGTTCAGAATCGCATTGAGCTCCACAGAAAATACTACACATTCAAGGGGAAGGTGGATCCTGAGGACACAGTCGGGGAATACTACTGAACAGCCAAACGAGTCCTCTTGTTTAGAGTCGTCAGTGCACACAACTTTAAAACAGTGATGCCTGAACTGAGATTGAAATGTAAGTTTTCGAGTGCAGTCTTTCATATAATTCTTGGTCTGTGCCGGAACCAAGATGGAAATCTTCTCTAAACTTAGTGTAAAACTTTAAAAGCAGCCACATCCATCTCTAAAAGGAAATTCTTCACGCGAATCCTGTAGGGCCCCATCATTCGTTATCTAGTACGAAAGATTCTGTGCTTGGTGAGCCAACAGACTGAGTGAGAGAAGCTTTACTTTTTCAAAATAAAATTTCTGGTATTACAATTTTTGTCTTCTGTATTGAGTATTGCGTTTTACGGGTGAGGAGTGGCTAGGATTGTGTTGGTACAGTAGCCGATACCACCAGGTATCACTGCCAACATTCACCCTGTTCAAGCACATACCGTCCTCTAAGTCAGTAATGCAGCGCGGCTGGCGAGAGTGAGTCAGAACAGACCTCGGTTTCTCTTAGCAGCCAGCCTTTGACCCATAAAGACGTACCTTCTCATCCCCATCTTGGGCAACAAGCCTCTCAGTTTGTTGGTGGCCTCCCAGGCACCCCACTTTGTATCCTCTAGTGGCAGATTTTCTGAATAAACCTAACACACCCCGCCCATTTTCTGAAAAGTACCCTACTGTTCTTGTTCAGTAATTACACACACACCTGGCTGACCTCTTCCCGCAGTAGTCTTACCCTTACCCGGTCCTGAACAATCTGGTGTCAGCTGTGCCTCCTTTCAGCTTATAGGGACAGTGTTTATTTGTTCAAAGGATCTATGGTATTTTATGGCTAGAGAGGGACTATTTCAGCCAAAAATTCTATGTCGAATTTGAAAGGGATATCTTGGATCCAGGGGCCTTGACACATGTTACTGATTTTAGCTTTTTATCAACATTTCACAGTGGCGCGATAATTTAACTACGGCAGTTCTCTTGATCCTCCTTTGCAAATGAACATTGGTAAACGTAGTTCAAAATTTGTGCTCGTCCTCTACTACCATCATTTTCTGTTCATTTGTCATTCATGAACGTCTGGACACTAACTTTGAAGCCACTTACACCTTTTACGGATGGCCAGAATTTCTTTGAGCTTTGTGAGTGTTCTTTCGATAAGATTCTGCTACTGTAGTTATTGAAGGCTTGCAGCTAATACACTTTTGAAAACCCAGTACGTTTGGGTCAGGATCTTTCTACCTATAGCTCTATGCTTTGTTTTACACTTATTGTGCAGTAGTCGTTATCTCACTAAAAGTTTCTTTACAGAGAGTGAATGCCATGGAGGGCTCCTTCCACATCGAACTCTTACAGTAGGTGTACAGGATAAAAACAAAATGCCACACTCAGCCGTCGGCATGTAATTCCTCATCCCAAATAAAGACAAAATTGTGTCTAGAAAAACATTAGTCCCGCCAATAGGTTTAGTAGAAATGATAATTAAAAGACGAGGGTAGTCGCGGCCTAGTGCTCAGTGGGTGTCGTCGTGCAGTGCAGTGTTGTGTCTGACTTGTTATGTAAACAAGCATTACGGCACGTGTATAATGTGTTCCTCGTGCAGCCACCGATCTTGTAAGTAGTGATACTTCTCGTTCATCGTCTTCATCGTCTCTCTGTGTAATTCGTGAAGCGGAGGTGCCGCTTTGTACCCGTAAATAATGTCCATCGAATCCATCAGGAAGATCCTTTGAGGTTCGCCTTTGATAAGAATACAAGAAGTGTGCAGCCCACTGCTTTGGAAATTCATGACTGGCTACATGAAAATTTCTGTAGTTCTGGTGATAATGCAGAGGTCATTCAAATGGATAATGAGGAATACTGTGTTTTTACTAAACTCTATAGTTCTATTAAGTTACATAGAATATTACTGAAAACTCAGGGCAAGTTTCAAAATGGTTCAAATGCCTCTGAGCACTATGGGACTTAACTTATAAGGTCATAAGTCCCCTAGAACTTAGAACTACTTAAACCTAACTAACCTAAGGACATCACACACATCCATGCCCGAGGCAGGATTCGAGTCTGCGACCGTAGCGGTCGCGCGGTTCCAGACTATAGCGCCTAGAACCGCTCGGCCACTTCTCAGGGCAAGTTTGAATTCAATCATCGTGATGATTCTGTCAGTACCGTTGATACAAGTAACACTGCCGGCCTGAGTGGCCAAGCGGTTCTAGGCGCTACAGTTTGGAATCCTGCCTCGGGCATGGATGTGTGTGATGTCCTTAGGTTAGTTAGGTTTAAGTAGTTCTAAGTTCTAGGGGACTGATGACCTCAGAAATTAAGTCCCATAGTGCTCAGAGCCATTTGAACAAGTAACACTAACAGCGGACTGAATACAGTCAGGGTACTACATCCTCTCCTAGAGCTAGACAACAAGGACTTAATACGGACAGTTTATAATTACGGAGAGGCAGCAGATTCCTCGACTTGTGCCAAAGGGTGATTGGGTTTCGGGTTCCGATGAATAGGTCAGGTGGCCACTATATGCAGGAGGCGGCTACACGGGTAGCAGGGGCTGTGTG
The DNA here is from genome assembly GCF_021461385.2 of Schistocerca piceifrons. Lineage (NCBI taxonomy): Eukaryota > Metazoa > Arthropoda > Insecta > Orthoptera > Acrididae > Schistocerca > Schistocerca piceifrons. The sequence goes on from NC_060149.1 coordinate 676,066,822, forward strand.
GCGTGGACTGGTCGGTTTTTTAGGTTAGAGGGTCTCGGGAAAACACAAGATGGGCGCCAGTCACAAACGGTGCAGGCTGAACACAGGAAGAACGTAGATACAGGAACCTTTGCTATAACAGTTGTAAATTGTCGTTGCTGTGTTGGGAAAGTACCACAGCCAGAGCTCCAAGCGCTAATAGAAAACACTGATTCTCAAATCGTTATAGGCACTGAATAAGGGCGGATATAAGCTCAGCCTAAATTTTTGCGAAGAACCTAACGGTGTTCCGAAAGGACAGGCTAAACACAGTTGGCGGTGGCGTGTTTGTTGCTGTTAGAAGTAGTTTATCTTGTCGCGAAATTGAAGTAGATACTTCCTGTGATTTAGTATGGGCAGAGGTCATTCTTGGCAACCGGAATAAAATAATAATTGGATCCTTTTACCGACCTCCCAATTAAGATGATACAGTTGCTGAAAGGTTCAAAGAAAACTTGAGTTTGATTTCAAACACGTACCCGACTCATATGATAATAGTTGGTGGTGACTCTAATTTACCCTCGATATTTTTTGGCAAAAATACATGATTAAGTCCGGAGGTACTCATAAAGTATCATGCGAAATTATGCTAAACGCATTATCTGAAAATTATTTCGAGCAGTTACTTCATGATACCACGCGAAAGGTAAACGGTTGTTTAAACACACTTGACCTCTTAGCAACAAATAATCCTGAGTTAATAACGAGCATCAAAACCGATACAGGGATTAGTGAACACAGGGTTGTCGTAGCGAGACTGAATATTGTAATCCCTAAATCCTCCAAAAATAAGCGAAAAATACACGTGTTCAAAAAAGCACATAAAAATTCTCTTGACTCCTTCCTGAGAGGCAATCTCCACTCATTCCAAATTAATAATATAAGAGTAGACCAGACGTGGTTTGAATTCAAAGAAATAGTATCGGCAGCAATTGAGAGATTCATACCAAATAAATCAACAAACGACGGAGCTGATCCTCGTTGGTACACAAAACGGGTTAAAACACTGTTGCAGAAACAACGAAACAAACATGACCAATTTAAACAGACGCAAAATCCCCAAGATTGGCGATCTTTTACAGATGCTCGAAATTTAGCGCGGACTTCAATGCGAGATGCTTATAACAGTTTCCACAACCAAACTTTGTCTCGAAACCTGGCAGAAAATCCAAAGAGATTCTGGTCGTATGTGAAGTATGTTAGCGGCAAGAAACAATCAATGCCTTCTCTGCGCAATAGCAATGGAGATACTATCGAAGACAGAGCTGCCAAAGCAGAGTTACTAAACACAGCCTTCCAAAATGCCCTTACAAAAGAAGACGAAGTAAATTTTCTAGAATTCGAATCGAGAACAGCTGCCAACATGAGTAACGTAGAAGTAAATATCCTCGGAGTACTGAAGCAACTTAAATCACTTAATAAAAGCAAGTTCTAAAATGATTCAAATGGCTCTAAGCACTGTGGGACTTAACATTTGAGGTCATCAGTCCCCTAGAATTAGAACTACTTAAACCTAACGAACCTGAGGACATCACACACATCCATGCCCGAGGCAGGATTCGAACCTGCAACCGTAGCAGCAGCGCGGTTCCGGACTGAAGCGCCTAGAACCGCTGGCCATAGTGGCCGGCTAAAAGCAAGTCTTCTGGTCTAGACCGTATACCAATTATGTTCCTTTCGGAGTTTACTAATGCATTAGCTCTATACTTAACAATCATATAGAACCGTTCGCTCGACGAAAGAACTGTACCCAAAGACTGGAAACTTGCACAGGTCACAGCAATATTCAAGAAAGGTAGTAGGACTAATCCACTAAATTGCAGGCCCATATCGTTGACGTCGATATGCAGCAGGATTTTAGAACATATATTGTGTTCAAACAGTATGAATTATCTCGAAGAAAACTGTCTATTGACACACAGTCAACATGGGTTTAGAAAACATCGTTCCGGTGAAACACAACTAGCTCTTCATTCACATGAGTGTTGAGTGCTATTTGAAACGTCCCCTTTGAACAGTTATACATGACTGTGCTTAAACTGACACACAATATTTTGTTAGCGCAACGCAATCTGACTTTCAAAATTCCCTACAAAAGAATGGCCCTGACTAACATTAAACTATACCTTTCACAAATCACTTACCTCACAAAAATCTTCGCTGCTCAAGCTACTGCAATACAGCGAGCGCCACTACTGCCAGCTAAATAAAAGATTCAAACTATGGAAGGCACTAACTACTGATAGGGATAGTTAGCAAATGAAAGATATTAATAGAGAACAAACAATGTATTTACCTTGATATCATCATATATAAATATAGCAGTTCATGACAAATTTCAAATCTCCGCCATCTCTCTCCCCACATCCACCACTGCTGGCGGCTCACCTCCAACTGCGCAACGCTACGCGCTGTTCACAGCCAGCTGCCTAACACTACAATGGCGAGTATTACAACAATGCAAAGCAGCCACAGACTGCACACAGCACAGCCAGTGATTTTCATATTGAGCGCTACATAACATTGCCAATAAGAAAACATAAACAGCCTACTTACATAGAGAAAACATAAACAGCCTACTTACATATTGACAAGGGATTTCAGATCGATTCCGTATTTTTCGATTTCCGGAAGGCTTTTGACACTGTATCACACAAGCAGCTTGATGTGAAATTGCGTGTGTATGGAATATCGTCTCAGTTATATGACTGGATTTGTGATTTCCTGTCAGAGTGGTCTTAATTCGCAGTAACTGACGAAAAGTCATCGAGTAAAACAGAAGTGATATCTGGCGTTCCCAATTGGCAGTATTATAGGCCCTTTGCTGTTCGTTACCTATATAAACGATTTGGGAGACAATCTGAGCAGTCGTCTTTGTTTGCAGATGACGCTGTCGTTTATCGACTAATAAAGTCATCAGAAGATCAAAACAAATTGCAAAACGATTTAGAAAAGATATCTGAATGGTGCGAAAATTGGTAGCTGACCCTAAATAACGAAACGTGTGAGATCATCCACATGAGTGCTAAAAGGAATTCGTTAAACTTCGGTTACACGATAAATCAGTCTAATCTAAAAGCCGTAAATTCAACTAAATGCCTAGGTATTACAATTACGAACGACTTAAGTTGGAAGGAACACATAGAAAATAATGCGGGGAAGACTGCGTTTTATTGGAAGGACACTTAGAGAATGTAACAGATCTACTAAGTAGACTGCCTATACTACGCTTGTCCGTCCTCTTTTAGAATCCTGCAGCGTGGTGTGGGGTCCTTACCAGATAGGACTGACGGAGTACATCGAAAAAGTTCAAAGGAGGGCAGCACGTTTTGTATTATCGCGAAGTACGGTACAGCGTGTCACAGAAATGATACAGAATTTGGGCTGGACATCATTAAAAGAAAGGCGTTTTTCGTTGCTACGGAATCTTCTCACGAAATTCCAATCAGCAACTTTCTCCTCTGAATGCGAAAATATTTTGTTGACACCCACCTACATAGGGAGAAAGGATCACTACGATAAAATAAGGGAAATCAGAGCTCGTACGGAAAGATTTAATTGTTCGCTCTATCCGCTCGCTATACGAGATTGGAGTAACAGAGAATTGTGAAGGTGGTTCGATGAACCCTCTTCCAGGCACTTAAATGTGATTTGCAGAGTATCCATGTAGATATTGATGTAGAGTGGCAGAGCGTACAGAGAAGCACATTGTAAATATTGTTTGATAGGGTCTGAAACACCCAATCATGCCTGCAGAGGGTCAAACACACGTTATATTCTGTAGCTGGATATTGCAGTCACCACCTTAGAGATTTTTATAACGTGTCGATAACTAAGGAGCGTAGTATTACGATCTTGGGTGACTGCAATATACAGCTACAGAATGGATCGCATGTTCGACCCTCTCCAGGCCTCATTATGTGTTTCAAATCTTAACAAACAGTTTCTACAACGTGCTTGTCTGTGCACTCCGCCAATCACAAACCTTGCGGTGTCAGATAACAAAACGGTGGCTGTATGGCAACATCGAGAACTATTGCGTAAATGGTATGATATTGTGGCAAACCACGTGAAAATACATATGTTCTTGTAATCCCATGGTTTGGAGATGACTGTAGGAAGCATGGCAGCAAGCCAGTCGGACCTGGAAAAAGTAACGCGTTTGTGGAGGGAGGGGGGCCAGATCAGTCTTTGTACACTGGCTCAGAGAGTGACCGCAGTCCACTGAGCGCGCTCTGATCGCGTCTCGTAGCAGCCTGTGAGGGGGCTGTTGACTCGTGGCCTTTGGCTGCAATGGATGACCGTCCAATCTCGCAGGAGGGCTATATCGGTGCACGTGCTTAACATTTTTGGGGATCTGTCTGTTTTCGCGGTATATGTATGAGCGTCTGGTGGTCGATAGCTATATGCAGGATGCAGAAGTGATGATTTTGTATGGTGCAGGATACAAGTTGTGTGTGCTATATCGATATAGTATGTGGGGATATAGCCTTGTTGGAAATCTGTTTTACATTGAAAAGTTCGGGCTTTCCTCGACAATAGCAGAACAGTGTATTTGAGGAAGTGTCATTAGCGGTAGTTTCCATATTTCATGATCTGTACACGACTTTTGCAAGGTTTAACTGTCGGTGCAATATGGCTGCTGTATGTTTCCTTCGATCTGAACAAAATATTTTTGTCGCTGAAAGTCTCGTAATTTGTCCGTCTGCAGAAAATGGCGGACAGTGCCCCCACACCGGTAGCAGCAGCAGTTTGGCAGGTAAATTCAGTAAGAACCAATCAGATTGCTCGATTCACAAGAAGTATGAGGAAGTCATAGGTCACAAGTCTTACTTTGTGTGGCACATAAGACCCTCTACCTGCTTCTTCGAACAAGAGACTGGAAAGTTATCTATGGAAAGTTCTAAGAATCACGTGATGTCTTATTGGTTTGAGTGTTCAGATACAAGTCCAAGCAGACCACCCACCTCTGGCGGGATACTGTTCCTCATCTGCAATTAGAACATCTCCAGACTAGCAGCTGTAGGACACTGAAATTTTTCCGAAAATTCCGACCTATAGGACAGTGCTTCGAACTATGTTTGTATAATTGTTCTGATTTTCTCATCTTTGCTTAGACACCAGTGTGTGCTTCGATTAGTGATGGAAATAATGCCTCTGATTTCAGCAGCAAGAAATATAAAACTAAGCCCACTCAGAGTTTCATCAAAGTAATGAACACCACAACGGCTGTAGGACTCAGAAATTTTTATATTTCTCTGTCAGTGCCTTCAAACAAGCAACTGAAACTCTAAAAGTGGTGAGCGTCCGTTTTAGAGATACAGAAGTATTTATTTCGATTTCCAAATATCGTTGTTTTGACGTGTGGAGCTCAGATCTTGCAGTTGATATCGATTTCTTGATCTGTTTCCCACAAAAGCGTGTGAAGTGTCTCAGGAAGGTTTCACAAGCATGTCGCGATCTTTTTCTTGAATCTGTGTTCAAGTGTGGCGGTATACAGCGCAAAATTGAGGCAAACTACTGTGCAGCGATCTTTTTGAGAGTGTATTTAGAGACTTATTCTATTGGATTTAGTAACTCCTGAAGCAGCTCGTGCTCAAAAACAAGGGTATTTTCCACAAAAGCTCGCGAAATGTTTCAGTGACAGTTTCAAGAGTGTGTAAGGATCTCTTTAGACCCGTGTTCAAGCGTGGCGGTGGTGGTAATCCTCGGAATAAAACGTGTATTTGTTTAAATATTCTCGCGTCATCTACAAATCTTTGTCTCTCTCTTTGTGCAGCGGTACATTTAGTTCCTGTGACATCATCAATTTACGCATGTAACAGTATTCCGCACATTGCTTACACACTATATGTAATAGACCCCGAAGCAGTTCGCGTTCAACTGTAAAGGGTGTCCAAGCGCTGGGAGTGGGAAGGGGGAATCTGCGTGTATTTCCAGCTTAGTGCTCGAGGCCGCCCTGCAGCTACTGTGTGTCCTCGTCAAGCAGGTGCGGAGACTCTTGCGCCAGGGACCCATGCGTGTGGTCTCTCTTCCAGCGGAGCGCACGCACCTGCGTGAAGGTCTTGCCTCTTGCGCTTCGAAAGAGTGACCGGAATTTTATCGAATAATCTACAGTTATGGCTCACGCACTTATCAGCACGAGTTGCGAAGTGTAACTTAGCCCCATCCTGCAGCATCTTCATTATTTCATGAAGCATATTCGTCTTCACCAAATATCGTTGCTATCGACACAGTCCTCAGTTGTATGGTTACAGCTAACATACTCTTCCTTCTCCAGCACAGACATCTCATCCACTGAATACAGTAAACAATTACGTCAGTGCTCCCAGTCCGGCAGCTACGCACATAGTCTTTTCCTGAAATTTTTTCCCCAGACTGACATCTTGGATTACGTCATGAGAAGGGAGAGGGGAAGGGCCGACAGCGCAATCTGGTCGTGGTGCTGCGAACTATGTCAGTTGGACTCTGGACTTCGTGGTGATCATACAGTTCATGAAAACTAAAATTGTTTAAATAAAAAATGGATATTTATGTCTATTCTCTCTGGCATCCCAGCACAGACTGAGTCCTTTTCCCTCCAGTTTCGGGATTGGGGAGGGGATGGGAGGTGGGCTGGATGAGAGGAGAGGTGGAGGGAGGAAGGAGGAAGGAGGGAGGGGAGAGGGTTCGGTTGGGTAGGTGGAGGTAGCCACATTGATCTATTTCCCCGCCAAATTTGAACTTCCCTTCAGGTTGTGATGTTGCCACATCTATAGCCGCCATATTTTATCTGCCACCCGGAATTAATTTGGCAACAATCGGACGTGTGTTGGACCCCCTTTTCCCACTACTGACAGCTCCTCGTTTTCATACATGTGTTTCAACTGCATCCAATCTTATTTTGCTAGCTTAGCTTTTTTCTTGAATCTGAATGAGGAAGTGTATGCCAATCTCCAAGTGCGACATTTTTATTGACCCTGTATATTTTGCCATATCGTGATCAAATATTCTTCTACAGTTAAATCAGGACTCCTCTACATGCTGCTGTTCAGAGCTAATTGATATCGTTGCAGTATTAGGTACGCAGACGGATTTGATAGTACTCTCCACGCTAGTCTACCCTGTGCAAGTCTCTTCGTCTCTGTATATACAGTAATAACCAACCACTTGAACCTGTTTACTGTATGCAAAACCATGTCGCCTTCTCCAAATGTTATCCACCACATATCCCTCGATTACAAAATTATGCGTATTCGGTATTCTAGCAACCTATACCTTCTTACTTAGATTCTTTCACAAAGTTATTTTCTCCACAGTTCCTTGAGTATGTCTTCATATCTTATCCAACCTAATCATATAATCTCCAAGATTCTTCTATAACAGCACATTTCAGAAGCTACCGTTTTCTTCTTGTCTGTACTGTTTATCGTCCAAGTTTCGCTTAGCTGTAATGTAACACTCAAGATAAATAATTTCGAGAAGAAACTTTCTAGTACTAAAGTTTATGTTGTTTAACATATATCCCTATTCAATACGATTTATTAACATCGCTGTTAACAACTATGCCTTTTTTAAAAAGGAACAAAACTTAAGATACCTGTCCAACCAAAAATGCAACACAAAAAATTAAAGGATAAAAACAATCAAAATCCTGTATACGATTAAATACACTGAGAAACTTCCGCGCAGTGTATCGATTAACAATAAAGTTAGCTGATAATGGCTTTTGCCAGCTAGAGAGGCTCAAGAACCCGCTGCTGGTGGCAGATCTTGATTTGAATGAAATGAAGTATTGAGAAAATCCGAGATTCCGAGAAACTGAAGTCACTTTAATCTTCCAAAATATTTTGCGATTTACCTATTTGAAGGGCCAGAAGTTAGTCTAGACGCCACTGCGAATCCACATTTCTTTCGATAGCCTGCACCATACTCTTAAAACAAACGGTTATTTTTGTTTAGATTTTTAGAGTATGAGCCCATTTTTGGCGCGGGTCCCTATTCTCCAGTGTATCTAGCCAGCTATTAGATGCGACTTAGTCACTGAAATTCAACTGATGCTCACAGACGAACTGCAGTACGCCGAAATCTTCAACAGGAGCTGAACAACAGATGTTGCGACTAGGAAAATACTGTTTGTTTGATGAGCCAATAAGTCTTCGCCCGTCAGAAATAGCACTTTTACCCCCACCCCCCCACCCCCAGTGAAACTCACTACTTCTGTAACGCAAACAGAAGAAAACTACTTTACATATTGGTGCTCGTGGAGCCACAATTGCCTCATAATGGGAAGCTCAGAAGTTACCGAAGTCTGTTGAAGAGAAGTAAAGATGGCAGTAGAATCTTACTAAGGGCTTTATAATGTAAGGAAGCTGCAGTTATGTTTAAAGTGATTCCTGTGAGATTTGATCTGATTGTACGGTTGCTACTTATTGTTTGAAGGCACTTCAAGGCAGAATGAAGCAAAATAAACACCCATTTGACTTTTGTTGATTGTTGATAAGTACCTTTATCAAAGAGACGCACAACTGAACACCTCTTTCATCAAATTACCTCACCCAGTGCTGTCATGCACCGAGTGAGCCTTAGTAAACTACACTGAAGCGCCAAAGAAACTGGTTTAGGTATGCGTATTCAAATACCTAGATACGGAAACAGGCAGAATATGGCTCTGCGGTCGTCAACAGTGTTGTGGCCTTCTCCACCAGACATCACGGCGCCTAGAGTATGAGCAACCAAACTGACAGCCTGCAGCAGGGCGTTGCCTGCTCGCAGGCACACCGAAGCACTACACAACCGACAGGCAATATTGATGAACGGCCACAACAGCAGCAACAACAACAACAACAACAACAACACTGCAAAGACTCCAGCGGCCACCAGGGGCCACTACCGGCCCACATAAACATAAGGAAGAGGTCGCTGCAGATCCCGGAACTATTTTCACACATCAAACCACGTGATGGAAAATAGTTCCTAGGTACTCATCGGCCGAAGCGCTTAAAGGCCGGCGCTCTGCCGCACATCGGCAGTTCATCGACCGCCAGCAGACGTGGATAGCTGCCGCCCCAGCAGCCCGGCTTAGATCTTCTCACTGATCTCTGGATTAGGCTTGGTATATCGGAGAAGGCTCTGGCGGTGATTAGTAGGAAATTATTTCTGTTGTTTTCTATATTATTCTTGTATGTAGTTGTGATTCGAAGACGGATTTCTATTTTGCGTTGGTGTTATACTTGGAGAATTTGTTTCGATTAATTGAACAGTTCAATAAATTGTTTTCGGAATTTGATCGTTAGTTTCTTCTGCTTACGTAGACATAGCAAACACATTTGTAAGACAACAGGTGTCTGGCGCAGTTGTTGGATTGGTTACTGCTGCTACAATGGCAGCTTATCAAGATTTAAGTGATTTTAACGTGGTATCATAGTCGGCGCACGAGCGATCGGACACAGCATCTCCGAGGTAGCGATGAAGTGGGGATTTTCCCGTACGACCATTTCACGGATGTATCGTGAGTACCAGGAACCCGGTAAAACATCAAATCACCGACATCGCTCCGGCCGGATAAATATCCTGCAAGAACGGGACCAACAACGACTCAAGAGAGTCGTTCAACGTGACGAAAGTGGAGCCCTTCATCAAATTGCTGCAGATTTCAATGATGGGCCATCGGCAAGTGTCAGCGTATGAACCACTCAACGAAACATCATCAGCATTGGCTTTTGGAGCCGAGCCCCACTCGTGTACCCTTAATGACTGCACGACACAAAGCTTTACACCTCGTCTAGGCCCGTCAACACCGCCATTGGATTATTGGTGATTGGAAACATGTTGCCTGGTCAGACGAGTTTCGTTTCAAATTGTATCGATCAGATGGAAGTGCACGGATATGGCGACAGCTTCATGAGTCCATGGACCGTGCATGTCAGCAGGGGACTCTTCAAGCTCGTAGAGGTTCTGTAACGGTATGAGGCGAGTGCAGTTGGATTGATATGGGACCCCTGATATATTTAGATACGAATTGGTTGAAATGGCTCTGAGCACTGTGGGACTTAACTTCTAAGGTCATCAGTCCCCTAGAACTTAGAACTACTTAAACCTAACTAACCTAAGGACATCACACACTTCCATGACCGAGGCAGGATTTGAACCTACGACCGTAGCGGTCGCGAGGTTCCATACTGAAGCTCCTAGAACCGCTCGGCCACTGCGGCCGGCATTTATATACGACTCTGACAGATGACACATATATAAGTATCCTCTCTGATCACTTACATCCATTCACGTCCATCGTGCATTCCGACGGACTCGGACAATTCCAGCAGGACAATGCCGCACCGCGCACGTTCAGAATTGCTACAGAGTGGCTCCAGGAACACTCTTCTGAGTTTAAACACTGGGATGCATTGCAATGTGCTGTTCAGAAGAGATCTCCACTCCCTCGTACTCTTACGGATTTATGGAAAGCTCTGTAGGATTCATGGTGTCAATTCCCTCTAGCACTACTTCAGCCGAGTTCATGCCACGTCGTGTTGCGGCACTTCTGCGTGCTCGTGGGGGGCTCTACACGATATTAGGCAGGTATACCAGTTTCTTTGGCTGCTCAGTGTATATGTAAACTGAATGTTTAGTTACTGAAAATGTATAACTGAAGGCATTATAATACCGTAATTATCCATTATAGGAATAATCCATACATTGTAGATGGGGGTACAGTCTGTGTAACGGGTAAACATATATGAATACATTGAAAAGCAAACTAAGGGGTGGATAAAGCAGCTACTGCAAGATGCCAACATACTATTCAGTATATAGTGAGATTCTGATTCAGAAAATATATACAGCGTATGGTCGCTGTATGCACTGCCCAGCGTGTTACGTCGTGAATCTAAGAACTAAAGGTGATCAGAAGAATTAGATACGCAGTTACTAGTTCTTGCTTAGTTGAACAGAGCCATATGCATAGCACCCCTCTTGCAAGCTTAGGAGGGTCTTGCATAGGTGGTAAGTGAGGAAGACAGAAGTAAATCTCTGGGAAAATCATTCACACATGGACGCGGTCTGTTATAGTTTCCCTATATTTTACACATAACATTTTATAAAAACGAAACTAGCATATCAGGTTGACTCTCTAGTTAAATATATACTCCTACAATGTATAAGCAAAGGTATCCAGACACTTCTTTGTAATGTGGAATTGAGCACTATATGTCACGTGACTCGGGTGTGCTCGTATAAAAGGAGGTGGAGACTATTGCGATGTCAGTAGAGAAGCAGTAATGGCAAAACGGGTCTCTCAGGAGAGCTCAATGACTTCGAATGTGGACTAGTCATTGAGTGTCACCGGTATAACAAATTCATCAGGGACATTTCAACACTTCTAAAGCTTCCCAAGTAGACTCTTGGTGATTTGATAGTGAAGTGGAAACGCGAAGGAACAACTACAGTACACCAGCTAAACCTCATGTACTTATGGAGAGTAACTGTCGATCATTGCGGAGTGTAGTTGTAAGGAATCCAACGACATCAGCAAAAGGAATCAGTCTTGTGTTCCATAGTGCTACCAGCTGCCCATCTACCTCACTGAGTGCGCATAGGGGCTTGAGAAGAATAGGGTACAGTGGTCGAGCAGCTCCTCACAAACCACACATTTCTAAAGTCAATGCTAAGCGACTCTTGAGGTGATGTACAGTTCGATGCCATTGCCAGTGGCTGACTGGAAACGAGTGATTTGCAGCGATGAAACGCTCTGTATCTTAAGGAAATCCAATGGAAGGGTTCGGATTTAGCAGTTTCCTCGAGAATGTTACCTGCCATCATCTGCAGCGCAATCAGCGAAGCACAGAGCATGTGGTATTTACGACACAGGTGCGTTTTTCGTGCTTAGGTTGTCGTCCCGAAATTATGCTTAAGAAAACGCTAAATGCGAAATGATTTGACACATTTTACAGCAATACGTACTAGCATATGTTAGAAGAAGAGTTCAGAGACGATGACAGTTTCTTTCAAGATGATAATGCACCCTGTAATAAAGCAATTTCTCTGAGGTAATGTTTAGTGTACAGTAACATTCCTGATATGAAGGGGTCTGCCTAAAGACCCGACGTAAACCCAACAGACAACCTTCGGAATAAACTAGAATGTGAAGTTCGCTCCAAACAGCAGTGTAAGACATAACTACGTTGTCTGCTTCCTGTTCTTGATGAAGAATGGGATGCTTTTCCTCCACAGGCAGTCTGAAACATCAATAAACGTGTCTCCAGCAGAGTTCAAGCCGTCTTAAAGCCAAAGGTTGGACATGGCCCATATATAGGGCAAGGGGGACATGTCCCAACTTTGCATTGTTGCCAGATTTATTCAAGATGGCGGATCCAAGATGGTGGCAATAGATGTGGCAATGTCACAATTACGTCAGGGTGGGAAGTTCATATTTTGGCGGAAGAAAGATCAATTGGGCAACCTCCGCTAACCTAACCCCCTTCCCCCCCCCCTTCCCAACCCCCAGAAAATGGTGGGAAGTTCAAATTTTGGTTGGGGAAAGGTCACTTGGGCTACCTCCACTAACCAAAGAAAGTGGCGGGAAAATTTTGGCGAGAAAATCGGTCAATTGTACTACCTCCACTAACCTAAGTCATCTGACCACCACATCTTCCTTGCATTTCTTGGCAAAAGGACTCAGCCTGTGCTTGGCTGCTGGATAGGATGGACGTAATTCTTTATTTTGCATGCAGTGTTTATTTAAACAATATGAGTTGTCATAAGCAGTAGCTCCATCCAGTGTGTTCACCAGGAGGTTCGGAGTCCAGCTGACCTAGTACACAGTGCTGCCACCAGAGGGCGCTGTTGTCCTATGGCGGTTTAAGGAAAAATGGTGGGAAAAGGACACAGTCTGTGTCCAGTTACTGGTGAGAGGAAGGAGTGTACTGTATTTATTTTGGAACAATTTATTTAGGGATCGATTTTATGTAGTTTATTTATTTATTACACTGATACAAAGCACACACCCTGGCATGCCTGGTATCACACTACATAGCCTAAAGACTTGCAAACTACTCGTAAATCACCGAAGTAATGCAGTACACTGAAGTGCAAACACGAAAACAACTTGTAAATTGTCAAAACATTGCATGTAAAACACTCTGCAAGCACGCTCACTGAATGTAAACTGTCGAAATAATGCATTGCACAGCATACAGACATGTTCACAGAACAGTGCAACAGACATGTTCACTACGTGTAAAATTGGCTAAATAATGCATGTATAATGATCTGCAAACGTGCTCACAATGGTTAAAGAGCCGAAGTAATCCAGTGCTCAAACACTCATTGTATGTAAGAAACGTTCTCAAAGTATCGTTAAGAAATTCAACCACAACGTATCAGCGAACTGTTTCCTATAGAAGCCTCAAGGCATGCACACCAGGCGAGGGAGAGCATGTCGGTCCAGCCTGCGAGATGAATCCAGTCGCACACATGTTTACCTTACCACCATTGCTGGTGCAATGATGCAGAGATGTTTACCTAGCGACTCACCATCTCAAGTGCAGCTAAAATGTTGTCAGTGTTATACTGACATCACATGCCTGTGTAAATAAGAGCCAAATCTACCTCTGGACGCGCCATTGAAATCTGTTGCAATGGTTTCTGAAACTGTTTACGAAATAGCCAGAATAACACAGGTTGCATTCTCCCTAGCGATCCTAATGGGACAGCCAGTCCATTACATATCAGGCCCTTCCCAGGAATTGTAAGTATCACAGAAATTGTAATGGTAGCTTTTATTGTTTTTGTAGGAGTTTTTGTGATGTCACAGCGTGTCTGTAGGGAAATTCTTGTCCTAACAGGATCTGTTTAAGGAAATAGTCCAAAATAAAAAAAAATTGTTCAAATGGCTCTAAGCCCTGTGGGACTTAACATCTGAGGTCATCAGTCACCCAGACTTAGAACTTCTTAAACCTAACTAACGTAAGGACATCACACACATCCATGCCCAAGGCAGGATTTGAGCCAGCGACCGTAGCAGCAGCGCGGTACCGGACTGAAGAGCCTATAACTGCTCGGCCACAGCGGCTGGCAGTCCAGAATAACACCGAATGCATTCTTCCTGGTGGTCCTAAAGAGGCATCCCGTTCATCACGTGTTGCCCTTCATGGAATCGTGACGTCATGCTTTCAAGAAACGGTAAACGTTCTCACCGGAATGTACACGCTTTTATATCCCAACACAAAGGATGTCTTGAGAATGAATGGAGCATTCTGATTGGTTCTTACCGAATTTACCACCAAATTACTGATGCTGCCGGTGTGGAAGCACTGTCCTTCTTTTTTCTGTAGAGGAGACTTTCAGCAGCAAAACAATTTTGTACAGATTGCCACATTGCAGGGACAGTTAAACCATGCAAAAGTGGTCTACAGATCAAGTACGGAAAGACACTTCCTCAATTACACTGTTCTGCCGCTGACGACAGAAGTTTCAGTATTTAAGCGTGAAACCGATCTTCTATCCACCTATATATCACCACATACCGTTTCGATGTAGTAAACACACAATTCGTATCATGCGCCATACAAAGTCACCACTTCTGCATCTTGAATATAGCTGCCGACCATCAGACAGTCGTACATATACTGCAAAGATAGATAGCATAAGCACATGAACTCTATATACTCCTTGCAGCACTAGATATTTCCAGAGAGCTCAGTAGGTCATCCACCGCAGCCCACGATCTCAAGACATCTGCCCCCGCACACACACTGGCGCGACACATGACCAGAGTACCCTCAGCGGACCAAGGCCACTCTACGAACTATTGTACAAAGGCTGGGTCGGTTCCCTCGTCACAAAGGCGTTACTGTTTCTGGTCCCGACTTGCTTGCTTTCTAAAACCATCTCTAGACTCTGGAATAACCAGATCATATGTATTTTCACATGGTTCACCAGAATATCAAACGATTTTCACGGTACTTCTCGAAATCGAGCACATAGCAATATCGCTTGCATAGTAGTATCACTTGCCCAGTATGATTCCGAAGATATAGACTGGAAACTATTTCTCTAGAAACCCGAAACCTTAGCGAGGTGGAGCATGCTGTAAACCACTGAGTAACTAGAAACTTATCTCGTCTGCGAACACATTTACGTGAAAACTCGAAAAAAGAGAGGAAACTGATATTTCGACTCGTGAATACCGATGTCAGTGATGTAACAAATTCCAAATCATCCTTATAATTTACAAACTCAACCAAGGTGTTTCTCATGTCTAGAGAACCAGCAGACGTGTTTCCACCGGTCTTTCACCTCCTAGATGCACACAACACACACGACAATCGATGTTCTCTCAACTAAATAAAGACAGGAAATGTGCAGAAGCTGTCAACTATACTATTAACGAGGGAGGGAATAATGGCACAGCGCAAACAATACGTCCATATTGAATCTTCTCAAATTTCCACGGGGAACACACGCGATCATGACGGCTGTCCAACACATACTGAGTATTAGTTCGGTATTAAACTGTCCAGAGAAAGACACGGTTAGGTCAGCTACGTTCCTGCACCCGAACAGTGCAGTTATCCAGAAACGTGAATCATCCCTAGCACAGGCCACGGCGCCGCGCGCCCGCACCCCCACACAGAATCTCCTAGGAAACTGACTACATATATATTTGATCGCTATGCTTAGAATTAAATACTACGATTGCGGTCTCAATTGGATGACATTCGACAATGAGCGAAGTATCGGAAATACCCCCTGCTGATGGCTGTGGCTCTGGAAATAAAAATATCTGTACCATTCTTATGACTTGACATACTTTCCCAAGAAGAAAAAAATCTTCCATTCGCTTTGCTGTCGCAGTATTCCAAGTCAAATACATACCTTCCTTACTCATTTCCTTTGCACATGTCGGTACACACACACATACTTTATAAGCCTGATGCTCAAGGCGAACGTATCACGCATCCCCTACTACCAAGTATAATTCTTCGCCAATAACTGATTACTGGCGATACGAAACAATACTGACCGAAAAATTGGCGATGGGTGGACATGTCTCGTAAGTTTTTCCAGCGAGTGGTGCCACTGTGTCTCAGAAAGAGCGGCGTAATCGTCTTACAAACCGCCAGATGTTGAAAACAGGATCGCAACAACCATATTACTATCACAGTCGGTCTTGATTCTACAGGTGCTCACAAGTATCGCTAACGATATCCATGTTGAAAGCTATACAAGCCTTATAAATCGAGGTATGGCATTATCTCCGAATGAAGTGGTTTTTCCAAACAAATACCGCGGCACTGAATATAGACGGCGATTGCCAGAGTGTATATTATCAACCAATAACGTGGTAACACGTCGCCGACGGGTTTAAGCTCATAATAAAATCACCGAATTTAGAAAGTTATTTGCCTAAGGAATGCAGTATGAAGACGGTGTATGCAACTCCCCCATGCCGCCGCTAGATATTTCTCCAGTATTTGTAACGCATTCTGTCTCGACGCAGTGTCAGAACCTCTGCGATATATCGACTGGGTTATAGGCGACGGTTAATTGAGAAGTGCTGATTGATGTCGTAAGAAATATAAACAGACTTTTCATATCTCTAGTGCTACTCTATCCAGTAGAAATGCTATCTGCGATTTGGAATCAATACCTGCGTTGGATCCTATGGAGAAATCCTTCAATTATTACAGCCACTAGTGGATCATATTCGTCGCACTCTCATATCTCGAAACAAGTCACATTTTCCAAATCTGTCTGTTACAGTTAAATTCCAACGTGGTTTTTAGGCAGTCCCTATGC
Organism: Schistocerca piceifrons; assembly: GCF_021461385.2. NCBI lineage: Eukaryota > Metazoa > Arthropoda > Insecta > Orthoptera > Acrididae > Schistocerca > Schistocerca piceifrons. The sequence goes on from NC_060149.1 coordinate 676,083,619, forward strand.
CTCGTTCAACTGCTGCCATTCATGCAGCTTTGCGCATGTGATCGTCCCAATTTAAGTAGAAACTGAGTAGAAGTCGGAGACAGCTATATCTACCACATTCTGCAACCTGTGTAGAAGCAGAGTGACATGAGTTAGTGCGACAGGACCGTTTTTTGACCATTCGGTGGACATGGGAACATGTTGTCGTAACTCTGCCAACAGTGTACGATGTGAATGGTCATCGCCAAAGAAAACCTGCTCCTGCAACACGATGTAGTGTAAAGGCAGTACGAACAGTCACGGTGGTGTTACTTATAGGGAAAATTAGAAAGACTCCACATCATACAGGTACTGCAGTCCGAAGCAGATCCGCGTCCCTCAGGGCCCATTCTCGTCTATCACCCCAACATACTGTCCGCAGCTCGTGGTCGTGCGGTAGCGTTCTCGCTTCCCACGCACGGGTTCCCGGGTTCGATTCCCGGCGGGGTCAGGGATTTTCTGTGCCTCGTGATGACTGGGTGTTGTGTGATGTCCTTAGGTTAGTTAGGTTTAAGTAGTTCTAAGTTCTAGGGGACTGATTACCATAGATGTTAAGTCCCATAGTGCTCAGAGCCATTTGACCCAACCCAACATACTATCATCGTTATTCTGTACCATCCAACAGAGAAAAATTACAAACTATAAAAGCTCCAATACCTTCAGCTGATAGAGAACTCGATAAGATTTTTACTGCATCTCTCTCCTCCCATTTATAAAAAACAAATACAGTCTATGTGCCGGCATCGAGCACATGTGGTGATCCTATTAAATATATTTCACAGACCAGTGTGAAGTTTCATCGCCTGTACTGTAGGAGGAAGACCGTATCTACAGGGTGAAAAGTATTTAAACCGACAAACTCTGGGAGGTTGTAGAGGACATCAAAACAAATATTTTTCCCTAATGTCATTTTTTCCTACGAGGATTATTTAAACCGTTGGGGGCCGTATTACGCACTTCAGTTGATAGAGGCCGTATTGCGATCTTCAGTAGCTAGAGGCCGTATTACGCTCTTCAGTTGTAAGCAACTGCTGTCCACGAGTGTAGTAGTGCATTGTCTCTGCTTACTAATGGAGCGATACACCTGGAGTGAGTACACTAATATGGTTGGTGCGTACTACATAGCGCACCACACAGACGAGCTGCACAGCGGGTTTATCAACAACAATATCCTAATCGCCGTATCCCGCATCATACGACCTTTGATGCTGTGTACCAACGTCTGCGTGAGACCAGGTCATTTAGCAGATTACCTGGACAGGGATGCCGTCGCACGGTAAGGACGCTGCAATTTGAGGAAGCTGTCTTGAAGCATGTGGAGCGGGATCTTTCAATCAGCACTCGTGCACTTGCACGTAACATGGGGACGAATCAGACGAATACAAGATCAGTCCTTCGAGAGCAATTGTTACGCCCATTTCACTTACAGCGTGTCCACAACCTGGAACCAGTTGATTATCCACCCAGAGCACAGTTTTCGCAGTGGTACCTGGAACAGTGTGAAATGCATCCTACATTTGCATCCTGTGTGTTGTTTACCGATTAAGCAACGTTCGGGCGTGATGGAGTCTTCAACATGCACAATTCGCATGTTTGGAGTGAGGATAACCCACATGCCACAGTTACTACCGCTCATCAAGTGCGGTTCTTCGTTAATGTGTGGGTCGGTGTTGTTGGAGACTGTTTAATTGGGCCGTATCTGCTACCTAGTTGTTGTCTCTTGGTCATAAAAAAATGGAAAATTGTTTGTTGGTTTAATTAATATGCCGCCAGAGAAATCTTCCTCTACCGGTTTAAATATTCCTCATAGGAAAAAATGACATTAGGGAAAAATATTTGCTTTGATGTCCCCTACAACCTCCCAGAGTTTGTCTGTTTAAATACTTTTCACCCTGTATAAGTCGCAAGAGACGCTCACTGTGCCCCTGTGTGAAACACGGTCTTTTTTCTACTGTAAGACGCTTTGTACACTGCCATACATTTTGTTTTTTCCGCCACGACTTTGAGGTCTGTATCTGGTTCTAAACTGATATGAACACGTTCTGATCCACTGCCTCTCACAGAAAACTAGACGTCACACGGTGTAAATCATGTTGTTGCTGCTGCTACCATTACACACACACACACACACACACACACACACTGGATGATTTTAAATAAAAGACAGATACAACATAAGGAAAATGGAAGAGTTTTGCGGCATTGTAGAGCGTTCCAAACTGCTGTCCGAATGTGATTGACGACCTGTACATTTAAACTCGTCTGTCACAGCGATGGGGTAGCTGATGACTCTGTGTTCCGTTTCAATTCATTTCTCATTTTGCAGTCATGTACGTGATCACTGTTTCGGTGCTAGCCAACCCCAGAAGGTGTTGCCTCTCCACCAAGACTCTTTCATCATCTAAAACAAGCGATGCCAGTCAATCATTATGTGGTAACCAACACTGTACCAATGGACAGATGGGATTGAAAAGACACCGTCGATGTACTGTAATAAGAAGCATCACAGTTGATACTGCGAAAAATTTTAGCAATTTGACAGTAATTTCAACACCAACCAATGATGCGACAGCATGCTTTCTAATTTCAGTATCACCACTAAACCAGCCCTCCTCTACTTTGCGAGTACCATTGCGAATGTAGATAGATGACTGTGCAGTACGTCTTTTCATTGTTAATTCTCGAACTTATACATCATCAAAGTATACTAGTCAGCGATCTACATATTTCTAACACCTCGAGCATAGTGCGTAATTTACGATCTGTCTCTTTGTGGATGGCAGTCACAGGACATTCTCGCAATCTTAGGATAAAGTTAGAGACTGAAAGACCCCTCGCACTGTCTTTGACCAACCTGCCCTGCAGTACTGTTGCCGATTTAATCTGCAGCAGACTAGGAATAGAACGCCAGATTCTGCGTCTTGTGAATGAACGGAGCTTGTCGATTCCGCACCCATCCAAGTGCACAAGATTTCTCCAGATGTGCGCATGTAGAGGTGGTTAGCACCCTTATCGGTGTAAAGTAGTAGATTTGAAAGTGTTGTTATGTAATAGCAGCCGGTTAAGAAGAACTACAAACGCGTGATTTTTATGCAAAATGGAGCTCCAGACGGATGGACTTCGAAGCATTTTCCGTAAATCAACGACGTTATCAGTTCTGAAGTATTGTTATAGTGTCTGGGATCAGTACCAGGAGGGTATTGGTAAGAGAGAACATAAACATACGCACTACTAAGGCTACACATTTCCGCACTTAAAACAGTTTGATCGCTTCATTTTCCAACCTATTACTCTTGTGGTATGCAACGCTGTTAATATCCCAATGTAAGAAATATATTTGCAGCACATGACATACATCCTTCTTGCAGGTTTCTCTACGATAAAGTACGGTAACAAACTGTAAAATGAAAAAACTACTTACTTAAAATATCACATATAAAGTCTACAGAAGTATAATTATGTTTAGCTTCTCTGCTGCCAGTAGATTTGCAGTCTATATCTTTGAGTGTTGCAGTCGTTCCTTATAATACACCTGCATAATTTAAATGTTCGTCTGAAAGTTTAATCATCATTTTGTATATGATATAATCTTCACGCATTTTCTTTTGTTGGCTTTAGTTGGCGTACATCTCCATAGCAAAAAGGAAAACATTCACAGGGTTTCCATCACCTACAAGGTGAGATTGATCAAACATAAAATTTTCTGGTCTTTGAAGTATGGTTATAACGATATGTTTCCAAACATTAAGAGTAGATTTACATTTCTCGGAAAAAAACTGCGAAGACATCGAATATTAGCTTCAGTTTCTAACAAAGCCTTAAACAGAGATTCCTCTCGAAGTATTGCTGCGTCCGCGGGTCACAATTCTCCAGTCATGCGCAGAAGCCACGGTAGCAACAGCTAGCAACTTCCGGTGGTATCGATCTCTTAGTCGCAGATGACCAGGTGCAACATAACACCGGCCTTCGTGATTTTTTTCTAGTGCTAAGCCAGAGGTAATCTTGGGGCTCCATTTAGGAAGTAATGGGGAAGGAGTAGTCGGAGGAGTAACACCTCGTTAGAAATCCTCGGTTATACTGGCTCCGGTTAATACCACCCTGAAAGAGCCTCCTGCCTGGTAACGGTGAAGACCGCAACGGCAGCGGCAGCTGAAAAAGAGTTGTGCGGAACGGTGAAGCTGGCAGAAGAGGCACGTTTTCTCTTTAGGTACATAAAGAGTACAAGCAGCGACTGTAATCCATAGAACATTCTACAGACAGTATCTGACTCATAGCGAGCGGCTCATTGTAATCTGCCGATGTGGCAATTAACGAGATACCACAACATTATTTTACCAAGCAGTACATGGTATGTGCCTCCACGTGAAAAAGAGTTCGGAGTTACATTTTGCTCTCACTCTGATCTCCGAGAAGATAGCACATTGAGAGGAAACATGTATAAACAAAGAAAGGAAGACTGAAAGAAGAAATGATACGAGTTAGAACCTGGAACGTCCACGTACTGCTGCAATTAGGAAACCTAGAAAATGCAAAACAGGACATGAAAAGAAACTGATTTAATCCGCCTGGCATGTGTGAAGTGAGGCGGGGAAAGAACAGGGAGGAGAAAGTGGAGATTACAAACTTTTATGCTCAGGGGAAATCAAGAGCGGTGAAAATGGAGTAGGAATACTGCACTGGTAACCTCGGCGTTGAGCGCCCGTAAGCTCCTCCAGGAATACTGATAGGACAGAAACTGGAAAATGAGATAATGAAAGTGCAATATTTAGATGGAACGTTGATTATGATACGACTTCAGTATAGTTCGAAAGATGTGGTATTAATACAGGTAGACATGCCAACCAGCCAGCATAGAAATGAGGAGCTGAATGAACAGTGTGAGAAGATTCAAGAACTTATAGAAAAAGGGAACAGAATTGCCTGCATTATCATTATAGGGGATGGGAATATAGTGGTAGGTGAAGCAAGTAACGAAGTACAGCAGTAAAATTTGTATTAGGGATAAGAAATGAAGTAGGTGAACGAATAATTAACTTTTCCAAAGAAAACTCACTAGTGCAGGGTAACAAATTACGTGAAAATGACAAAAGTAAACGTTACACATGGATCTCAAATTCGAATAGAGGAGTTAGATAGACCAAAATTATAAGTAAAAATGGATAACGGAATATATGTTGAAAAGATGGAAGAACGGAAAAAGATGCACAATGGGGAAAATGAAAGGGGCAACAGAGGTACAAGAAACTTAATAATGGATTAAGAACACAAAACGAGTAAGCTAGAGAAAGGTGGATGAAATAGAAATGCGAGGAAATAAAGAAAATGGGGAGAGACAGAGGGGAGAGAGAGAGAGAGAGAGAGAGAGAGAGAGAGAGAGAGAGAGAGAGTATGAAATGGTATACAAGTTGGCTGTTGGCCAAATAAAAGAAGAAGACTAACATGGAAATGGAAGAAGCGGAAGGCACATTAGCCGAAGAACCACAGGAGGTTTCAGGCACATGATGCGAATAAATATAGAGTCGTACAAGGTGGCTCACATACCACGAAAATCAAGCTTGAAGAGGAGTAATATGTAGCGCTAGACGGAGAGGGGTACAGCTTCTTGGAAGCAGAATTAGAAAAGGCGCTAAGGAGATGAAGAATCAGAAGGCTTGTGGACTCGATAATTTGCAAGCAGAAGTGTTGAAGACCTTGGGAAACAGGCGAAGGAAAGAAATAGTCTACATCTGAATGAGATAGGCGACTAAGGGGAATTATCTGATGATTCTCTTGCAACGGTAATCATGCCAATTGAGAAAAAGAGAAATACCAAAAAATGTGATGGGCATAGAATTATCAGCCTAATTTCTCATGCAGATTTGGAAGTGCTGGAATCCTGAATGAAAAAACTCTACGGCAAGTTCGATAGATGGATTGGGGAAGAACAGTTCGACTCTGTGAGAGGAAAAGGAACAAGTGATGCTGTTGACCTATTACGAATCATAGGGTAAAGATATATTGAGAAGGCGGGGAAAATTATGCTGTTTTATTGATTTGCGGAAGGTTTGCAACAGAGTTTAACAGGACAAGCTGATGGACGTTTTGAAAAGAAAAGGAGTGGAGTGGGGGGATAGACGAATGATAAGGAATCTATATTTACAACAGAAAGTAATAATAAGAATTGGAAATGAAATGCTGGAAGAAAGCAGCATAGGAAGAAGCGTTAGACAAGGGTGTTACCTCTCCCCCTTAAACGTGGGAGATATAATTGGGAAAGGCTTAGATGGAAAAAGAGGAATATGTATAAGTGGAAAGGGAATAGAACATGTTAGATTTGCTGATGACGTGGTATTTACAGTAGAAAGTCAATAAACTGTAAATAAAATGCCAAAACATCTGGACGAAAGTCGTGTGGAATATGGTACGAGATTCTATGCACCAAAAAGAAAGAGTTTGGGAATCGGCACATCAAGGCGATTGTCCTTTATTAAGATAGGAGAATTTATTGTTAGCCAAGTAAGAGCATTTAAATATTTGGCAGTATGTTCACTGAGTACTTGAGATGTCATAAAGACGAGAAAGCGAAGGAAGCAATCAATTGAAAGAAGAGACTATTAAGCAGCAAACTAGATAAAGATCTAAAAAGAGCTTGAGAAATATTTTGTCTAGAATGTGGCACTATACGGGGCATAAACATGCACGCAGAGACGAGACGACGGAAAATGCAAGAAGCATTTGAGATGTGGACGTGGGGGAGAGTGAAGAGGATAAACTGGATGGAAAGAGTGAGTAACGAAAGAGTGTTCCATTGTTTTGGTGAGAGGAGCAGATTGCTACAGGGTATAATAAAAAGGAAAAACTTAACGAGACATTTATTGAAATGGCAGTGCTTGCTAACAGACACTTTGGAAGGATTAGTTTGTGGGAAGACATTGATAGGAAGGAAGAGTACGAGATCTTAGAGTCCTAGGCAAATAGAGAGCATCATGACGGATACGGGAATTAGTGACCACAAGGCTGTTATAGCCAGATTGAATACCATAACATCCAAACACACCAAAAATAAATGCAAAATACTTCTATTTTAAAAAAAGCAGGCAAAAATTCGCTTGACCTCTTCCTAAGAGACAGTATCAATTCCTCCCAACCTGACTATGTAAGGGCAGAGCAGATGTGGTTTAAATTCAGAGAAATACTATCACGACAGTTGAGAGATATATACAAAATAAATTAATAAGAGATGGTACCCGTAATCAGTGCCGTCACTGCGCCATAATAATGGTGATGTTGCCTCCACAACTGGGCTACTAAACAGTTTTTCGAAATTCCTTCACAAAAGAGGACGAAGTAGATATTGCAGGATTTGAATCAAGAACACCTACCAACATGAGTCACTTACAAGTAGATATCCGCAGTGTTGCGAAGTAGCTTAATTCACTTAGTAGTGGCAAAGCTCCAGTTCCAGATTGTATACTAGTCTGGCTGGTTCCTTTTAGAGTACGCTCATACAAAAGCTGCGCACTTACTAATCATATATCACCACTCGCTCGCTGAAAAATCTGTACCTAAAGAATGTAAAGTTCCACAAATCACACCAATACAAAAGAAAGGATACAGGAGTAATACACTGAATTACAGAGCCATATCGCTAGTATCGATTTGCAGTAGGATTTTTGAACATACGCTGACAGGAAAAAATTGCAAAGTCAAAAAATAATTAATGTGAAATAATGAAATTTCGGTAATACAGTTGTCTGGGTAACATATTTAAGTGATTAAAATTACAGGAGCACAGCTTAATGTACGTGCGAGATATGTTGTTGTTGTTGTTGTGGTCTTCAGTCCTGAGACTGGTTTGATGCAGCTCTCCATGCTATTCTATCCTGTGCAAGCTTCTTCATCTCCCAGTACCTACTGCAACCTACATTCTTCTGAATCTCCTTAGTGTATTCATCTCTTGGTCTCCCCCTACGATTTTTACCCTCCACGCTGCCCTCCAATACTAAATTGGTGATCCCTTGATGCCTCAGAACATGTCCTACCAACCGATCCCTTCTTCTGGTCAAGTTGTGCCACAAACTCCTCTTCTCCCCAGTCCTATTCAGTACCTCCTCATTAGTTATGTGATCTACCCATCTAATCTTCAGCATTCTTCTGTAGCACCACATTTCGAAAGCTTCTATTCTCTTCTTGTCCAAACTATTTACCGTCCATGTTTCACTTCCATACATGGCTACACTCCATACAAATACTTTCAGAAATGACTTCCTCACACTTAAATCTATACTCGATGTTAACAAATTTCTCTTCTTCAGAAACGCTTTCCTTGCCATTGCCAGTCTACATTTTATATCCTCTCTACTTCGACCATCATCAGTTATTTTGCTCCCCAAATAGCAAAACTCCTTTACTACTTTAAGTGTCTCATTTCCTAATCTAATAACCTCAACATCCCCCGACTTAATTCGACTACATTCCATTATCCTCGTTTTGCCTTTGTTGATGTTCATCTTATATCCTCCCTTCAAGACACCATCCATTCCGTTCAACTGCTCTTCCAAGTCCTTTGCTGTCTCTGACAGAATTACAATGTCATCGGCGAACCTCAAAGTTTTTATTTCTTCTCCATGGATTTTAATACCTACTCCGAATTTTTCTTTTGTTTCCTTTACTGCTTGCTCAGTATACAGATTGAATAACATCGGGGAGAGGCTACAACCCTGTCTTACTCCCTTCCCAACCACTGCTTCCCTTTCATGTCCCTCGACTCTTATAACTGCCATCTGGTTTCTGTACAAATTGTAAATAGCCTTTCGCTCACTGTATTTTACCCCTGTCACCTTTAGAATTTGAAAGAGAGTATTCCAGTCAACATTGTCAAAAGCTTTCTCTAAGTCTACAAATGCTAGAAACGTAGGTTTGCCTTTCCTTAATCTTTCTTCTAAGATAAGTCGTAAGGTCAGTATTGCCTCACGTGTTCCAGTATTTCTACGGAATCCAAACTGATCTTCCCCGAGGTCGGCTTCTACTAGTTTTTCCATTCGTCTGTAAAGAATTCGTGTTAGTATTTTGCAGCTGTGGCTTATTAAACTGATTGTTCGGTAATTCTCACATCTGTCAACACCTGCTTTCTTTGGGATTGGCATTATTATATTCTTCTTGAAGTCCGAGGGTATTTCTCCTGTCTCATACATCTTGCTCACCAGATGGTAGAGTTTTGTCAGGAGTGGCTCTCCCAAGGCGTCAGTAGTTCCAATGGAATGTTGTCTACTCCGGGGGCCTTGTTTCGCCTCAGGTCTTTCAGTGCTCTGTCAAACTCTTCACGCAGTATGGTATCTCCCATTTCATCTTCATCTACATCCTCTTCCATTTCCATAATATTGTCCTCAAGTACATCGCCCTTGTATAGACCCTCTATGTACTCCTTCCACCTTTCTGCTTTCCCTTCTTTGCTTAGAACTGGGTTTCCATCAGAGCTCTTGATGTTCATACAAGTGGTTCTCTTATCTCCAAAGGTCTCTTTAATTTTCCTGTAGGCAGTATCTATCTTACCCCTAGTGAGATAAGCCTCTACATCCTTACATTTGTCCTCTAGCCATCCCTGCTTAGCCATTTTGCACTTCCTGTCGATCTCATTTTTGAGACGTTTGTATTCCTTTTTGCCTGCTTCATTTACTGCATTTTTATATTTTCTCCTTCCATCAATTAAATTCAAATTTCTTCTGTTACCCAAGGATTTCTACTAGCCCTCGTCTTTTTACCTACTTGATCCTCTGCTGCCTTCACTACTTCATCCCTCAAAGCTACCCATTCTTGTTCTACTGTATTTCTTTCCCCCATTCCTGTCAATTGTTCCCTTATGCTCTCCCTGAAACTCTGTACAATCTCTGGTTCTTTCAGTTTATCCAGGTCCCATCTCCTTAAATTCCCACCTTTTTGCAGTTTCTTCAGTTTTAATCTACAGGTCATAACCAATAGATTGTGGTCAGAGTCCGCATTTGCCCCTGGAAATGTCTTACAATTTAAAACCTGGTTCCTAAATCTCTGTCTTACCATTATATAATCTATCTGATACCATTTAGTATCTCCAGGGTTCTTCCATGTATACAACCTTCTATCATGATTCTTAAACCAAGTGTTAGCTATGATTAAGTTGTGCTCTGTGCAAAATTCTACCAGGCGGCTTCCTCTTTCATTTCTTAGCCCAAATCCATATTCACCCATTATGTTTCCTTCTCTCCCTTTTCCTACACTCGAATTCCAGTCACCCATGACTATTAAATTTTCGTCTCCCTTCACTATCTGAATAATTTCTTTTATTTCATCATACATTTCTTCAATTTCTTCGTCATCTGCAGAGCTAGTTGGCATATAAACTTGTACTACTGTAGTAGGTGTGGGCTTCGTATATATCTTGGCCACAATAATGCGTTCACTAAGCTGTTTGTAGTAGCTTACCCGCGTTCCTATTTTCCTATTCATTGTTAAACCTACTCCTGCATTACCCCTATTTGACTTTGTGTTTATAACCCTGTAGTCACCTGACCAGAAGTCTTGTTCCTCCTGCAACCGAACTTCACTAATTCCCACTATATCTAACTTTAATCTATCCATTTCCCTTTTCTAACCTACCTGCCCGATTAAAGGACCTGACATTCCACGCTCCGATCCGTAGAACGCCAGTTTTCTTTCTCCTGATAACGACATCCTCTTGAGTAGTCCCCGCCCGGAGATCCGAATGGAGGACTATTTTACCTCCGGAATATTTTACCCAAGAGGACGCCATCATCATTTAATCATACAGTAAAGCTGCATGCCCTCGGGAAAAATTACGGCCGTAGTTTCCCCTTGCTTTCAGCCGTTCGCAGTACCAGCATAGCAAGGCCGTTTTGGTTATTGTTACAAGGCCAGATCAGTAAATCATCCAGACTGTTGCCCTTGCAACTACTGAAAAGGCTGCTGCCCCTCTTCAGGAACCACACGTTTGTCTGGCCTCTCAACAGATACCCCTCTGTTGTGGTTGTTTGTCTGTAAAACAGAGAAAATGGATATCAAGTCCGTGTTTAACAGCCCGACACTAATTATACAATGTTCTAACTGTCTCTGTTACAAGTTCACAACCGAAAGCAGCCAGAAGATATTTAGTCCGAACCGATATTTGGAACGTCCTAGTCACTGACCCACAGTCACTGAACCACAGTGTCATCCACAAAGAGCTGTTACACCAGGTATTAATGTACCATCACATCACATTTGCAATGTCTTATTGCGTGTGAGATAAGACATTGCAAATGTGATGTGATGGTACATTAATACCTGGTGTAACAGCTCTTTGTGGATGACACTGTGGTTGTCGTCCGATGATGTCCCATATGTCCTCGATTGAACGCAGACCAACGTAACATACTCACACCCTATAGAGCATGTTGTGTTACAACAGCAGTATATTGAGAAACACCCCCTGGAATGCTGCTTATGAATGGCAGCAAAACAGATCGAATCACCTGACCGCAGTATACGTTTGCAGTCAGGGTACATGGGATAAAAACTAGGGTGCCCCTGCTGGCAATCGAAATCGCACCCCTTATTATAATTCCAGTTATAGGTCCAGTGTGTCTAGCACTCAGAAAAGTTGGCTGCAAGCCCTCAACTGGCCACTTCCTAACAACACACTGTCCTCACTGGCACCGAAGAAGAGCCAGCTTTCATCAGAAAACACAAAAACCTAGCGGCATGGCGGGTTGGTCCTTCAAGCGATACTTTAAACAATCTGTCCACCTATCTAGATAGGTTTCAGGTTGTTTGCCCCTTCACTCTGCGATGGCAGATACTGGTTTAGCCGACAGAAGCAGCGTTGACGAAAATGCGACTAAATACCTACCACACGAAGGCCATGTAACTCCAGTTCATGGGCAGTAGCTGAAAGTTAAACTATCAAGTGTTCAGGATTCTTGCATCACTCCTTTGAATAAATGTCTAAAATTTCCTTTAAGTTGATCGATTGTCTGTAAAACAGAGAAAATGGCTATCAAGTCCGTGTTTAACAGCCCGACACTAATTATACAATGTTCTAACTGTCTCTGTTACAAGTTCACAACCGAAAGCAGCTAGAAGATATTTAGTCCGAACCGATATTTGGAACGTCCTAGTCACTGACCCACGACTGCTTACAAGTTAACACATTCAGTCGTTCAGTAGGCTTCTCGTAGAGAAGTGTTCGCCGTAATATCTCATAATCTGCACAAAACACGCCACGCGAAGTTTATGTACGTCATGAAATGTTCACACTCGATATCTCCAAGCTTTCACAAAATACTCAATCCGTAGTCTTTTTCGTTAACGACACGAGAACTGACCAAACAAGCAAATTTCTTCATTTCGGTGCAAATTTGATCAGCGCGGTTTAACATACAGCAGGTGTCTACCGGAAGACGGCTCCCAGGGGACTCTCTCGAAACATGGATCTGACGCATAAAGCCCCACTCAAATGCGCGGGAAATGCTGAGTTCCTATTGGCTAGTATGTTAAGCAACCAATCAGATCATCTCGAGTACTTCAGTACCCTCGGTATTTCTAATGTGAGCCAATCACATTGCCACAAGTAATTTAGACTAGAAATCTTCTAATTCCGAAACCAAATAAAATTTAATGAAAACAAAATACGATTCCTTTCCACTAATTAAAGTACTAACATATTTAATACTCAACGCCCCTCCTGGCTGCCTTTTAGAAAATGAAGCTCACTCAGACATACATCACAAATTCCCCTCTTGCATAACAACTTTCTCACACATACATTTCCCTAATTTTGATAAAATACCACATCCTCACATTACGTGTGTCCTTCATTCACTCTTTCAGTCTCTCCAAAACGCTCACGCCACCAAAACACGATGAAATAATATTTTTCCAAAGTGGCTTTAATAACGTCAGAAGTCTGTGGTAATGAAACTAAGGAAAATTCCAGAAAATTACGAGTAGATTATATTAACCTATCCTTTTGGTTGTAGTTTCAGTTGATACTATAGATGAATACATTACAGTTTCTATGTCAAGTTCACAGTGCCAGTACGGTTTTTGTCTGTTTTAGGAAAAAATTTATAGCTCCGAAAATACTGAAGTTATTGATTTGAAATTTCAGGTTCTTCAGATTCATAGAGAGAATGTGTAAAGTATTGGATGCAACGTTAGACAAATACACGGCTGACTCGCCCCAGTAGCCAGCATCAGTTGAGCCAGCGTCAGAACCAAAACCTGCTCTCCTCCCGGATCCACGGCAAGCTACGCATTCAGTGCAAGATGACTAACGCGTAATAATTTGCTACGTTACAACCTCCACCCTGCCCTACGATGAGCTCTCGCCTGACACCACTGAAGTCGTAAATGACGTTGTTTTGGGTCCTGTTCAAAATGGTTCAAATGGCTCTGAGCACCATCGGACTTAACTTCTGAGGTCATCAGTCACCTATCACTTTGAACTACTTAAGCCTAACTAACCTAAGGATATCACACACATCCATGCCCGAGGCAGGATTCGAACCTGCGACCGTAACAGTCGCGCGGTTCCAGACTGTAGCGCCTAGAACCGCTCGGCCACAAGGGTCCTGTGGAATGTTCGTTAGAGGGCAGCTGGCTCGGTGTTGACCTTTGAAGTAACCGATTTGTAACTGTTCGTTGTGTCACTGTGGTGCCGACTACTACTCTAGGTGCTGTTCCGGTTGCAGTATGACGAGCCACAATCATACGCCAAATACAGTGATCTTCCATCTAGGTAGTGCTACGTGGTCATCAAGAGCCTGGTCTTCTTGGGACCATAGATTCCCGTTATCAGCGCTCCCAGGAATCATGTACATTGGCTACATTGCTCCCACGTCTTTCTGCAATATCGCAGAAGAAACATTCAACTTCTCGTAGCCCTATTAAACTACCTCGTTCAACCTCAGTGAGCTGTTGCTAATGGCGTCCTTGTCGACTTAAATGCATTCTTGACTAACATCAGCTCACTTCGCCCAATATCATAGTTAACTAGCGCTCAAGACAGCTACAGCGAGTATTTCAAGCACACCTAATTTACATTCACATAATAGCATCTTTAACATCACTCTTATCCGACTGTTGCAAAATATGAATAAACATTATTTTTCAGATGCAGAAACACTTCAAGCACAACTGATTCGGATTCTCATAGTAACATCTTTGACACCACTCTCATCCGACTCTCGCAAAATCTGAATAAACATCATCTTTCAGATGCAGAAACACTCCTACGAACTTTCATTTTGTCGCACTACCCCTTCTTCGTGTTGTGATTTCTTTCTTCAGTGTATATTGTGTACGAACCTTATGAATTAACTACAAGAAAACGGTTTATTTAAAAACAGCAAACACAGATTCAAAAAATACTGTACTTGTGAAACACAAGTAGCTCTTTATTCTCAGGATGTAATGATTGCGCCGGCCGATGTGGCCGAGCGGTTCTAGGCACTTCAGTCTGGAACCGCGCGACCGCTACGATCGCAGGTTCGAATCCTGCCTCGGACATGGATGTGTGTGATGTCCTTAGGTTAGTTTTGTTTAAGTAGTTCTAAGGTGTAGGAGACTGATGACCTCAGATGTTAAGTCCCGAGTGCTCAGAGCCATTGGAACCATTTGTAATGATTGCTCTCGACAGGGGATGTGAAATTGATTTCATACTTTTAGATTTCCAGATGGCGTTTGACACAGTTCCCGAAAAGCGAATTCAATCAAATTGCGTGTCAATGGAGTATCGTCACGTGATTTCTTGCCAGAAGAGTCACAGTCTGTAGTAACTGACGGAGAGTCATCGAGTAAAACAAAAGTAATATCTGGTGTTCCCCAAGGAAGTGCTATAGGCTCTCTGTTGTTCCTAATCTGTATAAATGGTTTTGAAGACAGTCTTGAGCAGCTTCCTAACGGTGTTTGCAAAATGGTTCAAATGCCTCTGAGCACTATGCGACTTAACTTCTGAGGTCATCAGTCGCCTAGAACTTAGAACTAATTTAACCTAACTAACCTAAGGACATCACACACATCCATGCCCGAGGCAGGATTCGAATCAGCGACCGTAGCGGTCGCTCGGTTCCAGACTGTAGCACCCAGAACCGCACGGCCACTCCGGCCGGCTGGTGTTTGTAGATGATGCTGTTATTTACCGTTTTGTAAAGTCATCAGATAATCAAAACCAATAGATAATGATTTAGACAAGACAGGTGTATGGTGCGAAAAGTGGCAATTTACTCTGAATAATTAAAAGTGTAATGTCATCCACATGAGTAGTAAAATGACTACACTGCTACACAACAAATCACACTAATCTAAAGACTGTAAGCTCAACTAAATACCTTGAGATTACACCTACGAATAACTTAAACTGGAACGATGACATAGATAACGTGGGGAAAGCAAACCAAACACTGCGATTTATTGGCAGAACGCTTAGAAAATGCAACAGGTCTACATGAAAGACTGCTTACACCATGCACTTCCACCCTCTTCTGGAATATTGCTGTGTGGTGTGTGATCCGTATTAGATAGAAATGACAGAGGACATCGAAGAAGTCCAAAGCAGGACAGCTCCTTTTGTATTATCGCGTAACAGGAGAGAGAGTGCTATGAATGTGATACACGAATTGGGGTGCAATCATTAAAACAAAGATGTTTAACGTTGCGGCAGAATCTTCTTATCATATTGTAATCACCAACTTTCTCCTGAGAGTGTGAAAATATTTTGTTGGTGCCCACCTACATAGGGAGAAATGGTCATCACAAGAAAATAAGAGAAATCAGAGCTCACATTGAATGATTTAAGAGTTCGTTTCCCCGCTCTCTGTTCGAGAGTGGAACCACAGAGAAACAGCTTGAAGGTGGTTCAATGAATCCTCTGCCAAGCACTTAATAGTGAGTTGCAGAGCGATCATGTAGCTGTAGATGTAGATGAAATAAAGGAAAGCGGAAATTACTCAGACCTGAAGAAGATGTTAGTAAACAGGGGAGCATGGAGAGTTACCATGTGAAAATCTAAAAAATGGCTCTGAGCACTATCGGACTTAACTGCTCAGGTCATCAGTCCCCTAGAACTTAGAACTACTTAAACCTAACTAAACTAAGGACATCACACACATCCATGCCCGAGGCAGGATTCGAACCTGCAACCTTAACGGTCGCGCGGTTCCAGACTGAAGTGCCTAGAACCGCTCGGCCACATCGGCCGGCTGTGAAAATCTACCTTTGCACAAGAACACTGATGAAGATTAGTTGCTATCGGCTTTGCTTGTCCATTTCAAATGGCATTAGCTACTAGTGTCAAATAAATTGCGTCACGTGTCGACATGTCGACTCTGACCATTCTCTTGTAAGTAATGAAACGAGGAGAAATAGCAGCCATGTTCAATACACTTTGAAAGTTTCGCATTTATCCGTTTCATACTGGATGTGTGATGGTTCAGAAAGAATAATACTACACAGTTTTCAAGTCTCTTTTGCTTAGCGCCTGGATAAGACAGGTGTCTTTCTACCAATTTCGAGCTGAAATGGTGTGTAACGTGGGTGGCGTTGTGACTTGTCAGTGCACAGAGTTCTCTTGCAGCCGTACAAATGAGGTGTGTGACTGCCTGGCTGGGCGCTCGTCACGAAGAACAAAGTTTGGCGTCGGGCGACGCGTCAGCGCCAGCTGTTTGCAGGTAATTTCAAGTCCTTTGTGCCAGAGAAGTACGGCTCGCCGGTCTGAGAACCGAATGCAACTGACGGCCTTCAATGCGTAGGGCTGTAGTGTGTTGTTCCTGTCCCATCATTTGACAGTACACAGTTATGTATTGAAGTAGATACCTCTTCACAGATACAACTTTGGGATGAACAACGAACTTTTATTTGGAGTGCAAAAGACATGCGTTATTGAACTAATGGAAAAAAGTAGCGAAATGAACACTGAATTGCACCCCTGCCCTATCCTCCACGTCTATAAAACCTTGATGGGATCTCTCTTCTACTACGTCAACGTTGCCTTGAAATCCGCTTCCATGAAGTCCTACGCCTCTCTCGAAATCATTATCACAACCTGTATTCTTTTACACTTCCTTACATGGATCCTTTTCTATCTCATCAATTTACCAGCACTACTCATCCACATTAAACACATCCGTGTATCGTACTCTATTCGCAAAACTCGACCTCAACAATCCCATTGTAGCACCTCCAGTTTCTTATCCTCGAATGCTGCTACGATTCTATCAACCCAACACCCACACACTACCAGAGAAATTTAAAGAACCCCGTGCCCCCTCCCATCTCCCGACAAAGAAATAAACCTTGATATTTATCCAACTTTCCTACTAACTTATGTCAGGTCCGCCCAACCACCTCTTTCCCCACCCTTCCCTATTCCCCTCCTCCTGGTGCAATGACTTGACCCACAATCCAGTCCCCTATTTCATTTGCTTCCTACCATTCACGCCATACCTATTCTCATCTCCACACCACACACCACCAGCACCTTCGTTTATGCCCACGTCCTATGATCTTACAGACTCCTTAGTGCCGCGCGGGATTAGCCAGGCGGTCTAAGGCGCTGCAGTCATGGACTGTGCGGCTGATCCCGGCGGAGGTTCGAGTCCTCCCTCGGGCATGGGTGTGTGTGTTTGTCCTTAGGATGCGTACGGTTAAGTAGTGGGTAAGCTTAGGGACCGATGACCTTAGCAGTTAAGATTTCACACACATTTTTCAATCCTTAGTGTTTCCTCTCCTCCTACTAATTGTTCCTAATGCAGGTCCTTCGTTTTTCAGTGAAAGATGTTCCCCTTTTCTGTATCATTTTTTTATTAAAAAATAAAAATATCAACATTTTTAATGTTAGAGCTGTCTGTGAGTCATATTTTCAACCCATTAAAACGCACGTAAATGTTTCGTCTTTTCAATTATTTTGTATTGACTTGTGTATTTTAAAAACTCTGAACCGCTGACAGCCCAGTCTCAGCTCATACGGGTCAAGGAAGGTGAAATAACGATACCGAAAGAAAGGCATGGTTGTTAAAACATGAGAGAGTCGGATGGAATTAAGTGCCGGAAATAAGCGTTTAGTTGATTCAAGCGATAGTATACTCTAGTGAGCAAGAAGTCGTTAATGATATCTGAAGGTAAAATATTGTGAGTTGTTAGTTCGTGTCGTGCCCCTGTTCATCTTCATCTTCCAAGCCTAGAATCGGAGCTGAATTTCTGAAAGGAGACAATAAAGGCTAACGGTTATGATGGGTTATCTATAGATGGATCTTTCAAAGAAATTTTACTAATAATGCTAGTAAGAAAGGATGAGAAACTGCCTTCTCACTCTATAAGGTTACTGCTCGTTCCTGGTGTTACTGACAGCATAAGTGGAATTCTTCGGAAAAATTGTTGTTGTTGTTGTGGTCTTCAGTCCAGAGACTGGTTTGATGCAGCTCTCCATGCTACTCTATCCTGTGCAAGCTTCTTCATCTCTCAGTACCTACTGCAACCTACATCCTTCTGAATCTGTTTAGTGTATTCATTTCTTGATCTCCCTCTACGAGTTTTACCCTCCACGCTGCCCTCCAATACTAAATTGGTGATCCCTTGATGCCTCAGAATATGCCCTACCAACCGATCCCTTCTTCTAGTCAAGTTGTGCCACAAATTTCTCTTCCCTCCAATTCTGTTCAGTACCTGCTCATTTGTTATGTGATCTACCCATCTAATCTTCAGCATTCTTCTGTAGCACCACATTTCGAAAGCTTCTGTTCTCATCTTGTCTAAACTATTTATCATCCACGTTTCACTTCCATATATGGCTACACTCCATACAAATACTTTCAGAAACGACTTCCCGACACTTAAATCTATGCTCGATGTTAACAAATTTTTCTTCTTCAGAAACGCTTTCCTTGCCACTGCCAGTCTACCTTTTATATCCTCTCTACTTCGACCACCATCAGTGATTTTGCTCCCCAAATAGCAAAACTCATTTACTACTTTAAGCGTCTGATTTCCTAATCTAATTCCCTCAGCATCACCGGATTTAATTCGACTACATTCCATTATCCTCGTTTTGCTTTTGTTGATGTTCATCTTATATCCTCCTTTCAAGACACTATCCATTCTGTTCAGCTGCTATGAACACCATTTTTTTTCAACCAGAACGAATGGGACACATCTGCTCACTTCTACACTACAGTAGTCTTTGAAGTAATGTGTGCCACTGGCAAAGGGTGTACAGACAAAAATGGAAGGACAATAAAAGAACTTACTAAAGATAACAAACGCCGCTCGCATGAGAAAGGAGTTGTCAAATCTGCGGAAGCGGAACATTAAGAGAACTGTGTTCTAGATGTACTGGCTGAACCAGAACTCCACCGACAAACTTTCAGAGGATGTTCAGGGACACATTCTCACAAGGATCCCCTTTAATGCGAGGTCAGTAAACGGCAATAATTTTTACAGCATTCGATGCTCTACGTATTGTCTACAATGCAACCACGATTTGGCTGCTAACGGCCACAGGTGGCGGGACTGGTGGTAGCTAATGTTGAGCACAGCAAGATGCTGCTTTGCGTAGTTGAACTGCTAAGTCGACGGGTAAGTCGCAACAGTGCTGACATTTCATCATAAAGGAACCCAAGGAGTTTTGGAGAGTGAGAAAGAAGTGGTAGATGAAATACTAGTTTTTCTGTAAGATGGGTCAGTGGAATGTGTGGTCTCGTATACACTCGACTGTTGGACAATATACATGAGTACACTGATAACGATATGTGCTTAACAAATAAAAGTGATATTCAAACATGTGTAAAGCAACGTAGTTTATCATCCTTGTCAGGCAGGCAGCCACAGATTCCGTCTCCAGTGAAATATAGTAAAGGGCAATCGTTGTCCAAAGAACGGGTACTAAATGTAAGTACATACACGGAATATCATCCGCAGCATAGAACAAAACCGACTATGAACATATTTCGAATAAGTTCGCAGCAATATGACCGTGGAGTGCATAAAAACTACGGGTATTCAAGGGAAGACAAGGTACACTTGTTAAAAACACTGGTATTGTGCGTTTCAAGGATGCTCGATACTGCAGAGTCTTGTGCCACAAGGAAGAAAGGGAGAGGATGTTGTTATGGGTGACCGGCATCCTCTTTCTGCAACACAAATGCACATGTGGATTAATGCGGTTCCATATTTACATGAACTGGATACTTTACTTGAATACAGTTCATCTGTTGTCGTACAAGCTCATCAGTAATAGTGCTCTTGCAAACTGATGTAAAGTACAGTTGTGGTTGAGATAAACAAGTCTCGCTATAGTCGTCACTAATCTGGTCGCTATGTGCTGTCGTAGCCTGAGACGAACTAAACCCGCTCTGTGAGTAAACTGACAGACGCCAAACTGGATGATTGAGTGGAGTGAGGTCCTCCGATCAGCGGCGGCAGCCTAAATACATGCTGTCGAGAGGGCGTTGGTGGCATGTTGCTTGTGGTTGTGTCTCTGGCCTCTCCTGTGATAGGTGCACTTGATACAGCACCTACTAATCGATCTTCGCACTTCATCTTCGTCGACCGGTGTGCTTGAGAAAGGATAAGCCAGCACATTCCTCCTCCCCTCCCCCCTCCCCCTGGAATGCCGCACCGTTGTCGTGTAGGGAAGATATGAACGACAACGGGGAAGGAGGCAGGACTCTGGATGTAGGGAGGAGCAGGGAGCCATGACTGTGGAGGACGGTGTACTCCCGACCATACCCCACCATCTGGCTTGCGAGACAACAGGAACATCCTCCGAAAAACTGCAACCTGGGTACACATCCAGGCCTGAGGGCGTGTCCTGGGGCGATGACGGCGATGGCGACAACGAGTCGACGTCCATCGGGTCGGCGAGCAGGGACGGCTGGGGCGAGAGCGCATTGTCCATGCGCTCGTCCTGGGGTACCTGGTGGCACCTGTGGGGGGCTGCTAAGGCCGCGCTGTCCCATGAGGCCATGAATTTGGGGGAAGAAAAGCAGCAGAATCACAGGCCAAATGACACACACGAATTTGGTTCTGGTGGCGGCGCTGTAAACCATCGGGACCTGCAATCGAGTACATAAACGAGCCAAGGCGTTCCTGGATCACGCCTCTTTTCCAGCGTTCACGGATGCCATAAATCCTGAAAAGAACAAGATCTCGTGCTGCAGAGCGATATTTGCGGACCATTGGCGGCGCCGGATGCTGCAGCGGGTGTAGCAAGTTTAACAGTGTCCGATGGCGGCGGCCATGAAGAAGTTCCAGTGGTGATGGAGCCATAGGATGCGAGAAAGGGTTGCAGCGCCTAATCCCGTGTATGGGTGGCGTTAAGCTTGGCCATATATTGTTTAAAAAGTGCGTACGAAGCGTTCTCTTTCTCCGTTGGGCTGGGGGTGAAACAGAGTACTTGTTCAATGACGAATGCCATTTCGTTCACAAAACTGTTCAAAATCAGGTGAAGTGAACTATGATCCATTGTCTGACACAAGTACTTCGGCAAATATTCTATGCAAAATATGGAGGACAATGCTCGAATGGTGCTACGTGATGTGGTAGAGGTCATAGGCACCGCAAATGGGTACTTGCTGAAAGAGTCTATCTCTATGAGCCAAGGAGTGTTCCAAAATGGTCCTGCAAAGGCTATGTGCACTCATTGGTATGGGGATTGAGTCTTAGGCCAAGATGAGAATGTCACTGGTGGAGCGGCTTGGCTTCCACGCATGCGCGACACTGTGACATCATCTTTTCAATGTGGGCATCGATACCCTGCCGATACAGTATCGGCGCGCTAACTGTTTAGTGCGAACAATTCCCAGATGACCTTGGTGGAGCAATCGCAACGCATCCTTTCGCAGCACTTTGGAAATAAAAATGTTCAACTGTGTGTGAATTCCTAAGGGACTAAACTGCTGGGGTAATCGGTCCCTACGCTTACACACTACGTTATCTAACTTAACGTAACTTGTGCTAAGAACAACAAACACACCCAAGCCCGAGTGAGAACTTGAACCTCCGGCGGGAGAGGCCACGCAATCTGTATAATATTACTGCTCAAAAGAGGAAATTAATGTTTTTAAGCTGGAAATATTAAACTCGTTGTTATTGAACTAGTGTGTTTAGTGTCTCTGTATGTCTGTGAAGGACAATATCCCAAGCGGCGTCGACTACTCCCACAGCATACATAGTTTCGTACACGTAGACAAGTTACTCTCGTGGTGTAGAAGCAGCTGCCGACTCCGACGGTTGCCTGTAAAATTCTTGAGATGTAAGAGAAAGGAAACTTCTATAGGATCTTTTCGAACTGGAATGCTGCCATTCGCATTTGGTCATTCGATGATGGCCTGCGAGTGAAATGAGTCCATTTTAGCAGAGAAAACTTCCTCTATGCTTTTGACCGTGTTATTGAAGCAGGTTCTACAGCAAACATCGACCACCAAATGTCCTATACAAGCTTGTCGTGCATTACAGTTCATCACAGAATATTTTGATCAAAAATAAATACGCAAAATTACCTTTGAAATGCCACAGACTGTATTATGTCTATTACTAAACTCCACATTAACGTTACATATCGCTTGTGAATCTCAAAAAACACAAATTATACAACATGGTGGCTAAAAATGACTGTTTCATTGCACATAATTCATACACATCCTCTCGTTATTCTGTCTCGCAACAAAGTCACGTCACATCCCGGTTTTCTAAACTTTTCTTCGCTCGCCAAGGAGCAACGCTAAGTCAAGGAATAAATATTTCTCTCGCGCAGGCGAAAAGCGCAACCTCGCTATATACAATAACTTTAAACCAATAAGAAGAGAAAGGTCGTTGAACCGATCAGCTGATCGTTTCACGACACCTACCCGCTAATACGGGCTGAAAGATATTATATCAGACATGGCGCCTCAAACCACGCGGCCCACTTTGTGAATAAGCACACGCGATTATCCACTGTCATTTTGAACTGGAATCACAACCTGCTGAACTGAGCAGTGCGTGTAGGAACCGGCTTTGACGGATGAAACAAGGTGCACAACTGAGTTCTGGATCAATGAACGAGGCCAAGGCGTGCGAGCGTAATGCAACAAAATCTTGAGATGTGGTATGATCCCGTGGCCTGTGCAATTTTTCTATAGTGCAAGGGAAAAGGTTCCAGATATTATATCAGTGACATGGCGCCTCAAACCACGCGGCCCACTTTGGGAATAAGCACGCGCGATTATCCACTGTCATTTTGAACTGGAATCACAACCTGTTGAACTGAGCAGTGCGTGTAGGAACCGGCTTGGACGGATGAAACAAGGTGCACAACTGAGTTCTGGATCAATGAACGAGCCCAAGGCGTGCGAACGTAATGCAACAAAATCTTGAGATGTGGTATGATCCCGTGGCCTGTGCAATTTTTCTATAATGCAAGGGAAAAGGTTCCAGCTAGTCAGAATCCGGAGCATCGATTTGGTAACAAGATGCGGCACATGCATCAAAAGCAGTCTGAGCCAATCGGAAGGCGAGACAGGCGTCTGTACTGCCGTGCTTTCTCGTAGGTCTGTACACAATTTCATACTGATACTGCGAAAGCAACAAAGCCCAGCGTCGTAATTTCTGAGCAGTGCGTGTAGGAACCGGCTTTGACGGATGAAACAAGGACTGCAAAGGCTTGTGATCTGTTACTAAAAAGAACTTGCGACCATACAAATAGTGATGGAACTTGGTCGCACCATTCACAATAGCATGTGCTTCTTTTTCATTTTGTGAATAATTGCACTGAGTTTGAGTTAACAACTTTGAGGCAAAAGCAATGGCTCTGTCCTGTGCACCAGTTCTGTACGAAAAACAGTGCCGATTCCGTAGGAATAAGCGTCGACATGGAAAACTACTGGCTTGGCAGGGTCAAAATGCACTAAACATCTGTCACGAAGCAAAGCATTGATAAGTTCCTGAAATGCGTCTTGACAGTTTTTAGTCCACACAAAAGGTAAATTTTTTCGACGCAAGCGATGCAATGGAGCCGCGATCTGAGAGGCATTCGGTATGAACGGAATGTAGTATGTCATCTTGCCTAGTACTGACTCCAGTTCTGAGACATTGCGAGGAACAGGCAGGTCACGGATTGAAAGCAAATGACATTGAAGCGGGTGCACACCCCGACTGCTCATCACATGATCTAAGTACTGTAGTTCCGTCTGAAAAAAGCCACACACTTCGAGACGACACTTGAGTCCTGCTCTTGATAACACTCGAAAAAGAGTACGCAAATTGGCAATGTGTCCCTCTGGTGTACGACCTGAAATGACAATATCGTCAAAATAGTTCGAACAAAATGGCACTTTTGCAGTCAGTAGTAAAGTTAAAAAATGGCAGGTGCCGAAGCATTGCCGAAGGGCAAAGGCAAATACGAGTACTTTAACAGTCCTAAGAGAGTATTTGCAACAAACACTTTCTGTGATTCTTCATCCAATGGAATTTGCAAGTAGGCACCACAAAAATCTGTTTTAGAAAAGTAACGTCCTGAACCACTCCTGTGCATGAGTTCCTCAGGGCAAGGGGTTCACTGTAGACTTGAAGTCAACACAAATGCGAATGCGACTAGAAGGAATGTGTGTGTGCTTGAATTCCTAAGAGACCAAACTGCTGTGGTTATCGGCCCCTAGACTTACACAAACTTAAACTAACTTATGCTAAGAACAACACACACACCCAGGCCCGAGAGAGGACTCGAACCTCCGGCGGGAAGGGCCGCGCAATCCGTGACATTGCACCTCAAAGCTCGCGGCCGCTCCGCGCGGCCAACCAGAAGGCTTAGGCAAGAAAACGAAAGAACTTGCCCATTGAATAGCTTGAATGGGAGCAATTACAACATTAATTTGCAATCCTTTCAATTCACCGGCTACTTTGCCTCCTAACGGAATTGTAACGGGGCGGGCCTGGAAAAACAGGATGTACATTGTCTTTCAGTGTAACATGCGCTATAAAGTTATTAGCCTTTCCCATTCCTTCTGAAAATAGTCCAGAAATTTTTTTAAGCAAGCTAGCTGCACTGTCTTTTGGGTCACAAAAAAGACACTAAAAGTGCATTGTCTTGGATGCTAAGACCAAACAAATGAAAGGTATCTAAACTGAGTATGTTCGCACTGTCTCTTGATTTCAACGCAGTAAAATTCACCTTCCTAGTGCGAGATTTGTAAGTGGCAGACAAACTACCCTATCCAAGCACTGGTATTTCCTGACCAATGTCATGGGAAGCAATGGATGATTGTATAACTTCAAACAGTGCTACAGAGTTGGAAGACGTAAGGTAAAGAAATTTAAAACAAATCACCAAACTGAAGATGCACAGCAGACTGCAATCGACCCAAACATTTGTAGATGAGATAAGAAAAGTTATCCCATCGTTCAGTAATGAATTTGTCTCGAACTCCAACCAACCAGAATTTGAAGATGAAACGCGGAAATGCATATTGAGGAACCCTGGAAACTAGAGGTACCCATATAGTTGTATCAAGATCAACTAACGTGAATGCCTTAAAGCATTTGTACAAAATTATGCCAACTGTTAATCTGGATGGTAAATTGGCGAAAAGTTATTTATTGTGCTGCGAGAAATTGGAGGTGCTCTGCCCCCCACGATTTCTTCTCGTGTGCGTGGTCTGGCAAGGATAGTAGGCAATATTTGCGTCACAGAAAGCAGGGAAAATGGGCTCAAGAGAACTAGAACTATGATATGAGGACTTTTTTGGCGAAGAGCTGGTCAAAATAACCTGATTTTGCTTCATTGCGTGCCTGTGTATAAAAATCATACTCCCTTAGAGAAAACGATCCCTCCTGAAAAGTATGTGACATTGCACTTCATACCATCTGGAACCACTGGAAAATTCAGCCTCTGAATGTTTGCTTTTCCTGTGCCTACAAAACATATTATCAAACTGTCTCTAGATAAGCCTTGAGGCATAGCCAATTTCACAATAAGCTCCACAACAGACAGTTTGCAATTCTGTTGCATGACACCACATTCCAACAGTTCTCGTCACCCCTTTACAACAATATGTTGTATGCATTCCTTAAGTGGATACCTAACTGAACGTCTTGCATATTTTGTAACTCCCAAGTAGTTCCCGTTAGATTTTTATGGTGTGAACCTTCGTAATCACTGTGGCGCGCCATTTTTGATACGGTATTCATGATGGAAGTTAGTTGTTTATTTTGAACATTTCTGGAATTTCAACGATGTCCATTTACTGACGTGTAATGCATACACCATACAGGAGGTATTTTCTGTTGCACTAATGATGCACATGGTGAGTCATTAGCAGCTAACGTTTTTCCTGTCATTATTGTTAACACAACATTTTCAAATGAGCCTTACTTAAGACTGCACTTGCGACCTCGCCCTCAAGAAGTTCCTTGTTAGGGATTCAACAAATTGTGGCAGTAACTATCGTCTGAGGAGTGAACCAGCAACATGTCTCTTACGAGGGAGAATGCGTAAGATTGTTTGCACTGACTGTTGGCACAATGGAATCAACTCTCCCGCATTCAGAAGTAACTTGTCACAACTCAATAATTTAAATCAGGCTGCCATCACATGCATTTGAGAAACAAAATACTCGTAAAGACTTGCTTTCAACGTAAGGAATAGCATTGGGCTCAGATTTGGGGTGCATCTGCTGGATCAGATGGTAGACCAAAATATCGGCCAGTAGGGAGACGCATTACTGTGTGTTACCTGTTACGTCGTAGATTAGGAATTGTTGTTCCATCTGGGCAGTGTAAGAGAACCATAGTTCCACCTTGCGATAGAACTGTCAAAGATGTTTTGGTGTTGGCCAGATGTTACACACAAAGGAGTCAATCTTCGTGAGGTGCCTGGTGAATTCTGGCGTCGACTGAGTGACTGTGGCAACAGGAAATTCATTGGTTTGTTTCATCTCCTGCAGCAGAATAATCACTGGTTTATATTTGGTATCACACGTTCCTGATTGAGTACAGGAAGTGTAGTACAATAGTTATCCTCAGTATTATGCATATCATGTTCTGGTAACAAGACACGAGACTCATGTAGAAAAACTGAGCATATAACACTCAGTGCTGTCTCCAATAACATAACAGCTGAAGCCATTAACAATTGTGATGAAGTTATGCCCAACTCATAGTAGGGCTCTGTCCACTGTAGAATAAAACCACCAGAAATAACCATGCAACCTTGAGAACCACTCAACATCCCAAATGCAGTTTCCATTGGAATAAATCGACTGTCTGTGGTGCAGAATCCTTGAAAATCAAAGAGAAAACGTACATGCTTCTGAAAAAAGAAATCGTACCAATAAGGAGTATCAGACTATAGAAGAACGGCGTTTTCTGAAGTTATAACAAGTAATTGATGATGATGATGCTGATGATGATGAGGTGGTCCCATACTCCTTGACAGAACGCAGGGGACGATCGGGAGGCCCGCACCGCGGTACTAGGCAAGGTCCTAGCGAAGGTGCTTTGCCATTGAAAAGCTAAAATACATGTTTTATTAAGAGCACTTCACATTAGACTTACATCTTTTGTAAGTTAATCATGCATGCACAGACGACGGCACCAGCTGCAACACTAGTGACTTACGTTTTATTAGTAGTTGCCTTGTATTTATACATATTTTTCTGCTGGGACATAAATTGCTGACAAGTTCCGGCTCAAAGTGCTTACTCAGTGAGTCAATACTCTAGCTACTTCCAAGCATGTTATACAGCGTGTTACAAAAAGGTACGGCCAAACTTTCAGGAAACATTCCTCACACACAACGAAAGAAAATATGTTATGTGGACATGTGTCCGGAAACGCTTACTTTCCATGTTAGAGATCATTTTATTACTTCTCTTCAAATCACATCAATCATGGAATGGAAACACACAGCAACAGAACGTACCAGCGTGACTTCAAACACTTTGTTACAGGAAATGTTCAAAATGTCCTCCGTTAGCGAGGATACATGCATCCCCCCTCCGTTGCATGGAATCCCTGATGCGCTGATGCAGCCCTGGAGAATGGCGTATTCTATCACAGCCGTCCACAATACGAGCACGAAGAGTCTCTACATTTGGGACTGGGGTTGCGTAGCCAAGAGCTTTCAAATGCCCCCATAAATGAAATTCAAGAGGGTTGAGGTCAGGAGAGCGTGGAGACCATGGAATTGGTCCACCTCTACCAATTCATCGGTCACCGAATCTGTTGTTGAGAAGCGTACGAACACTTCGACTGAAATGTGCAGGAGCTCCATCGTACATGAACCACATGTTGTGTCGTACTTGTAAAGCTACATGTTCTAGCAGCACAGGTAGAGTATCCCGTATGAAATCATGATAACGTGCTCCATTGAGCGTAGGTGGAAGAACATGGGGCCCAATCAAGACATCACCAACAATGCCTGCCCAAACGTTCACAGAAAATCTGTGTTGATGACGTGATTGCACAATTGCGTGCGGATTCTCGTCAGCCCACACATGTTGATTATGAAAATTTACAATTTTATCACGTTGGAATGAAGCCTCATCCGTAAAGAGAACATTTGCACTGAAATGAGGATTGACACATTGTTGGATGAACCATTCGCTGAAGTGTACCCGTGGAGGCCAATCAGCTGCTGATAGTGCCTGCACACGCTGTACATGGTACGGAAACAACTGGTTCTCCCGTAGCACTCTCCATACAGTGACGTGGTCAACGTTACCTTGTACAGCAGCAACTTCTCTGACGCTGACATTAGGGTTATCGTCAACTGCACGAAGAATTGCCTCGTCTATTGCAGGTGTCCTCGTCGTTCTAGGTCTTCCCCAGTCGCGAGTCATAGACTGGAATGTTCCGTGCTCCCTAAGACGCCGATCAATTGCTTCGAACGTCTTCCTGTCGGGACACCTTCGTTCTGGAAATCTGTCTCGATACAAACGTACCGCGCCACGGCTATTGCCCCGTGCTAATCCATACATCAATTGGGCATCTGCCAACTCCGCATTTGTAAACATTGGACTGACTGCAAAACCACGTTCGTGATGAACACTAACCTTTTGATGCTACGTACTGATGTGCTTGATGCTAGTACTGTAGAGCAATGAGTCGCATGTCAACAGAAGCATCGAAATCATCATTACCTTCCTTCAATTGGGCCAACTGGCAGTGAATCGAGGAAGTACAGTACATACCGACGAAACTAAAATGAGCTCTGACACGGAAATTAAGCGTTTCCGGACACATGTCCACATAACATCTTTTCTTTATTTGTGTATGAGGAATGTTTCCTGAAAGTTTGGCCGTACCTTTTTGTGACACCCTGTATATCATAGACTTGACAAAAATGGATGCGTGCTTTACTCAGAACAAGTAGAGGCTTGCAAAAGTGAATAGTTGGCAAGCTGAGACTTGCAGATATGTAACTGCATGCGTATCACATTACAGCAACCCTAGAGTGAAAAGCAATGGTCTCCATCACCTGCATGCGATTGCTATGGTGGAGCAGGTACATATTTTATGTTATGCTTTTAATAATAACATTTACTTTATTTTCAACAAAAATTGTAAACCTTAAGAACGCACACACACATGTATTCGCAAACTCTGCACCTCTTGTGATGATTAGCTTGTAATTTGGCTATATAATTCTGCCTGTATTTTCTGTTCTCGCAATAAATCGAATATGACCACTCAATAGCTGTTCCCAAGATACAATGTATGATATATTTAAAATACACACACACACACACACACACACACACACACACACACACATGCCCAGATCATGGAGCTGCTTTGTTTCAATGCAATATGACTTGCATTGAAATAATGCAGCTCTTTGATCTGGGCATGTGTGTGTGTGTGTGTGTGTGTGTGTGTGTGAGTGTGTGTGTTTGTGTGCGTGTATTTTTAAATTATTGACTGCCCAAAGCCATTTTTAAATTTTTCAAAAATTTCCCACCAATTATCTAATTTCTCACAATCCATCATCTTGATTGTGTTATGCATTTGGGTCATTGATGACATCATATGTGTACATCTCAAGTTTATGGTCGTAGATCATTGACACCTAACCCTGATTGTAGGCAACCCAAAAGATACAGGCCACATTTTGTAAGTAGGCTGTTTAGGTTTTTTTATTGGTAACGCCACCTCTGTATGAAAATCACTGGCTGTGCTGTGTGCAGTCTGTGGCTGCTTTGCATTGTTGTAATACTCGCCATTGTAGTGTTAGGCAGCTGGCTGTGAACAGCGCGTAGCGTTGCGCAGTTGGAGGTGAGCCGCCAGCAGTGGTGGATGTGGGGAGAGAGATGGCGGAGTTTTGAAATTTGTCATGAACTGCTATATTTATATATGATGATATCAAGGTAAATACATTGTTTGTTCTCTATTAATATCTTTCATTTGCTAACTATCCCTATCAGTAGTTAGTGCCTTCCATAGTTTGAATCTTTTATTTAGCTGGCAGTAGTAGCGCTCGCTGTATTGCAGTAGCTTGAGCAGCGAAGATTTTTGTGAGGTAAGTGATTTGTGAAAGGTATAGTTTAATGTTAGTCAGGGCCATTCTTTTGTAGGGAATTTTGAAAGTCAGATTGCGTTGCGCTAACAAAATATTGTGTGTCAGGTTAAGCACAGTCTTGTAAGAATTGTTCAAAGGGGACGTTTCATAATTTGTTCCAGAATCCTCATTGCATTCCTACTCTGGCACACAGCGGTAGTGGTTTGGTGGTTATTGGGACCTCCAGTGTTAAGCAAATCATTTAGCATTATAGGAAATCAGCGTCCTGGGCTGTAAAGAACTTCAATTTGGGTTTGGTATGTCTATCAGAGGGCCTCATCCATGTAGAATGGGGCCCTGTCTGAGGCTGTCGAGGGTGCACAGTGCAGACATCCTCAGGCTGCAGTTCATGTCAGTACTAATGACGCCTGCCGCTTGCTTTTTGAGGCTATCCTCAGTTTGTAGGTGTGGCTGGCAGAAGAGGTGAGGGCTGCTGTTTTCGATCATGGAGAGCAAGCATAGCTTAATGTTTAGAGTACTGCACCCAGTATTTATCAGGGTCCTTTGGTTTGGAGCCGAGTGTAAGGCTAAACCACAGGCTCCATCGATTATTCATGGTCTTAGCTTCAGATTTCTGGACCTGGGTTATGGAGTGGAGATTGTAGGACTACCCTTGATAGGTCATGCGTACATTACACAAAGGAGGTTTCTACTTTGGGATGAGAATACCTCTTGGGCCCACATGAGGATTTTTTTAGCCTTCGCTATAGTTAGAGGTCTTCCGATGAACGCTCGCCTGGCGATAAGCGGTGAGCGAAGTGACATCGTGAACAACGTCAGGTTGCCTCGGATACCGAAATTTTAATACAAATTGCGGAAGCATTCGTAACAAAGTTCCTGGATTTATCGTCCTCCAAGAAAGATGTGGCGCTCTAATTATACTCGAAACTCATAGCGTGATGAAACCCAACATAGAAATCTCCGAAATATTTAACGAGGCATCGAGCATGTATCGAAAAAACAGACGGCAAAGTTATTGTGTGCATAGAGGTCGAAACTGAGTTTCACTGAGGAGGCATTTGGACGCCACTAACCAGACTAGGTGAACTCAGGTTAAACTCCGAACATTTCTACCAGCCACCCAATTTCGTCGTAACACTTATAGAAATGAAGTTTACGTTCTGTAACGCGGTAGTACCCCAAACATGCAGTATTAAGAGGTGACTTTAACCTACAGAG
Organism: Schistocerca piceifrons; assembly: GCF_021461385.2. Lineage (NCBI taxonomy): Eukaryota > Metazoa > Arthropoda > Insecta > Orthoptera > Acrididae > Schistocerca > Schistocerca piceifrons. The sequence continues at coordinate 676,115,354 of NC_060149.1, forward strand.
TATAGACTGAGACGTCTGAAGATTCACTGTAATTGGTACAGACAGACAGTCGTGTGACGTAGTTCTGAAGACGTTTTCCGAAAGCTATCTTGAGCAACTAGTTCAATAACCCATACGCAATGGACGTATTTTAGACCTTGTAGCTACAAACAGGCCTGACCTGATCGACAGTGTTAGCACAGATACAGGAATTAGTGATCATGACGTCATCATAGCGACGATGGTTACTAATCATAATAAATCAAGCAACAAACCTAAAAGAGATTTTATGCTGGAAAAACCAAGTAAGCAATTGTAATAAATCTACTTAAACCATGAATGGACGTCACGTAGTAGCAGCGTAACGGGCGTAGAGGCATATTTACATAAATACGTATCCAGTGATGGCTGCTTCCACATACTGTCTCCGTTTCTTCCCGTTTTGTGCCCGGTTTCTCCAGGTGTCTTCAGTCCCCAGGGCTACCAGGTCCTTCACAAAGTCGTCCATACAGCGCTGCCTTGGTCGTCGTATGAGATGTCTCGCGTTTGGTTTCCCCTCATGTGCTTTCTTCAGCTGTCTTTCTTCTGACATACGTGCTGCATGGCCCGCCCACTGGATTAGTTGGCTTTTCAGATTGTGTTGTATTGAGAGGAATATGTGCAAAGGTGTGGCAACAGAAGACACCAAAAGGAAAGCTGAAGTTTTGAATTTCACTTTCAAAAGATCATACGCGCAGGAGGATTCTATAGACATAGGATCGTTTGGCCGGTGCACAGACTGCGCTATGGAGGATATAGAAATAGGTACCCTGACGTTCAGAAGAAGGTGAAACAGCTGAAGTCGTCACGTCCAGATGGAATCGTATTTCGGTTTTACATTACTCTTCCACACTGTCCCCTTAATTGGCTTGCATTTATCCCGAAAATCTCGCCAAACGCAAAATCCCAAGTCACAGAAAAAATGCTCAGTTGACTCTTCTATATAAGAATTTTTCGAAGTTCGAATGTAATACATTTTCTTCATACAGAAACATTCTGTCCAAAAATCACACGTATTTAGAAAGTATCGTTCGTGTGAAACTCAGTTTCCATTTCCTATCACGACATGCTGCGAACTATGGATGAAGGGCAATAGGCAGTTTCCATTTCCTAGATTTTAGGAAAACGTTTGGCACTGGGCTCCACAACAGACTGTTGAGGAAGGTCCGAGCATACTGAACAGGTTCCGAGATATGTGAACGGCTCGAATACCTCTTAAGAAACAGAACTCAGTTCTTTGTCCTGGACGGCGGGCGTTCATCAGAAACAAAGGTATTCTCATGAGTTCCTCAGCGAAGTGTGACAGAAGCGCTCTTATTCTCTATACAGGGGAGGCAACTAAGACAGGTAATCTCAGATACATCTACATCTATATCTGCAAGATTACTCTGCAATTCACAATTAATTGCCTGACAAAGGGACCATGAAACCACGTTCAAGCAAATTCTCTACCGTTCCACTCAGTAAAAGCATTCGAGGAAAACGAATACTAACATCTTTCCGAGCGAGCTCTGCTTTCTCTCATTTTATCACGATGAGCATTTCTCCCTATGTAGATGGACGGCAACAACCTCCTGAGGAGAAAGTAAGTGATTGAAATTTCATGAAAAGGTTCTGCGGGGCCGACAAACGCCTTTGTTTTAATTAAATGCGTCCCAGATAGTGTACTTATCTATGGCACTCTCCCCATATTTCACGATAATATAAAACGAGCTGCTCTCCTTTGAACTTTTTCTATGTCCTCTGCCAATTCTGTCTGCAGAGGATCACACGCCGCATAACTGTATTCCAGAAGAGGGAAGATAAGTGCAGTATAAGCAGTCTCTCTAGTAAACCTGTTAGATTTTCTGAGTGTTCTGCCGATAAATAGCAGTCTTTGGTTTGACTGCTCCACAACATTATCCACGCGATAGTTCCAATTTAAGTTATTCGTAATTATAATCCTTAAGTATTTAGTTGAGCATTTAGCTGAGTCTTTAGGTTTGTGTGAATTATCCTGTAGCTGAAATTAGCGGATTTTTCTTAATGATCATGTGTATGATTTCACACTTTTCATGATTGTGAGTCAAATACCATTTTTTGCACCACACAGATATCTTATCTAAGCCATATTGCAATTCGTTTTGATCATCTGATAGCCTTACGTGACGGTAAATGACAGCATCATCTGCAAGCAGTCTAAGAGGATTACTTAGATTCTCCGTGCAGGTCTCTGGAAACAGAGGGCCTATGACACATCCTTTGGGAATGCCAGATATTACTTCTGTTTTACTTTGAGTTTCCGTCAGTTATGATGACCTGTGACCTTTCTGAAAGGAAATCACGAATCTAGTCACACAACTGGGACGACACTCCATAGCCAAGCAATTTAATTAGAAGTCGCTTGTGAGGAATTATGTCAAAAGCGTTTTGGAAATCAGAAATACGGAATCAGTTTGAAGTCCCCTGTCAATAGCTCCCATTACTTCCTGATAATAAAGAGGTAGTTCTGTTTCACAAGAACGATATTTTCTGAATCAGATCCTACTGCAAATTGACGTTAGTAACATAGGTATGTATTTCAGAGGATTACACCTATTTCCTTTCTTGGATACTGGAGTGACATGTGCAATTTTCCAGTCTTTGGGTACGGATCTCTCTACGAGCGAGCGGTTGTAAGTGATTACTAAGCATGGAGCTATTGTATGAGCATACTCTGAAAGGAACCAGACTGGTATATAATATGGACCGGAAGCCTTGCCTTTCTTAAGCGTTTAGAGCAGCTTCGCTAAACCAAGGATATCTACTCCTAAGTTACTCGCGTTGGCAGATGTTCTTGATTCAAATTGTGGAATACTTGCTTTGTCTTCTTTTGTGAAAGTATTTCCGAAAAAAGTGTTTAGTAACTATGCTTTAGGGGCGCTGTCATTAATAATATCAGTATTGTTATCGTGCAGTGAAGGTATTGATTTGGTCTTGCCACTGGTGTACTGTACATATGACCAGCATGTCTTCGAGTTTTCTGCTTTGGTTCACTCCGAGAAGCCTGGACACTTCCCTCGTTAATAGCCCTTCCTGGCACAAAGTAACAACGCCGACACGATCGAACAGCGGTATTGACCGTTTAGGCATGGTTGAATTACAGACAACACAAGCCGTGTACATCCTTCCTGGTGTAATGACTGGAAATGATCGGCTATCGGACCCTCTCCGTCTAATAGGCGCTGCTCATGCATGGTTGTTTACATTTTTGGGCGGATTTAGTGACACCTCTGAACAGTCAAAGGGAATGTGTCTGTGATACAATATCCACAGTCAACGCCTATCTTCAGGAGTTCTGGGAACTGGGGTGATGCAAAACTTTTTTTTAATGTGTGTACTTTGTGGAATACGATCTGTAGTTCACTCTGTGATTTATTTTTAATTTTTATTTTTCCTATTAAAATTTATATTCTGTAAATGGGTAGCGACCTTCAGCTAAAGGTGTATGGTCAGTGTTTGGATAAAAAGAATACTGAAGAATTCCATAAAGGTAAGTATCGAAAAGATGGGTATCATAATATATGTAAGGAATATGTTAAGAGATACCAGAAAATTAAATTTTCATGCAAATTTCGTAAAACTATAGTCAAGTCTTATCGCAATGAACATGGAAAATAATGAATTCATATCAATCTTATGGCTGCTAAGGAAGGGAGAACTAAGAAAATTTCGGTAAATAAGATTTCTGCATAATAAGAAGGATCACTTTCCTTATTTCCTGAAATTCGATTTTTTTTCTCTTATTTTCACTTCTCAGAAAAGTCTTTCATAAGAAAGCGAGTGAGTGAATGAATAAGCAAAGGAGTTTTCTTATGAAAAAGTGACCTACTCAATTATTAATTTATTCCTGTTGTCGGGTATAACGTCCACCCATACTAACCCCTAGGAACTATCTACTTGAATTGGACTGCAAGGTAAAATACTTCTTACAGCAATAAGCCCTCCACCACCAACTGTATTTAATCTGTCCTTTCCGAACACAGTTAGGTCCTAGGTAAAATTTTTGGTTCAACTTTTTTTCCAGCTTTAGTCAGCTTTCCGTATCTATAAGGATCTGAGATACAGTGCTTTCTATTAGCACTTGTAGGTCTGGTTCTTTTCCGACACAGTTATGAAATATGACAACTACAGTATTGATTGTTACTATGTACATCCGCTTCCTGTGTTCGTCCTGGAACCTTTGAAACTGAAACCCTTTCTGCACGTTTCCGAGACCATTTAACCTAAAAAGTCGCTCCAGTCTCATCCAGACAGTCCCCGCTACCTGTGTAGCTACTTCCTGCGTGTAGTGGACTCCTGACCTTATAGAGCAGAACATGGAAACCTACCACCCTACGACGCTAGTCGAGGAATCTGGAAGCTAAACAGTCGCAGAATCGCCTGAGCCCCTGATTCGTGCTCTCCATTATGCCCTGTACCAAAGGACCACAGTCGGTTCTGTCGACGATACTATATGTCTTTCCTACTTCAGCTAGGGTCCCGAAGCCTGATAGAATCTCTTCTAATCCAAAGCGCCAGACGTCGTTAGTACCAACATGACTACATCCAGCACTAAGTCCACAACTGGAATAACTACTCCCGATATGCAAAAAGATTGCACATTGGATTCCTTCCCCTCCTTCGCAGCCATATCCTTAAGGTTCCCCATTAGGCACCTAACGTTGGAGCTCCCAACTAGAGCCCGTCAACCACGTGGCCTACTGCGTGGCCTGCGCGCACGTGTAGTGTACGTGTGAGAGCGCTAATATGATGGACGAACGTTGACAGAAGTAGCCGAGAATTGCCGATGCTAATGACAGCCGCGAGGCGCGTGCACCCGCGGCTGGCACAGTCGCAATGAGCCACACGGATTTCACGCGCCTGCACTCAATTCCACACAGGTTGCGAATTAACAGTGTGTGCATGTGCGGTGCGTTTCGCTTTGCACCAGGCTTGGGCAAAATTTATGTGAATACAAATATAAATTACTATTCAATATTCGTGAATAATAAATATTATCTGAAACATTATTCACTTACACGAGTAAAAACATTTATTCGTCATCTGTGAATAAAAAATGTTAAGAATAACAAATAAATTTGAGATCCAGTTGCATTGATAGCTGCAATTCTTTGTCATTCATTAAACGAATGTACTTTTCCTTTCTTTTAAATTAGTTTTTCAGAACAACTCTTTCTTTGAAATGTCATATCAGAAACTTTATTTGATTTACGGAACTTTACCGTTATAGCACTAAAGATAATACGTTCTACACATGCAGTGCACTCCTGGAGACGTCTATAATCATCACTTCAATGCATGATTTTCAGCTCATAATATTCTTCAGCAAAACTTGAGAAATCATCAATTCCGCTGTAGTTTTTGCCAAATAATTCGTTGTGATTCGACTTTAACTTCAGATCTCAAAGCGCAATCCTAATAAATTTTTTTTACGTCATAATGTCATTCGAAACTCATGACCCGATTTCTTTGGCTATTATATGTCTGAAGTTTGCTGTAGGTCTCCCTTAGTCATGGGCAGCAATAAAGGTAGGCTACTTGTTTTTAAATTGTGGTTAATACTTTATTATAATAATTGCAGTTGGTATAGTAAGGTGAAAAGTGACTTAAAATCATCTCTTGACACTTCCACGGTACACAAATTGCAAGTGCGCTGCAATATTCTGAACTATCTTATATACTCGAGCCCAGCATCTCTTCGGAAATTTTTGAATCTCAAAGCTCTATTTACCAGCATATACGGATGTCGGATCGAAAAACTATTTCATACTCTAACGACAAGCTCCCTCAGAGTTAATCCTAAAACACTTTAGGTGACTCTGGACGTCCAGCAACATTCCATAAACGTTTTAGGAAGCTTTAAAGTAAAAGTCTAGTGATGTTAAACGTTAGGAACCACTCAGTTCTTACTTGGTTAGCTCATTTTGTAGCAGTGCAATGCGCATATCCGATAATGCTAGCGATCTAAGAAATGTTTTGAAGATTGAGAGTTTTTGTCGGCTGCATTCTCATCGTTGGCTGCTTACGTAGAGTTCTTGCGCCATGTTAGCTGTGGGAAGGGGAGACGTACTGGCAGGTGCAGAGACAGATGAAGGCGGCAGAGTCTGTAGTGAAGTAAGGATGTAACGTGTAACACACCAGGTAGGGCGTCTGTGGCAGCCAATAGAAAAAAAAAAAAGTCGTGCATTGCGGTCCGCGTACTGGACCGCTGCGACAGCCAGCTGGCTTCGCGCTGACAGTTGTGAGCAGGTTGTCTCGCGGCGAACTTCTGTGCCTGCCTTCAGTCGAAGCAGCCAGACCTTCCTTCCATCCTGAACTAAATTTCATGATGACTTTCGACAGCTTGTAGGACTTGGAAGAATTTCCAGTTCTGGAGGGAAGTGCAATATGTCTTCAAATCTACAGTCATTCTTTCTGGCACATTATTTTGTAAAACAAGCCTGAATTTATTATGGCAACTTCAAATTCATGTCGGACATCCATTGAGCGATGAAAAAATTTTCCGTTCTCCAATTATTTGCAAGAGTATATTCTGTAAACCACCTAGTCCGAAACAGACGGTTTTTGAAGGTTCTGTTTGTTAAACTCCTTCATCCATAAGGAAGCATTAAATATCCTGATACACTAAATGCTTCACCAACAATGACGCATGGCATCGGTGGTTCCTCGTTTGATATGGATTTTTTCTGCGACGTTAGTGTCGCGTGGAGTGACCGCGTGGTTTAAGGCGCGATGTCACGGATTGCGCGGTCTCTCCCGCCGGAGGTTCGAGTCCTCCCTCGGGCATGGGTGTGTGTGTTGTTCTTAGCATAAGTTAGCTTAAGCTAGTGTAAGTATTGTGCAAGTCTAGGGACCAATGACCTCAACAGTTCGGTCCCTTAGGAATTCACACACATTTCCCATATTTGTAAATTTTTACTACTGTGATTTTCATGCAAAACTGATTATATAAAAATAGGTCAGTCACTACATTTTCCGTATGTTCCAACATCTATGTAAGTGAACATATAATCCACAGCGCATAAAGCAAGCAAAACGACGTGCCGGCCGGTGTGGCCGTGCGGTTAAAGGCGCTTCAGTCTGGAACCGCGTGACCGCTACGGTCGCAAGTTCGAATCCTGTCTCGGGCATGGATGTGTGTGATGTCCTTAGGTTAGTTAGGTTTAATTAGTTCTAAGTTCTAGGCGACTGATGACCTCAGAAGTTACGTCGCATAGTGCTCAGAGCCAAAACGACGGGAAAGTAATGTTTATAATTGTAGTAAAGTACGTTTCTTATGAGAAAAAAGGCGTAACATATTCCACGACCATCTTGATCGGCTGATCGGTCACGACTGACCGTCAGCTGGCTGACGACATTGGCTGCTTAACATTGTTACTCTGTAAATAAAGTAAAGCTGGACTCATCTTGAGGGATGGTTTCAGCACTGCAGTGCTTTCCTAGGGATGGCTGGTTGGGGGAGAGGAACAAACAGCGAGGTCATCGGTCCTATCATGTTAGGGAAGAATGTGCAAGGAAGTCGGTCATGCCCTTTCAAAGGAACCCTCCCAGCATTTGCCTCAAGCGATTTAGAGGAATCACGGAAAACCTAAATCAGGAAGGCCGGACGTGTGTTTGAACCTACTAGGCAAGGTGGTGTGCCCTTGACTTCTTCCACCTCTGAACAGATATAGCCAGTTAGACAGGGATCTAAATTTCAACACACACTCCGAAATGTGGTGCAACTTGACTTTGTATTATTGTGATTGTTATAGGTGAAAGAAACGATAACAACAGAGAAAATCGTTGGGCCACCCGGGGATCGAGCTTAAGCTTAAGTTTTGCAATCTGGAAGTTAAGTCAGTGAGCCGCAAAGGTACATTTCTGCACAAACCAGTTATAAGTTATTTGTAAAACAGAAACTGAACTGAGCCAAGGGAACAAATACTAATTTTGTACAAGAAGTAAACAAATAAAATACAATAGCGTTATACATAATTCGTTATTTAATTTACAGATAATTTACTAGCGAATAAATCTTTTCGAATGACCTACTTATTCGAATAATCATCCAGATAGAAATCTGTTCGAATAATACCAATCTCTTTTCGCTACTACGCTTTTCGATTCCTTTCTCTTTCTGTTCATATTATCAAATGTAATGAGTCATACTAGTTCACTTGCTTGAATAATTCATGAAAGCCAACAATGTGGTTTGAAGCTTTTTAGTTAATTACAAACACAGTTTACAATTAAAGTCTGTTGCCACACTTCCAAAGTAAATCTTTACAATTTGTTCTCACCAAAATATGTTCAAGTTTCAGTGCGGTTTTAGCAGCTGACAGACAGTGAACATTAATTCATCAGCTATTATTTAACAGAAATATGCAGTTCCGCAACTGAAACAGTGACATTCAGTAACATTCAATATTCAGTTATCACTTTAATTTTCGTTATACTGGGGTAAAACATTGTGAATCTCAGGCATACACCAATCACCTTTTCTGTGATTCCCAATTTCGATGACCGATTCTAGTTTATTTTCCAGTAGTGTTTCGTATAGGTTCCAGTTGGCTTGTTTTGTGTTCCATTCCCGGCCTATTTCGTGTTAGGTTGTGCGTTTACTATAATTTGACTTGATAAGTAATCAAAACCTAAAGTATACGGTATCACTTCCCATGTTGTACCGGTAGACAGCGCAGGAGATGCTATGCCGTAGTCCACGGTCATCAGGCCTTCATTCAGTCTGGCTATTGATGTGGGTGAACCATCATTTAATACTGTAAGCTTTCCAGAATCTAGTACACCTACTAGCATTCTTCTCATTGCGTTGGCATTTCTGCAGCACCACAGCTCAATGTAGCCATTAAAAATCACCTAGTAGCAGAAGAGTCTTTCGAGGAAGGCAATGATTATTGTTAACTGTTGTCTGGAAAGCCTATCGTTTAGTGCTTTGTACGCTGAGATCAAAGTCAGATGGAGGTTCTTGATGCGCAGGCGATTACCCACCATCTGCAATGGTTCATGCTGATCGCCAGTATTGACAACGGAAAATTGGATAACTTGTTTTACCAACAACGCTGTACCGCCGTAAGCATCGTCACTATCTTCTCTTATGACAGAGAAGCTAGGGAGTATGAACGGTTCGTTCGGTTTCAACCATGTTTCGGTGATGTCACGTATGCCTATTTGACATTCAAGCAGAAAATACTGAAAGCTATCTCTGTTTGCCTTGAGCGATCTTGTGTTTCATGGGATGATTTTAGAGTCCATTTTGGGGTGAAAGGAGTGAGGTCAACATATTTTGGACTGACATCCGCATCGAATCTATTTGTAGTAATAGAGTGGACGCTTTGGTAGCCAGCTGATACGAAATATCAAACACCACTGACATACTTGTACTTAAAATGTTGTTAATGAGGTAGTTTCCAACATTGGTTGAATCTGTGAAATTGGGCTGGCCGAAGTGGCCGAGCGATTCTAGGCGCTTCAGTCTGGAACCGCGCGACCGCTACGGTCGCAGGTTCGAAACCTGCCTCGTGCATGGATGTGTGTGATGTCCTTAGGTTAGTTAAGTTTAAGTAGTTCTAAGTTCTAGGGGACTGATGACCTCAGAAGTTAAGTCCCATAGTGCTCAGACCCATTTTTTCGTGAAATTGAGGTGGTTAGGAGTTGGGACCTATTGGAACAAGAGGAAGACAAAGTTCTGGTTGATACAATTGATCTCACGGGACAAACATTTTGTGGATTCCTCTATGTTCTACAGAATTTACGCGCTGGTGGTTGGATAGTTAGGCATGCTGTATTTGAAGAGGGGGTGGTGGTGCCGGCAGTGAACTCAGTGGAGTCACCGTTCCTAACGTCTGCGGCACTGTCTTCGTGACATTGGTTGACCGCTGCGGATCAAATGTGGCGGTGCCGATGATTTCAGTGAGCCTCTTTTGAGTCGGGAAGGGCGGTATTTCTGTATCCTGTCTCGTAAAGTTTGGGACAGAAGTAACTGCATCGGTAAAAGGCCTGTTTTCAAACACAGCTGTTGTTTCTCAGAAGGTAATATTATTGACCGACATTATTTTATTTATTTCATCGTATTTAAGATAGTTGAGGGTTGGGTTGGGTTGTTTGGGGGAAAAGACCAAATAGCGAGGTCATCGGTCTCATCGGATTAGGGAAGGAAGTTGGCAATGCCATTTTACAGGAACCATCCCGGCATTTGCCTGTAGCGATTTAGGGAAATCACGGAAAATCTAAATCAGGATGGAGGATGGCCGGACGCGGGATTGAACCGTCATCCTCCCGAATGCGAGTCCACTGTGCTAACCACTGCGCCATCTCGCTCGGTAAGATAGGTGAGGCAGGTTCGAGATAGGGAACTGTGACGACCGGTACAACGAATACAGGTTGATTGTTAGCCCTCCCCCAGGGATCACTTCAGTGTGGCCTGCACAGTATGCAAATTTTGTGTTACTTCTGCACTGTTTGCTGTCATGTACAATTCGCGAACAGTTATAACATTATAAGATAAAGGGTACATACACGCCCACTGGGCAACGAACTCCATGAACATAAACAAACTGCGGGAGGCGCTGTGGTCTCAATTCCACAACACAAACTGGAGACAGCTTTGTTACCTTTTGCCTGCTCGGAATTAAAATTTTATTAAATCTACTAACGGCAATATCATCACAGCAACATGTCATTTCTGTGAGTAATTCGTTCTCGGTGAAGGAGGTTTCAACATTGTTGATAATGTCTTGATTAGTACTGAAGAACTTCGGAATGTAGGCCTCCAACTACGTTCTATCTAAGGAAGAGTGTTGAACTATGGCACTGGCTATTAATCCCGACACATTCGCAATTTTCCACGGTTTTTCCTTGCCGCCGTGATATTGATTACGTGATTGAATAATGACTCGCAGTCCCGTCTTAGAGTTTGGTTCTTGCTGCAGGGCGGTGCCTGCCTATGTTTCTGTCTCCACTTTCAACAAATAAGATGAAAGGCTCCTTTTCGGTATTGCGCATAAATAAACAGTGCAACTTATATGTTGGTGCGTGATGGTACCTTCTTTTGTGCGGTCAACACGGAGCACTTTCTCCATTTTGTCTCGTTGATCGCCGTGTCCTTTCTCTTCCGTGCGATCCCGTTGGCGTTTCTGAGAGGTCTACAGGTCTTTTGCTGTAGTTGCATCGACAAGTGGAGCATGTTGGAGTGTGTCTGTGTTGTGGAACACGATGACTGCGCCGTTAATCACTTCACTGATGGATGCATGAAACGCTTCAGTATCCATTGCGACATTGTGCGGTTGGTTTTGCGAAGTTCGTGGAGCAGGGGGACTACAATCGTCACTGTCCATGATGATGACCGCAGGGGAACAAAAGTTGTAACGATCCGGCAGAGGCTATGGAAGTAGAACAAATACCGAAATTAACTATCACTGTATACAGTCCGCGAGCATTAGCCTGCTAGGAAGCGCGCTGATGTTCTTGTCTCTTTCGCTTCCCGGAGTGAAGTACGGCGTTTAACTTGTAAGTGTAAGGGGAAGTCAAGTAAAAACGAGAGCCGGCCGCTGTGGCCGAGCGGTTCTAGGCGCTTCAGTCCGAAACCGCGCAGCTACTATGGACGCAGGTTCGAATCCTGCCTCGGGCATGGATGTGTGTGATGTACTTAGGTTAGTTAGGTTTAAGCAGTTCTAAGTCTAGGGGACTGATGACCTCAGCTGTTAAGTCCCATAGTGCTTAGAGCCATTTTTTGAAAACGAGACAGGTGCAAAAAACAGGTAAACTGTTTATTATTTCAAAGGTAATTGGCACAGCTGTTATTACTTTTAACCTACAGTGAGACAAGACGGTCAATGCCTTCATGGAAAAATGATTGCTGTTGCCTATGGGAACATGGTTGTACCAATGCGTGCACCTCATCGTCCGAAGCAAATCGATGGCCATGAATGTCTTTCTTCGGGGCTCCAGAAATATAGAAATCGCATGGGGAGAGATCGGTAATATATGGAGGATGTGTTAGGGCTTCCCAGCGAAGCATCTACATGTGGGCGTACCGATCTCTCACCCCGCTGTTTCCATATTTTTAGAGCCCTGCAGAAATAAATTAGTGGCCGTCGATTTGTTTCAGACGAAGAGGTGCAAAGTTGGGTGCAGCCGTGTTACCATTGGCAATCGTAACTTTTTTCCATGAAGGCACTCAGCGTCTTGTCTCACAGTGAGGTAAATATATTAGCAGCTATGGCGATTGCTTTTGAAATACTGAACAGGTTACTTACGTTTTTTCAATCTGTCTCATTTTCATTAGACTGCCCTCATAGCAATCCTTATTAATCATTCGACGCTGTGACAGAAAGTCATGGAGTACTATGCGGTTAATGTTGAACAACACAGTCATAGTCACAGTCTCGTTGAGCATAGGAGACCCAGACTGCTTCCACTCTGTCGACTGAGCGTTAGTTCGGATGTCGTACCCGCAAATCCATGATTCTTCAGTTTTATAACACATCTCAGTAATTATGCATCTTTTTTAACTTCCTTCAGCGATTCCTGAACAACTTGCATTCTTCGCTGTTTTTGATCGAAATTCAAAAGTTGTTGAATAATTTTTTTCTGCCGCACGTTTCACACCAAAATCGAAAACAATTTCATGGCATCTGGCAGTTGGTATACCAAAATCATCAGCGACTTCTCTAATTGTGATTAGACTATTAGTAATAAGCGTTTCTCTCACTTTTCCCGCATTTTCATCGCTTGATGATGTGCTGTGATATCGAGGGCATTCGTCATCTTCAACGTCTTCACGACCTTTTTCGGAAACTTATACCACTACTAAACTCATGTTTCACTCATATGTGACTCTTAAAAGGCAATATTCAACATTTCTAAAACTTTGCTACGATATATTCTGTTCTTATAGCGAAATTTAATACAAATTCTCTGACACATTTTGTACAAAATAAATAGTCGCTGATACTACCAAAATATGTGCAACCTTTTTCAGAGCTGACAGCACACTAAATATACGAAATGGCTTGCAGTGTCACAGAGGAATAGCAGGCGCTTCCACAGCCACAGAAAACAAAACAAACGGCGATTACACGTCGCAACATCAAAACAAATTACACGGGGTGTAAGTGAAAATATGAAATATGAAATCGTAAATATAGCCAGTGTCAGTGAAGTACAATATTCAAAAAATCGAGCGCATATTATCTGCAGAAGAACATTTAGAACGAAGTAGGTATCAAATAATCGTTAATAATAATTGTAATTTAATAGTGTTTAATGGTAATAATGTAAAACATGAGAAATGTTTTCAATCTTGACAAACATATTTGTAAGAGAAGACAAATTGTTACAGTGACCACAGAAGATGCTTTGAATTAAAGCGAAACACATATGGCCTAAAAAGACTTCTACTATCATCACAAAAGACGGTATACAGGGTGTTACAAAAAGGTACGGCCAAACTATCAGGAAACATTCCTCACACACAAATAAAGAAAAGATGTTATGTGGACATGTGTCCGGAAACGCTTAATTTCCATGTTAGAGCTCATTTTAGTTTCTTTCACCTACGCTCAATGGAGCACGTTATCATGATTTCATACGGGATACTCTACCCGTGCTGCTATAACATGTGCCTTTACAAGTACGACACAACATGTGGTTCATACACGATGGAGCTCCTGCACATTTCAGTCGAAGTGTTCGTACGCTTCTCAACAACAGATTCGGTGACCGATGGATTGGTAGAGACCGACCAATTCAATGGCCTCCACGCTCTCCTGACCTCAACCCTCTTGACTTTCATTTATGGGGGCATTTGAAAGCTCTTGTCTACGCAACCCCGGTATCAAATGTAGAGACTCTTCGTGCTCGTATTGTGGACGGCTGTGGTACAATACGCCATTCTCCAGGGCTGCATCAGCGCATCTGGGATTCCGTGCGACGGAGGGTGGATGCATGTATCCTCGCTAACGGAGGACATTTTGAACATTTCCTGTAAAAAAGTGTTTGAAGTCACGCTGGTACGTTCTGTTGCTGTGTGTTTCCATTCCATGATTAATGTGATTTGAAGAGAAGTAATAAAATGAGCACTAACATGGAAAGTAAGCGTTTCCGGACACATGTCCACATAACATATTTTCTTTCTTTGTGTGTGTGGAATGTTTCCTGAAAGTTTGGCCGTACCTTTTTGTAACACCCTGTATAACCTACATTACTGCACATGTACTTCACAGACGTGTTTATCAAGACAACAAGGAAAAAGCAACGTGCAACCGATTAACAAAACTCACAATACTGCAAATTACCCGTTACTTTTTGAATACACCTTGAATATAAAAAGTGGATGTTATAACTTTTTTCTGCGGCTTTAGTTCCATAGTGAGAAATTACTCCATTCAGAAAATGGACCAATATGTTACTGTTAAACGCGTTATCTTAATTGCTTCTGAATTTTAAATTAAGTGTGTCACAATTTTTCGACAGTTCTTTGTTACATTTCGACACCACACAATACCACTATTTCTCCTCTTCGTCTCACATCTTCCTCCCGCCCCTACCTATCATCCGTGACACATGGGTTTACATAATGCATAGTGCGTCTAATAACATGCTAGAGTCCATGGAATGTTGTCGCAAGTGTACTAGTGCTGCGTTACCTTCATTTTACAGTTTTGATTATGTTCTTTTTAAAGATTTTTGATTTTTCAAAATTTAGAATTAATCAGGTAAAATTTTAATAATTTTAAGTTTTAAATGTTGTCAATATGTGTTACCTGCTTATTCAGGTACAATTTAAAATTTTTAAATATTAAATATATACCAATTCAATCTATGTTATCAACAGAAATAGTTATTTATTAATGCTTTATTTTATTTTTAGACTACAAGATGATCATTAAAGGTGACTATCAGTTGTGACTATTTGCAACTGGAAGTGACATAATAAACACTCAAAAAATCATACATCGTCGGAAACGCTCGTGACAGTATGTCAGCGATTATTAAACAATCATGCGTTGGGGAAAAGTTCTGTTTTTGCTTTGAAACGCAGTATAAATAAAAACTGCAGAGAGTAGTCTTCGTAAATTATTTCAAAGCACAAGTAAAAAGAAGCAGAGATGGAGATCCTGAAAGTGTTTATTAACGATAGTTCAAATGGCTCCGAGCACTACGGGACTTAACATCTGTGGTCATCAGTCCCCTAGAACTACTTAAACCTAACTAACCTAAGGACATCACACACACCCATGCCCGAGGCAGGATTCGAACCTGCGACCGTAGCAGTTGCGGGGTTCCGGACTGCGCGCCTAGAACCGCTAGACCATCGCGGCCGGCGATTAACGATAGTTACTCTGCACCAAATTATGAACTTTAGGGGTCACTAGTGGGTCGGATGTACTCTTTTAGCTGCGGAAATTACATGTACGGGATTGGGTTAGAGCCGTGACTTGTCCGGGTACCCCGACCCGTAGCATTTCTGGTAACGGGAAGCGGAAAGCCGGTTTGCTGCGGAGCCACCGGCTGTGATGTAGCAGCGGCCTGACCCTGCGATCGATCTCGGTCACTGCCAAGGGCACAACAGGGGCCTGACGACGCTGCCTTTCTCCTCCCGGAAATTGTTTGCGTCCTGATGTCGTGATCTCTGCAAGCAGGTAGACAGGGCCAAGAGTTATTGGGTCGTTTCAGATGAGACGTCATATTCAGTACTTGAGCTTGTAACCGCCCCCTCTGTCTTTTTCTCTGAATTTAATTGAAGATGTCATTCAGGTTAAAGCATATCGGACGATCGAAAGAGATTCTGTACATCAGTTGTGCTGACGGCAATTATTTGAACCGTGTGCCTAGACCAACACGCGCGCATTGGTTCCTCTATGAATAGGGAACTGTAATTAATGACTTCCTTTAAATTTTAACAGTCTGCCAAAATGAAACTTTTTTTTTATTTGTAGTCAGTCAATTTAGGATTTTTCATCAGATTTTTCTCAGTCGAACCGAACTCAGCTAGCTTAGCCATATATGTCAGTTACTCTAAACTATTTCATGTTGCGAATAATTCAGTGTATAGCTACTTCACCAGATATTCAACTAGTATACACGATCGCGTACGAAATTTGTTCTCCATGTATTCACTTAACACTCGGCGTTGTTTAATAAATGCTTAAAACTCACGGTTCTGAAAACTTCTACTTCACAAAATTACTCCCTTTGAATATTTATCCACGAACAAGACTCGTATATTCTCCCCTTTCACTTCTAGATTCAGTACAATTCAGAATTTACCTCCGTTCGCGCCTCTGCGCCGGAGCCAAACCCTGGCCAGTAGCCAGCCACTGACTCACTCTCACGACTCGAAAGCGCGAGATCTCTTCCAGGGATTCGGCTACCATTGTCGCGTACCTGTAAATTACAGATGAAGAACACCAAAAATAATGCAGCTTGCGGATTTGAGCTGCTAGTATCGATATTTTGATTAGGATATCGATAATAATACTCTTACAAGCTTCATGTAGCTGCAGATGTGGGAAGGGAACTGCGACTTAAAAGGTCAGATGTAACGTTTGCCGAAAACTTTAAATGGATGCTTATCGTGTGGAGAAATGGTTTCCAACCTGGGTAAGGTGCCTCTTTGAGGTGAAGTGGAATTTTCTGTGGGTAAAAACAAAAGACAACTTTGATTGCTCTCGGAACCATTGTGCACAGCGACTGTGTATTACTGTAAAGAAGGAGAGGAACACAGGAGTCAGTAGCTATCCCACTGATTTTTTAGTATTCTTGTAGATACAGACTTCAGCTATAAATAGTCATCTACAGCGCTAAAATATAAGGAAATTACAGACTCATTTCTGTTGGATAACATGGTATTTTACTTATTGTTTTATGTAATCAATTCTCATTGCGTAATTTCTTGTATTTTAGCGCTGTAGATGGCTATTTATAGCTGAAATTTGGACATGCAAGAATAATAAAAAAACCAGTGGGATTGCGAATGATTGCTGTGTTCTTATCCTTTCCTAAAAAAAAGTAGTGAAACATTACACAGCGGGTTTATCATTAAGAAATCATGTCTCAATGTTCGTTCCTTGTGAAAAGATCGTGTTATGCCTCGTGTAAGCAAGAGAAATGACAACCAGCATGTGTCAGGATTCGGCAGTGCCAGAATCGCAGTCTGGCGAGACTGCGTTATCACAGTGTCGCACGTCTGTAATACGAAAATGAAATCGACTGTTTCAGCAGGACCGTACTCAACGCCATAGGATGTTTCACGGCCACATGGGGCTAGTGCCCTAGAGGACACACATAATTTTCGCTCACTCGTGCCACATTACGTATCTTGACTCAGGAAATTAACTTGTTTACAGAAATAAATATATCCACACGGGCAGTGAGACGACATTTGGGGAAAATTTTGGGAAACTGTAGCTCATGCATTAAGGAGACGGTGTGTAGAACGATAATGCCACCCACTCTTGAGTAGTGTTCGAGTGTTTCGGCTCGTCACTAGGTCACACCAAAGGAAGACATTGAAACATTTCAGATGCGTGCTGTTAGATTTGTTACCGATAGGTTCCAACAGTACGCAGGTATTACGGAGATGCTCGCCAACTCAAATGGGAATCCCTGGATGCAAGATGACACTCTTCTCGTAAGGCACTACTGCGGAAACGCAGAGAAGCTAACAGCAGAACGATTCTACTACCGCCAATGCATATTTCGCGCAAGGACCATGAAGATAAGAGTTCAAAAATCAGGGCTCAAACGGAGGCTTTTGGACAATCATTTTTCCCTAGCTCTTCTTGCGAGTGGTACTGGAAGGGAAATAACTATAAGTGGTTCGAGGTACCTTCACTATGCACGTTACGGTAGCTTGCGAAGAATGTAAAGGGTGACAATTATTGAACTATATGGAAAAAACGCGTGCACACACTTTATTCAACATGTAAGCGTCACTACAGATATTCGGATTTAGATTGTCTCATGTTCGATATGCATGCCATCACTGGCGATGATGTGGCGCAGACGAATAGCGAGATTCTGCATGACCCGCTGAAGAGTCGAAAATCGATGCTGTTGATGACCTCCTGAATGGCTGTTTTCGGATCAGGAATGGTTTTTGGGTTGTTGTAGTTAATACAGCTTCACAAAAAGGACTCGCATGTGGTTAGATCTGCGGAATATGGCGACCAATAGAGACCCATGCCAGTGTGCTCTGTGTACCCCAGAACCAGAATGTGGTCTCCAAAGTGCTCCTCCTGCTTCGATGGAGTCGAGCTCCGTCTTACATGAACCACATCTTGTCCAAATAAGTGTCAGTTTTGGATAATGGGGATGAAATCGTCTTCCAAAGCCCTCACGTACCGTTCGGTAGTCACCGTGCCATCAAGGAATGTCGCACCGATTATTCCGTGAGTGGTATTTGCACACTACACAGTCAGCCATTGAGGGTGAAGAGACTTGTCGACCACGAAATGCGGATTCTCAGCCCCCAAAATGCGCCAATTTTGCTTACTGACGAACCCATCCAAATGAAAGTGGGCTTCGTCGCTAAGCCAAACAAAATTCAGATCAAAGTCCTGTTCGACAGTTCTGTGGACAATAGTGTTGGCGAAACACAACCGCTGTTCTATGGCCCTGGGGCTTAATGGCTGATGGGTTTGAGTTTTGTATGGGAAGAGATGCAGATATTCAACAACAACTTGTTGCAGTGTCTCCCGTCTGATTCCCACTTGTTGTGCAGCTCGTCTTATCGATTTCCTGGGTCTGGTTTCAATCACAGCGCGTATCTTCTCGATGTTTTCAGGCGTTTTCACCCCTTTTGGACGACGGACATTGCCAACACTGTTATCACGAACACTACCTGTCCTCTCAAACTTGCTAATCTAATTCTTGATCGTTACCACACTTGGGCTGGTTGTCTTCAGCTCGAACTCCGTTGCAAACTTCCTTTGTGTCGCAGTTGGGCTGTTATTGATCTATAATAGGCATTCACAAGCGCTATACGCTATACTGTGACCTGTTCACGTGCAAATGGTCGACAACAACAGGGCGCGTGCGCATCCGCAAACTGTCATCATGCTCCGTGGCCAACCGTGTAGTCTGTACGTCCTAACGCAAACCGTTCAGAAGTTATGACGTTTTATCTCATATAGTTCAATAATGGTCACCCTGTAAATAACTTGTCACTCTTTTCCGTTGCAAGGTTGTGTTACTTAGCTTTATGCTGCGGTTTCTGTTAACTTCACGTTTCAGTAATAAGTACACCGGTTTATTCGCTTCAGTCGTTAGTTCACTGTTGTTATACCATTCATTGATTTGTACGAAAAGTTGCATAGTCCTTTGTTCTAAGTGTCTTCCTGAGTTTGGCGATACAACTACGAGCAAATCATCAGCGTACGCTAATATCCTCTTTCCTCTATGATCTCTGTCTAGACTGTCTGTCAGCGGCTCAGTGGCAATGTCCCAGAATGAGGGCGCATATACGGACTCCTGTGGACCTCCTTTGCTGTTTTTCCTGACAACCATTCCGTGGTTGGCTCGCCATCTGTAACGTTGTCTATGCAGTAGTCGAGAAAGCTGCTATATAAAGCTGCTGGGATTTGCATTTGTCTTAACTTTGTTGATAGTGCAGACCACCAAATAAGGTCAAAAGCGACAGATATATCAGTTAATAGTGCCACTACATATTCGTCTTGTGTTCTCTGAGTTAACTGTAAAGCCCTGTTTGCTGCATCGTCAATAGATTTGTGCATCCTGTGCCCATACCGTTGTGGGGTAAGGTCCAGAAGCTGTTTGTGTGACCGTTGTCTGTCGTGCAGTAGCCTCTCCTGGACCTTGCCTAGCACATTCAGTAGACAGATCGGTCTGCATGATTTTGGATCTCTTGACTTCTTTTCCCCCGATTTTTGTGATAATCACTGCCCGTCTTCCAGCATGCTGTAAAGAGCCAATAAGTCCGTCTGGTAGGAGACACTCTGTGGTGCAGCTGTTTTAATGGTTTCTAAGTGGACGCCATCTGGGCCCGGAGGCTTCCTGACTTCATTTTAATAACTGACAGCGCAACCACCTCACGAGCGAAAGGAGTAGTAATTTCACCATTTATGTGGCTAATGTCCACTTGTCTGCGTAGGTCTGTGTGGTGGCGCTCGTTGTGTGAAGACAGTAGCTCATTTAGCAGGAACGCTGCCAAGAATCTCCAGTCCTGCGTCATTATACTGTTTGGTCGTTTTAATTTTGACATTACCGTTGGTGTTTTAATTTTCTGAGTTTGTATTTTGAAGAGCTCTCCTCATATGTTATTGTGTAAGTTATTCCTCACAAAACTGTCCAAACTGTTCTGCTTTTCTTCCTTTTTCTTTTTTTTTAATTCATCTTGATTCGTAATTTGGCTTCAGGGTACTGTTAAAATCTAACTTCTTTTGCTTGTGTTGTGTTTGCCCCTTGGTGGTGTCTTCTTTTATCTCGTGAGTCCTACCTTAATCTTAATCTTGCTAATAGTGTCGCCAATGGTATACTGTGCTTACGCCTGTCATTGATTTGTTGTGGGATTGTAGCGATTTCAGCTCTCTGTAGTAGGTCATTCTGTAATTGAAAACTTCCTTGGGTGATGTGAAAAACGAATTCTTGTATAGTATCTTCAGCAGAAATCGTGGGTGTTGTTGAATGAACGTGTTTGTGTTTATGTGTGTAGCTGTGCGTAAATTTATTTCATTGTGGTCGCTGTGTGTTGCTCTGTCATGTACTTGCCAGTCAGTGATACGTGTTACAGACGTTCCGTTTGCTAATGAAACGTTTATGTTATTGATGTCTCCGCCCCTCCCACCAGAGATTCGATCCTCCCTTGGGCATGGGTGTGTGTGTTGTTCTTAGCATAACTTAGTTCAACTTAGTTTAAGTAGTGTATAAGTCTAGGGACCGAAGACCTCAGCAGTTTGGTCCCTTAGGGATTCACACGTTTGATGTCTCCGCCAGGGCTTGCCTTGTCTTACTGAGCGCACAAAAACGCTGCAGTCATTTGTTACGTCTGTCATTACTTGTTCCTTGGCATCTGCAGTAACAGCAAGCCAGAGCGTTGAGCATGTGCTTATGTACTAGAGGCTGAGTAGTCTTTTGCCCCTGTAGATACCTGATATTTCCCTAACTGAATTTGCAAACGGTTCAGTGTCATGTGAATAGTGTGCGTATGATGAAGTGACTATCCATGATTCAGTTCCCAGTGTAATTTCTTCTGTTGCGAAGTGTTCAGTACATAACTGTGTTATTTTTGTCATTGTAATTCGTGTGTTGGTTACCACGATTTCTTCTTCGGCGTCCTTTACCCTTTAAATGTCATGTATTGTGTGGGGAGGGAAGGTAGTTTACCGTTACACATGTAGGGTTCCTGTAAACAAGCGAAATCCACCTGTACTTCGTCCATAAATTTGCTTAGTCCTGTACCAACGATTCTACTCCTCATACAATTCAGTGGTACGAACTTCACAGCCGATATCTTGAGTATGCAAAGCTCTTAGGACCAGCTTCTTTAAGAGCAAAATAAATTCGCCAGTGTACTCTCACTAAGTACTTGCAGACGTTATTTAGGAGCAAACCCTCTCCTGTCCCTGTGCACACCATCTCCATGAGTCTATAGACATCTCGTTTGTCAGTTGTGATATTCGTAGAATAATGCGACCAGTCTGTCCTGTAGCTGGGTAACACATTTTGTTTTCTTCTGGGTGATGAAGTAGTGTTACTAAAAACAGTAGGGCAATTTGAAATACATATTTGTTTTCGAGCTTGCTTAAGCCTAGTTTCTCCTCAAGGTACCTGTAGTCTGTTGTAATTCCTTTGGCGTGTTCCTGTTTATTGTTCGAATATTGTGATATGTTGGTTTTCTTATGTGTGTTTGTCGTTAGTGCTTCTGAGGTAATCATGTTTGTCTTTGTTATTTGTTCCCTATTGCTTGGGTATTGTAATAGGTCGTGTTTGTTGTCTCCATTTGTTATCGGTGTGTCTGTAGAAATTTTGTTTATCTTTGTAGCTTGTTGATGGGATGCTCGTCATGAGCTCTTACTTTGTCTGATATGTGTGCGTTTTCGATATGCTGTTAATCTTTTGTAGTTTGTTCATTATGACGTCACATTCGGGTTTCTCTGTTCCTGTTGTTTTAGTCTCTGATCCTTATCTCCTTGAGCCATGGGTTCTTCCATAGTGAACAAAGCGTAATGGTTTTATATACAATTTACTCTTTAACGTGTCGTATTCGAGTTCCGTTGTTGATGATGTTCTGTTGTTTTGTATGTTTGTCTTTGTTGTTCTACTTGGTTGTTCTGAATCTTCCTGGGTTATTTGTTCTTTTGGTGGTTGTGTTTTGCTAGTTACATATTCCACAGATCATTTGAACGATTGGGGAAAGAGTCAGTTCCCTGGATATATGTACATAATTAGTGTTAACAATCAATGAACACATTATTGTTTTACTAGTATTCCTGCGTACACTTAAAAACAAGAGTCTTTTTTATATACTGGCTACCAGTTTTAATTAGAAATTATTCAATGAAATAGAAGGAGTTGTCCGGGAGAAATAATTTTAAATTACATTTAACACTTGCTTTGCTACCTGTCAGACATTATATGTTATTGGGCAAATGATCAAAAATTTTTATGGATAAACACTGAACTCGTCTCTCAGCCGCTCACACCTTTAACAATGGGTAATACATGTAATTTTTCTTCTAGTGTTGTAATTATTTACATCAATATTCTTCTCAAATTGCGATGGATTATTTATGACGATATTCACTAGCGAAAATATGTATTGCGGCGGCGCAGGCAAAATGCCTAGATCCTTGAAGAGGTACCTACATGACGCCCAAGGGTGAACGCTACCTATTTTTCTTACTACTCGCTTTCGTGTAATCAATACTTACCTTTTAAGTAATGAGTTACTCCAGAAAGTAATTCTGTACAACATTATTGAGTGAAAACACGCCAAATATGTCCAAAGGTTGATACGTTTATTTCGAATATCAACAATTATATAAAGAGTAAAAATAACTGAAATTAATTCTTTGAAAAGCTCAGTAGTATGCTTCTTCATTTCATGTTTTCGTCCATATGTAAACGAAAAAATCTGGAGCATTTTGCGCTACTTACTGATTCCTGATCATGTGTTGCATCAGTGTGGGAATGACTCTATTTATTGTACAGAACTGAATGTAGTGTGTTTTTCGAAAATCGAGGTAGTAACTATTTTCAGAGAACCACTAAATAATTCTTTGTAACATATCATTTTCTAACTCTTCTGTTGCTTTCTCTCTAAAGGGACTTATTGTAACAATAGTATAACTTGAAAAAAATCACCGATTCTGCTTATAGAATGTTAAGTGGTAGGTCATTTACCTATATAAGGGATAGGAATGGACCCAAAATTTAACCCTATGGAACTCCGTGATTTTTATCCTAATCACTAAAATTTTCTACTTTTCTCGCGTTGTCTGAGTTACTGAGCACAATCTTTTGCATTCTGTTTGTCGAGTATGATTCAAACCAGCTATGTGTAAACGATCAATTCCATAAAACTTGTGATATGAATATGGCATCTGTCCTTTCGGACATGTCCGAAAGAACAGATGCCATCTTCATATCGTTAAGGCTAACAGGCTGATGACCTTCTTCAGTGCGGATGCACACGAATTGCCTGAACTCTTACGGGACTCGGTGGATTGTCTGCCGCGAGTAATGGGTATAACAGCAGGGGCACTACGTATGTAGTGTGTGGACTATAAGTTGATAATGTGGGACTCACAGGGATCGTACCGGCGATAAGTCCTTGCAGCCGCATTGTCCTCTGTGCCCTCGGTGCCTCAGATGGATAGAGCGTCTGCCATGTAGGCAGGAGATCCCGGGTTCGAGTCCTGGACGGGGCACACATTTTAACTGTCCCGGTTGAAGTATATCAACGCCCATCAGCAGCTAATGGTATTGATTTAATTGTAATTCCATATAACTCGTGTTTTTCTAAGAGAGTATCATGATCTACAGAGTCGAAGGCCTTGGAGAGGTCACAGAATATACCAACTGGCGATGTATTATTACTTAAGGCTTGTACTACTTGATGAATGAATATACAGTATATATATAGCATTCTCAGTCGAGCAAGCTTTCTGGAATCCAAACTGTGTTGTGTTAAGTAAATTGTTTCCATGTAAGTGTGCTATTACTCTTGAGTATATTACTTTTCCGAATATTTTGGAAAAAGGTGTCAGTAAGGAAACTGGACGATATTTGTTTAAGTCTCTCTTGTTACCTTTCTTACGAAGAAGTTTAATGATTGAATATTTAACCTGTCTGGAAAAAATTCCCTCTGACAATGATGTACTCCACATATGAGTAAGGACATTACTTATTAAGTTCGTCCAAGTTCTGAAATTCTGTTTGAAATTTCATCACCTCCACAAGAGCTTTTATTTTCTAGAATTTTTTTAACTGTTTTAATTTCATTGGAGAATGCTGGTGCTACTTGCAGTTGCCTAATGTTTTGTGGAATGATATTTGTAATATAATATATTCTCTTACTTCTTCAACTGAATCAGTTAATCCTATATTTTCTGTTACGTTTAGAAAGTGATTGTTAGAAGTACTTGCAACTTGTGAATTATCAGTTACAGCATTATCATTTAGCTTAATTGTTATGGAGTCTTTTTCACTGACTGGCTGCCCCGTCTCCTATCTCACGATGTCCCATCATACTATCAGTATTATTTATTTCTGTCAGGACACGCATAGTTCTGGACAATTTAATGACTTTCCTTAAAATAATACAGTACTGTTCGTACTAATGTCGGATCTTGACTTACTCTAGCCTTTACATAAATTTCTGTCTTCCTATTACAAGAGAAGTCCCTTAATTATCCACGGCTTACTTGTTTTTTTAATGCCTCAATGTATACATTTCATGTTTGTCTAATTTATGTGACTTTTTTGATTTTCCGCTGTCCCTGCAGACGGCTTTATCTTCCAACTCTTCCATCCTTAGAAGAATTATAATCTGGAAGGTCACCCACTGAGATGTGTCATGCTCAAGGTGCTTAGCTACACAATAGTAAACGGCACCTTGCATACAGTTGTTATCAATGTTGTCTGTAATACACAGGTATTTGTTCTGTACTGTTTCACATAACGATATTGATGGCACTGTCTCGATATCTGGGTCAGTGGTTTGCAGTAGCCCCAGTTGCTGCCTCCTGTCTAGCACACTCCAAGCTCTTGTTGTGATGCATGGTGTGTACACCTGCTGTTTTGATAGGGTGATGATGTTTCTTCCATGTAGTCTCGTCCCGTATTAGTGAACTTTATTGGCATTGTGTTCTGCATGCTGAATTTCCCGTTCACATAGCTGTTTATATGTTGGGCATTCTGGTCTCCCTGTTTTATCGCATAATCTGTTTCAATATATCACCGTGGTTGAAATACTCGAGGCTGGCATACACACATACATTGCAGACATGACGGTCACAGGAGCTTTTAGTTCGAGAGAGGCAACCGCACGCCAGGAGGCCGGTCCCAACCCATCTACGTCGGCCGGTGACCGCCCGTAGAGCAGACAGTGTTTGCCCTAGTGAAAGGACGACCCAATGTTCGGCTTAAAAGCAAACTCCGCTACATTGAGTGGGAGCAGCCAGCGTACGCATTCTTTACACATAGCACGCAGTTTCAGAGATTTTCACAGGGAGACAGCAAACGCCAAACGCTGATACTACAGATTTCCGGATTGGTCTCCTTAAGCGAAACGTCATTCTCCCGTTTGAGAAGAGCAATGCTGGTTGGCAGACGATATTTCTGACGCCTTGAGCTGAAGGAGTAATCGAAGAGACCGAAAGGTATACCCCTTCACGTCTGGCGTGGAGAGGGGCCATTCTGTTGTCGCTCTTGGAGCGAGAACACGTAACGAGAGCGTGCGCGCTCGTACGTGTACTCAAAGAGCGAGGAACAAGTCTCTCCTCAGTACTTCGCTGGGAGAGCACCTCTGTCGAGAGCGAATCGAAGTCCAATTCTATATTGAGTCCTTGCGATTAAGCGTTGTTCACTGTGTTGGCCGCCCCACTTATTGCGCGGTGTGAATGGACAGAATTATAGTTAAATGCCTGCGAGCGAATTTTTGAGTGGCATCGCGGTGGACTGGTTATCTAACCGGGGTACCACACCAATAGTTAGACTAGGGGCGAATAGGAGTCCTTGACTTCGTCAAGGCGTAGGGAGAGTTTGATTTGCGAAGGTCAATCCAGATAGAATGAGAGTTATCTTATTTGTCAGCAGCGAGCGGCGCAGACAGCAGACATCGCAGCTTACGGATTTGTGTGCTACAGCTCTTGCAAGCCCCATATATCCTCCACAACAGTACACTTCACTGCATTTCACACGCGACAGTCACGACCGTACCTCACAACATTCTAACAGATAATTATTCAAGTTGAGTAGGCGCGGCTCTCAGCCATTCTGCCAAGTCAATGAAATCTTAAACTTTGTATAGAAATTTCATTAGCGAATCCTATCCTTGAGAGGTAACTTCACATTCCGAAAATAACCAGTAAATAACGTGTTCAGTTCATAACTGAAAGTGTCATTGTGATTTCTCAGAATTTTTGCAAAATAAATAATAATTTTTGTTAGTTTCATGTTTTTCTTACACTAACTAGCACTACTCCATTACCCAAGTATCCCACTAGTTACGTAAGAAATGTTGTGAATTTTTGTGTCATTTCCTTACAGCGGACGACTCCAGAAGATATTTATTGCTGAAAGTTTTTCAGGCATTTTTCTTTAGAACATTAGGAGCGTCTGTCTGACTTCTGTAGTAGTGTGGGAGTGGAAATTGCATCTTGCAGGAGCCACAGGGTGAAGGGTACAGCTCAGATTAGTCCATTGCTCAGAATGACAGATTAGCAACCCACACGCTCACAGTAGTCTACCGTTTCTGAGCTCCTCACATCTGGTATACACCAAAGCTCCAAAGAAACTGGTATAAGCAAATACAGAGATATGTAAACAGGCAGAATTCGGCGCTGCGGTCGGCACAGCCTATATAAAATAACAAGTGTCTGGCGTAGTTGTTAGATCGGTTACTGCTATACAATGGCAGCTTATCAAGATTTAAGTGTGTTTGAACGTGATGTTATAGATGGCTCACGAGCGATGGGACCCAGTATCTCCGAGGTAGTGATGAAGTGGAGATTTACCCGTAGAACCATTTCACGAGTCTATCGTGAATATCAGAATTCGGTAAAAACATCCAAGATAGCTGCGGCTGGAAAGGATCCTGTAAGAACGGGACCAACGACAGCGGAAGAGAATCGTTCAACGTGACAGAAGTGCAACCCTTCCCCAAATTGCTCCAAATTTCAATGCTGGGCCATCAACATGTGCCAACGTGCGAACCATTTAACGAAACATCATTGATATAGGCTTTCAGAGCCGAAGGCCCACTAGTGTACCCTTGATGACTGCACAACACACTGCTTTACGCCTCACCTGGGCTCATTAACACCGTCATTGGACTATTGATGACTGGAAACATGTTGCCTGGTCGGACGATTCTCGTTTCAAATTGTATCGAGTGGATGGACGTGTACAGGTACGGAGACAACCTCATGAATCCATGGACCCTGCATATCAGCAGGGGACTGTCAAAATGGGGGGGGGCTCTATAATGGTATGGAGAGTGTGCAGTTGGAGTGATATGAGACTCCTGATACCTCTAGATACGACTCTGTCAGGTGACACGTATGTAAGCATCCCGTCTGATCACCTGCATCAATTCACGTCCATTGAGCAATTCCAGCAGGACAATGCGACTCCCCACACGTCCAGAATTTGCTACACAGTGACTCCAGCAACAATCTTTTGAGTTTGCACACTTCCGCTGGCCACCAAACTTCCCAGACATGAACATTATTGAACATATCTGGGATGCCTTGCAACATGCTGTTCAGAAGAGATCTCCAACCCCTAGTACTCTTACGGATTTACGGGCAACCCTGCGGGATTTATGGTGTCAATTCCCTCCAGCTCTACTTACTCGAGTCCATGCCACGTCGTGTTGCAGTACTTCTGCGTGTTCGCGGGGGACCGACACGGTATTAGGCAGATGTACCAGTTACTTGGCTCTTGAGTGTAGTTTAGATTGTGTAACAGCAAGCGCCCGTATTTTATTTCGTACTTTGGCTGAGGTTGTAGTGGATGCCCTTTTCTATCATAATTTTCTTACAATTTCAGCCAAGATGTCATCAAGTACAGCGATTTTGTCTGCATTTGACGCATGCCGTTCGGCAGAATTACGCCGTCTCATTGCACCTGTATTACGTGTGCTAGTTTCCCATCCCATATGTGGTACTCCAACTACTGAGACAGCTCGTGGCTGCTGCCAGCTCAGACCAAGTAGTTTTCTCCAATGTCTACACTTAAACGTGGAGGCGGAGTCAGCAAAGTCACAGAAACGCCCCACACAAGTCTTAAATTCTTCCATGTGCGAAGTGTTAGAATTAGCGTCGCCTTTCTGTTGTTGAATATTAGCCTTCTATGAGTTTATTAGTAAAAGCTGGTTTATTATTCCACTCATCTCCTGGAAGACTGTTAATTAGCAATAGTAGAAGCCGTACGAAGCTGCGCCGTTAGCAAAGCCGTCGCTTGGCTCTGCCCGTCAAGGCAGAGCGAGCAGGGAGCTGGCTGCTGACGCGCGAGTCGCCGCAGACAACGAATTGTGCAACAGCGCCACGAGGCGAGATGCGGCAAGGCGTGCTGATGCGTTAAGCGCTAATTGGGACGGGTATAGAACGCTCAAGGTGACACACAGCGCGATGCACACGTCCCGCACGTGCCGTGCAGGTCCTACACATACTGAGACATTCTTCGCCCTCTCTGTGTGACGACCGTCTGCTCTGACAGAATCGGGCGTGCGCCCTGTAATCTTGCTCAAACGATTTTACAGAAAGTGTTAGGTAAAAACAATGATTTTTACGTTACTTGTTGCTCTATATATCAGCTTCATAGTGAAATGCCCTTAATCTCGCCAGTGGTCATACTTTATCATGATATTCGCATTTACGTGCTACACTGTGCCTAATTCGAAAAGTTTTCAGTGAAAAATAGGAGTCACTACGATTTTGCGTTTGGTGGATATTACAGCATATGTTGATGAGTATCAGATTTTGCTCAGATGTCGGATTTTTCATTGCACGTGGGTGGAGGTCTCTGTCTGTCTCCAGTCTCGAGTAACAGAATTTTATGTAACACGTTCAATTCCGATCGCACCAGCGCGAAAATGAAATATTGATAACATCCCTCACAAGTCCTAAACCAATCGAAATATCGAAACGATATTTTTTCGAATTATAGCATGCAAGGAGGACAGTGTTTGTGAAAATAGTTAACACATGGATCTTTCTCATCTACGGCGATATAACAAAAGCTATAGTTTATTTTATTTTTTAAATCAAGTACTGTAATGTTTTAAGTTCCATCGAGAGCTAGTGAGAAGAAAATTTTCTACTATGAAAATAAGCTTGAAATTTCAACTCTTACGTTATTGTAAACCGACATGAGGTTTCCTGCAAACTAATAACGTTTCTGGCCACCAACTGCTTGTTTAATGGGACACTGCCTCGGGATTCTTTCGCAACAGCTGCTGCAAGGTGAGTATGTCCAAATTATATAGTGCTTCGGCAAAAGAAGCACAACTAAACTTGTCAAGAACAGAAATGTACTCGTTACTCATAAATGATAATACTACTTCAAATGAGATAATGTTAACAATTCACACACACAGACACTCAAACTCCAGTTCTGTTGAAATTTTGACGGAATACCTGTAACCCATCGTGTTTTTAATAGTGAAAGACTGGAATGGAAACTTACGAAACGATTTTCTTCCTGTTCTTCATCTGAGAAATATGAAAATAATGATTAATGTTCCCCTCAGGCGGAGTGACGCGCACGTGCCAGGCGCAGGTTACTCACCTACGGTTCACCAAACTGACAATGTGTGATACGCAAATAAAAGAGTTATTATTAATAAAAGTAAATAACAGATCCACTGCACAACACGACGGTCAGTGTAACGTCAGCATCTGAGAATAATGCACGTAACAAGAATGCGGGGCTGGCCGGTGTGGCCGTGCGGTTCTAGGCGCTTCAATCTGGAACCGCGTGACCGCTACGGTCGCTGGTTCGAATCCTGCCTCGGGCATGGATGTGTGTGATGTCCTTAGTTTAGTTAGGTTTAAGTAGTTCTAAGTTCTAGGGGACTGATGACGACAGATGTTAAGTCCCATAGTGCTCAGAGCCATTTGAACCAAGAATGCGGAAGCTAACTAGGTGTGCCCAGTGCAGGGGAAGAGTTCACTTTTTTGTAAAACTGTCATGAAAGTAGGCCTGCATTTGTCAGCAATACATTTCAACAAATTAAATATATCAAATCACCACCATCTTTCAGGATACTGATATTTTCGAAATAATACCGACCACGTTCTTCACTTGTGTACCTTTTGTATAATTAGTTTACTGAAGCTGGTACTGCGTACGCAATCACTTACGTGCTTTTACTCGTCGCTGTGCACAAATAACACATTGCCATTCCTGGGGGTTTCTTGACTGTTTCTAGCTTGCAGTGGAAATGTGATGTCCAATTGCATGTCGTACAAAGCGTCTTGTTAGACCTATGTCTAAGTAATCACAGTGAAACTTATATGCTTCATATCTTGGGTGATTTTCACCAGGAGCACAAAGAGGACACACCTGTGGAAATCCTCAATTTTCAAATTTTTGTAACGGATCGTAAAGATACGCCAGCATAATAGACAGCACGTCGACATCCTTGTTTCACTGTATAATATTTAAAATTTCCTACTTCACTTCTTGATCACATGATTTTATAATATTCGTTAGTATTTCACTACCTACACGATGAATCATCTGTCCCTTCTTGCGATTTGATGACATTTTGGAGACAGAAGATATAATCCCAGTGGCTAATGGCTCACCAGTTATTTAATTGTGCATTGCTCTTGATAAAATAAAAACAATAACCAAACAAACAGCGGAGGTCCACCGATTTAAAAACCTGACAAATATAATGTACTAACGAAAAAAGACCGAGAGCTGAAATGCTGAAAAACGAATCACTACTCGATGAAAATAAAGTTCAGTAACAAGGAAGTATTTTTTCGGACAGCCAATACTACCACGGCCCATTTCCGTGGTGCCGAAGGGAGCATATGTGTGCGCTGCTTCGCAGCTCCCCGCCAGCCCTCTCCCACGCGTGGCGCGGAGCGCGACAAGCTGTGTCCCAATTTGCGTAGTCGCTCTTGAATATGGACAGTTACAAGAAAAAAAAATGTTCCTACAGAACCGACGGGTCTGGCGTGCTGACGCGAGAGACTGACACGCGCCGGGCAGTTGGTAGGGCGGAGATCTCTCCCCTCATACAGTAGACGAGCACCGACGGACCAATCACTACCAAACTTCATTCTTTCTTTGTGTGTAAATTGCGATATCTAACGAGTAAGTGAGAAACGCACTATGTGAGAAAACACTCCCGGCACACGCAAACGTAAATACCAACTGTTGTTATACGCAGCTTTAACTTAAGAAAACTGCGTCCGAATGCGGTACCACATCACGGTGCTACCAGCTCGGAAGCCATCTTGTGGAGATGCTGCACCTGCACCAGTGTCTTGCAGGTAGCATCTCAGCACTGTAGACGGCGCATTCGTTTGGTAGGTGGATACTGCGGACAAGGCGAGGGAAAAAGCCGAGCAGTTAAGTGAATCTTCCTACTTAGACCTATCAGTGTACACTATAATAAAATCTTGCTGTTTGTTTAATATATCGCTAAACAGAATTTAAGGAAGACACTAGCTCTGCAACATTTTCTTTAATTCGTCATATTAAAATAACTCTGGGGCTCCTAAGAAGCTGGTAATTTGCTTCAATATTGGCATACAACATTAATATTTGTCACACCAAGTTTTAAAAGGTAGTTCTTTGCATGAATCCCAAAGAGCCTCATTGTGGCAACATGATTATTAAAATGTTGCTTAATGGGTTGGCAAGAAACGGTATGATGTGTAGGTGATTGCAGTAGGGAATCGATTTTATACACTTGCCGCACCATGAGGAGTTGGCACCTCCACAGTGCTATCTCCACAGCTTCAGCACCAACCGCTGACAATAAGGCTTACACAAACGCCCCTGTAGCCAGCCTGATTCCCTCATGATGAACCACATCGAGAATATTCAAGTATGATGGCGGACGCGGACGCGGACGCACAACTGTACAACTTCAACGGAGGTGGAACCATACAAAGGTTCTAGTAAAATGAAGCAGACATGTTGCGTCCGATTCCCATGTCATGTAGCTTATACACTTTAAAATGCTAATCGATTTCAGACCTCTCAATTGTAACAACCAACATATTTTTTCATAAAATATGAGGCCCAGGACGCTCACGCAACCCTTAGAAATTAAAAACTGTATTCCCCATTGCAAATTCTGTAAGATAAACAGGCTTCTGGAACGACTAAAATGAGCACACACAGTGTTTTCAGGAGAACATTTAAAGCCTGAATTGTCTGTGAATTTCTCCTACTTCTCAGTGGTTAGTTGCAACTTTTGTGTGGCTGCTGGGTGGCTGAAAGAAAGGCAGAAAATTTAAAAATCACCCTCGAATATGGAGCACGGTACAGGGTTCCTCACTATGATCACATTAGCGTCATTAGTTACCCGAAAGCGGGTCACACTTAAAACAATCTCTTGAAGGATACCATTCTCTTGTATGAAACGATCCTATAGGACATTAGCGACCCTAGATTTAAAGTAGCGTGGGAACAGGAAAGACCGAAATAAAGCTGGAAGACGTTTCGGGAAACCCTAATCGTGAAGTTGTTCGAGAATATTCCACTTCCAAGTAGAATCGTAGACCTTCTCAAGGTCGAAAAAGATTCCTACTAGGTGTCGCCTGCGCAGGGAAGCATGTTTTATAACCACTTGCAGCAGAGTCAGGTTATCAATGGTAGAGTGATACCTCTGAACCCACAATGAAAGTGACTAATGAGCTTCCTGCATTGTAACCTCCAGACCTGGAGGCGGTTGAGTATGAGCTCCCAGCTCGTTCCCACGTATATTTGAAGGAAACAATACGACAACTAACCGAGGATACACGATCTATCCTAGGTTTGAGGAGGGGTACTGAAACAGCTTCCTTCCATGAGATGGGGAATCTCCCTGTTTCAAAAATGAAATTAAAAAGTGCGAGGAGGAGGTTTCTTGCCGCAGACATTGAAGACTCCAGCACCCACACTGAGTAAGTTCGGTTGTAAACTTCATCATTGGTAGAACTGAAGCCAACACCATCCGTCTCAGCGATTGTTCGAACCTGACAGAAAGTTTTGTCCTGTCTAGCGGTATCAGTTACGTGAGCGAAAAGTTACGCTTTAGTCTTGGAAATATTTCCTCTGCTGGTTTGGAGAAAACCATTCTACATTACAACATTAACTGGCCACCTTTACCTGAAATCTTCCTGATGGTGTCTCATGCAATCTACAACTTCATGGAAGGGTTTATGAAGTTAAGAAATGCCTGCCACGTCTTTTCTTGCTCTCCTTTTAGCAAGACGGTATTTTCCCTTCGCAATTCGAAAAGCTGCGAGATTCTTTATCAATGTTCTGCACTTGAACATACGGAGGATTGTGCTCCTGTCCCTGAGTCTGAAATGACACTCTTCAGTTGATGACGTAATTCACCCATTGGTGTACTCTGTCTCTCTGTTCAAATCAGCGTCTGACTATCCTGATCTAGATTTTCCGTGATTTCCCTAAATCGCTCATGGAAAATGCAGGGATGGTTCCCTTGAAACAGTACTGTCGATTTCCGTTCTTATCCTTGAAACAAGCCGAGTTTGTGCTCTGTCGCTAATGACCGGATGTTAAACCCTAATCTTTATTCTTTCTGCTGGGTTGAAATACAGCCCGCTGGCTATACGGTGTCCAATCTGAGAAACGCGGAGTAGTACGTGTCATCTATGTCGGTGGTTACTCCTACTTCAGCGCTCTCCACGCTTATATCGGGCTTTCTGTAGAGCGCAGGGTTGTCAAATAATGTTCATTCTGAATACAGACACAAAGGCTTACTCTCGATTCGGAGTCTGACTATCTTCACATGAGTCCTGAACAGATTCATGTTCCAATGTAGAATAGGAGTCATATTAGCTGTGAAGTTTAGTACTTTCTTAACCCTTACCTCTCTGTTGACATGGGTATGTTGTGGTAGAAGGGGATTTGTGGGAGGAGTTCACTGGTACCTGTGGCATTTTTCTACGTAAACCTCGTCTGTAGTGCTATCTTTATCAGATAAGTCACAGAAGACGAGTGCACACTGGTCTGATGGTTTTGGGCTACTTACTTTTGGCCTGGATCTCTTCACCACTCCTATATGTTGTTTTGGCCATTGAAGCAGATTAGGTTAGAAAGCTTGGAGATTACTGAGCACCATATATCCTTCTGCTATGCAAATAGAGGATTCTTCTAGTGACTGGGATCTCCTAGATTTACTACTCATCCTGAAAAAGTCAGTATCCGTTGCTTGAAACAACATTATTCCCTCTGAAGTCAAAAAAGAACAGAGGAGCAATACAAATGTTCCCACCTTCTTGCGGAGTTTACCCACATTTTCCGCAAGTTTCAAGTTCATTGTATGCTATTGTGGAATGTCCATAGTGCTGACGCTTGAGCAGAAACAGCGTAGTGGTTTTGGGACGTATGGTGTCACTTTCAGGCGGATGAATCCTGCCTCGGGCATGGATGTGTGTGATGCCGTTAAGTTAGTTAGGTTAAGTAGTTCTAAGTTCTAGGGGACTGATGACCTCCCATAGTGCTCAGAGCCATTTGAACCATTTGAACCCTTTACCGGAAAATCGAAGCGCGCGACGTAGCTGAGCGGTTATGTTATCCATCGAAGTGCCGGCCACATCCGGCGTTGCTTAACTTCGACGATCTGTCGGAAACCGCTGTATTCAACGAGGCAAGACCGTTGCCGGCCTCATGGAGGTAAGTCTTCGTACTGGTTCACTGAACGCGGGTTTCCCGAATTGGGTCTGGTGAGTGCGACCAGTCGTCTGTACCCGTAAGTTGTTGGCACGCTTCAGTGACCGCCGCGCGGCGTGGCGTTGCAGCGTTGTATCGCACAGGGACAGGCATCTTGGATTAACGGCCGAGATTACACTTGGTACAAACCTACATAAAAAAATCTCATTCTGATAGTGTGTTGACCTCCCATCAGAGGCGTGGCTGATGAGGCTGAATAGATGTTAGTGGGCCAACTCTAGGGAACCTACCGATAATTCACTTGTATAAGGCTTACGTAGGCAAGCGGAGATGAGTCTGGGTGGCCTCTTATTTCCGTAGCTGCTCATGGGAGCAGTATTGCGAATTAATCGCCTTAACAACACTCAAGATGATATAGGAGTGCAGTCTGGGAACAATAATGCAATAATACTCAATCAACAAGAAGCGTTTCAGCTCAGAAAAGGATATCATTAAGTAACTGCATTAATACATGTTTTTGGCTATTAAGAGAGAATGTAACTTTCGTAAAAGTGTGTTCTTTCTTGTTCATTGTTACAGTTCGTCTTTGTCCAAAACTTTCAGTATTCATGAAAATATCGTATGCTACAACCCACATAATGATTTTCTTCAAAATAGTTCAAATGGCTCTGAACACTATGGGACTTAACATCTGAGGTCATCAGTCCCCTATAACTTAGAACTACTGAAACCTAACTAACCTAAGGACATCACACACATCCATGCTAGAGGCAGGTTTCGAATCTGCGGTCGTAGCGGTCGCGCGGTTCCAGACTGTAGTGCCTAGAACCGCTCGGCCACCTCGGCCGGCAAGTTTCTTAACATTGAAACTTTAGGTATAATGTAATAGCGGCGCGAAAGACTCAGTTCAAGATTATCTTGAGATGGGTAGAAATTATGTCACGGCTATACCGAAACAGACTCCTCAATGTGTCTGCATCTCACGAGCGCTGCAGAGCCACTGGATCTGATACAAGTATTACGTCGAGCGCCCGCAGACCGCGAACAATTGCAATAATTCATAAAACATTTCCAGCATGCAAATATTGCTTTTACTGCTGCATACGTTTTGGCCAGATTTTGCAGCATGATTATCGATACTCATTCTGCAGTCAAACTAAATAATAAGCTTAAAATGTCAATAAATTGTAAACTAAACTTACAGATTTGAAAGTGAGTTTTCGACTGTGGTAGTAATGACGAGGAACCATGTGAACACGGAGCATTGATTTACGATGTGCAGTGACCGAAACCAAACTAAACATAAGCATGAGCGTCAGAAATTAGAAGTACCAATTACGCCATTCAGTCACGAATACCTGGTTTCATAAAATACACACAAAGCATTCGAGTCTCTCTTATTCGAACGTTTGTTACATATTACTAGCCTTTCGTCGTTTTTAATAACCTTTGTATTATATTTTTTCCCTACATTAGGTGCAAAACTGTGTTGGTCGTCATATATCTTGTTGAAGGGTAATGGCATCAAAATGTTTCACGTTGTGCGTGAAGAATGCAAAAGCCCCATTGGATGAGCTGCTTCAAACTTGGTCCAGATGAAATGGGTCTGGGCCGGACGGTGTGGCCGAGCGGTTCTAGACGCTTCAGTCTGGATCCACGCGACCGCTATGTCGCAGGTTTCAAGCCCGCCTCGGGCACGGATGTGTGTGATGTCCTTAGTTTAGTTAGGTTCAAGTACGTAGTTCTAACTTCGAGGGGACAGATGACCTCAGATGTTAAGTCCCATAGTGCTCAGAGACTTTGAACCATTTTTGAAATGGGTCTGTTGTATTTTGTATGTTTGTCAGTGCCAGACAGTGTCATTGTTTTTATAATTATCATTACCGTTTACTGACTTTCTCTGATTCTGTTATATCGTTAATTTTTCGTTGTTGTGTTGTTCCCCTTTGAAACTAAAATCACAATTTCCTCTACACGCTAATACGTGCAGGGCGCCCCTGCTCAAGTGGTGCGACCGTGATTTGTCACGAGAGTCGCCTGCGTGGTAGCTGCCTGCTTTGTATTCGCGTCATGCTGTTAGACATTCTCTAACGCAGTCTTTACTCACTTAGCGAATCTTGTTAGCTGATTCAGAGTCGATGCGGGAATTTGAAGCGTTGTCGGTCGACCAAGTTGGCAGCAAATTGGAAAGGAAAATATGTACAGCGTATCCCAGAAATGTTGCGACAAACCTCGATGGGTCATAGAGGGTGTCTTAAGGAAGAAATCGAGGATAGGAATCTATGTCCGGATACATCATCCAACGACGCTACAGAACGGTGAAGTTATAGACGCCAGCGGTTGCCACTACGCCACCCCTTCAGCAGCTAACGCGACCTTGTACACTGACGTCTCGCAATTTTATTTGTTATTCAGTGATTGCGGCTGATAGCCACAATCGCCAGAGGAGAATATGAAGCTATCTTCTGCGTAGCCTAGCCTTGTCTCCTATGAATGCGATTCTCTGTTGCCCTCTTGGATGACGGCTTCGAAAACGGGAGTTTATTTCTCGCTGTGGCAACCTCTAAAATTTCCAATTTTTTTCGGTATACAGGGCATAAAGGTCACCTACAGAAGCAATGTAGACATCCTGAATGCCATATATGTGGACAAATTTTCACACCAAGCACAAGATTGTACAAACAAGAGCAGGGAAAAAATGGCTCTGAGCACTATGGGACTTAACATCTGGGGTCATCAGTCCCCTAGAACGTAGAACTACTTAAACCTAACTAACCTACGGACATCACACACATCCATGACCGAGGCAGGATTCGAACCTGCGACCGTAGCGGTCACGCGGTTCCAGACTGAAGCGCCTAGAACCGCACGGCCACACCGGCCGGCCGGCAGGGAAAACAACGACAACTGAAGCAGCCCGTAAAAGCAAACAGGAGTGCTTCAACCATCGGAGTGCGTTCCCAACAGAACATAACACGGAAAAATAGATGTCTAGACGGAATGCTGCTTGACAGGCTTTGTGCAAGCCAAGAAACGTAAATTTCTCGTAGACACAGGAGCGCATGTTGCTCTGTGATCCCTATAAACTTGGGTTATCACGAACATCGATTGGTCTCATCTTTATTGTGGTATGTTTGGTTCGATTATAGTGAGCAATTATTTCTGGGAGGATATCTGTTCATTTGCATAAGCCGCGAATATTAAAACGCATCAACATTTGGCCTTTTATTATTCTGTTCAGACGTTCCACGATACTCACCTTCCAGTGGGTGAACGTTGAGTAGTGATGTATTCCATACCGCTGTATCACGGTATTGATCTACCTACTGTAAAACTCTCCACCGTGATTTTGAGAATATTAAGGGCTATCGGCTCTAATTCTTGAAAACCATTCAGAAGTCAAGATCGCACAAACTATGTTTTTTTTTTTCTTTTTTTTACCAAGACAGTCGGTCAACTCCGTAGATGTATCTTGTACGCCATCTAAGGTGGATGTGTACTGTTCAGTATGTGTCCAGCATATGTAAACAGATGTGCTATTCTGTACGCTTCTGTATCAAGTAACAAGCATCTGTGAGCAATATGTATATGGACATGGCCTTTTGGACAAGATGCTGTTTGTTTGTAAATATTTTAGCGATGACAAACGTTTATAATGTGCTGAGTTCCATCCACTTGACATCTTGTACATGAGGTCAGAGTAAAGAGAATATGTTTTACTACAAAAATGCTTAAGACCTAAAGAAGACAGCTAACACTGTCGAAACCAGATGCCTTGAATAAAAAATCTTGACTTTTGAAAGGTATTTAGCCTATTTCTAAGTTCGACTGCGATGCAATATGTCGAGCAGTGCGCAACATTAATCAGTATATGACCACGGAGTTTTATCCAACTCGTACTCCACCGGACATTCGCCTTACAGGTGTGACACAACAGTATGTGATGACTCTGCACTATGTGTGAAATCGGCTAACGGGTGTTTATCCACGGCACGCCTCAGCTGTGAACTTATACAATGTGGATACTGTGCTTCACATTGCATTGGAGAGAATGAGTCGGTGTTTGCCAATAACAGACTCCGCATACAACGATGTTGTAAACTTTCTACATGTTGATGA
Source organism: Schistocerca piceifrons (assembly GCF_021461385.2). Classification (NCBI taxonomy): domain Eukaryota; kingdom Metazoa; phylum Arthropoda; class Insecta; order Orthoptera; family Acrididae; genus Schistocerca; species Schistocerca piceifrons. The sequence goes on from NC_060149.1 coordinate 676,154,570, forward strand.
TCTGGAACAGTATCTTTTCTTTATGTATCAATGCAGAGCCAAAAGGGAAACAGGTTAAATGTACTTGTGTAAAACCAGAGTATTGTGAGGTGCCCATCGGTTTGCAGGAGATGGCGTATGAATGTTTCATTTTACTTAAAAAGCGGGCGAAAGACGCTTTCAAAAAAATGGTTTAAATGGCTCTGAGCACTATGGGACTTACCTTCTGAGGTCATCAGTCCCCTAGAACTTAGAACTACTTAAACCTAACCAACCTAAGGACATCACACACATCCATGCCCGAGGCAGGATTCGAACCTGCGACCGTAGCGGTCGCGCGGTTCCGGACTGTAGCGCCTAGAACCGCTCGGCCACTCCGGCCGGAAAAGACGCTATCATATTTAAAAGAAAGTGTGCTTTAAATAAATCGTGTTTGTGTTTTATTTCATACCTCTCTCATTATAGTCCAAGTGTTACACTTATTAGTATCATTGTTTTCAATGCTACGTCTGTAATCATGCAGCAGCAGACAATTGCCTCTAACACCTCACCAGTCGTTGTCAACACGAATGATGAAGTTACTCTTCATGAGTAAAATATATAACTGAAATCTCTGTGTAGGCAAAATAGCTCAGTAGGTTATGTGATGGAGCTACAGTGGCTACACCTAATATTACCATCCTTACAAATGTATTTTTCTATATATGCCCCCTACTTTCAGTACCTGACGTAGCCGGTATCATGCCAGGGTGGATGAAACATCCTCGTCACATGGACTTTGTTGAATGTGACTGGGTCCGCAGCTCGTGGTCGTGCGGTAGCGTTTTTGCTTCCCGCGCCCGGGTTCTACATCTACATCTGCATCGATACTCCGCAAGCCACCCAACGGTGTGTGGCGGAGGGCACTTTACGTGCCACTGTCATTACCTCCCTTTCCTGTTCCAGTCGCGTATGGTTCGCGGGAAGAACGACTGTCTGAAAGCCTCCGTGCGCGCTCTAATCTCTCTAATTTTACATTCGTGATCTCCTCGGGAAGTATAAGTAGGGGGAAGCAATATATTCGATACCTCATCCAGAAACGCACCCTCTCGAAACCTGGCGAGCAAGCTACACCGCGATGCAGAGCGCCTCTCTTGCAGAGTCTGCCACTTGAGTTTATTAAACATCTCCGTAACGCTATCACGGTTACCAAATAACCCAGTGACGAAACGCGCCGCTCTTCTTTGGATCTTCTCTATCTCCTCCGTCAACCCGACCTGGTACGGATCCCACACTGATGAGCAATACTCAAGTATAGGTCGAACGAGTGTTTTGTAAGCCAACTCCTTTGTTGATGGACTACATTTTCTAAGCACTCTCCCAATGAATCTCAGCCTGGTACCCGCCTTACCAACAATTAGTTTTATATGATCATTCCACTTCAAATCGTTCCGTACGCATACTCCCAGATATTTTACAGAAGTAACTGCTACCAGTGTTTGTTCCGCTATCATATAATCATACAGTAAGGGATCCTTCTTTCTATGTATTCGCAATACATTACATTTGTCTATGTTAAGGGTCAGTTGCCACTCCCTGCACCAAGTGCCTATCCGCTGCAGATCTTCCTGTATTTCGCTACAATTTTCTAATGCAGCAACTTCTCTGTATACTACAGCATCATCCGCGAAAAGCCGCATGGAACTTCCGACACTATCTACTAAGTCATTTATATATATTGTGAAAAGCAATGGTCCCATAACACTCCCCTGTGGCACGCCAGAGGTTACTTTAACGTCTGTAGACGTCTCTCCATTGATAACAACATGCTGTGTTCTGTTTGCTAAAAACTCTTCAATCCAGCCACACAGCTGGTCTGATATTCCGTAGGCTCTTACTTTGTTTATCAGGCGACAGTGCGGAACTGTATCGAACGCCTTCCGGAAGTCAAGAAAAATAGCATCTACCTGGGAGCCTGTATCTAATATTTTCTGGGTTCGATTCCCGGCGGGGTCAGGGATTTTCTCTGCCTCGTGGTGACTGGGTGTTGTGTGATGTCCTTAGGTTAGTTAGGTTTAAGTAGTTCTAAGTTCTAGGGGACTAATGACCATATATGTTAAGTCCCATAGTGCTCACAGCCATTTGAACCATTTTTTTTTTTTTAATGTGGCTGGTCCTGTGAAGATGTAAAAGAAGAACTGAAGAATAAGAAGAATAGAATATTCGTTCCTGATAATATACGAGCAATTATTGTAGATCCATACAATTGTTGAAAGACTAATGTTCTCATGACTGCTATCACATGTAGATGTAGTCCGATACTATCGACTATTACAGGAGATTTTGCGCTGTGTAAAAGGCGTTACATACATGACATTCAGTGAAAGCAGTGATATCCTCCCACTTTAAAAAGTAAAGCCAAACACTGTCTTCATATTTGTGCTATTGAAAACTAAGACCAAATTCGAAAATATTTCTGTTTCGGTCGTGACATGAGTGTTCAAATATGTGTGAGAATTCCTAAGGGACCAAACTGCTGAGGTCATCAGTCCCTAGACTTACACACTACTTAAACTAACTTATGCTAAGGACAAAACACACAACCGAGGGAGGACTCAAACCTCCGGCGGGAGAGGTCGCGCAATCCGTGACATAGCGCCTTAAACCGCACGGCCACTCCGCGCGGTGTCATATGAATGCTAATGTATTTTCCCTAGGACAAACATATTCCAGAATCGCAAAACATTTTTTAGGGAAAATGCAAACCTCATTATAGCCTCCAAACAAGACAATCTGAGTTTAAAACACATTTTTCAGACACATGTAGGAAATGACATGTCGGTCGCAGGGAGCTAGAGACGTATTACCAGACTCTTCTGAGAATGATCAACCCATTAAATGAGTTAGTTAATCAAATCGGTAAGAAAATAACCGACTTAACTGAAAAGGTTGAGGCTAGTGAGTGGAAAATGCGTATAGACGTGTACATAATACTCGTTAATGACAAAATAAATAAATAAATAAACATTTACACCACACACACACAAAATTACTTACACTATGATAAAAGGGTCATATTACTACTGTGCAGACGCAGACACGCACACACACACACACACACACACACACACACACACACACTCTCTCTCTCTCTCTCTCTCTCTCTCTCTCACTCATTCGCTACCTCTCACTCCATCAGAGTCCCCCACCGCTTTTTTGCTACAAGAGGGTTGTGTGAGTATAGGAGAGTTTCAATCCCGTCATGTCAAATGACCCTTTTATCGTTGTGAGGCGACAGGCGGATTTTAGACTACCGCGCAGTGTACACCCACTGTCCTCTCGATGGAATACTAGTTTGCCGTACCATATGAGGCGACTACAGTGCAGCACCGCAGCACTGCTGTACTGGCACCGCAAATAGTCTTCGATAGAGTGGGCTTTCAATACCTTACGATGCATACCCTTAGCCCACCTCTGGGTGGCACCTTCCCTTGTGTGATACGCATACAGTTTAGGTCGTAGACCTGCAAAATCCACAATCGACAATCCATTCGCCTCGTCTTTCATAAGACCGATAACCTTCTTGTTCTGTGGAACAATACCATAAGAATTATCGGTCGTGTATAAGTACCTGTCGAATTCATTTCCATAGTTACTCATTACTTCATATATATCGCAGTTTTTCACCCAATAGATGAAGGTATCTGTATTCATATAAAGTAATTTAGTATCTACGAAATGAGTTTTCACAAACGCATAATGAAAGCGGTGCATGTGGATAGGTGTAGAATGCATACCCCCACATAAACAGGCTTGGTAAATTTTACTTCAGTCTTCATCATCTACACAGGAACAAAGTTTTTATTGAATATGGCCTAAAATTCGGTGTGGCGATACATTTTCTAATGCCCCAACGCCCATTCCGTTCGATTCTAATCAAAATTTCACACCGTTACCTCAAATTCTCCATTGTTTTACCGAAAATTGAATTATTCATTAATTTAGAAAAACCTTTCTCAAAGTCACACATCACGCAGGCTCTGTTTCGTATTCAAATCAATATGCTTCTTCTACCAGGGGGACTTCTTGAAGGAGATATCCCGGGTGACTCCAACCACCTCCATCCCCAAGCTGAGACACTGCTGAAGTGTATCTCCGCCTATTCCCCAGCATTGTCATCTGCTTTGGGGTGGAGCCTCCTTGCGGAACTAGTTGCTCTGGTCACAGCGGCAAATCGGCTTGCGCATCTTGCAAACTAATAGGGTATGTGAGTTCTTCCTATAGGCCACCATGGTGTGCCCATATAAATTATTTACATCCAAGTAGATGGTGTAACTCGAATCAAGCGATGATTTGAACCCGTCACCCATCAGTGGGTTATTTGCCTTGGCGTGTCTATGGACACATTGGCAAAGTCCCCCACGGATCCCTGGCTCAAAGAAAAAAAGCATGTCAGCATCATTCAACAATTCAATGCTGCACTTCGTTTTCTTGAGCACTGCGCCCCAAGACAACCCAGGTGACGTGTAATAAAAGGCAGGGTCCAGGGTATATGTGGTCATGCATAGACTCCGGAATTCCACGAAAATGTCTGCAAGCAAGCGCACGTCTGAGTCAATGTAAAGCTGTGCGTACTGTCCTAAAGTGGAGATGTTGAATTCCCACCAGACATTCAGAGCATGCACATACTCTGCATCCGTCGTGTCATCGCCTGTAAGGTTGCTGGAGAATGCCGTTATGTCGGGTAGCCTGGTTTCTTTGAGTTTCACCATACTGTCCAGGTACTTGTATGTGAATACCTCCCTTCTAGTCACGAGCTGAAACTTTTCCTAGTCGGGAAATATAGCTCGAGTGATAAGCATGTCCTCCCGAGGTAGAGTTTCAACAAGTTTCTGGAGTGACGCTTGCATAAAACGTAACGTGTCAAATAAGTGGAGAGTAATTCTCCGGGTCATTCGTTTGGAGAATGAAATATGTGGCTCATCGCTCTCAGGTAAGACACTGAGCTGATCTTCCGCCATGCCAAAATCAGCAAGTGCTCAACAAGAAAGTGAGCGTCACACCTGCTTAAAAAATGACAGAAAATGGCTATGTGCACTGGTAACCAGTACTTCAAACTGCACGTATTGTGGCCTGCGCGACGGTACTTCCCCATAAGGTGACAGTGGTCCCTCCGGTTTTTTTAACTAGTGCCAGCCCACAGACATGACGGTCAACCACGTTATTGTACAAATCTTCACTCTGCTTCGATTTGGTCAATGGAACGTTGTCACTGTAAGGCTTATCTACCTCCCAAGAGAGTTTTCGAGCTCAGTGAGCAGTCAAACCGTAGGATTATCTCCAACAAAATACTTGTGGCTCTTAAGACTCGAATCATAGGACAATACAATTTGGTACGTACCACATGCAGTACGTGTTTCTCTGTAACGATGGTATGTGAGGTCATAGAATCACCTTCACAGTGGGTCACAGGAGCGAGGAAGCATTTGAAGTCGGCGTACACCACAACCGGTCATCTTTCTGATGGTGAACACTTTAAAACTCTATGAAATTGTTTTCCTCAGTAGGCAAATAACACGTATCAGGTCTTTGGAAGCGCAGTCTACTAGATGATTTGCTAATAACATGTCTGAGGAAAAGGCATTGAGGCACCTGTAGCAAATATGCTCTGGGATGCGAGAAGGCGATACATGTCTTTGATGCATACGTAATGCTAATTATCACCTTCAGAGAAGAGTAGCACGTTTATACGCATGTCTCGCTCACCGAAAAATTTTGGAAAACGGAGGGGGCCGACGACTATATCCTTGTCCTGCTCATTTGACTTGCCTTTCCTCTCTAGGCCATAAACATGAACAGATATTCCGGTATTCTGCGCCTCAAATTTCTGTATGTCCGTGATCTTGATGGGGAACTCGATACCATCAAAGCTATAAAACCCGTCAATATTATTACCCACATGGTATGTACCAGGACGTTCAGGATAATCTCTGCAGTTGTAATTTCTTTCGCAAGTCAGGACAGACCATACAGAACAAGCCTGATCGGTTTTTTTCGGATGTAAAGGCATGCCCTTTTATTAGGGATCTTGATATAGCTGGACCCTCTGTTTACCAGATCATAGACATGTGTATGGATGTCCAGGTATAGTATTCGGTTGTGTGCTTTAGCTGACTCTCTAACTTCCCTCTCGGAAAGACGGGTCAGTATAGCTGTCAAGGTGGATTCACGAAACCTCTCAGCGATTGATCGGCTCCGCGTCATTCCGCCAGTATCCTCCCAAAGATAATGAAGACTTGTCTCTTCAGTACCAGAGGCAACTTTGTGTGGTGCGACTGTTCAATGCAGAGCGCCGCACAGCATTTAATGCCAGGATACAACCGATCATTCACGGCTTTGGGGAGGTCCGTTTCCACGACAGGAAGGGATGTTCTTAAAAACCTGACAGCGTCGCGGTACCTTCCTGCCGGATTCTCGATCCTTTCGAGCGAGATCTGCGGTATTCTAACTGCGGTGTAATGTCACTGACCTGGTCTCCTCCACTAAAATGACATGAGAGAACTGCCGCTAACCACAGGGTCATCTCTATTACAAATAATACTACTACTAGGGGCTGATCAGGTCCTTCCTGTTGATAATGGAGGGCGTGGTGCACAGGGGTATGCTCCGAAACACACATACCTTTCGTTGCCGGCGAAGGCGAACAGTCAGGGTCGGAGTAGGAGATGGTGGCGGCGACGACGAGACTAAGCGGGAGTATCCAGGTTGCTGCTGCTGTATGTTGGAGCCTTCACCTTCGCCAGTCTGGAGGGTGAGACATCGTTGCTGTTCTTCCTCCGACTGAACCACCCATGGGCGTCAGAGGGTATGCGCGGGGGTTGGGGGCGGAGGGGGGGGGGCACTGCAGGGCACACAGCTGATTCTGCTGCCTCTAGCGCAGCCAAGTGTGGCGTCTGCACGGCGGTTCATGTCGCTTGGGCGCGTGTTTGGTTCTGACCCCACAACGACTGTCCTAGGCACTCGTGCCACAGCTAGCTGTTGTGGCGACTGTGGTGCCTCTGTAACATACGAATAACGAAAAATTTTAAATATATGCTGTAAACAAATAACAACATTCCAGAATAATAATAATTATATGCTGTAAAGAAAACGGTTGCATTATAATCACCTTTTCCACTGTTAGTCCAAGGATGTAGCAGTTCAGTCGGGTTTTCTGGTAGTTCCCCCTCCAGTCATGGACTGTGCGGCTGGCCCCGTCGGAGGTTCGAGTCCTCCCTCAGCCATGGGTGCGTATGTTTGTCCTTAGGATAATTTAGGTTAAGTAGTGTGTAAGATTAGGGACTGATGACCTTAGCAGTTAAGTCCCATAAGATTTCACACACATTTGAACATTTTTAGTTTCCCCTCCCAATCCATTATTTCCTCAGCCTCCTCCAAAAGGCCGACATGACGCTGCCATTCAGGTTCCTCAGCAGCCGCCATCTCATGCACCCACTGCAGTATTTCGTCCTCACCATGGGGCCATCTATTTTGTTCACTGGTGCTACGTATAACAATGACATACTGAACGTAATTATTTCTTGAAAATGTTAGACACATACGCACAGAAAAACGTATAGAAAATCGTATTCTTTAGCTCACTGAAATATAAATAGAAAAACGTATTCTCTAGTTGACTAAAATTACTTATACATGAAACACACTGAACTTGAAAATCGTATTCTGCTACTTACAAGACTGAATCGTAGGCTCCTGGCTCTCGGCCTCAACACATAGCCAATGTCTCCTTCCTTAGTCACAGAAATGTCTAGAAAAGCAAAGAATGTGTCTCAGACAACTGAATGGACCATGCCACGAAAAATAAATGTATATACATTCTCCAGCCCTCAAGCCCTCATTATTAGAACTGCAGTACGTTAAGTGAGCAAAAAAATATTTTTCCTAACAGCTATATATTAGAAAAAATAAATAAATTCACTAACGTTCTTGCAGCGTCAGCTCGATTATTATTGCTGGAGGCGTATGCTGCAATAGTCTCTCAGCGTCCAGCTGCCGATCTACATCTCAGGGATGGAGGCCTCAATGGCAAGAAGAAAAAGGACTGTAACACTAGCACGGGATAAAAATTCGTCGACACTGAAATTACAGCAGCAAACCGTTCAAAAGTTCGGTAGTGTAGAGGTGTGCCTATACAGAATACAATATAAACGGTTTCTGTGAGGGATACTAAAATTACGATGGATACATGTACGTCGAATGATTAAAACAATTAGCTTACATGGAGGGGAAGGCGTGAGCTGCTGCTACCGCCGCTGATGCTGTTGCTGGAAATTGTGCCCTTCCTATCCTTTCCTGAAAAAAAAAAAAAAGAAAAAACCTAGCACAAGTACACACAATCATCCACCATTTCTTCCAGGGAGCGAATACGAATGCAGCATCATCCCCCCCCCCCCCCCCCCCCACACCTGCTGATGGATGCTGGTCTGAGCGCACAGACCAGTTGGTGCTGGTCTGCCGGCCGCGGATTTTGCGCACTTCTGCATGCCGGTTCTGGCGCACTCTGGAAATACCTACGTGTTCCACTTACCGTTCTTTGTGCTGGACGTGTTCGTCGATCTGGCCGGAGAGCCCGATTCCGGTCGCCGGTTCAGTCTGTGATAAGCTGCAACTCGGGTTACGACCGTGCCTTGTGTAGCAGACTATTGCGATATTTTCAAATGATGTACGATCGTCCTTAGAGCTTCGACGCGGTGTATTTTCTCTTATTTATTTTAGTTTCAGTTCACAAACAACACTCCCGCGAATTGTATTTTCGAGTGTATTGCATTCATTTACCTTTAGGCAACGTATTTCCGTTTCGTGTGCACCTGGGAAGATAGTGCAACACGGGCCCTAGTATTACTAGGCACGTGTTGCTGGTAAACTCACTTCCGGTTGCGCAACAGGCGCCGCCATTGCGCCGCGGAGCACGCTGACTTCCTGCCACGCCCATGCAGTTTGATAACTGTCTGCACAGACAGCTACGGCATGTTGCCATGATTTGTTGTTGCTTTATATTACGAAGCTGCTGCATTTAATTGATGACGAGGCAACTGCATGTTTTACACAGCCATGCTTCGTTCTTATTGATTATTAATGATTATAATCATATCTTTCTGTATTTCTGCAGGAGTTCCGACTCCTGGGGAGGTGGGTGGGTTATTTCTTTATTTATTTAATTGTTTAATATACACTACTGCACATTGATCTTGCCAAAAGCCGAGAAGCGATTCCTCTTGGTGTTTTAGCTCACTGGGGCACTCTGGGATGCTCACTGGGCACTCTGGGATGCTCTCTGTGGCACTCTGGGATGCTCTCTGTGTTATTCTGGTATTGTCTATGTGTCTGTTTGAGATGGTGTACGTGTTGGTTTTTATTTTAATTTTCAGTTAAGAGTTGCGAACTATCCTTGTCTGTCTCGTGAGATTTTTTTTTTTAATTTATAATTCTGGTTTAATTTGAAAATTCTTATCTTTTAGATCTTTTAATTAATTGCGAGTGTATTTGGAATTAATTGTTTAAAGTAACATTTGCATACGTATTGAGGTGTCAAACACTTTACCGTACCTAATTTGTTTATGCGCGGAAATATTCCAAAGCAGTGTCGATCTGTAGTTTTGATTAATATTTCCTTCTGTGCAAGTGTACATTCGATTTGTGAAATCCATCTCGGCAGATTGTTTAACGATCTATTGATGACACGTCTTGAAGCAAAGTAATGCACAGCGATCTTCTAGAAAGTGTATTTAGAGACTTATTCAACGGGATTTAAAAACTCTTGAAGCAGCTAATGCTCAAAGACAAGGGAATGCTGTTATATTTCCCACAAAAGCGCGCGAAGTGTCTCAGGGAGGAAGGCTGGATGAAGACTGAAGGGTTTCACAGGTGTGCCAGAACCCCGCCCCCCCCTCCCCCCCCACCCCGAGATTGTTTTAGAGTCTGTATTCAAGTGTGGCGGTATTCCTCAGAATAAAAAGTTTAATTACATAGCAGATTGTTTAAATATCGTTGCATCATCTGCAAAGCACTTCCTCTCTTTTTTCATTGTTACATTTAGCTCCTGTGATATCTTCGATTTATAAACTATGCTAAATATTTCACACAATGGCCAAATTGCTTAAACAGTGTACAATATCACCCCAAATTATTTAAATATTCCAAATATGGCTCTCACAGTGTTTTGTGTGCAAATGTATTTCGAGTAGATTTGTGATATACACTGAAGTGCGAAAGAAACTGCTATAGGCATGCGTATTCAATTACAGAGATATGTAAACTGGCAGAATACGGCACTACAGTCTGCAGCGCCTATATAGGACAACAAGAGTCTGGCGCAGTTGTTAGATCGGTTACTGCTGCCACAATGGCAGGCTATCAAGATTTAAGTGATTTGGAACATGCTATTATAGTCGGCGCACGAGCGATAGTACACAGCATCTCCGAAGTAGCGATGAAGTGGGGATTTTCCCGTAAGACCATTTCTCGAGTGTACCGTAAATATCAAATCTCCGACATTGTTGTGGCCGGAAAACATCCTGCAAGCACGGGACCGACGACTGAAGAGAATCGTTCAACGTGACAGAAGTGCAAACCTTCCCCAAATTGCTGTCGATTTCAGTGCTTGGCCATCAACAAGTGTCAGCGTGCGAACCATTAAACTAAACATCATCGATATGGGCTTTCGGAGCCGAAGGCCCACTCGTGTACTCTTGATGACTGCACGACAGTCACTGGACTACTGATGACTGGAAACACGTTGCCTGGCCGGAAGTGTCTCGTTTCAAATTATATCGAGTGGATGGACGTGTACGGGTATGGAGACAACCTCATAAGTCCATGAACGCTGTATGTCAGCAGGTGACTGTTCAAGCTGGTGGAGGAGGCTCTGTAATGGTGTGGAGCGTGTGTAGTTGGCGTGATATGGGACCCCCGATACGTCTAGATACGACTCTGAGACGTCACACGTACGCAAGCATCCTGTCTAATCACTTGCATCCATTCATGTCCACTGTGCATTCCAACAGACTTGGACAATTCCAGCAGGACAATGCGACACCCCACACGCCCAGAATTGCTGTAGAGTGGCTCCAGGCACACTCTTCTCAATTTAAATACTGATGGCCACCAACCTTCTCACACTTGAACATTATTGAGCATATCTGCAATGCTTTGCAAGGTACTGTTCTAAAGAGATCTCCAACCCCTCGTGCTCTTACGGATTTATGGACTGCCCTGCAAGACTCATGGTATCAATTCCCTCCAGCACTACTTCAGACATTAGTCGAGTCCATGTCACGTCGTGTTGCGGCAGTTCTGCGTGCTCGCGGGGGACCTACATGGTATTAGGCAGGTGTACCAGTTTCTTTGGCTCTTGCTAGTGTATATTCAGTTTGTGAAGCAAATCGTTTAATTAATATTTGCTGTGGCACATCGTCTGAAGCAACATTTGCAGAGTTTTGTGACATATTCAAGATATGTATATGACACTACTCCACACATTGCTTGAACACCAGTTTTGGTAACTCCCGAAGCAGGCTGTGTTGAGTTGTAAGGGGTATTCGTGTGCCACAAAAAAAGTGTTCCAGGGAGGAGGAGGAAGGCCGGTGTGTATCCCGCGCGACAGGAAGTGGTTAGCACGGTGCGGCCTGGTCTTTCGCACGACGAGACGCGATCGCCAGATATATTTAGCCCGATCTATGACAATATAATTACATGATTCCTTCCACTATTGGAACAAAAAAAATTACCTGCAATTGTTGAACACCGTCTAAATTGTTTAAAACCAGCGATTATTTCGAGGTGTGTTGCGATTTCAGAAATAAATAAACAATATTTTAAGCAAATTGTTTATTCAATGCCTTATGCTTGCTATATTAGCTTACCGTCATGAGGTCTTCCCAGTCCAGCAGTTCGACACAGACTGAACTAATTTGCAGCCATATTCTTCCCAGGGTGGCCATCTTGGATTACGTCATGGGAGTGGAGAGGGAGGGGAGGGGGAGGGCCAACAGCGCCCTCTGGTGGTGGTGTTGTGAACTAGATGAGTTGGTCTCAGGACCTCAAGGTTAGCACACAAAATTCGATAGTCTCACCAATAAATTTTAATTCTCTGCCATTTCTAAGGGTGCCAATGGGTGGAGCTAGGTTAGTGATGGTAGCCCAACTGACCTATTTTCCCGCCAAAATTTGAATTTTCCGCTATAATGTCAGTCCGACATTCCACCATCTATGGCTATCTAGGATCCATTATCTTGAATAAATTTGGCAACACTGCAGAGTGGGGAGATGACCGCTTTATGGCTCTCAGCACTGTGGGACTTACCTTCTGAGGTCATCAGTCCCCTAGAACTTAGAACTACTTAAACCTGACTAACCTAAGGACATCACACACAACCATGCCAGAGGCATGATTCGAACCTGCGACCGTAGCGGTCGCGCGGTTCCGGACTGTAGCGCCTACAACAGCTCGGCCACTCCGGCCGGCATGACCACTTCACCCCACTGCTTTCGGGCTAATCCATTTTTCAGGCATTGTTCAAATGTACAATTTGTTTCATTGTTCATTTATTGACTGCTACTTGAATATCGAGCTTTCACTTGCAGTTCAACACCTTATTGCCCTCTACTCCCACCAAATCACTGAATGCAGCAACGTTGTATTGGAATGCAAACACAAAGTTCCCATTCTTTGCTGGTGGATTGAACTTACCGCTCATTATACGAATGGTGGCGCTCTGGTATAACAATTAAGCTCCATCACAGGCTCTCAAATATATTGCAGTTACTAGTTGCCTCACTTTATAAATTCTTAACTGACATGCACAGGGAGTGTTCATTATTAATGACAAATGATATAACTAACGAAAGTTAAAGTTTTATATCCGTTCTTTCTCTGCCAAACGTCAATCACGGCATTTTGCATTTGACAGTATTGCCATGAAATGACGAATCAGAAAATAACTAAAATTCGCCTGAAAACAGAACAAGATTCTATCTTTAAATTACGCAAAGGCAAATTTTCTCTTTATGACGATTTGATTTCTGTGACTTCTCAAATCTGACACTCGCCCAGAAAGCTTTAAAAAGCGTGCTTTCTTTTTAAGATTATCACATGTGTTGGCCATATTTCAATTAAAATGTAATATTGATACACTAAATAAAAGTAGACATTTCCACTATTCTGGCGAGGTACTACACGTCGATGTTGGTCAGGCGATGTAACCAGAATATGAACTCAAAGTCAGCAGTCAACCATTATGAAATGGATGATAGAGGTAGTCTTGGAAGATAGCACAAAGACCGCTTTCACAAACCCGTGGGGAGAGTAACTTTAGAGGAGGATGCCATATGTGCTGAAAAATCCGCCAGTTACGTTCCAGAGGTTATTCGATGGGATTCTACGTGATTTAAAGCCGGAAACATGAATGGTGTATTTGGATATCATCGTATTTTCTAAACGCAAAACCCTTAGTAGATACATTCACCAAGCTATCACTAGCACATGTAGCGCTAGCACAGATAATGGTCATTTTCTACAGACACAGGTGAATTATCTTCGACATGTAATTAGTTGGAAAGGTGTTCAAACTGATCCTCACTTAGCAGAGGGAATCTAGCACTTTGCAGCCCCACAGATCACGAAACAAAAACAGTAATACGTGGGTTTGTGCAAGTATTACTGAAAATTCGTAAGAAATTTGCGAAGCTCACATAACCATTAAAAATGGTTCATTAAGGAAGATTCCGAAATTCCAGCGGTCAGTGGAACGTCGAACATCCATTGAAACACTGGAGACACCGTAAGTTTTTGATCCAGTCGTGATCTTCTCTGATCTGTCCGATTAGCATCCCTTTCTATGAAATAATATCCCTGCACTTCAGATATCTTTTTATTAGTGTAATCAACAATGCTATAGAGGAACTCACTGCCAAAAAAGCATTCCACTGATGTTCTGGCATTTCATCTCCGGTAAATACCTGAGTAAGTGTCGTCGTCGAGCAGTGGCGAAGCTAGGGGAATACGATGGTCCGTGCGCATCGGATGCTAATTCCGCGGGCATGGCATAACTTGGCACCTTCTTTATCACGAGGTGCCAAAACATTTTTTTCGTCGTTTCATTACCGACAGTTATGGAAGTCGGTGGGCAACTGTAGAGTTTATGGACTTGGCCCGACCTTTCTGCATACATACACTCATTTTACCCGTGAAATAGATTAAATTAAATTGAAAATTAATCTTACACACTACTTGAAACAGTGATGCGAATGATCTTAAAGAAATTGACTTTGCACCAGGAACTGAAAAGGTCAAGTGCATCGACAGGTTTTTACATAAGATCGGTACATGCTGTAAGACCTTGGAGCGTATATCATATCGTTTTGTGGTTTTAGAGCCCATGAATCTGACTGAAACCTCAGTAACTGAATTTCTCACTATCCTAAAAATTTAGTTAACAATTATGATGAGATTGGTGAAGATGGAATACTTGCAGAGATTCCACGATTAAGAAGATTTCTGCAATTCACCAAAGTTACAAAAGAATAGTCGGACATCCTTAAGACTCTTATAGTTAGTGGTTAAATATGAATTATCCGAACCTGTTACCAACTTCATTTTAGCATTAAGATTTTGTTAACTTTGTGTGTTTAGATAGTGTCATAAGGGAGGAGACTTTCAAAATTTGTCGTAAGTTCCTATGGGACCAAACTGCTGAGGTCATCGGTCCCTAGGCTTAGACACTATTTAATCGAACTTAAACTAACTTACGCTAAGGACAATACACACACCTATGTCCGAGGGAGGACCCGAACCTCCGACGGGGGAAGCCGCGCGAATCGTGGTAAGGCGCCCTAGACCACGCGGCTACCGCAAGCGCCAGACTCTCAAAGCTGAAACTAATTAAGAGTTGGTCTAACTCCAACACTGCATCTTCATAAAGGACTAACAACTATATTTTATTTTGTACTTAGTTTCCTTTCACCGTTGCATACATATTCCTTAGACCCGACTAGATTCTAACGATTGCGTTGATTGTCGAACCACCGCTTATGTCCAGAATGAATTTTCAGCCTGCAGAGGAGTGTGTGCTCATCTGAAACTTCCTGGCAGATTAAAACTGTGTTTGCGATAGACGAAGTTCCCAAGTTTGAGTCCCGGTCAGGTACATAGTTTTAATCAGCCAGGAAGTTTCAATTCCTGTATCCTTGTCCTGTGACTATAAAAGAATTTCATTGTGTCAAGAACAGACAGTTAGAATTTATACTGTAAGAACAGAACAAAACTTTTATATATTACATTGGAATCATTTACAATCACATGGTAAAGACGCAGGCAGTGGTTCGGAAATGAATGGACTCGCTAGAAATCAGTATCCATTAAGGAATATGTGAATAAATGTGACTAGAAACTAAATAAATATTTTAGAATTATCTTAAACCCACTATGAGTCAACCGCAACTATCTAGTTTGGATATTTTATCAACTGAAAGTAGCATAGGTAAAGATGTCGTTTTTGATGACGCAGTTTCAAAATTTGCAGTAGACGAAGTCAGAGGGAATAAATTCTAAACTAAATTTTAAAATTACCTATCAATAAAAAAATGTTTGGTTATTTATACTGCTTCATTAACGATCAATTAATTTATGTTACTTATAAAAATGCACTTTCCTAATTTCTTTCCATTCACAAAACCTGTTTACAAAATAGTTAGTATTTAACTTTGCTTCCTTAATATGTATCAAAATATGCCTCTCCAGAAAGAAAAACAATTACTTGACGGCCGGCCACGGTGGCCTAGCGGTTCTAGGCGCGCAGTCCGGAACCGCGCGACCGCTACGGTCGCAGGTTCGAATCCTGCCTCGGGCATGGATGTGTGTGATGTCCTTAGGTTAGTTAGGTTTAAGTAGTTCTAAGTTCTAGGGGACTGATGACCACAGATGTTAAGTCCCATAGTACTCAGAGCCATTTGAGAGCCAATTACTTGACGATTTTGTGGGTTGGTTGGAATGGGGAGACGGGGCAGGAGGTGAAAATTTGAAACACCGCATCGTGTGCCAAACTGCTTAGCTACAGCACTGTGGTCGAGTGCGAACATTTTTTGCTGGACACACTTCTGACGATTTCGTAGAAGTGTTCCTCCTTAGGAGACATTAGTCAACATTAATATCACTGTCACTATCATTCGATTCCGCTTCTTGCTCAGTGTCGGTAGTTTCTTCTCTAGTTCCCATACCGTCTTTTCCACATCACTGTAAATACCAAACTTATCGCGTGATTCGTCGTCTTCCTTCAACAGATGAAGTACAATTTCTTGTCACTTGAGTTTTCCAGAGTGAGGTCATATTGGATCCAAAGACAAATAAATACGTGCTACCAACAGCTATTACTAATAAATATTAAAAACTACTGCATTAAATAAAAACAAAATTTAACTTTAGTAAGGGTAAACGCCGCGTGGTGTCTGGTATACTACAGCTTTGTAGTTTCGGAAATAACGTCTTCCCCCCAACACTGTGTTGATGAGAAAAATATGTCTGCATTTAATTAAATGGAAGGTATATCACAACACAAGTCCACCACTGTATCTGTTGAACAATAGTGAGTAAATAAAGTGCACGTGGCGTCTGTGAGACGTCGTGCGATAACACCAGGATTAAAATGTTCGGCAGTTAGGTGATAAGCTAGCCACTAGCAGGTCCGTACATTGATCGCCAGTGAGAGACGCTCGCAAATATGCCAAACGTCTCTTTGCTCTCACGTTACATGCCCATACGAGAACTCCAAGACACTTTTCGAGTGCTGTAACCACCAGCAGGAATATCTTCAGAGTGAGCATGTCGCCAACATCAAACCGAAATTGACAGGTGACTTCTTTGTTTACATTTTGCACTTAAACCGACATTTTATTACTACATTTATTTGTACTGTTTTTACATACTAGTTTATTGGTAGTAGCAATGGTGAGGAATCGCTGCTGCTGTGGATTTAAATCGAAATTCGTGAATCGAGGAGTAGTAATACTCCGTAAACATTCCTCTTCTGCTAAAGTAAATTCTTATACTGTTTGCGTAAAGAAAACGAAATACATTTATTCGTTCAAAAAATGCATAATTGGGAGCTAGCACTCGCAGATGTCACGTGACTTTTTTAAAGTTAATTATCTGTTCTGATAGTCCGGTTGAACGCAAATGTTATTAATTACAGTTAAAGACAAAATTGAAATATTACGGAAGAGGATAGTTACGATGTTATGCTAAATTTGTAGACTTTCGTCGTAATCTTAGTATTACACTCACCCACGTGCGACTTTTGTAATCTTCTGTAGTTCACAGGAACCAAGTTTTTTACAGCAGGAGTTGCGTAACTATTGTGCGACCTAAAACTCAGTACATTCGATACATGAAAATAGGGATTTACAGTCATGGTTCACTATCAACAATCATTTGTGATTTTTATTCGATTACTGCCTCGGTATTCAGTTAAACAGCCTCTGAAGTGAACTACTTATAATTTACGAGAAGTTACAGTATCGGCATAAGAGTACCGTGAATGAATACACCACGAATTAATGAAACCGTCGGAGGTGCGAGAATGGTTTGAATAATTTAAAATATTGAATATATTTCACGCTGATTTGAAACTGAAAACTGCGCACAGCTCCATGCACTAGTGATGGGAATTTTCATTACCAGTACGTGTTCAGGAAGTGCTAGCATACAGTTACTGGTAACCAGTATCGTGGGTTAGATTCCATATCCCTCCAGAGTCTGTCAGGGAGTAAGGTCGTGTGATACTTCATATGATAACCAGTTAGTTGAATGGGGAAAAGAAGGCTAAGTGCCGACACTGAGTTGACTCGTCTTCATTCCCTTTATTTCCATATACACCCAACACATTAATTAATAGGTTGCTGTTGAGTGGAATGTTCACGCCTAGGGCTTGTGCCAGCAAATATGTGTAAGCTACTAGTTAATGCTGAGCATTGATAGATCACAATGGTTCCTCATCTCTTCCATAGACTTCTGGAAACAATGCTCGACCATGTCGCAGTTGTTATCGGTACGAAAACGGACTTCAGATGCGAGTAGAAAAGTATCTCACACTTAATTGCTCGTCTGTGTAATCCTAGTAGGTTTTCAGTCCATAACAACGGATGAGGTACTTCTGTGATTGAAACGCTAGATCGTGATTCAAATCCCCTTCTGGCCTTCGGACTTAGGTTAACTATACTTCGGTAAATCGTTTGAATGACAACATTTTCACCATGGACTGCACTATTTATTATAATTTTAACATTTGTAATTTAGACGTTTAAATCCATTTCAAGGGATCAAGGTGCTGAAAATGCAGCACGCAGTAGTTGTAAACGTCCATAAAATAAGTAAAAAGGATGCGAGCTTACATGGCTCTAGTCAGCATTTGTCATAGATTCATATAAGACTGTTGCCTACGACTACTGTATTTTCAGCACCTTAACCACTTGAAAATTGCTTAATAATCGAAGCAGCAATTGTGGAAGTTGTAATAAAGAGTGCAGTCCGTAGCGAAAACGTTACTGTTAAAAAAATTCAACGAGACTGCGAAATGAAGATAAATACAATTGTTTCCCTAAACAATTTGAGCCAAATGCCGGGATGGTTCCTTTGAAAACAATACGACCTATTTTTTGTCATGTCCTTTTTCCCCGGATCGAGCAATTGCTCCGTCTGCAACGAAATCGTTTTCGACGATATGTTTTTAGTCTTTCTTCCTTCAGTGAGTAACCTTTCACTTACGCCTCTGATAGAAAACTGTACAGGCTATGCATGCAGATATCGCCAAATGATTCCGTAAATCAGCTGTTGTCGTTATCAATAGTATGCAGTGTTGGATAATACTGTAAAAATTAAGAAGATTGAACTCAGTGTGTTTTCTGGTGTTCTACAAGAAAACAGTTCACCCATTCGTCGATATACTCTGTGCAAATTCAGTCTCCAACGCTGGTGGGGCTTACCAACAACAACGGCCAAAATATTATAAATCACAAACACGAATTCATCATAGTTAGCAATCTGCTATGACAAGCAATAGAAATATGCTCAGTTGGAGAAAAATGCGATAGAATTGTAAATGTGACCTTCGCACAAGTGGTAGAAATTGAACTAGAAAATCTTAAAGGACTAAAAATACCATAGAGATACACAATCACAAACTGTGTGGGATCTTGCGTCCTTCGTTAAGGAAGCTACGAAGAAAGTGAAAGAAATGTTTCAATTATGTGTAAAGATGCAATGTAATAGAATGACAATAATAGGGTTCCGGACTGATTGTCTTCTTTCAAGAAGTACAACAAAGTACGGACAAGCTGCTAATCCGTACGAAACGGATTGTCAAATAAAGGCTAGCATGACAAGAACTCAGGTACAGAAGTATTTGTCAGCTAAGCAGTCTCTGGCATCAAATATTTAACCGAATTTAATGAACAATTTGCTTGAAATCTATGAGTCCTGCACTACTCTTCGAGCACGTGTAGGCTGGGGAATACAGGAAAAGGGTACTATGAGCGACACGGCCACAGCGCCTAGTTTAGATAGAAATAGGACTTCGTCTGCCCCGTGCTGTCATCTGCTACTACTGCTATCATTACTTCAAGTGCTACTACTGCAAACTTTAATGGTTCAAATGGCTCTGAGCACTATGGAACTCAACATCTGAGGTCATCAGTCCCCTAGAACTTAGAACTACTTAAACCTAACTAACCTAAGGACATTACACACATCCATGCTCGAGGCAGGATTCGAACCTGCGACCGTAGCAAAACTTTAAAGTTTGAGGAAAATATTTAGACGAAGAAAATAATTGCTCTACTTTGCTGAAGAAAAAAAACCTGCGGAGAAATCTTGGTTAGCAAGATTATAAGATTACGGATTATGCTGCATGCTTTTTAAATTCATTAATTTTGTGATAGACGTAACACTAGAGGATAATAACGTCAAAGAGGGCGACACTGAAACAGTAGTGCGTACGTTGCTGTAGAGAGTACGCAGATGTCACACAACATGCTCAGAATTGGTTAAAATGAAAGTCTGCAGGGACCCAGTGTAAAATCCGAGTAAACATTTTATCTGGTTCATTACAGAAATGTAATTATCCGGGCGCTGCTGATTGACTAGGGCGGCAGCGAAATTTGCTTCCGTGACACCGGCGCCGGAACACATATAGCGCTGTGGATTTCTCCTCCCTTCATCATCACATCCCCCTCTCTTCGTGCCATCCCTTCACCACCCCGTCCTTTTCCCCACTCCACTGCAACGCCAATCTCACGGCTGCCACATCCAGTCGCGTTCTTCTGCTCTCTTACCACGCACGTCTGTCGGTATATATATTTCAGTCAGCTTTAGTTATGATGTGAAATTTTCACGTAGAAGCATGGTAAAAGGATCGTATAATTCTTCATATAAATGCATTGTTGGGGGATACGGGAGACTGTTGTACCTACAGCGTAGTATACCTAGGAACACACGAAGTTTCTTTGTTGGTACCTCGGTCGAGTGACTGATTTTAGATTCACGTGGACAAATATGCCCTAGAGACGGCCATAAGCAGTTTCACAACTTTTACACGGTTTTTGTTGTTGTTAGCCATGACTTTATGTTTTTCACAGTATTTGTCAATATTTCGCGTTTTACACTTTTAAGTGCTGTATAGTATATTACAGCAATTAGGAATATATTTCTAATTCTTCAGGTACATAATTTTATGGTAAAATGCTACGTATTCCAGAACTACTGATACATGAGGGAGACAATAAAGACATACTTCGTCGGTCGTGCACCATCGTGTGCCTCGAAACAGAAGAAGGTATTCTCCCGTAGAGCATGTGATACTTGCAAAGGAACTGAGTTTCTTTAATGTTTTAACAATTTTACTTGTCTTGAAAGTCGAAATATATGTTAGTTTTAGTAGCTTCTATTTCAAAAGGTATTTACCTTGTAACTGACTTTTTTGTAATACTTCTGCTTAATTTGATTTCACTTACTGATTATTGGCGTGTGGTAGAGAAATAACGTAACAGATTGACTGTTAAATACAGTAGTGACAAGATTTTCTCGACTTCAACGCTTTTAAATTTCAATCGAATATTTGTTCCTAGATAGATGGCCAAGTTGAACATTGGAAGTGACTTCGTAGGATTTTTGAACATTGGAACATACTTTCACATTTAGAAAATCCTTAATTTCCGGAATCGTTTTTGTAGTTCACAAAAAGACTGCAGAACATAAAAATTGAATGCTTTCATTTAAAAATGGAATAAGAAAATATAATACACTCTGAAACGTAGCGCCTTACATCGTGCGTACTGACATCGCATCAACAGTGAACAGATGTGCAGTATAAGCCACGCGCTGGACAATTGGTGTCAGGTGCCGGAGTATATGTAGTTTCTACGCGATCAGGTAGAAATCACTAGCTGACGGACACTGAGCTGCAGTTAAAATACTGTCATATTTATTTGGAGTTCTGTTTGTTTAATTTTCTAATTGATTTTAATTACAATTATAATTGTGTATAGTTACGAGGGTGAGTGAAGGTGTTAATGAGGAACAACATTTAATGTAAAGTTTCATACTATACGTTGAAGTAGCTGGTCTTGTGAGGAATGTTCGACTGTGAGGTGTGTGTTAGTCATTCGTACTGGGGAATTTGTTGTAACCTATTTCATCAATTTATGGTACTGTGGTAATCAGATTATGATTTCGGTAAAGTAGTTTTGTCAAAAAGGCAACTTATTAAATACTTGCGGGTGTTCGAAATTTATTTATATTGATTTACTATTCTGATTCAGTGACATATTTTGACTATTTCTGTGTTTATGCGCGGGATTGAGCGGGTTTGATGCTGCTTTTCGATTGGCTGTGATATTTCTCTGCCAATCAGAAATTAGTACATTCGCCGCTTATTTTGGGAACTAGACGGTGCTTTTGTGTAGAGAGATGAGTAGAGTCGGGACCTGGATCTCACAGTGATGAGATCTATTGGCAGGTGCTCCGATGAAAATTATTAATAATGTGCTGTTCTGGGTACCAAAATGTTAGAGAAGTGCCATAAAGTGCGAAAGAGAGTTCGATTTAACGTACTGTGTGATACTGAAAAATTTTGCTGATGTTTTAAATAGCTAAATTCCGCTTGGCGAGGTACTTACTCGCGAACGTCTAGATTTTGTTACGTGAGACTGATTATAGCAACAATTGAGCCAGCTATTCTAAAAGAAATAATTCGTTTGTAAATTTTCTGTGAAGGATAAGCAATAATTACCATAAACTGGTTATGGTTATCAGTGACGTATGAGTATGGAATTTTCAGACGTTGTACAGTTTAGAATAAGGCATGATAGTAACTGGTGTATGCAAGCTTACCGTAACAGAGTGAAATTTTAAGCACGCAAATACGTTCATTTAACTATTATTAACCTTCCGCTGACAAAACTATTTTCTGTGGTTACCAGGTGTACAGCTTTTTTTTTTGTATAGCTTTTTCCGGCTGAGAACTGCATTTCAGTAAATTCAAGGAGGCGTGCGTGTGAGAAGAGATTCACCACAAGGTGAGTGGAACTTTAGACGCGACAGCATGTCACCACGCCGGCGCAACTTCAATGGCTAGACGCGAAAGTCTACCAAGGTACAAGAGTGTACCGTATAATATGACCTCGTTTAAAAGTTTCCTCAGCGTATTGGCTCAGATCTCAGATGAGTTAGTGTTTAGGAAATATTCGCAGAGTATTTCCGCAACCTACTCACCTATCTACACTACTGGCCATTAAAATTGCTACACCACGAAGATGACGTTCTATAGACGCGTAATTTAACCGACAGGAAGAAGATGCTGTGATATGCAAATGATTAGCTTTTCAGAGCATTCACACAAGGTTGGCGCCGGTGGCGACACCTACAACGTGCTGACATGAGGAAAGTTTCCAACCGATTTCTCATACATAAACAGCAGGTGACCGGCGTTGCCTGGTGAAACGTTGTTGTGGTGCCTCGTGTAAGGAGGATAAATGCGTACCATCACGTTTCTGACTTTGATAAAGGTCGGATTGTAGCCTATCGCGATTGCGGTTTATCGTATCGCGACGTTGCTGCTTGCGTTGGTCAAGATTCAATGACTGTTAGTAGAATATGGAAACGGTAGGTTCAGAAGGATAATACGGAACGCTGTGCTGGATTCCAACGGCCTCGTATCACTAGCAGTCGAGATGACAGGCATCTTATCCGCATGGCTGTAACGAATCGTGCAGCCACGTCTCGATCCATGAGTCAACAGATGGGGACGTTTGCAAGACAACAACCATCTGCACAAACAGTTCGACGACGTTTGCAGCAGCATGGACTATCAGCTCGGAGACCATGGCTGCAGTTACCCTTGATGCTGCATCGCAGACAGGAGCGCCTGCGATGGTGTACTCAACGACGAACCTGGGTGCACCAATGGCAAAATGTCATTTTTTCGAATGAATCCAGGTTCTGTTTACAGCATCATGATGGTCGCATCCGTGTTTGGCGACATCGCGGTGAATGCGCATTGGAAGCGTGTATTCGTCATCGCCATACTGGCGTATCACCCGGCGTGATGGTATGGGGTGCCATTGGTTACACGTTTCGGTCACCTCTTGTTCGCATTGACGGCACTCTGAACAGTGGACGTTACATTTCAGATGTGTTACGACCCGTGGCTCTACCCTTCATTCGATCCCTGCGAAACCCTACATTTCAGCAGGATAATGCACGATCGCATGTTGCAGGTCCTGTACGGGCCTTTCTGGATACAGGAAATGTTCGACCGCTGCGCTGGCCAGTACATTCTCCAGATCTCTCACCAATTGAAAACGACTGGTCAATGGTGGCCGAGCAAGTGGCTCGTCACAATACGCTAGTCACTACTCTTGATGAACTGTGGTATCGTGTTGAAGCTGCATGGGCAGCTGTACCTGTACACGCCATCCAAGCTCTGTTTGACTCAATGCCCAGGCGTATCAAGGCCGTTATTACGGCCAGAGGTGGTTGTTCTGGGTACTGATTTCTCAGGATCTATGCACCCAAATTGCGTGAAAATGTAATCACATGTTAGTTCCAGTATAATATATTTGTCCAATGAATACCCGTTTATCACTTAGGTTTCTTCTTGGTGTAACATTTTTAATGGCCAGTAGCGTATCTATGTTCCATGAACCCCCCCCCCCTCCCCCTTCCTCCGCCTGCCCGTCCACCCCTCCTCCCTTCCTCTGTTCCACGACAATGCCTAGTAAGAACAACTTTCGATAGATCTACGTATGAGCTCTAACGTCTCTAATTTTCTGGTCGAGATAATTTCCCAAGACGTATGTGAGAGGATGTAATACATTGCCCGAATGCTCTCGGAACGTGCACACTCGTAACTTCCAACAGTAAATCTGTCAGTGGAGTACAATGTCTATCTCGTAGCTGCTGACACTGTAGTTTACTGAGCACCTTCGTAACGCCCTCGCGATGATTAAACTCACCCGGACAAAATGCACGGCTCTTCATTAGATATTCTCTGCCTATTCTGTTAATACCACTTTGCAAAGGTCCCAGGCTGATGAGCAATACTCATGAATACGGCGAGTCTTATGCACCTCATTCTTTTCATGGATGAATTACATTCCTTAAGATACCTCTAGTGAATCTTAGCTTGGCATCTCCTTTTACTACTGTATGTTTTATGTAGACATTCTATTTTATGTTTTTCTAGTGGTTACTCATATGTGTTTTGCGACAGATACTGGTTCCAGAGATTTGTTGCCAGTATTTCATTCGTGTACCTCCAAACACTTCAGATATCTCTAGAAGAGATGGCATTATTGTCTTGTTTGCGATTTTCCCTGCAGATCCACTGCAGAAGTCCAGAACCATTCCAGCAAATTGAGTCCTACACTGACCTCATCTAATTCTGAATTTACGTGTTTCGTCCAATTCATGTCATTCCTTGATGTTACCCGTAAATATTTAAACGATGTGACGTTCTCCAGATATTACCCACTTTCTCTGTGATAGAGATATTATCTTGCAGTTATCCACCTATAAATGGAATTTTTTTTGCATACTTTCTGCATTTCCTTTCTATCGCCCAACGACGACACTTTCCTGCAGACAACAGATTTATAAGTGAACAATCGGATAGTGCTGCTGGCAGTAATTTTTTAGTACTTTATGTGTAAAGGGAATTTTAGAGGTTCCGTTAACCATAAACTCATCGAGCCACTCACCGTGAAGTAACTGATTAAATATTAATTAATAGTTGAAAGTGTGGTACAGAGGCGACAGCTATCTTCTGCTGGTCTTCCAGCGTTTCGCTATAATTTAAGAGAACTACGGTCATTGTCACCCATCATATTGAACTCAGATCCACAAGCACAGCAAAAAAGGGTCGTACAGTCTTCTAAGATGTGATCTCAATACATCTCAACCACCTCAGGACACCAAGAGAACATGCAGAATGAACAAATTCGTAAGATAATGTCACCCCAAACAAGAAAACTGTTGGCACCACACCGTCCTCTTTCAAAAACACAGTTAAAAGGACTTAAGAACTTCCATTAGGAAATGAGACACTTAAAGTAGTAAATGAGTTTTGCTATTTGGGGAGCAAAATAACTCATGATGGTCGAAGTAGAGAGGATATAAAATGTAGACTGTCAATGGCAAGGAAAGCGTTTCTAAAGAAGAAAAATTTGTTAACATCGAGTATAGATTTAAGAGTCAGGAAGTCTTCTGAAAGAATTTGTATGGATTGTGGCCATGTATGGAAGCGAAACATGGACGATAAATAGTTCAGACAAGAAGAGAATAGAAGATTTCCAAATGTGGTGCTACAGAAGAATGCTGAAGATTAGATGGGTAGATAACGTAAGTAATGAGGACGTACTGAATAGAATTAGAGAGAAGAGGAATTTGTGGCACAACTTGACTAGAAGAAGGGATCGGTTGGTAGGATACGTCTACTTAAACCTAACTAACTTAAGGACATCACACACATCCATGCCCGAGGCAGGATTCGAACCAGCGACCGTAGCGGTCGGGCGGTTCCGGACTGAAGCGCCTAGAACTGCTCGGCCACACCGGCCAGCACACAGGGTAAAAATCATCGAAGGAGACCAAGGCATGAATAGACTAAACAGATTCAGGAGGATGTAGATTGCAGTAGTTACTCGGAGATGAAGAAGCTTGCATAGGATAGACTACCATAGAGAGCTGCATCAATCCAGTCTCTGGACTGAAGACCACAACAACAATAATTCGTAGGACTTACGCACCTGGTTTTGGTTTCGTCAAATTTTTTTGCCATTATAGTTAATAAGTTGAATGTGATTAATATTGTTAATGTGACACACGTCCAATCTCAACTCAGCTTCTTGTCAAACTCGTTGTAGAATTTCAGGCGTAACTTGTCGGTTGTGGCTTAGACTGTTGCTCTGAACTCGGCTGGAGAAGCTAGTAAGGGTGGTACAAACACGATATCGATGACGAATCAGGAGAAGAAAAAAGGGATAGGTGTGAGGTCGAATAAACTTGGGGGGCCATGTAATCGGGTCACCTCTGTCAATCAGTTTCCCTAAATATCGGTTATTGGGTAAATCCCGGAGATCAGTAAGACACTGCTGCAGTACACGATCCTGCATGAAACGTACGCCGCACTGTCGGTCAGCCTCTTCAATCATCACCTACAAACGTTTTGCAGCGTATCCATGTTAACTATTAGCTCGTGGTCGTGCGGTAGCGTTCTCGTTTCCCGCGCCCGGATTCCCGGGTTCGATTCCCGGCCGGGTCAGGGATTTTCTCTGCCTCGTGATGACTGGGTGTTGTGTGATGTCCTTAGGTTAGTTGGGTTTAAGTAGTTCTAAGTTCTGGGGGACTGATGACCATGGATGATAAGCCCCATAGTGCTCAGAGCCATTTGAACCATGTTAACTATTACGTCGATTGTTCTCTGTTGGAAAAAGAAGGGACCGTTTAATTTTCTCTCACGGAACACACAAGAGACGTTAATTTTTGGGCTATCACGAACATGTTCCAAAGTATGTCCTGCAATTTACTGCCACACACCATGGAGCAGTGTATAATAACTTTAACACTTAAATGAAAAGTCAATTCGTGACTGAAGACAATGTTTCGAATGAAATCTTTGTTTTTAAGCAATCTATGCAAAATTTCCCCATACAAATTTTTACAAGGAACCCTGTCAGTATCTTCTTGTTCTTGTACCATTTTTAATTTGCAGCAACTCAAATGCAGATGTCTTCTTAACATACAACAATCACATGTGGGACGTCCAGCTCGCGACAAGAACGCCGAGTCGATTTTGTAGATTTGTTAACAAGTTAACCGGCTACGTTTGCAAACCAAGTCTGTATGGAACGATTATTTATTTGCATTTTCTGCCACCAGTCACTTTTATTTCATTTATGTAAAATTTAACATAACGCAACGTGTTTAGAGCATGTTTTGCCAATCTTCAGGTGTTTATGCATACTGAAAATTGTTGTTTTAAAAATACATTGCCTTGATTTAGACTAACACAGAACTTTCTGTTTACTGTTCATTGACGGAGGGACTGTTGGGGTATTTGGAGGTGGAGGGGAGGGCAATAGTTGGCCATAAATTGGTAGTGTGGAGCGGTGTCAGCGATTTTGGAGCCCTAAAGCTTCGTTTTTCATCCTTGTAACACGGGTGGAGCTTTTGTGTGACATTAAACATTTGACTGTTTTGGGACGCCAAAATCGCTGTGGTGTGAATCTTAATAAATAACGAGACACAGCTCCACACCAGTAGAAGACATCACTGGAAATCCATATCTGGGCAACCTCTGTTTTTATTTGTATCTTACTTCTCATAAGTGTAATGGTAATACTTTCTGTCTCTTGTTCTGGATTGTTATTTAACACTGAGGTAAATTTTGTTACTGCGATTCCCAAGGTCTTATCTGCGTGTCCTTTTAATTTGGTTGCTACCACTAGCTATCGAGTTCTTCAACTAGTGACGGGATGGAGCGTTATTGGCTTCACGGTATTCACTGTGTGACTAGCGCTCTAACGCGTAGTTCTATTTCACGTATGCAATGTCTTTTAATTCTTTGTTTCTCCAGCGGATTTTGACGGCAGTACGTTTATTCTTTTTTTATGCTCCACCGACACCGCGAGCTATGTTTTATTTGCATTACGTTCAATCTGCAATGTTTTTGCTCATAGGTTTTATCCTGTCATACGTGGGTTGTCATGATTGGTCCGTGCTCGTCTTTTCACTGTGCTCTGAAAATGTATTAGAGATCATGTAGGATCCTGATCTGATACCAATTTCCGGTTTCATCCAAAGTTCTACCGAGGAGTGACATGTTTTTACGTGCACTTGTAGGAATTCGTGGCACATGAAGTGTTAGTTTTATGAGTACATCGCTTTACTGTCTACTTTGTTCGGTAGGTTATGTTTACTGCTAGTGCTTTTACTTATATAATTTTATTCTATACGTGGATACGACCTGAAGATATATCTCCATGGTATGAAACCTGTCATCAACACAATAAACAGCTGTTGCGAATGTAGTCTTTCACTCAGTTTTAATACAGACAATTTTGTCATCTCTGATTTTAAATTGTTTGATTGTCTTTCACATTGTGGAAAAGTGATTTAAATAGTGATAGTGGATACAATGCAATCGATATTGTCGAATACATATTGCCTGAATGTTACATTTGGAAAATGATCTTCAGTGTGATAGACAGTTGGTAGTTCTAGCTGTTGGTCTTGTTTGCATAACAACTCAATTAACAACAGCAAATAAGCACTCACTGAATAGACAGAAAATAACTCCACTATATAAACACGAGATTAGTGAAGTTATTTTGTCTACCCACATAAGAAAACTGGACATGAGATTCTGGAAGGTGCAGTCTATCTGTAAACTGAAAATCGAGAAGGCGGCGCGAAGTGGCCACGCGGTTTGAGGACTCATGTCACGGACTGCGCGGCCCCTCCCGTCGGTGGATCGAGTCCTCCCTCGGGCATGGGTGTGTGTGTAGTTCTTAGCATAAGTTAGTTTAAATAATGTGTAAGTATAGGGACCGATGACCTAAGCAGTTTGGTCCCTTAGGAATTCACACACATTTAAACATTTTGAACGAAATCGAGAAGCGCTCATGCAGGCGGAAGAGGCCTTTCTTTGAAGAACGCTACAGCTGCCGTTCAGGACGACTAAGAATCAATTTCTCCTCTACCAGTGTAGAATAGTGTGCAAAGATTTACGTAGCTTCTGTCTATGTGAATTATTTGCGTTATACCTCCCCCTGTTCCCGCCCGGGTGGCGGTTCATGTCTGCTCACTGTATCACTAGTGATTCATAAGACGCCCTGTGAGGCTCCATATAACTTTTTCAAACACTCTGCAGTTGACTCTTGTGACGTAGTTTGGTCGGCAGAGTGAGGACTAGCCCACTAGACCTACAGTTTGCACACCTATGAAGGAGGGCAGTGCATGAACACAATCCAACAACGTACCTCCCCTTGCACTTCTACCGCACACATCTCTCCCCTCCGCCCTGTTACATCCCCTGAACACAGTTTATCCCTTAAAATGGCTTTACAGCACTTACATGTGGTACACACATTTAATATTCGTTGTTGAGCCATTTCATTTAGCGATAAATATAAAATTTATACCATTTGGGTGATATTTTTAATAATCTGGGTTTTTCCCTCCATAGACGTGGCAACTATTGGCCTAGAGGAAAAAATAAGTGGGACTCTATGTGCAGGAAATTTAATGTAGTGTAATTTTGTAGCGGGAAATAGTTTCACTTGGAGCTGCAGTTTTCTATTTACTAGAGGAAAGCATAAAGAAGTGAACTTTAAACCCACCCCAACTCAACGCTCATATCCTACCGATCAGCATTTTTAGCGTGTTGTTCAGGACAATCCCTCCTAACACTGTGTAAAAATTTGCGACTACACGATTTTCTCCCCTGATTTTCCTTCGTAGACTGGACTACTTTCACATGATTGAAATTTATGTTTGTTGCTTTTCTACATGTTTCCGTGAGTTTTCTCGTTAACTACTTGTCTCTGTACTTTCAACAACAGTCAAGAAAAGGCTGTGAAAGATAACTACTGTCTTTGACTGATCATTTATGGCCCTTTTATTAAAATCAGTAGTGACATTACCCTGCTCTGTGGCTTGTTCCACTGCCTCTCGTTTCATTACATTCCACACTGAATTTAGTCTGTTGTCGGAATTATTGATTTGTGATGTAATGTGCATGCTCCTTGATGGTCAGTAATTTTTCACAGTAAACATTTCCCTTTTTTTCATTAGATAATTTGATTCCTGTAGTGAACCATGCCTTCTTACATGGCTGTTTAATGTTCTTTCTTATCAGTATATGAGGAAAGCTATTTTCAGGTAATGATGTGAGTTTATCATGGAATAGATTAAATTTTATAACAATGTGTGGTTCATTACAAATTTCATTCCAATTCATGCCTTATAAATTATTTTTAGAAACGTTTGCCCTGGAGTCATGACTTATTCTAACTAATTTCCACTGAGGAGAATTTATAATGTAAGTTACTGTCTTATTTATCGCAACTGACTGTGCATCATGAGCAGAAAGAGAATTTTTTACTGAGTATACAGTTCCTTCTTGCTTAGAGCTTTGTCAGAGAGTACATTTATAACTTGCTTTTAGTTATCAATGTCTATTCTGATATGGTATTGTAAGTGTGCTACCTGATCCTAGCACGGGACGACAAGTGTGATTTGCTTGCTGTCATCTGTCTGTTACATGTTATTGTTTATGCCAAACAGAATTTATATCTGTCCATCTTACTGTATCTGACCGCGTTTATGAATGGAAACCGACTGAAAAGAAAGTTATTTAGATAATTTGGGGTATGCAAGCTGTATATTTCTAAGTCTAGGAAAGCTTTCTTCTTCGTCTGGTGAACTATGCTGCAACTCCTGTAATCTAATCAGTTCTTTGTTACCTCAAGATGTGGTTGAGCTGCTATGGTGTTCCTCGATCCTCTACTGGGGCAAATTAGTGCGCAAATGATTTACTGAAATAAGAGAGACCTGCACTCGCTTCTTTTGCACTGTCATTTATACTTTCCACTGTTGTATTACGACACAGACTGTTGCCATATACTGTTATTATCTGTGGCACCACACGTTTTCTGTATGTTGCACTTTGCCAGAAATAATCTTGTTCGAATATTCATTATTCAGTTCTACTTTGCATCATTAGCATTGTATCTCAAAACTGTTAATTATCTCAAAAGTTCTTCACATAATTAGACAGCACTCGCCAATATTCAGTGTTGTCCGGACCTAAATGGAGTCCGTCCTCCTGTCTCCAACTCCGTTCGTCCACAAACTGCTCTCTGGCCTCAACTGCCTCGCGTGGCGTCACTCTCCACGGATGACGTCATTTACAACAATCTCAGTTTGAAACAGTCTATGTCATGACATGGTTTAGTGATGAACTCAAACTCTTTCAACAATTTCATTTTCTGAATAATTCTTTCTTCTAATCAAACTGCTTTGCACTCTGTTGTCCGAGTTCAGGTGTCATTAACGTATTACCTTACATGTGCAAACTTTAATTGTTTGTCATTCAGTGTAGTGCGAGATGAAATCGAGGGTTTCCGTAGATACGGTTACCTTACACGTTATCAATTAGAGTCCTACTCTCTTTACACACCTTTACTGGAAAGTTACTTATTGAGATTAAATTGTAGGATCCAAATAAGTTTTCCACATCATCTTTACTATCATAATCCTGTAGAAATTCTGCAGTGAAATCACCAGAGACTGTTAACAGATTGTTACTGTCTGACATACAGCGTAGTAAAGAATCCATACGCCTTATAAACAGTTCGAAATTTTCCAGCGGGAATCTCTGTACTGTTATATTTAAATTAAAACTATTTCTCAGTATTAATTCACAAGTATACTCATCTATGCTCTGATTCCCACAAAATTCGCTTGTTTCAGTGTTTCTGAACTTGTGTTCTCTCTTAATATATGTAACAGTACAGTCAGATGCTAGAGTGTAATATTTTATATTTAACTTTTGTAACCCTGTGGTTTTTGTCGTGTTGAGATGGGTATAGCAAGTCTATCTATTCAAGACCCTCTAAATCTTCCAACAAGAAAAGAAGCTCTTCTACCTTGTTACTCAATCTTTTAATTTTCTGATAAAATCATTTACTCTTTTTTTCTGTGCTTTCTTAAGCACTTTGTGGGGCTCTTGTGTTATTTTAACTTATTTAACAAAAGGGTGCCTGAATTCTGACTCTAACGTAAGAAAAGGTACCTCTCTGACATTAGTAACCACAAGGGTCTTACTTTGTGTGACGATGACCAGCCATACAATTTTTGCAAGAAACTCAGTCAATCTATTTTTCCCTATCATACTAAAGTGTAGGCCGTGCCTAGTATAGCCCATCATATGAGATTTAATTTCAGTCAGCAACAGCCTACACATCTATGTGTTCACACGATTCAGAGCAGAGTTAAGCCAGGGCTACTCAAGACGCTGTGGGAATTGCACAAAACTCACACTTATATGTAAAGTTGCTACTCCTAAACCCTCCAGACTACCCCCAGTTGCCGTAATTTCTGTCCTTACCCAGGCTGTCTACTGCTGCGCCTACTTTGATCACTTGATTATTTTTGTCAAATCCTTACAAAAATTCTCAATACTTGCACGCTTACGTGAGCTGTCTCTGCTGGTTGCATATTCCACCAGCAGCCCTGCCAACCGTCTTCAATGTTGTACAGGGTTTTTTCCCCAAGTTTAGGATAGACACTTTTTACCTTTGTTCTGTACTGCTACACAGCAAATGCTTCTACCTACTGTGTCCCAGTTGTGAACATATAGGCAACATCAGGAACCTGCATTTTGTGAATCCAAGATTGAAAGCTTGTCCTTTCGCAGATGTGAGTGCAGAACTTTTTGTGTTGAACACCAAGTAAATGTGGTCTCGCTTAGTGTGCCATGTATGCCACAGGCGTAGATACAAGGGCGGAACGGATGGACGGATATGGGGGTGTTAATGAGCATCAAGAACCCTCCCTCTCCATAAGTATTTTAATAAAACCGTTTATATTTTTTTACATAAGCATTTTTCCTAATTTCGCAGGTAACTTTGGGATAAAAAGTAGAGTGAAAACTAGGGATCTCGAAAGGCAAAGAAACTGTAGCAATTAGCAGCTATGTGTGACACATGATACCTTTCAGTTGCTTACGTGAGGGTTTGCCCACGTGGATGGGCTTGCGGCCTGATCGGCAACATTGCAGGCGGGAAAAGGCATACATCCACAGACGGACCGCCCCTGCTGTCAACGACAAGTCCGACACGCTTCATGAGTGCAAAAGGCAAGCCACAGGAATTTGAAAACGTCCACGTACAGTACAGTCCTGTTTGTCTGATTGCCCGAGAGCTATGATGTCATCATTTAGAATCTGTGGGTTACCGAAAACTTTGGTTGTCACGTATTTTAGCCATTCAGTAATGGCGTTTATTTCCACAACAGAGATTTGAATGATATTCTGTGTAATCTAAAGATAGGAATCACAGAAAAACGTAAACAGCGATACAAGGGCATGAGATATTATCTTAGGTTTTTCTCTATCGCATGCATAGCTTTTGAACTAGTAAGAGGTGCTGAGTAACCTGTAAATGTAGATTCATTTTAGAATGTTAGTATCCTTTCGTTGGTCTGAAGTATTGTACTTCTTGATGTAGACACACAGACAACGACGCTGTTCTTGAATATATTCATTTGCGAAAGTTTGTGAGGTAAAACCATCTACTAACAGTAATACAATGTTTCTTTTACCGTTGATATATGTTCTGTGCGTAGTTTATGCCGTTTGGTTAACATTATTGATTGACTAATTTAATATTGTTTAAAGGAAGTGTCTAACAGCGTTCACAATCAAATTATTTATTGTAAATCTGTTGTTAATAATTGTCATAAGGGATGTACATATTCATATGGAAATACCACACGGAGTTACGATCCTTAGCTTGAAAATAATAAGAGACATAGAACTTAAGCGACATGTTTAAAAAGAGTGCATCCAGTGCCTCAACTGGAAATTAACGAAAAAGTATTGCGTATACGAAACCAGCAAACCGTACTACAGGAAGATTTTATTGTTTCTTTTCAAATTTTCGGTACGAATTAGTTTTAAAACATGTAGCCTTAGAAGCAATCCAATGGATAAAGTAACTCAAGAAAATAAGTTGCATTGTCTTTGCTTCTCTCTGAGCTTGTGCGTCTTGTGAACTTGAATTAATAGGGCAAGCTTTTTACTGCTCAAAAGAAAATTTCGGTGAAAAAGTAGAAGAAGAAGTAGGTTTTATTTTCTAACGTTAATTAGAAAGACTCGTTGAAGTAAGCCATTGCCGATTTCGTTGTAAATAAATATTCATCAGCTACAAGGTTGTTTATTGTTGTTGTTATCTGTTTGTGTCTTTTTGAGGTTTTCCCCCATACTAATAGCATGCTCTCATGCTGATAGATCTGTCGTATACTGAAATAAGCATATACCAACTTTATTGGCAAGGAAGTAACTGTGAAGCAGACGATGTGAAATAGCACTTCACAGAGTTACATTGTCTACAATACAGTGAGACACGGTCTGTAATAGAGTTAGCAATGGTTGTGCTTGGATTTCTGCCACCCGGTAAGAACCCTATAGTTACCATACCCAATTTTTGGAACTAAGAAAAGAATTATAGTGACCTTTGATAGTGAGTACCTATATTTGGTTAATGCTTATCAAAAGATGACAATTTATTTTCCCTGCACAATTTCATTGGGCTCTTACGTTTGCTAAACAAATTTTTTTCGAAGATTATTTATATTATTTACTTTTGTGAGTTATTGGTAATAGCAAAAAGAATTTTAGAATATTTAAGACAGTATCAACAAAAGGAATATACACATTCATGAACGAGCATTAAATTATTTGTAATGTATAATTTCGGAGCCAGCAGGGAATTGGCTTTCATAGCAATAAATTATGATATTCTGATTTGAGTTTGCAGAGTAATTTGACGTGTAATAAGTGTATAACAATTCTTGTCAGTGGGACCTTAGCACGCATTTCCACTACCCATTATACGTGGAGCATCTAGTCTGCGTATGGATAGGCACGCTCCATTTTGTTGGCCTACCGCTAGCTGAGAGGGTGAATTCAGTTAAACCAGACTTTGTTGAGTCCAGGAAAATTCCACTACTAACATGCACGTACGTTGACCTATAAACGTTTCGTAACGTTTGGGTGAAAATAACGATAATGAGGGGTCATGACAGGAAGCGACACCAAGGAGAAATGTACTAGTAGTAGAAGAGGGCAAGGAACCAATGGGAATGTTTATATTTTGCGGAAACCAGGAAATCTGTTACCACACCACTTATTAACCGATACGTTTATTTTGAAATGAAGTCCTCCAGACTAGAGGTATAACAACTCTTGCAGAGTCAAGAGCCATGATAGGCATCCTGCAGGGTACGGGGAAGAGGTGGTGGATTTTTTATTTTTATTTATTTATTTATTTACTTTTTTGGAAGCTCTTATTTTCGAAAGTGAGTTATCTTTCGGTGGTAGCCATGAGCTAAGTTGTGGAGCTGATGGTTAGTTGAAGAAGGCTTTGGATTGAGAGAATGGTCATGTCTATAGCTAGTGCTTAAATCAGTGTGACGAAATATCCTTCTTTACCCAATTGAAATCAACCATTAGGTATACTTAAAACCGTCAAAAATGGTGTAAATAACATGTCCTTTAACGATCATAACGTACTTAAGGTTCTTTTGCCTAACGAAACAGAGTACGTCTTAATGCATCTGAGGCATAGGGGCAACGGCAGCGGACCTTTTCCCGGACATCACGAAAACAGGAACGTCTCAACTTGACGATGTTTTGGGTTTGTACGCCTCTTATGTGCTAAGGTATCTTGTCAAACATAGAACAACGAGATTAAATAAAGTTCATAATTAGAAACAATGTATAAGTAAGTACTAAATGACATTGTTTTATTATTTGTAACATCCAACTTTTTAGCAACAGTTTGTTACCGCCCGCTACACGCAATCACACACACACACACACACACACACACGCACGCACACACACATCACGCACGTGCGCTCGCCGTCGCCTGCAATATTTCCTATAATCGGTCGCTTACGTTATAGCGTAATACATTTTATGCTACACACAGGCGTGTTATGATGACGTGGCGCTAGTAGCGGTGAACTGTGGTATGGCCCGGCGCACTCGCTCGCCTCTGTCTCTCTCTAATGATATAGCATTTGTTTCGCCACGAACTGGCATTACTTATGACAGCTGTAAGGAATATTCTCAGTGATGACTACATTATGTGATCCTCCTTCAAGTTTCCAGCTACAAGAGTAAAGTGTTCTTTGTCCATATATCGAGAAGCTTGGTCGAGGTTGCATTCCTCATCATTGATGCACAATATTATTTCATGCCTTAGGGAGACATATTTTTCGACCAAATTCAGGAGCTGCTGGAACATTTCTCTAATCTCAGCAGTTACTGTAAAATGGAGGACACATTTTTCGTTTTAATCCGTCTTCGTGTGATAAAGCGGCATCTCTCCGTCTTCCGCCGGAAGTGTGCCTCCTCTTACTTCATCTTGGAGATTCAATAGAAAGCAAGTTCTTCACACAGATTTTACAGTAACTTCAAGCGCCGTTTGCGAATTCCTCTGATTTCTCTTCAAGTACTGCCTGAAAGAGCTCATGTTCTGTGTATAGCGATGTACATTAAGTCCCTCTGTTTGCATAAAATTTTGGGCATCATTCACTTCACGCAGCACTGTTTGCCACAGGTTCACAAAACATATGAAAGGATCCTACTAATTACCAGCTGTGTTGTTACATTGAGAGCAAACTGTGTTTATGCTATTCGTTTAATCTCCGCCCCCTCTAACTAGGAATGAAGTGGACAAGACGAAGAAAATTATCAGAAACAGTTTCGGAAGCTCAATGCACTTCCCCTTCCTATCCTCTGATCTTAATGTAGAGGTATTTCTTGATCTAGGTAGAGTACGGGCAGTTCTTGAATTCTTAAACAAGTTACATGAATCCTGGTTCTTGAGTACAAATCTGAGTTAGGCTGCTGCTTTTCCGAGTCTCTTGTGAAGGAAGGACGCATCTGTGATGGGGAACGGGCTCCCGCCCACTTTGTCGCTCTGTCAATAGAGAAGCAGGCCGTCTTGGGAGGGGCGGGGTGAGGGAAAGAAGGCATTAAGGGAATTGCCTCTGATAAAGAATTCATAGTTAAGCGTTCCTTAATTGAATGAATCGTTTCCTTTCTGTAGTAGCTTTGTTCCTCTTTCTCACCAATTAACAAAATGGTTCAAATGGCTCTGAGCACTATGGGACTTAACATTTGTGGTCATCAGTCCCCTAGAACTTAGAACTACTTAAACCTAACTAACCTAAGGCCATCACACACATCCATGCCCGGGGCAGGATTCGAACCTGCAACCGTAGCGGTCACGCGGTTCCAGACTGAAGCGCCTAGAACCGCCCGGCCACAGCGGCCGGCTCTCACTAATTAACAGATTTTTAACAAGTGCCACCACTTGCATTCGTTTCGTTATTTGATCATCGAGACAATTCACTTCTCTCATCTCAGAATATAGTGGTACAGGTATATATCAACTTACCACAATAGTTGCTTAAATATACAGTCCTCCTGTCACCCTGGCGTTTAATATAACATTTCACATAGCGTACCATGCGGAAACACACTTTCCTCCGCAGTAGTACCTCCCCTGTTCACTTAGATACAATCCTTTCCTCTGTGAACAGCATTATCTACAAACAGAGAAATGTTATAACAGAAACGAAATTGGATGTATCGTGACTAACAAAGTTCATGTGTTTATACTTTCGTCTATTTCTGTTAGCTTTTCAAAAGCTTGTCAAAAATCTTTTTAAAGATTTCGTGTCAGGTTTACTGCATTACCTCCTTCGCTCCAACGTGTGTGCTGAAGTGTCTTTAAATTCTTGCCTGTAGTAGCAATCAGAACCTTCCACTGGTTTGTGAACACAGAAAAGGAAACATGACAACGATCGAGAATGCCGTGAAAGACATTACATTTACTTCCACCAAAGCAGTTTGGAAGCAAAATAGGTTCAATGAGTCGATGGAAAGATGGAAATTTGTGGTAAGGACTATGGGACCAAACTGCTGAGTACATCGGTCCCTAGGCTTACTCACTACTTAATCTAACTTAAACTAACTTACGCTAAGGACAACACATGCCCGAGGGAGGACTCGAACCATCGGCAGGGGCAGACGCGCGAACCGTAACAAGACGCCCGAGACCGCACGGCCATCCCACGTGGCAATGAGTCGATGGAGCATGCAGAAAATTTGGCATTAGGATGTTATACACTGATGGAGAAAACCGCAAACACCAAAAAGTAATTAACATGGTATAACGAAATTTCGGGAATACATTTTGTCTAGGTAACATATTTAGGTGAATAACACTGGAAGATTACAGGCCAATGTGAGCGCGAGATGAGCCATTGCAGATGTGAAATACTGGTACATTAATAACCGATGTAACGGCCAGAATGTTGAATGAAAGCATGCAAACGTGCGTACATTATGTTGCACAGGTACCGGAAGGCAGTTTGTGGGATGGAGGTCCTTGCCTGCTGCACGTGGTCGTTCGAAGGGACGGTTAATGCTGTTCGTGAATAACGCTGGAGTTTTCGTCGATGATGTCCCATATGTGCTCAATTGGAGGCAGATCTCGTGATCGAGCAGGCCAAGGCGACATATCGAAACTCTGTAAAGGATGTTGGTTTACACAGCGGTATGTGGGCGAGCGTTATCTTGTTGGAAAACACCCCCTGGAATTCTGTTAATGAATAGTAGCACAACAGGTCGAATCACCAGAGATACGTACAAATTTGCGATCAGGTTGAATTAGATAACCACGGGAGTGCTCCTGTTATCATAAGAAAGCGCACTCCGGACCATAACTCCAGTTTGTCTAGCATGCAGACTGGCTGGTTGTAGGACCTTAACTGGCCTCCTTCTAACGGAGACACAGCTATCACTGCCACCGAAGCAGAACCAACTTTCACCAGAACACAACAGATCTCCCCCTGATTTGCAATGAGCTCTCGCTTGACACTACTGAAGTAGTAAATGGCGATTGTTTGGCGTCAGTGGAATGCACGCTACAGGGCGTCTGACTCGGATTTGTCCTTGGAGTAACCAATTTATAACAGTTCGTTGTGTCTTTGTGGTGCTGCTCATATTCCTGCTTCAGATGCAGTACCATGCGCCAGAGCCATAAGCCGAACACAATATTCTTCCCTCTCGGATGTGGCACACTGCCGTCCGTAGCTCGGCCTTGTTTGGACTACATTCTCGGTACCACCACTGCCAGAAATGATTTACTGTGGCTACATTCCTGCCAAATCTTTCTCCAGTATCGTAGAAGGAACATCCAGCTCCTCGTAGCACTATCCTATCACTTCGTTAAGACTCAATGATGTGTTGATGATGGTATCTTAGTCTCCTTAAAGGCATTCTTGACTAATATCAGCTCACCACGTCTAGTCTGAAAGGCTCACAATCGTTACAGCATGTATTTAAAGTAGACCTGGTATTCATCCTGATAGCGGCGCTGCTAGCGCCACTCGTATGCGGCTGACGTGAAATCTGAATAGACATCACCTTTGAAATGTAGAAACATACCTACCAGCTTTCGTTTATGTCGCACCACTTTTTCCTGTTGTCGCTTTTTTTTCCCGTCAGATCATCATTTTATTCGCTGCTGGACACGTGTTTGTCTTGCGGTAATTTTAGCCGCATTGCCGAAAGCTTGCCCTCAAAATTCGTAATCTTGAGTCCATCAGCATCGACCTTACTTAGTATTATCTATTTTGATTTTCATTTCAATGAATTCTATAAAAGATTCAACAACTAGAATTTGCTCACATTCGATCACAACCTATTTAAAAATTTTGTTGTTTGATCTTTGTGAGAAATATCTGAGTTGCTGTCGAATATCATGGAATTAAAACTTGTCCTTTTGAACATGAACCATAAGTTTTTGACATACTTTAATCCCTAAAATTTCAATGAAAGCGTTTTGCATTTTTGGTGACATATGAGTGGGTATTAACACAGCAATCAGTCGCAACAAATTGTCAGTTTCCTTTAGCCCATACACCAGTAAATTCATAAGGTGACATGCACTGCTGCGAGTTTGTTGGATTATAACTCGCTTGAATGTACTGTAAATAGCTGTTTATAGCTGAAATCCGTATATGTAAGAATAATAAAAAACGAATGGGGTTGTGACTGACTGCTTTCCTCAGCTTTCCTTATAGTTCGATTACAAATCGAAGCCAACTACCGTTAATTAGTATTGTTCGTATGTGTTCGAAAACACAAATTCATGTTGGACCTCACTAGATCTGATTCTTGCTATAAGTAGTCGGCGTCTTTTGGGGTCTAATATATGATTCCAATATAGGTTCTACGATATATTGAAAGTTTTCATATAGTTTTCTTCGGGTTTCAATTATCTCATAATTCTTAGCATCATGTGTGTGAGCAACTCCTGTTTTGGAAAAGTATGAGCTCTTCGGCGAACTCTTCAGGAACTATGAACTATCTTTTGAATATTCTCCCTCTCCATATTTGTATCGGATTGATTTTACCTGTAATCGGTTTTTCAGTTGGCGCGTTTTCGTCTGGAGACTTCGTAATTCCGTTTACTAATCTATAGAAATAATGCAGTTCGCATCTACTGCGCCATCCGAGTGGCCGCTCCCTATTTGTTGTTAATAACTGACGGAAAGGAATGAATTACACCATGAAGCACTAGTCCCATATTTCTAAGCCTTTGTGAAGGTCATCAGATGACGTGGATTAAATAATTTAACTTTCATTCCATTAGGAACTGACGTCCATCATCAATATATGTGTGATGTCTGACCCCCATGGGTAAGAATCCACTCTTGTATTTTTGATGACACACGCCCAATAACATCTTGAAAAGTTTCTAGCTATGCCTTAAACATTTGCTGTAGCTGTGAAGAAGGACATTATTACACTAGGCTGTTTTTAAAATATTTTATTTATACAAATACACCGGCCCATTGCCGGCCGGTGTGGCCGTGCGGTCTAGGCGCTTCAGTCTGGAATCGCGTGACCGCTCCGGTCGCAGGTTCGAATCCTGCCTCGGGCATGGATGTGTGTGAAGTCCTTAGGTTAGTTAGGTTTAAGTAGTTCTAAGTTCTAGGGGACTGATGACCTCAAATGTTGAGTCCCATAGTGCTCAGAGCCATTTGAACCATTTGAAATATGGGTGTCTAGAATCGCTGTCTCCTGTAACTTTTCACCACGTTGTCAATGGACCCGCTGGCATCGGTCTGACCGCCACAATTGGAAGCGAGACTAACTGCTAAACGCCACACAACTCCATTCAATGCCCTATTTGACCCTTTCTCTACATTGTGCAAGCTCTGTTGAGTAGGTAGGACGTCGGCGCTAGACGACACACGATAACAGGAGATCTCAAACCAGGTTCCAGTAATCTGTTCCCAACGGTTCGTGCCTGCATTCTGCCTCTAACCTCTGCAAGGATTTCAGCTGTTGTCATCTGTCTATTCGTCATAAACAGTCAAACATACGATTTTCACGTAGCGCTGTCCTTCTGGAAGGACCCATGCCTAGTCTTTTTGCCACACAGTTGTCCCGAGTCCATCTCGTCACCAATCGCTCTGCAGTCATTGCAGTGAAGTTAATAATCTATACTATTCCTCGGTATGACGCTCCCACCTCCTTCACGCAAATAGCGCTCCGAAAAAGTGGCGAAATGTGGCACGTGCTCTTCCTGTAGGCATACCATGTTGCGATACACCCAACATCCATATGTACTCACACCATTCTTCATCCGCAGGAATGGATTCTTTCTGGACTGAAAATACTGAAAGTAAGCTCACATAAACATAGAACTTTAATCAAAAAATCCCACAAGAATGTGAATGCTGAACTCTCTTTTGATACTTTTGATATTGTGCATGGTATAACACTCTACATTTGCGCCAGTGTACAAAGACGTGCTGAAAAGTAATGCATCCGAGTTTTTTATGTGAAAACAATTAAAGCTTTAAAAAAAATAAAAATCTGTTAACATTCTACATCTACAGGACTCAGAAACGTATTGTGTATCATGGCATTGTGTAACGTGAGTGCACTGATGAGCCAAAACATTATGACCGCTTACTAGCTTGTTTGTCCGTCTTTGGAACGAAACTCGTCACTGATTCTGAGTATCTGGGATCCGACAGTTTTTTTGATATGTTTGTGGAGGCAAATGACGTTCGATGCCTATGCACAGATCATGTAATTCGCGTAAATAACGTGCCTCTGATTTGCGTACGCGATGATGGCGTCCAATAGTGACCCATATACACTCCTGGAAATGGAAAAAAGAACACATTGACACCGGTGTGTCAGACCCACCAT
This sequence comes from Schistocerca piceifrons, assembly GCF_021461385.2. Lineage (NCBI taxonomy): Eukaryota > Metazoa > Arthropoda > Insecta > Orthoptera > Acrididae > Schistocerca > Schistocerca piceifrons. The sequence goes on from NC_060149.1 coordinate 676,197,166, forward strand.
ACTTGCTCCGGACACTGCGAGAGGGCTGTACAAGCAATGATCACACGCACGGCACAGCGGACACACCAGGAACCGCGGTGTTGGCCGTCGAATGGCGCTAGCTGCGCAGCATTTGTGCACCGCCGCCGTCAGTGTCAGCCAGTTTGCCGTGGCATACGGAGCTCCATCGCAGTCTTTAACACTGGTAGCATGCCGCGACAGCGTGGACGTGAACCGTATGTGCAGTTGACGGACTTTGAGCGAGGGCGTATAGTGGGCATGCGGGAGGCCGGGTGGACGTACCGCCGAATTGCTCAACACGTGGGGCGTGAGGTCTCCACAGTACATCGATGTTGTCGCCAGTGGTCAGCGGAAGGTGCACGTGCCCGTCGACCTGGGACCGGACCGCAGCGACGCACGGATGCACGCCAAGACCGTAGGATCCTACGCAGTGCCGTAGGGGACCGCACCGCCACTTCCCACTGTTGCTCCTGGGGTATCGGCGAGGACCATTCGCAACCGTCTCCATGAAGCTGGGCTACGGTCCCGCACACCGTTAGGCCGTCTTCCGCTCACGCCCCAACATCGTGCAGCCCGCCTCCAGTGGTGTCGCGACAGGCGTGAATGGAGGGACGAATGGAGACGTGTCGTCTTCAGCGATGAGAGTCGCTTCTGCCTTGGTGCCAATGATGGTCGTATGCGTGTTTGGCGCCGTGCAGGTGAGCGCCACAATCAGGACTGCATACGACCGAGGCACACAGGGCCAACACCCGGCATCATTGTGTGGGGAGCGATCTCCTACACTGGCCGTACACCACTGGTGATCGTCGAGGGGACACTGAATAGTGCACGGTACATCCAAACCGTCATCGAACCCATCGTTCTACCATTCCTAGACCGGCAAGGGAACTTGCTGTTCCAACAGGACAATGCACGTCCGCATGTATCCCGTGCCACCCAACGTGCTCTAGAAGGTGTAAGTCAACTACCCTGGCCAGCAAGATCTCCGGATCTGTCCCCCACTGAGTATGTTTGGGACTGGATGAAGCGTCGTCTCACGCGGTCTGCACGTCCAGCACGAACGCTGGTCCAACTGAGGCGCCAGGTGGAAATGGCATGGCAAGCCGTTCCACAGGACTACATCCAGCATCTCTACGATCGTCTCCATGGGAGAATAGCAGCCTGCATTGCTGCGAAAGGTGGATATACACTGTACTAGTGCCGACATTGTGCATGCTCTGTTGCCTGTGTCTATGTGCCTGTGGTTCTGTCAGTGTGATCATGTGATGTATCTGACCCCAGGAATGTGTCAATAAAGTTTCCCCTTCCTGGGACAATGAATTCACGGTGTTCTTATTTCAATTTCCAGGAGTGTAGGTTCCGTAGAATTTACGTCAATTTGTTCGCCGAAACATCAACATGAGTTCACTATAATTTTCCTCAAACCATTGCAGCACAGTTGTGGCTCCGATACACGGACAGTTATACTGATGAAAGATGAGATCACCATCGGGAAAGACATCAAGCACGAAGGGATGCAGATGGTTTGCAGCCGCCAGCATGTCTTCGATTACTAGCACAGGTCCCATGTAAGAGCAGGAAAATGTCTTCCATAGCATTACTGCTCCCATCACCCCGCGTCCGCGGTGCGCCGTATGTTTCGAGCCACCGTTCACATCGATGGCGGCGTTTGTAGAGAAGACCAGCGACCTAGAGTACCAAACCTGTGATTCACTAAAGAGCCGACACGTTTGCATTAATCGACACTCGTATTCCGATGGTCCCGTGCCCACTGCATCGTAATTGATGATGTCGTTGGGTCAACAAATGAACATGTAGGGTTGGTCTGCTGCGGATCTCCATGTTCAACAATGTATGATGAACTGTGTGCTCCGAAACACTTGTACGTGCACAGTTATTGTGCTCTTTCGGCAGAGATGCGACAGATCATCATCTATCCTACTTCAGAGAGCAGATAAGCCTTCAAAATCCACGTTCTATGAATCGTCGTGGACGTTCAACCCATTAGCGCCTAGATTTAGTTTCACTATCCTTCTATCTCTTTCTGTAGATGCTCACGACAGTAGCACGTAATTATTCCACCAGCTTCGCCATTTTCGAGACACTCGTTCACAGGCTGTGCATAATAATAATCTTCCCTTTGTCAGAGTCGCTTATTTCAATGGCTTTCTCCATTTGTAGCCCATATCTTCGCTAGGACGATTCCCCATCCGTGTCTGCTCTGCTTACAAACTTTCGTTACCGTGTAACATACCAGCTACGCCACCAGTTGGCATCCAACATCGAGGTGGTCAGTGGTCATAATGTTTTGGCTTATCATAGTATAGTGGCGCATGAGAAACAGTGTGTTGTAATCGCGTTTCGAATTCGAAGAGTTCGTCCACACGTGGAGTACTCTCTTCTTTTAGCATGACAATGCCAGACTACACACGAGCGCTGCGACACCTGCAATAATCCAACGCCTTGGGTCCACTATCACCTACCAGACGCCATACAGTCATGACTTTGCCGCATCTGATTTTAATTTGTTTCCAAAACTCAAAAACGACGCCTTCGAGGATTTCTCTTTGATAGTTGAGAATCAGTGCAAGGTTGGGGCTTCGTCAACCAACTGAAACATTCTACTGTGACAGTATTAAGAAACTGGTCTCTCCTTGGGAGAAATATGTTCGTCTTCAGCGCCACTATATTGATAAATAAGTGTATGGACATCAATAATAATGATGTAGAATTTTAGTTAATGAAGTTTGTTTGATTTAAAAATCTCTTAGTTTTAATATAAAAAATTTGGAGGCATTACTTTTCAGCACGCCCTGGTAAACTGTTTTGTAACAGTTATTATAAAAGTACAGGATGATTCAAAAAGAATACCACAACTTTAAAAATGTGTATTTAATGAAAGTAACATAATATAACCTTCTGTTATACATCATTACAAAGAGTATTTAAAAAGGTTTTTTTTCACTCAAAAACAAGTTCAGAGATGTTCAATATGGCCCCCTCCAGACACTCGAGCAATATCAACCCGATACTCCAACTCGTTCCACACTCTCTGTAGCATATCAGGCGTAACAGATTGGATAGCTGCTGTTATTTCTCGTTTCAAATCATCAATGGTGGCTGGGAGAGGTGGCCGAAACACCATATCATTAACATACCCCCATAAGAAAAAATCGCAGGGGGTAAGACCAGGGCTTCTTGGAGGCCAGTGATGAAATGCTCTGTCACGGGCTGCCTGGCGGCCGATCCATCGCCTCGGGTAGTTGACATTCAGGTAGTTACGGACAGATAAGTGCCAATGTGGTGGCGCTCCATCCTGCTGAAATATGAATTGTTGTGCTTCTTGTTCCAGCTGAGGGAACAGCCAATTCTCTAACATCTCCAGGTCCTGTAGTCCATCTTAGCATCAACTGACACTGACGCCTAGTCAACAGCGCCTCAAGCGAACAAATGTACAACTAAATGAAACTTTATAGCTCCCTTAATTCGCCGACAGATAGTGCTTAGCTCTGCCTTTTGTCGTTGCAGAGTTTTAAATTCCTAAAGTTGTGGTATTCTTTTTGAATCAGCCTGCATTTCTAAATTTTAAAAATAAAACCGTTGAAAAACTTCTAGTATAAGTACAGAATGATACGTTTATCTTGCATGAAAAGCACGTGAAATCGAAATAGGGGATTCTCCCGACACACACTTCCATAGGGACAGCGTGAAATTAAGTGACGGCGTCCACGTGCTGTCACATAGCACGCGCCCCGCCATCGATCACTGCACGCAGACTGTTGAAACAAGACAGCGCTGCCGGTGCTTCAGCATTGACTAACACTGACCGTTTTCTCCGTAACTGTCCAGGTGCAAATGTTCGTCCACTGGACTCAAGGACGTCCATACAATAGTTTTCAGGGAGGGGGAAGGGGACGTGGGTAGAACTGGATGTGTGGAGTATTTTTAATATTTTGGATGACAAATGACGATTTGTAAATAGCCATAAAGAAGTTCCATTTACGACTCAGTTAAAAACGTACCTAGTACCAACTTTCAATCATTTTCTTGAAATAAAAATACCTGACTACATTATTTTTTTTTTCCTTTGCTTGAGAGAAGGTCGGTGGGAGGGGGGGGGGGGCGGCTGGAGGAGGCTTCCCCTTCCCCCGGGCATGGGAGCCCTTGACTGGAATCCTAAGGGACAGCGGCCCGTTTCGCCATGTTATTATTCATTGTTAGTGATTGCTGTGTGAACATATCGTTTCTTGAATGTTTAGAAAACCTACTTGTACCCATTAATCCCCCGGATCCATTACAAAAGGAATGTTTATAGTTGCTGCCTCAAAAGAAACTAATTTTGTTTTCGATATGAGGTGAATTGTTAAGAGAGAGCTATGTAATTAATATCTTTACAACCCTTTCGTATAGTTTTCCACCTGTCAATCCTCTCTGTACTTCTCTGGAAGGACTTGGATGACAGTGGTAGGAACTCATCCAGAGATGAAAATGTACTTCAGTGCCAAAGGTTTCTTTCTTTGGAAATAATTCGAATAGTGTTGGACTCTAGCAGTCTTGAGACTAAAAGGTAATATTTCCTGTCCGTATAAGTATTTCGATTGCATTTCAGATGACGAAGTGATGTTTACATGGAGAATGACTAGGGTAGTTCTAATGAATGGGTTTATGTTTTGTGATTGTTTTTTATTTTTGTGCAGTGTTTCAATGAAGTTTTAGCAATAAACATTTGTGTCACTTTTTCTACACAGATCTCTATCGTTACTATCCCTTGAAGATCAAACTCGAAGCTCAAAATTTACTGGAGCTTTGAGTGAGCTCATCAATTGTGAGATAGCTATACTTTTCTAAGCATCGGAATGTGATATCACCTCTGTCTCAAACTTTCTAACTGACATAACATCAAAGTGACTGTTCGATAGTGAAATATCTCACCTTCAGCGACGAATGAATGTCGCAATAGAGCTGCAATTTTTTTTTTTTTTTTGTTTCTGCATATGTTCAGCAATCGAAAACGGAGTCACCCATTAAGCAAACATTTTTCTCTTGTTTCAGATTTTTATCAGAATTCTGCACATTGACACACTTGAAACGCCTGTGATCTCAGCACGAGAAAAAGTCATAATGGTACATTACTTTAAAAACATCAAGCTGCGACCATGATGCTTGATGGTCTTTTATTATATACTCACCCTTCATTGCTACACATTTTTCTTAACGACGCATGACTTGGAGGAGACCTTGGTTTTAGCAATCTGCATTTTTTCTGCTCAGAAAGCGTTCCACTTGGAAGCTCACCTTATTATCATTTTTGGAATGCCTGCTCTACAATGGTTCTTTTATCCGAGGAAAGAGGAAGAAGTCACCAGGTTTGAGAACATAGGCTCGCTGGAAGGAATGAAAGAGGGAGCCTCCTAGTCATATTCCTCATTATCAAGTGTGTTCTGGACGTTTTCACTGCATTTACTGGGAACGAATTAGCAAGTGCTGTCCACAAGTTGAGACCATTGTGATACATCTCCCTGCTAGACGGTTAACATATAAGTGAGGTTCACGTCGGCTGCATTTCTCAGATGAGTAGTATCGTCTCAGACAACGCTCCGTCGCGGCCGCTGGGATGTTTTACCAGCGACGTCAGCGCCACTGTTGGTGTTGTGCTGACTAGATCCATTACTCTCGGTACGTAGGTAGATGTTCGGTCCCGTGTGCGTCTTTGGAGGATTGTCGCAATTGTTACAGGCAATGTAAGCAAGAGATCTTCGTCAGTATATTCATACAGAAGGTACAAGCACGAATGTATTTCTTGCCAAATACCACATTGCAGAAATCGTTTAAGACGTGATTACTGGTGTTTTTTGTTAAAATAATGAGCTCAGATATTTGTTTGTAGCTATGTATTATAAGCATAATTACTCCGATTTCTGTGTCAGGCATGCCATATGTGGCGTCTGAATATTGTTGCTTGAGTCGTCTCCATTTATCAACTGTGGCCTCCGAGAAACACAGGCTGTGCCTCTTACCTCACAGATCCTCCAGGCTAACCTTAACGACGTAGTGGACGCGCAAAATTTACCTAGATGAGTGGGGAGACTAACATTTTCCAAAACATCTAATAACGCCCTAGGATCAGATATAGAAATAACGTCATGCTTTGTAATGAATGTTTTTTAATTGTCCACCTTACTAGACAAAATTTTCCACCACATTGCGTTGTATACAGGGACGTTATTAATTTAGCTACACACTGCACTGCCGTTGTGTCTTGCACCATAACCTACGTTAATATTTAAAAGCATTTTGCACAATTTGTTATGATGTCATTATTTTAACCACATAATGCTTTATCATAATGTCTTACTCCATAAATTACGTTAATATACAGCCGTTTTGCATAATATGCCGTGACGTCAATATTTCAACCAATAGGATAACGAGCTTGTTATAATCCATACACTGTGATGGCACACACATGCACACTAATACTATAGGGATGAATAGCAGTAGTTTACTTTTTTTAATATGTTTTAAAATATGTTTCTAGATGCGTCAGTAAGGAACTTGCTATATTTGCTGTAGACTTCCCCTGGCGCCTCCTGGGCTCCCACCTCACCTCCATCACTAGCTCGCATCGACCCGGCCCCTAGTCACTCTTCTACGCACTGGGGACTCTATAGTTTGTTGTCGAATTTGCGGCGGCGTTTTCATCCATCACGGCGTCTGGACCAAGACTTTCGGTGAAAACACGGTGCTGTAAGTGATGAACAATCTGATTAAATTTTGGAGGGTATGATAGACAAGGATGTGGGGGCGTGACTGTCATCGTGACTTGAAGGCTACCTTGGAAGGGCTGGAGGAGTCGACCGGCTTATCTGAGTTTAAGAGTGATTGTAGAAAGCAGTATTTGGTGTCTGTACGCAAGGTAACTTACTAGGGCACACTGAACCATGCACGGAGTCAGTGCCTTTAATTTGCTATACGTGTTGTTGAAATGGTCATTTTGCAGGGCAATGTAGAGAGTCCAGGTGGCTCGTGATACGACGTAAAGATTGACTTGTGATGATTTTTCGGAGCTGTGAATTCTTTTTGTTTTATTGTGTGTAATGAACAGTAAATGGCGTTGTAATGGCAGAGACAGGGATCAAGATGTCATGGAACCGGAAGCAGTATGGATATTGTTAGGAAAGGTAACTAAGCTGTCAGTGGATAATATGCAGTTACATGGACAGTTGATAGCTATGGACGAATAGTTAGCATCGTTTCAGGTACTGCAGCATGATGTGGATCCAGCTGCCGCAAAACTGAATCTTCTTTTTTCTGGAAAATCATCTGAAGATGTGCAGTAGTTCTTAACGGGCTGCGAAACGTCGACGGTGATGGGTGGTTGCACCGACAGACAGTTGTTACGTGTAGCAACATTGCAACAGTGGAAAAGCGAAACCGTACGTGAGGTCTAAAGAAGCATTAGAGAATGCAGCGAGCTTTGAGCATTTGGAAAAGCGGCTTTTGCAAAGATACAAAAATGAGAGCAGTTCGAGGTATTTTCGAGACCAGCTGAGCAGTATTTTGAAGAGGCACGGAAAAACTGTGGAAGATTTCGCTGACAGGATAAGGAAATTTAACATACTCATGTAAGAGATGGGGCATGGTGATGCAGCAAATGCAGTTTTGTTGCAAGGAACTGAGCAGAGGGCGCTCGATGTTTTTCTAAGGGTCCTGCCGTCACACATGTCAAGAAGATTGTAACAGGTGCCCCAAAGGATCTGTGTTCTCCTATTAGGTCAGCGATGGAATGCGAAAAAAATGTCATATCAGTAGGGATACAGGATAGGTGTGGGGTATTTTCTGCGAACATTAAGTGGTAAAGATGACAAGTTTTTGTTGGACACAGTGGTGCATGTGTCAGTTGCCAGGAGAGGCTTAGTGAATCGAAGGCAATGAAATTGGTCGGAAAAAATGATGTGAGACCGGTGGGGTCAGCAGACATAGATTCTCGTATAAGGGCTGTTTGATTTAATCAGTGTGCAGAGGTGAATACGAAAGAGGTGCATATGAAAGCGAGGGCTGCATTATGATCCTGGGGTTAGACTTTTTGCTTCAACATTGAGGTAAAATTGACTTCTGGTTATATACCGCAGATCTTAATCGAAAAACATTCCAATTGAGGGAAGTTGTTGCCGCGTAGAACTATCACACGGAGGTATCTAGCGTACTGGACTAATCAGTTGAACCGTGTAGAATAGCACCGAGTGCTAAGTGGCACTGCAAAGTCTGTTAGAGTGAATGTGGAACCAGATCTACTTGCGGAAGTCCAGCAAGTTGTTTTATTAACGTAAGTGCTGCACAGCTGCAAGAGAAGAATGACACGAGAGTGGTACCCGTAAAAGTACATAACTTTTGCTCTGAGGAAGTGAAGTTAAGGAAGGGGATATTAATAGCAAGTTTAGACAGTCCAGATGAAGATTAGTGGTGCACTAGCAGTGTAAAACACAAGCAACCAAGAGCTGTATCACATACGAAAGTCGAGCATCTAAAGCGAGTAGAGTGAGTGTACTGTTCAAGTTTGACTTTTTATTTTTTCCGTGGCATCCACTGCAGGAACACCCGTGACTCAAGACCTATTACGAACAGGGAGCAAAGGAGTGGTGAATAAGAAACCATATCGCATTCCTAGGTTTCTGCAGTTGATTATAGAGGACTTTGTTAACCAGCAGTTATCTGATGTGGTAATAGAAGAGACGAGGTGCTGGAATCATGGTCATACCAAAAGATTCTACAGATTATTCGAGACAAGGGGTTCCCAAAATTTTCCTCTGCCATAATAATACTTTGAGAATCCTGGTAGTCGATGAAACAACTTGTTTCTTTTTAAGGTTGATAAAGTTTTAAAAAATCAGGAAAATTTATTTTATCCAGTGATTATTTCATTTTTAAACCAAAAATAATAACATAGAAATAATAACAAAATTTTTAAAAAGCAATTAGTATAATCAAACTGTCGAAAAAAAGCCGCCATGCGAGGTTTTTTTTGTTTTTTGTTTAGCATTTTTCACTTTCTGCAGAATACCGGTGTTCTGTGGAGCACAGTTTGAGAGATCCTTTTCCAGAAACCACAGATTCTGCTGTGATTACCGTGACATGAACTTCAAGACCGATTCCCGTCCCTGAGACAATCAGTAATATGGGACACTGTACTTTTAAATATGGATTTGGAGACTGGTTTCTATCAGTTGGAGGTTGTTCACAATGTCTGCATTTTCGGCGCCATAGGGGCACCATCAGTTGAAGAGAATGCCGTTTGGATGGAAAAAGTCACCTGCAACGTTTCACTGGTTATTGGACAGTGTGTTAAGAGAGCTGAAATTGTGTCAGTGCCAAGCGTGCTTAGATGACATTGTATTCTCGAAAAAATGTAGAACATCATTGGCAATGCCTGAAGGAAATATTTAAGGGACTGAAGGCTGTGCATCTGGCATTAAGCCCAGAAAGGTGTCACTTTATGTCAGAAGAGATAGGGTAGATAATGTGTGTATATATGTGTGTGTGTGTGTGTATGTATGCATGTCTGCATATGTATAAGAATTTCTAAGGCTGCTGTAAATTTATTTTAGTGTTCAACCTCTAATCAGATAATACATAACAAATACGTTGGCATATAGGTACACACTTTTCATGTGGAACCGATTCCGTGACGACAATACAAGAACACAGGACGCGAGGATGAAGTGTATTCTCTAGAAGGTGATTAATTATCACTTAGCATACCGCTGTTGTAATATTAAGGCGCTTGCGGGAAATGGGAATTTGCGGTGGACATAAAACTGCGTCACGCCAGTTAGGATGATTTTCCGCGTCGTCAGTCATAAATTTACTACTCCCGCAAACGACTGTCAGGTCTGCAGGCTTCGTAGTTTCTGCAAGATGGTAATAGCGATGTTACTGGAGAAATTCGTCGTTTTTGAAACCTTTGTTATCTTTTCTTGTTTCGTAGGCGTTAGCAGACGTTGAAGTTCACTCTGTTTCTTGCATTTTGTGAACTTTTGTGTTGATTTTGTGTTCAAAATGTGCAGTGAAAATGAAAAGCGTCTGGAGCAAATGATTTACAAGTTCTTGACGAGTCTGCCGATGATGAGAACGAAATATTTGATGACGATCCAAATTAAACATTTAATGTATTAATTTCACTGATTGTGTTGTTATGAATGATTTTCCTGCAGGTAAATCAGGAAATCAGTCCGAGCATATGATTCCAGTGAGTGTAATGTTGGACTATATACCTCGCCGTGATCCAAGTAGCATCACACTTTACACTATGAACGCTAAATTTTGCATTGTTTTTATCCTGTGTTTTGTGTGTGTATGTGTGTGTGTGTGTGTTTCTTTAGATTTAAACTGGCTGCAAAAGAAATTTAAACTGAAAGATCACTTGTTTGCTTACCACGGTGTATCATATGTAAAGGAATAATGCCAAAACAGGTATATTTAATTTTATTTTAAGTATCGGTTTGGACTGATAACCTTGTAGTTTATTCCCTTTAGTGTACAATCCAACCAACCTTAAAGTACAAGTCTTTTGCTGCACTATTTATTTATTTACTCGTAGTGATAGAAGTTACACGGCGAGCGCGTTTCAGCGTTTTGTCATTATCATGTGTACTTGTTAGCTGGTACTACGTGGTCCCTACGGCATCTTGGAGCGAAAATGTCGGTTGTCTTTTTGTTACGATATGATAACGTTACGTTTATGTTTATTTGTTATTTGCGTGATCTCTTAAAGTTGTTTTTGACGACTTTTTTGTCAGCTTTGACTCCAGTACAGCTGTCAATCAAGCCGAGTAAATAAATAAATAGTGCAAGAAGAAACATATAGTTAACATAAAATATGTCGTTCTTCGACCTTATGCCAGCTGCAGTCTTACTGAAAGGAAATATATATTTAAAGCAGAAAGTCCAATAAACTTACAAAAAACCATACATTTTAGCCAGTCCAGAGGCAATTACAGCTGCGTACAAGACCAGTAATGCAAGTGCAATTAAAGTAAATTTACAGCATTCTTAGAACAGGTTACAGAAATAAACGAAAGTTGCCCTGACCCAAAGAATACAGAAGTAGCGCGCTTTTTGGTCGCAGGAACATAACAGTGACGTTGCCCTGTGCCAAGGTTTCGTTTGGCAGAGCTCATACGTTTTCTCATGGTGGTGGTGGTATAAACAAGAATATAACCACTTTGTTTTGGCTGGTTTCGTTGTCTAGGGGCTGGGATACGTAGTTGCCGCATTACTGGTCAAATACTGCTGAGTCTACAGTATACGATAAGAATCCACACATGAATCGAATGGTCGAAGGTTTCTATCACTCGCCAATTGCGAATTATGAATATAACATATAAATTTATAAATGAAAGATTGCAATTAAATAAAATCTGGAAGTATTATCTTAAGCACTTTAAATGATGAGTACGGTAGTAGAAGTACTTTTGAGAAGGCGATATATTTCTGCAAAACACCTGTTGGTGTCTATGATCCAGCAATTAAATAAAGTATAAGTTGAATAACAGGGGAACAATAGATTCCTACTGCACGTAATTAGCTATGAACAACAGCATAGCTCGCGAGATATTCACTTATAAACGCACACTACGTTTTCACTGTAGAAGCCACGAAAATCTCACAAATGCACAAGTCGGCACTCTGAAGTATTTCTATCTGCTGCGACCATGCGCAAACCGCTCCACTCTCCAAGTTCTTCCCGCGACTGTGCGTCCGTCGCGCCGTCGCGTCCAGCACTTCTCGTGTCCTGTGCGACTCTCCAGCACTGCCGCACTCCCAGAACTACCTCGTGTCCTCTCCGGAAACGATGCTCCTCCCCACTTCCATACAGTCTCTCCACGTGTACTTTTTGCAACGATCGCTGTGATTGGATAGAGCGCTCCCGCCCCGTCTAAAGCCAACCCACACTCACAAACATACGAAATACTGGATTTACTTTTAAATAACTTGAAATTAAATAAATATTCCTACGGCTGGACCATAAACACGCTCTGACTCACATTATTAAATACATAAACAAATTGAATAAACATGTATCAAAGGAATAGCAACAAAAGGTAGGCCAGTAGCCTAATGTCTCTGTGCTTTCTAAAACCTTGTAAATACACTCCTGGAAACTGAAATAAGAACACCGTGAATTCATTGTCCCAGGAAGGGGAAACTTTATTGATACATTCCTGGGGTCAGATACATCACATGATCACACTGACAGAACCACAGGCACATAGACACAGGCAACAGAGCATGCACAATGTCGGCACTAGTACAGTGTATATCCACCTTACGCAGCAATGCAGGCTGCTATTCTCCCATGGAGACGATCGTAGAGATGCTGGATGTGTCCTGTGGAACGGCTTGCCATGCCATTTCCATCTGGCGCCTCAGTTGGACCAGCGTTCGTGCAGCACGTGCAGACCGCGTGAGACGACGCTTCATCCAGTCCCAAACATGCTCAATGGGGGACAGATCCGGAGATCTTGCTGTCCAGGGTAGTTGACTTACACCTTCTAGAGCACGTTGGGTGGCACGGGATACATGCGGACGTGCATTGTCCTGTTGGAACAGCAAGTTCCCTTGCCGGTCTAGGAATGGTAGAACGATGGGTTCGATGACGGTTTGGATGTACCGTGCACTATTCAGTGTCCCCTCGACGATCACCAGTGGTGTACGGCCAGTGTAGGAGATCACTCCCCACACCATGATGCCGGGTGTTGGCCCTGTGTGCCTCGGTCGTATGCAGTCCTGATTGTGGCGCTCACCTGCACGGCGCCAAACACGCATACGACCATCATTGGCACCAAGGCAGAAGCGACTCTCATCGCTGAAGACAACACGTCTCCATTCGTCCCTCCATTCACGCCTGTCGCGACACCACTGGAGGCGGGCTGCACGATGTTGGGGCGTGAGCGGAAGACGGCCTAACGGTGTGCGGGACCGTAGCCCAGCTTCATGGAGACGGTTGCGAATGGTCCTCGCCGATACCCCAGGAGCAACAGTGTCCCTAATTTGCTGGGAAGTGGCGGTGCGGTCCCCTACGGCACTGCGTAGGATCCTACGGTCTTGGCGTGCATCCGTGCGTCGCTGCGGTCCGGTCCCAGGTCGACGGGCACGTGCACCTTCCGCCGACCACTGGCGACAACATCGATGTACTGTGGAGACCTCACGCCCCACGTGTTGAGCAATTCGGCGGCACGTCCACCCGGCCTCCCGCATGCCCACTATACGCCCTCGCTCAAAGTCCGTCAACTGCACATACGGTTCACGTCCACACTGTCGCGGCATGCTACCAGTGTTAAAGACTGCGATGGAGCTCCGTATGCCACGGCAAACTGGCTGACACTGACGGCGGCGGTGCACAAATGCTGCGCAGCTAGCGCCATTCGACGGCCAACACCGCGGTTCCTGGTGTGTCCGCTGTGCCGTGCGTGTGATCATTGCTTGTACAGCCCTCTCGCAGTGTCCGGAGCAAGTATGGTGGGTCTGACACACCGGTGTCAATGTGTTCTTTTTTCCATTTCCAGGAGTGTATATAAGCTTTTTCTTCAGGAATAGTATATATCGGATATAAACAAAGACGTAGATGAATAAATATATTTATAAGCATGCTGCTGCCGTTTTTTCGTGTAACTGTGGTGTACTTATGGCCTGACGCGATCGATAGTAATCGGCCACTTTGACCTCCAGTAACTCATGTACTATTCAAGTTACATGCCTGTAATTTACACTAGTTTAGGTTTACACTAATAACTTTCTAAGGACACGGCGATCGACAAAATCGGATGAAGCGTTTATATTTTGGAAATTCGTTGTATAATTTACCGTCAGATACTAAACTTTAAACCAATAAAGTTATTGAAAATCTGATTACACCATCAAAATCGTCGTGCAAATAATAGTAAAGTACATGTTTCTTTTTGAGGTATCATGATTCATCTGGCTACTATTAATTTCTATACAAATTGTGAAATGTTTGCCATTATGGTTTCACAGAGTCTGCCATCTTTGGCCCTCCCGGTGCATGGCGTCACCAAGGAATTCTCAGCCACGTGTTCGATGGACCACGCCCTGGGGCTACCCCTCTCGTCCGGCTAACGTTCTGCACCACGTGATTGCTGCAGGGCCCCGGCTGGCCGAGCGGCCCGTGCGGCCACTGCTTCCTCCGAACTCGTATTTTCAGGGCGCGACGACACGCCCGTTACCCCAGAAACTTATTCCAAGTGTCATTATTCCTCTATTGAAGCAAATTTGCAATCGAATACACCGCATGACTTAATTTCTGTCGTACACCCTCCACCGTCCCTCAACACACAGCTTCGTTAAAGGGCAGCTGGTCAAAGCAATCGTCTGTTTCGCATCGCCTTAAGGGGATCCGACAGGGTGACGGACGAAAATACTGCTCGAATTCAGGACTTTTTATCTCCGTACTGGGATGTAGTAGACAAATGAGGTTTGCTGCAACGAATAAAGCATACATTGAAGATTTTATTAGTATTTTCTATTGAAGAGTATTAACATCTTCACTTTGTAATTGGGATTTTCCTGAAACAGCTTTGAAAGGAGGTAGATCGATGGTTGTCCCTGTAAATCCGGTTGTCGTTATCTGAAACATGAAAGTAACATATTACCCTTTTAGTTCTTCGTAGGGATTTGAAAAAATAAATAAAATAAAATAAAAAATAAAGGACGTTTTTGGGTCCCTTCATTTTTTGCTGAGAAATACTAAATATCAAATGGTTCAAATGGCTCTGAGCACTATGGGACTTAACATTTGTGGTCATCAGTCCCCTAGAACTTAGAACTACTTAAACCTAACTAACCTAAGGACATCACTACATCAATGCCCGAGGCAGGATTCGAACCTGCGACCGTAGCAGTCGCGCGGTTCCGGACTGAGCGCCTAGAACCGCTCGGCCACCGCGGCCGGCTACTAAATATCAACATAAAGGAAATCGACTACGATGAAATGAAGTGGAGGAGTTTCCTTCAAGGGAGATAAAAAAATCATTAAAATCGGATTAAAACCGTAGCGTGGGCGATGGAAACCATGCTGAAAAACACGGTTTCGAGGAAAACTCGTTTACAAAAAATGGTTCAAATGGCTCTGAGCACTATGGGACTCAACTGCTGAGGTCATTAGTCCCCTAGAACTTAGAACTAGTTAAACCTAACTAACCTAAGGACATCACAAACATCCATGCCCGAGGCAGGATTCGAACCTGCGACCGTAGCGGTCTTGCGGTTCCAGACTGCAGCGCCTTTAACCGCACGGCCACTTCGGCCGGCACTCGTTTACAATTTGACAAGTATTTATCATATAAAAAAGGGACAAAGCTTGAAACTTAAGGGACATCATCAATGCCTGGTTCGTAATAACTATCGTCCCGGCTACTGGATGGCCCCTTTCAGCTGCTTTGCCTGGTAAGCCCTCAGTTTCGTCCTCAAAGCCCTTTTCGTCGCTGAGCGCATCGCCATTGGTGTATCTATTTTCACAGAATCGGCCCAGTTCATCGCCGATTTTGGTTTGAAGGGCATTTTCCACGTACATTAATGCAGCATGGCCTATATTGAATATACATGTGGCCAAATTTGAAGCAATGTTGACAATTTCGCTTCGGCTGGATGTTATATTTGGAGAGTATGTCCAAATGAGACTATTGAAACTTTCGTTCACGTTTTGAGTAAAACCACCCGAACAATGGTCCAGCAAATCTGGTTTACTCAAATCGGTATACGAGGTCTGTTCACAAAGTTCCAGAAATTTGTCCACAAAATTTTTCTACCCTTGCCTTTTACTTATTGTGCATGGTCTCCTTCGAAATACTCCCTACTACAATTGATACACCGCTCAAAACACCGTTTCCACTACCGAAAGCAGTCTTGATACGCCTCTTGCTGGATCGCGCGAAGCGCTGCCTGCGAATTTTCTTTTATCTCGTCTGTCATTGTAAATCTCCGTCCTTTCAATTACGGTTTCAACTTTGTAAGTAAAAAAATAGTCCGCACGAGCCAGGTCTGGAGAGTGCGGAGGATGAGGCAGCACAAAAAATGGTTCAAATGGCTCTGAGCACTATGAGACTTAGCATCTGTGGTCATCAGTCCCCTAGAACTTTGAACTACTTAAACCTAACTAACCTAAGGACATCACAAACATCCATGCCCGAGGCAGGATTCGAACCTGCGACCGTAGCAGCCGCGCGGTTCCGGACTGCGCGCCTAGAACCGCTAGACCACCGCGGCCGGCCATGAGGCAGCACAGTGATTTAATTTTTTGTCCAGTAGTCACGCACCAACAGGGATGAATGTGCGGGTTCATTATCGGGATGCATGAGACATGAATTGTCTTGCCACTTTTCAGGCCGTTTCCTTCTCACATTTTCTCGCAGGCGTCACAACACCTTCCAATAGTACCGTCGATTAACAGTCGGTCGCTGTGGCACGAATTCATGATGAACCAATCCTTCAAAGTCAAAGGAAACTATCAGCATAGCATTCGCAATTGACCTGACCTTACGATTTTTTTTTTCGTGAACCTAACCCGACCCATTGTGAAGATTGAACCTCGGACTCAACATAACCGTAGACCCAAGTCTGATCACCAGTTATGTTTCTCTTAAGGAACATCCCGATCTCATTTGCGCGATCCAAAAGCTCTTCAGATTGCGAGATGGTCTTTCTGGTCTTGACTCATGAGTCATAGGACGAACTTGACGGCAACACGATGCATTCCAAGGTGCTGGGTCAGGATTTCATGACGTGATCCAACTGAAATGTTATATTCTTCTGCAATCTCTCGGATAATCAGTCTTCGATTGGAGCGAACAGTTTCGTTGACTTTCCTAACATGAGCGTCTTCGGTAGACGTCGAAGACCGTCCTGAACGAGGGTCACCTTTAGCTTCCGTCCAGCCATTTTAAGCCGTGTGAACCATTCGTAACACCGAGTACGACATAAGCACTCATCACCGTAAGCTTCCTGAATCATTTGGTGTGTCTCTGTAAAGGTTTCCTAATTCGCAAACTGCGCGATACAACATTCTACTCAATACAGCACTGAACAGTAACTAACAGACATACAACAATGAAACTTCCGGCTGTTACACATTAAACACAGGCGTGTGCAGGGATGCCAACCGCACTTCGCTCCAACATACCATTTGCGCGAAATTACGAATGTTCTGGAATTTTTTTAGCAGACCTCGTAAATAGGGAGCGTGAGCACGGATCTGGTTCTCTAACGCCGATGAGTGTTGTGCACGCTCGGCATCAAACGCTCACAAAATCGTTACTTTTTGGAGTTCGCGTATAATATTTTTGGGAATAATTCTTTAATGTATACACATTCGAATTAAGTAATAAAAAAATTTCGCATTTTATCCACCATCATCCTGTGGTTCCCCCTTAAGGTCGGTTTCCTTTAAACCGTCGTCACACGGAATGTGCGTTCTAACGTCAACAATGATTGTGCAGAGTTCGTCGAGCTGCCGAACATTCAGAGACGAAGCGCCATGTTCATACGGTACTTGAGCCTCAATGTGGTATACGCTATCGCAGCGCGCTCCAGCGGCAGTTATCAGCTGGATATGGCTCAGAAATCTCACTGTTTACGAAATGGATGGACGTAAAATACCTACGCTAGCTCTTTTAAATTGCACGTTTCCTTCCTTGTCCATATGTGTTAGTCATGGCGTTCTGTCTGTAGTATACGTAAATTCAGATGTTCAAATGTGTGTGAAATCTTATAGGATTTAACTGCTAAGAGTATACATAAATAAAACCTTCATTATCTATGAACACGTTATTAGGTAAAAATAAAAGTATCATGTATAATCAATAAGGACATCGGCTTATAAAAGCTCAATTACAAATAGTGCTATACAAATTTACAATAGCTCTCCACATAAGATAAAAATTATTTCATCATTCTCACTTTTTATTAAACCCCTAAGATCATTCTTACTTGATCGCTGTTATTATTCAGTAGTAGAATCATTACAACATCTGCAATACAATGCCTGAAACAGAAAAATGCGAAGTGTCTTACTGCAAGTAGTTCAAGCTGTCTTGCAGATTAAGCCAACTGAACAAACTCACACCTCAGCGAGAGCGCACCCTTCTGTTAAATCGAGAAGAAAATATCAGAACGTCTTAGAAAATGCGAAGTTAAATAAAAAAAGGTTTGGAATTAGTTGGACGCGAACCAGCAATACAGTACGCAGTAGCTTACAAAAATCTGTGGTTCTGCTCATTACGCTGTAGCTACCGTGAATAAGTAACGACAAAATTTTGTATCTTACCATCTACTGATAGTTTTAATCGCAGTTGTGTTATTAACGGATATTTAATTGTAACAAATTGTACCAACAACAACGCATTTTTGATGAATCCTCAGTGTGCCATTGCCTTGAAACGTCATACTTCCGTAGCACGCAAGTTACAATTCGAAAATTCTGTAAGCACCAATGTGACGTTTCCTTTCATTTTATTACAAAAAATCGCAGAATTAACGAAGAGTTTTAGAGAGATCCTCGATTTGCTGGTGCTTTAACACGGCGTTTATTCCTATATAACCCACCAAATAGGGCTTCAATGGAAAACCAATATGCCGCCACCTGACCCTGTAGTGAAGAGAGAGAGCGCTATGTGGCGCAGGTAGCGTTCTTCCATCTCACTGGTCTAGTTCAAACGCGCGTTCAGAATATTTGACGTGCTAGATATTGCTCTCCACGTTCAGAAAGACTCCCCGATGTGCTTTGTCCACGCTATGACGTCAGAAACTCGGCACGCTGAACGTTCACACTCGAATGCACGGTCCGTGTGCCGACGGCTTTCAGCGCGGCGGCACGTGGCAGCGGCAGTGGCAAGCGTTTTCCGTGGTGACCCGGCCGCTCGCGGAATTGGCGTTCTCACCTGGAAGCGGCAGACACTAGCGGTAACCATTGACGGACCGCCTCTGAGCTCACTGAAACGCACAGCGCATTTGATTAATTTTCGAGGCGACGAGGCAGCTCACGGAATCGGCATTCCAACCTGGAAGCGGACTGGAAGCGGAAGACTCTAGAGGCGGACAATGACGGACCGCTACTGAGCTATGGGTGGGGAACCACTGAAAAGCCCGGTGCATTTAGTTAACTATACTGTGAATCTACACGAAAGAAAGATGATATATTATTTCACGTATTTCATTATTCATGTTTTCTTGTTTCACCCTAAACAGTTCTCGTGAATTCTCGTCCACGATTGTTCCCTATATAATTATGTAATAGATAACATTTAGAGAACCGAGTGCCCCAGATCGAAAACTTACTCGGACTCTCATGACAACTTTTAGTATGGCAATTTCAGTACGTAAATGCAGTTCACTGTAATGATACTACATTATCTTGTATCTGGTGGACATTTATTTATACAGTAGCTGAAGCAGTACACCCTCGTATTTGGTATATTAAGATAACATATTTTAACCACTCTGCAATTGTTAATTATTGAAACAACAAAGTATATCACAACAGTCAAATCCATCTTTCAAACACTACGAGTATTATCATATCCAAGATGGTCCGCCCCCGGTAGCTGAGTGGTTAGCGCGAAAGATTCTCAAACCTAAAGCCCCGGGTTTGATTCCCGGCTGGGTCGGAGATTTTCTCCGCCCAGCGACTGGGTGTTGTGGTGTCCTAATCATCACCATTTCATCCCCATCGACGCGCAAGTCGCCGAAGTGGCGTCAAATCGAAAGACTAGGACCCGGCGAACGGTCTACCCGATGGGAGGCCCTAGTCACACGACATTTTTTTTTTTTTATAGCCAAGATAGACATAAAACCAGCAGCTACCACAGTGATACAAGTTTCCATGCCTATTAACACCAGGGGTGATGATTAGACTGAAAGAATGTACGAGATAAAAGAAATTATTGAGATAGTTAAGGGAGAGAAAAATTCAGTTGCGGCAGGGGGTTCGAATTCGGTACTAGGAAAAGGAAGAGAAGGGAAAATAATAGGAGAAGATAGGCTCAATGGAAGAAATGAAAGAGGAAACTGCTTAGTAAAATTTTGCACACAGTACAATTTAATCATTGCTAAGACTTCGTTTAAGAATAACGAAAGAAAGTTGCAAACGTGAAACCTATCTGGAAACACTGGAAGGTTTCAGATTGGTTATATAATGGCAAGAGAGTGTTTTCGAAACCATATTTTAAATTATAAGACATTTCCAGGTGCAGATGAAGACTGAAGATGCATTGCAGATTACAACTAAAGTGATAGCAAAAAGGTAAAAAAATGAGGAGATAGAACCTGGATAAGTTAATATCCAGAGGTTGTCGGTAATTATAAGTATAAAAATGCAGCAAATGAAAATGAAATTGACAGAAGGTCGAAATGCAAAGTGAGAGTGGCTAGTGGAAAAATGCATGGGAAAGATGGGTGCTACATACAGGAAATTAACATTAAAAAATTCTATGGAGGAAAGAGAAGGAGCTGTATGACTATCAAGAGCTCAGATGGCTAGTCACATCTAAATGAAGAAGGGTAGACAGAAAGATGGAAGGAATATTGAGCGGATAAGGGGGACGGGGGGCAGGGGTTACACAAATGAAATTGAACAAAATATTACATTCCTGTGAAAAGTCTGAACATGTGAGGCAATGCTGATCCCATTACCTATCTTAGAAGTAACGGTGAAGAAAGGCAGAATGCAAACCTGCATTTAGAGTATTTGTGGATTTAGAGGAAGTTTTTCATAATCTTGACTGGAAAAACTCTTCGATACTGTGAAGGGCGTAGGAATAAAACACAGAGACGCAATATTATCCACAACTTGTACAGAAACCAGGCTGCAGTTGTAACAAATGAAAGACTTGAAAGAGAAGGAGTAATTGAGAAGGCAGAAGTAGAAAGGATACAAAATGAAGACTGGTAATACGAAGAGAAGTATTTCTGTAAAAGAGGAATTTGTTAACATGTAACATAAATGTAAGTATTAGAAAGTATTTTCTGAAGATAGTTGTCTGAAATGTGTAAAGGTATTTATCTGAAGTGTAGCCTTGTACAGAAGTGGAATGTGGACGACCAAACAGTTCAGTGAAGAAGCGAATATAATCTTTGGAAATACGGTGATACAGAAGAATGCTGAAGTTTACATGGCCATATCGTATAACTGATCAAATAGTACTGAATCGAACTGAGGAGGAAACCAATTTATGGTGTAACTTGACTAAAAGAAGGGTTTGATTGATAGGATATAGCATGAGGTATCAAAAAAACGTCACTTTGTCAATGGGAGGATATGTGAGAGTTAAAAATCGTAGAGCATGATCAAGACTTGACTACAATAGACAGGTTCAAATGGCTGTAGGTTGCTGTAGTCTTACACAGTTGAAGAGCTGGACCAGCATAGAGAGATGCGTCAAACAACCCTTCGATCTGAAGACCATACCAAACAGTGATGTCATTACATGTAGGTATAAGATATTTCAACTGTTTGAAATAAGCAAAAGGTCTCTATGTAAACATAAGTAATAAAAATATAGCTACATAGCGATTTCATCTTGTGATATAACATCAGGTTTCTATTAAATCTCAGTAGGTCACACAGAACATCGTAAATATTAATGTACTCGTATATCATACCACTGTATTCTTCTTTGAAGAGATGCTGAAATACGTTAACAAAACTACATCGCTCGATCAAAAACAGCTCCAATTACGTACACATTTAGGTGTATAAAGGAGTTCTGAGCATTAATCACAGGACGAAGTACATGTCTCTTTGCGTCCTATTGTTTACAAACCTTCGTTTCGATAGCTTGAGCCATTTATGGAATATGACGATTGTTACAACCACATTCTTCCCGATGAGCAGGGACAGAATTGGGTGCATCGCACTTGGCATGTCCGTTGGGTATAAAAATCAATATCCCGAAAAGGAGAAGAAATATTATTTTGCTCTCAACTTAAAGTAAAATTTCTATATCATATCATCTGCTATAACGTACGACCTAAACTGAGCCAAACGGAAAGTGTAAGCAGTTCGTTTTACCTATGCAAACTCTTATCAGGTTGTGAGATTCGGAAGACTCAATTTTTTTCACCGAACAGTTCCCCTAAAACGAGTAACAAGTATTTCATAGTGGCCAGCATGTCCATGTCAGCACTTCAGCGACATTTCATGTGACTGGATCGTCTAACCTTATGTCACGCCCAGCTTTTTCCGTGATTGGTAACACGGACCAGTGGCACGTCACACGGAAGCGGTTCGACATGTACAACCCACAGTATTGAGCGTAATATGACGCACATCCGAGGGCACTTCCACGGTAACTCTGCCACTACCGCAAGATTTGCCATGCGACAGCCCCTACGGAGAACCGGAACTCCTGTGTGCTTCAATAAGAGAGAACGAGCCGACAAGTAGGTAGCGACCACTGCGCCACCATTCTCAGATTCATCATTCTCGCTGAACTGCAGTGGGAAGGAAGGAAGTTGGAACTAGCACTGATGTAACACTGGAACTTTTGATTTATAAAGTATGCAACCCGTGACGTTAGACCCATAGTCACTTTGTGTATGATTTCTACCGAATGTATATACTGGAAACGACTGTAAAATGACAGTTACGAGAGTTAAAACGTCAAAACTTGAGACTTAATTCTAATCAGATGTCGAAAGTTCACAGTGACTTTTTTATCCAAAAATATCTCTCCCTCCTGATGTATAGTTCACGCATAGTCACATTAAAATTGACTCAGTAGTTCCCCATCGTTTTATTTGAGAAATAATCATGATCGCAGCATTCATACGTTAACGTTAGGCGATCGCAGTACCTCTTCCTACATTATATCAACATCAAACCAGACAAACTTAAACCATATCTCTGAAAAGAATACAGTGACTGTCGGCTCCCTTCATTCAATAATACTGCATACATAGCTGTAATGGTAGATCTGGTGTGACATGCAAGAAATACACCAACAGAGAAGAGAGCACCACCGAAGAAGAAAGCAAGAGACTTGTGTTTTTGCCTTTCTGTGGTACAGAAAGATTAGCAGGCCCCTGAAGAGATATAACATTTCATCGGTGTTCAGGCCCCCAGCAAAAATTCGACAGCTCATGAGACCTGTGAAGGACGATCTAGGGCTTAGAATGTCTGGAGTGTACAAGATACCATGCTAGTGTGGCTGTTACTACGTCGGCCAAACAGTACGCACTGTAGAGCAACGCCGGACGGAACAGGAGAGGTGCTTACACCTACGCTATCCAGAAAAATCAGCCGTGGCAGAACATGCCCTAGAAAATGGACACCGAATTCTATTCAACGAAACATCTGTCTTATGAAGACGAAGGGATTTTGGGATAGCGTCATAAAAGAAGCTTTTGAAATAAAAATCTCTGAAAACACCATCAACAAGGACGGCGGTTTGCAGCTGAGCACAGCCTGGGACCCGGCTATCGCGATGTTAAAAAGGGCGCGACGGACGCGGAATGAAAACATTACCACATATGGCGAGGAAGAGAGCAGCCGGCCGAAGTGGCCGTGCGGTTAAAGGCGCTGCAGTCTGGAACCGCAAGCCCGCTACGGTCGCAGGTTCGAATCCTGCCTCGGGCATGGATGTTTGTGATGTCCTTAGGTTAGTTAGGTTTCACTAGTTCTAAGTTCTAGGGGACTAATGACCTCAGCAGTTGAGTCCCATAGTGCTCAGAGCCATTTGAAGAGAGCAACAGTGACGTCACAGCCTGCAGTGCGGCTATATAACGACGCGGCCACGGCTACACAGCAGTCAGTCTTATCACTTGGCAATGACCGGGGAGAACTCGGTCGAAAGCTCGTGGGATCTTAACCACCTGACGCGGCTGGAAGCCCGAGAAAATTTTATTAATTCATATCGCCGCGAAACCATGCATTCATACAGATAATGTATTTCGACACAACTGTCATCAAGGACTGAATGGAATTTAAAATGTTTCTTTGACACAAAAAGTCGTCAATCCATAGCCACTAAAACAATGAAGTTTTAAAAACGTTACATAACTAGTTGCGACGCAATGAGTCGCCATTTTCAAATGTCATCACAAACCAGAAAAACTGCATTAATAATTGAAACCACACTTCTTCCAAATATTACGAAGAATAGACTAAAACCAGTAAATTGAAGCCAAGGCAGCAAAAACACGTCACGAGAGGTCATGATAATTTCTGGTTGATCAGTCATTTCACAACTTCAAGCACTATAGACGAAAATAGCATCGAGATGAAAAATATTATATACTCTTGCATTACGTCCTGCAGTGATGCAACGATCCTTTTGCAAACAAAGGCTCACACGTCGTAATCTTATAAGGCGCAGCAAGCCCCAAAACTAGAACACGGCACGTAATCGTACTGTGTTCTGCTAATTAAATCTTACAAATACGATACACTCCGATTTAGTGTTAACCCAAAATGGGAGTGTCAGGAATCCAAAATGATCTGTACAAACCACTTGCAGATTAATGGAACACTTTATTTCTAACAAGGAATGAAACATAACTTAATTTATAGGTGGCTTCCTGTGCTTCCTACATGCAAGCACTTTTATACAGTATCACTATTCGCAGAACGTAGGCTAGGGATGGTCTTCCTATTACTCAGTACTGATGCTCTCGAAATCTGCGACCGAACTGGGGCCGACCAGCGATGGGCGGCTGGCTATGTCAGCACTGGCAGGCGGCGCTGAACTCTTGTCTTCCTTAAGGTGTGTAAGGTGTGACGCTGTCCGTTCTTCCCACTGATGCGCGTGTCAGCGCCTTCATGATGCCGTTTCGCGGCGCTGCACAGGTCAGTGTGCAGTCGACGTTGTAGGACAGCATAGTACCATCATGTGACTCATTGGTTAAGTGTGTGCAGTCGCCTCCGTTGTGGCCTGAATGAATGAAGAAGAACCCGAAATTGTAAGAGAACTGAAGGTCCTGGTGTTTCAGACATAAATGAGAAGACTATGCAAAAAGTGAACTTCAGGGAAAGGCCACTTTGTAACATTTTTCAACATTATTATAAGCGCTCGATGCTCTGGGACACGTGACTGCCCATATCTATTCAAATATCCCGCCAAATTCAGACAGTAGAGGAAAAGCTGCAGTGTCGTCAGCCCAATCGAGATGAAATCTTTAGCCGCCTAATTACTATGGCCCCGAGACAAATGAGCAAAGAAAGCAGTGGAAAGCCGCGCGGGTTTAGCCGAGCGGTCAGGACTGTGCGGCTGGTCCCGGCGGAGGTTCGAGTCCTCCCTCGGGCATAGGTGTGTGTGTTTGTCCTTAGGATAATTTAGATTAAGTAGTGTGTAAGCTTAGGGACTGATGACCTTAGCAGTTAAGTCCCATAAGATTTCACACACACAAAGTAGTGGAAACTTGTGGATTCATCACCACCGAAAATGGCGAAGACCCAAAATCATCAGTCAAAGTAAAGCTGAATGCTTTTGGGACAGTCATTGTGTGGTCCTAACATATTATGCCCGCAAAAGGCAAATCTTCAAAGGAATATACTTTTTAAATCTCCAGACGAGGATTCAGAAGTCTATCAAGACTACCTATTCAAGGTCGTAAACTTGGTCCACGTCAACGAGTCAGCTTATTCTCCACATAATACACACACATGCTGCTTCTTTGGGTTACCAAATTTCATCTCATTCCCGTATTCTCCTTATATGACACTCAATGACTTTTTCCTTTTTCCTAGGGTAGAAACCATTCCGTGGTACTTATTTCCAGACTGACGACTAGCTAATTTTCGAGGTGGAACGTTTCCTGAACAGCAGACTTTTACAATTCAGATCATCGCCAGTAATTCGTCGTTGGGAACAATGTGTCGCATTGAATGTTAGATATGTAGACAAGGACTAACGCTATCAGCAAAACTCGTAGTCGGAGTATGATTTTTTCGTGATTATAATTGCAGCTTTATGATTAAACCTCGTGCTCTTGCATGAGCTACACGATTTTTAATTCGGTTTACGTACCACCATTATAAGCGCCGTACTGATTTCGCCTTACTAAGAGGTTCTTAGTCTAATAACAAAACTACTCAGATATTATGTAGTCATGTATTTTGTTTATCAGGCTGTTTATCATAACATTTTGATGTTTGACGGATAGGTTATCAACGCGCTAGCTGAAACTGTCAGAGACGAGTAGCGTTAAATTTTTAAAAACTTCTGAAGTTTGTCATATACATATTCATTGACAATGCAACAGACACTCGTTATGGTCGTTCTCAGTCACCCACACAACCATCCTCAGTTACCCATTGTATGTATTGTGTATTGAACAGGGGAAACGACGGAGAGGCTTCGTCCCCGACGTAGGTCTCAGGTGTCGGCAACCCTACAACAGCAAACCACTCACCCCACCGCCGCGCCACACTGAACCCAACCCCAACGTTATTGTGCAGTTCAGCCCCAGTGCCCCCCTCCCCCACCCCTACCCAGGAACGCCTCATACCACACGAGTGTAACTCCAAATGTTTGCGTGGTAGAGTAATTATGGTGTACGCTTACGTGGAGACAGTGTTTGCGCAGCAATTGCACGCATAGTGTAACTGAGGCGGAATAAGGGGAACCAGCTCGCATTCGCCGAGGCAGACGGAAAACCGCCTTAAAAACCATCCACAGGCTGACCGGCACACCGGACCTCGACACTAATCCACCAAGCGGATTCGTGCCGGGGACCAGCACGCCTTCCCGCTCGGGAAGCACGCGGCTAGCCAGGAAGGCTTCTGTTACCCATAATTTTGAAGCAAGAAACATATTCTCCGTCCAAAAATGCAAAGAATCAGACAGATGAATACTACAACTCCTACTCAGGAAAGCGTTGCTTGCTGATTGCTTGCAAAACAAGACAAAGAGAAATAGTTAGGAGATGAGCCTGACACGTTGATAACATACACTACCGGCCATTAAAATTGCTACACCACGAAGATGACGTGCTACAAACGTGAAATTTAACCGACGGGAAGAAGATGCTGTGATATGCAAATGATCAGCTTTTCTGAGCATTCACACAAGGTTGGCGCCGGTGGCGACACCTACAACGTGCTGACATGAGGAAAGTTTCCAACCGATTTCTCATACACAAACAGCAGTTGACCAGCGTTGCCTGGTGAAACGTTGTTATGAGTCCTCGTGTAAGGAGGAGAAATACGTACCATCACGTTTCCGACCTTGATAAAGGTCGGATTGTTGCCTATCGCGATTGCGGTTTATCGTATAGCGACATAGGTGCTCGCGTTGGTCGAGATCCAATGGCTGTTAGCAGAATACAGAATCGGTGGGTTCAGGAGGGTAATACGGAACGCCGTGCTGGATCCCAACGGCCTCGTATCACTAGCAGTCGAGATGACAGGCATCTTATCCGGATGGCTGTAACGGAATGTGCAGCCACGTCTCGATCCCTGAGTCAACAAAGGGGGACGTTTGCAAGACAACAACCTTCTGCACGAACAGTTCGACGATGTTTCCAGCAGCATGGACTATCAGCTCGGAGACCATGGCTGCGGTTACCCTTGACGCTGCATCACAGACAAGAGCGCCTGCGATGGTGTACTCAACGACGAACCTGGGTGCACGAATGGCAAAACGTATTTTTTTCGGATGAATCCAGGTTCTGCTTACAGCATTATGATGGTCGCATCCATGTTTGGCGACATCGCGATGAACGCACATTGGAAGCGTGTATTCATCATCGCCATACTGGCGTATTACCCGGCGTGATGGTATGGGGTGCAATTGGTTACACGTCTCGGTCACTTCTTGTTCGCATTGACAACACTTTGAACAGTGGACGTTACATTTCAGATGTGTTAAGACCCGTGGCTCTACCCTTCATTCGATCCCTGCGAAACCCTACATTTCAGCAGGATAATGCACTACCGCATGTTGTAGATCTTGTACTGGCCTTTCTGGATACAGAAAATGGTCGACTGCTGCCCTGGCCAGCACATTCTCCAAATCTCTCACCAATTGAAAACGTCTGGTCAATGGTGGCCGAGCAACTGGATCGTCACAATGCGCCAGTCACTACCCTTGATCAACTGTGGTAACGTGTTGGAACTGCATGGGCAGCTGTACCTGTACACACCATCCAAGCTCTGTTTGACTCAATGCCCAGGCGTTTCAAGGCCTGTTATTACGGCCAGAGGTGGTTGTTCTGGGTACTGATTTCTGAGGATCTATGCACCCAAATTGCGTGAAAATGTAATCACATGTCAGTTCTAGTATAATATATTTGGCCAATGAATACCCGTTTATCATCTGTATTTCTTCTTGGCGTAGCAATTTTAATGGCCAGAAGTGTATATAAAACTCCTTTTGATATAACGGGCGATGAAAACGTTTACGTTCGAAGGTTGTATAGTGCATAATCAGTATGCTAATCACTCAAAACGCCGTGAGAATTGAGGCAATCATCCCATCGACGTACCTGCTTAAAGATACCCGTTTGTTAGAACGCTGTGTCCTCCTGTGTGCCGGCCGCGGTGGTCCTGCGGTTCTAGGCGCGCAGTCCAGAACCGCGCGAGTGCTACAGTCGCAGGTTCGAATCCTGCCTCGGGCATGGATGTGTGTGATGTCCTTTGATTAGTTAGGTTTAAGTAGTTCTAAGTTCTAGGGGACTGATGACCACAGCTGTTAAGTCCCATAGTGCTCAGAGCCATTTGAACCATTTGAACCTCCTGTGTGCAGAATTCCGTGACTGCCTGCTGCACATTCTCGCCCGACAGGTATATGTCCACCCTTGAAGGCCTGTTTTAAGGGACCGGAAGAGTGATAATCGCATGGGCAAAAATTAGGAGTACAGGAGAGGTGCTCGAATGTCCCCCGCTTGAGTTGGCGGAACTTCTGTGTTACGACATTTGCGATATGGGAACGTGTATTAACATGAATCGGCAACACTCCCTGTCCAAAACGATGGGTTTTGACAGACGTGCTGCTCTGCACACATTCTTCATTCTCCGATGCATGTCTACCGGTGTTTGTGCTTCAACAGCATAAAAAAAAGGACCAACAGTGCTTTGGTTCAGTTTGGACGCATTTTTAATAACGTCGCCATAGTTCACATTTCCACATTTACCGCACTCACTTCTGAAAGACATGAATGTCACACTAATCCCTTGCCAGTATGTCGTAGCTTATATACCGGCTTCGGAGTTGCATTACGTTGCTTTACGCTGCAGCAACACGCTCGAAAGGATACATTTTGATCGATCCTTGTAGGCTGGGGTCTTTTTGTGGATGAGAATAACAAAATGATGAACAGACGAGCGCAATTGAGCGTAGATTTGTGGTATTGACGGATCTGGATTGCGTGCACGAACAACATTGCTAATGCAACAACAGTTGTGCGGATCGGTATTGGAAACATTCACACTCTCACTGTAATATTCAATACTGAGTTTGCTCTGCGACAGTCATAGCTTTATCCATTTTCTGCACACATTCTGTGTTAGTTCAGGTATTATTTTACGTACAACAAACATATCGTACAGAGAAATAAAGCACACAACAAACCTGAACCACCACGATTACGGTATCAGATGCAGTTTCCGTGTACGGCAGACTGTAAAAAGAGCTTTTAAAGCAGCAGGCGGATATGACAACGATGAACAGAACAAAAAGCGTGAATAAACTCAATCTCTGACTGATTACTATGGTACATACCCGATAAAGAACAAGCTGTAAATCACTTTGTTATACTTTTCCAGGTACAGATTAGCCGTAATGAAACATTTTGAAACTCATACCACATTCCTTTCTTTGTATGGTAAAATAAAGGGCAAATCAACCGGTAAACTGATTGCTGCCGTCTTGTCATGACGTGAAACATATTCTGTTCAATTATGCCGTACAAACATCCGTATACTACAGGCACTGCACACGG
Organism: Schistocerca piceifrons; assembly: GCF_021461385.2. Classification (NCBI taxonomy): domain Eukaryota; kingdom Metazoa; phylum Arthropoda; class Insecta; order Orthoptera; family Acrididae; genus Schistocerca; species Schistocerca piceifrons. Next base: position 676,227,112 of record NC_060149.1, read on the forward strand.
GGGAGTCCTCAAGCCACACGATGAATTCAAGTTTCACAGGTTGTGCCCAGTCGGATGGCGAGCTAAAAAGACTCCATTCCGACTCTATTGGTAGAAGGACCTACGTATTGGCCAGGTGTCTGGTTTAACCAACCAAAGCTAGTTGTTCATGGCTTCAGGTAATTCTTCCTTTCATTGATGCAAGGCGTTGTGTCCCACCTACGATATCATTGCATTTGGTGAAGCTTGCTTTCGGGCGTTGTAGGTATCCACTAGGTCTTCTTGGCTGCTGCAGCTACCAGTTTTTTGCAGCGAAATCCATCATATGCCCGTATACGGCAGAATGTCACCTACCTCCGTTGATGCTGAAGGTGAATTATGATATCCTGGATGAACTTGTCTCATCTCTCCGCTCTTTACAGGCGCTGAATAGCAGGAATTCAACTGTGAGGAGCAGGGGAGGAGGGAGGAGAAACAACAGATTGTGGAATTTCATGGCTTGAATGAATCTCATCAGCTCTTCTACCCTCAAGATGACTTGTCTCTTCATCTTAGGTGGCGAGTTCATTTGACAAGTGGGGCTTGTGGACATGATAATAGCTAATCACAAAGAGTAGCCAAGGATATCCCGCTCCCCCGCCCCCCCCCCCCCCACCTACCTCCTGGAAAATAATTGCAGTACTGTTTTAAAATATTGTACAACATTTAAATAAATATTTATCTGAGTACAACTTCTCTTCCACTTCACTTTTGGGACTTGTTTGCAAATACGGGGGTGCTGAGTCCAATCCAGGGTGAGAACTGAAATTTGATTCAAGAAAGTGTCACTATGTTTGTTTTCCTGGAGATCCCAAAGGTTGTGTGATAAGTGTTCAACTTTCCACGGTTGGTCACCCAACCAGGTGGTATACCGGTGACGAGAGATCGGACAGGCACCTACATGCCTGAAACAGCATTAAGGTTTTTGGACAACATGGCTGTGAAGATGAAGCAGCGATTAGTATGATTAATCAATTATTCAAAAACAGTCTTAATCGCATTTATTATTATTATACCGCCAACCGGTTTCAACCAGACGTGGGAGTCAAAAGTTCAAATGTCTGTGAAATCTTATGGGACTTAACTGCTAAGGTCATCAGTCCCTAAGCTTACACACTACTTAACCTAAATTATACTAAGGACAAACACACACACCCATGCCCGAGGAAGGGCTCGAACCTCCGTCGGGACCAGCCGCACAGTCCATGACTGCAGCGCCTTAAACTGCTCGGCTCGTAGTGGGTCATCTTGTAGGTGTTTACACTGTGAAATTACTGATATCCGTCAGAAAGACTCCGTTATACAACAGCTGAAATTACGTAAATTTAAAATATGTTACCCAGTGGTCGACTGCTGGTGGTGTCACTCCTGTCTACCTAACGGCAGGAAACTATGCGAGACTAACCCTTCGTATGGGCTTAAATAGCGTGCTGAGATCACGTGAATAGACGGCAACACCCCCAGCGGTGATCAACGGCACTTAATACAGTGTATTGTATGTCATTACTAGTCACCTTGCCTTAACTTAAATTTAAGTGACAGTAAATAACAGAAAACGGAACCATTCCATTTAAAAAGAGTTACACTTATAGTGTTAATTATAAACTAATAACAAACGTTCCGTAGTCAACTCGTAAAATTCGTAAAAGTGTATTACATGATGTGCCATAATATAAAGTAAAACAAACTGTGACACACAAAAACTGGTGTCGTCTTGTATTATAATATATCTATTCGTACATTTACGTAGAAAACATTTGAGTCAATTTACTAAAACAGTTAATATGGAAGGACTACAGAGCCCTCCCCTTGTGGTGAGGACGCCGTTGCCATGGTTTATAAAGCGTAAATCAGACAGGAGTGACACGACCAGCAGTCGACCAATGGGTAACATATTTTAAATTTACGTAATTTTAGCTCTTCTATAATGGAGTCTTTCTGGCGGATATCAATAATTTCACAGTGTAGACGCCCAGAAGATGACCCCTACGTCGGATTGAAACCTGTTGACGGTATAATAATAATAAATGCGATTAAGACTCTTTTTGAATAACTGACAGCATGAAGGGCTGCGACTTCTTTAATGGCTCTTCTTGAGTGGTGAACATAAGTACAGTTCCTCTCAGCACCGAAGTCAAACGAAGAAGCCACTCAGAGTAAGTAACAAAAATGCCCATTAAACTTTAAGGTAACGCTGATCCATGCATTCGGCATCCATAGTCATGTCTGAAACAGCACAACAACTTTATAAAACTGAAACACACAAGTTTTGCTAGAGTCCAAAGAATGAGGTACTTATTAATCTTAAGTGTTTTGAAGAACCTTACTTCCATATTCCTCCGCTGTGCTGGGAGGCACATCTTGTTGTCGAAAACGAGGCCTATATCCCTCGAGAACCTCTCACGCTCGGAGCTATGTACTTCATTTTCAGTGTAAGTTTAACCAGATGTGGCAATCCATGAAAAAATTCAGCACACACTGTCTATTCGATCAAAAGTCGGAAGCCAGTACGTAGCGTCCATTCTTTCAAACGCTTTTTTAAAACTCGTGATGCTGTAGCGTTCGAAGAGGCACAAAATGTTGTGAATGTGGCCACAACAGGTATCACTTTACTGGTTGGAGTTGTTCTTTGGATCTGGGAGCAGTTAGATATTATCTCAACGGAAAATGCAGAAAAGTTCGAAGAAGAGCTGAGAGATTTGTTACGAGCTGTATTCAATGCATTAACAACACAAAAACGCCGAGAAAACTCCACACAAATGCTTTCCTAAAATTTTGGGGAACGTAGATCACGCTGACTGATGTGCAGTGCGATAGCTCTAGAGGACTGCGAAGGACAAATCTCGTACCAGCCAAATCTCAGACATGGTCAGTTCCTGACATACCAGGCGAACGTGCATCTAAGGTATGACGTCCCAGTTGTATCGAAATATGTAGTCCACCAACATAACACGCAAGTTGTGCAGGTTACTAAAGCACGACCTGCAGGAGACGTGCATTCTGGAGTCACTCACTTACATGCCCAGAGAACAACAACAACACGAGGTTGTTTCATGGGCAGTTCCGACGGCAGTTGCCCAGATAGTCGGCACTCGCTTCTTCTACAGATGGTGCCCATGTCACCAATAGCAGGTGCGGCTAATACAGCACTACTTGTTTCCGCTGTCACATGCCAGCAACTAGGACATGTCATAGCCATCCACCTGTGCAGTACTTAATACGGCCTCACAGCCTCGGCAAGCATCTCCGGCGGTACACCGAAAGGTTGCCGCCCTTCGATAGTGCGATTCCAGCGCTCATCGACGTGCTAGGTGTTACAGGTGCCAGCCAGCCAGCCAGCCAGCCAGCCCTGCAGAGCCGCAGCGGTCCAGCAGCAGCAGCAGCAGTAGTAGCAGCAGCAGCAGCAGCAGCAGCGGTCCCGGTCCCGGTCCCGGCCTGCAGCAGCGGTCCCTCCGGCAGCAGCCAGCCAGCCAGCCAGCCAGCCAGCCAGCCGGTCCTCCTCCTGTGGCAGCAGCAGCAGCAGCAGCAGCAGCAGTCCAGCCAGCAGCAGCAGCAGCAGCAGCCCCGGCCCCGTCCGCGGCAGCAGCAGCTGCGGCGTTCCTGCCACCCGCCGTCGCCGTCGCCGTCGCCGTCGCCGTCCGACCCCGGTCGTCCGACCCTGGTCTTCGTCCGTCTGCGTCTTCGTCTGTTCCCAGTTTGTGTCCTTTCCTTTTCGTGCTGTGCGTTTTTTCTCCCTGTCGTCATGTCCGCCCCCACCACCACCGCCACCACTACCACCACCACCACCGCCATCGTCTATACATCCCCTTCCGCCGCCTCCACCACTATAACTTGGTGTGCCCAGTCACACCCCCTCCTTCCATCCCACCTCTCCTCACTCTCCCTTCGCCCTCGCTCTTTGTCGCCCCCTCTCCCACTTCTTCCTCTCGCTCCTCTCGTTCTGATCCTTTCCCCCCACTCCCCCAGCCTGTCACTGCAGCTCTGGCTAGGGTGGTGGCCCGTCAGGCCACTGTCCACGCCCAGCTTTCCCCGTCGCCTTCGCCATCACCGCCACCACCGTCATCATCATCATCGCCGTCGCCGTCGGCGTCGCCTTCGCCTTCACCGTCACCGTCACCTTCCCCGGCGCCGACTGCTGCGTCCACGCCGGGACCTGTCCCTTCCCACCACCTCCCTATAGCTCCCGTCCCTCATATCACCACCCGCCCGTCTGCCGCCGTCAAACGCCCTAGTGGCACCCCCACCTCCTCCGCTCCCAAAAAGGCCCTGCCCCGACCTCTGTCCCTCCCCCCCAGGGTGCCATGGATGTCTCCCCACCTCGCCGTGCTCCCTCCTCCTCCTTCTCCTCTTCCCCCCCCCTGTTTATACAAGTATCTCCTGTCCCATCCTGATCCTTCCTTTCTCGAGGCCCGGAATCTCTCCCTCCTCCTCCGCCAACACTTCCCTGGTGCCCCCATCTCTCTCCTTACTCCCCGACGGGATTCTGTTCTCATTTCCTCCCCCAGCCCAACCTTCCATACTGACATCCTCTCCTGCCTCCCCATCACCCGTTTTGGCCCCAACGCCTCCCTTACCCCTGTTCCTTCTCCATCTCCTACCCACCAACCCCAACCCCCGCATCGCCCACCGACCCTCACCGCCATGTTCACTCGGCTCAGTCCGTCGATCACGGAGGAGGAGGTGTTGGCGGAGCTCAAGGCCCACCCCACGCTGGAGCTGCGGGCGGTCCGCCGCATTTTCATGCGTGTTTTCTCTGAGGACGCCCCCTCCACTGACCGTCTCCTGAAGGAGGGTGCCCTCCTCTTCCACCAGCGGTACAAGGTCGACCCCTCCCGTTCCCCTCCTCAATCCCTGCGCTGCCAGAGGTGTCTGCGCTATAATGCGCACCCAACAGCTGAGTGCCGCGAGGCCCCCACCTGCCCGCATTGTCGGCAAGTGCACTTCCTCCGGCAGTGCCCTAACCTTCAATCCCCTCCCTCCTGTAATACCTGCAATCTCCCCCATCCCACCTACTCCCAAAAGTGTAAAGTCCGACCCCCTCCAACCACTCCTGAACTCACCGTACCTGTCCGTCCTCTGGACGCCCCCACCCCTCCTGGCAATTCCCTTCATCCCCCCCCCCCCCACCGCTGAGGACATCATCAGGTTCCTCACCATCGTCCTCCAGAATGTTCATCCCTTTCAGCGCCCCCACACCCTCGAACAGATCTCCCTCGCCGCCCGTTCCATTTTCCACCTTAAAATGTACGCCACCTATTCCACCAACCAGGCCCATTTCACCTTCTCCCATCTTGACACCCTCGTCTAAATCCCTGTCATGGCGCAACAGCACCGTATCCTTTTCAACAATATCCGCTCCCTTCCCGCCAACAAGAACCTCTTCCTGCACACCCTTGCTACCCACCGTGTGGATGCCTTCCTCCTCAATGAAACCTTCCTCCAACCCCACCACTCCATCCACACCTCCCCCTATCTCCTCCACCGCTCCGATAATCCCCTCCCGGTTGCGCGTGGCGGAGTTGCTATTGGTCACCACCGCCAGATCCCCGTTCGGCTCCAACCTCTCCTTCCCGACCCCACCGAACACCTGATCCTTAGTCTCTTCTTCCCCGGCCTTACCATTACCTGTGCCACCATCTATGTCCGCCCCAACGCCCCTCTTCCTTTCGACTTCCTCTCCCACATCGACCGTACCTTCTCCTCCTACGTGCTCGCCGCCGACCTCAACATCCATAGTCGCTCCGCTGTCCAGTTACGGCGGTGGCATCGGTTCCTCTCCTCCCTTCAAGGCGACCTCATCCCCATCCCCCAGCACACCCGTCCCACATCCAATTCCACTCCTGATGTTATTCTCTCCTCCCCCAACCTCCTTGGTCGCATTACGGTGGATGTTCTGGATCCTATTGGTAGCAAACATCTCCCTGTCCTCACCGTTTCAGACGGTCGTCGCCCCCACCCCGACCCTCGTAATGACCCTCCCCCTAAGTACATCCATGACTATTCCCATGCCAACTGGAATGCCTACTGGGATACCCTCTCCACCCAGGTCGATAGCCACCCTCTCACCTACCGCCATCCCGATGATGTCACCCATGCCGCCTCCTTTCTCCAGCAGACCTTGTCTGAGGCCGTGGAAGCCCACGTCCCTACTGTTGCCATCCACCCCCACCGTCCTACCTTACCCCCACAGGCCATCCTCCTCCTCCGTGAATCCCGCCGTCTCTACCGTGCCTTCCTCCGCACGCGTGACCCGGACACCCTACGACGCCACCGGCAACTCCAGCGACACATTCGTAATTTGCTAGCGGCTAAGAAACGCCGGGACTGGCGACAGACATGCACCCGTTTAAATGCTACCCTCCCTATAAACTCGTCCAAGTTCTGGTCCGCCTTCCGTCGCCTTACCGGAACTAAGCCCTCCCCCTACTATCCTCTTCGCCATGATGATCACCCCTTCCCTGACGCCCTTAGTAAGGCCAATCACTTTGCCTCCTACCTGTCCGATGTGTTTTCCGTCCCCGATGTTCCCCAGTTCGATTACTCCCTCTTCCCTGATATCCGCGATCGAACTGACACCTCTGTCCCTCCCCTCGCTCCTGGTTTCAGTACTTGGACAACATTGCACACACGGACCTCAATACTCCTATCACTACACAGGATCTCATTGCTACACTCCGCACAAAACGCAACACCGCTCCTGGTCACGATCGTGTCACCTACCGTCACCTTCGTGAAGCTCCTGTCTCTTTCCTCTCCACCCTGGCCAGGCTCTACAATGTAGTCCTGTCCACCGGTTACTACTCCGACCTGTGGAAAACCTCCCGTATCCTCATGTTCCTCAAACCTGGCAAACCGCCGTCCGCCGTCTCCTCCTACCGTCCCATCAGCCTTACCTCGGTCTTCAGCAAGGTCATGGAGTCTATCCTCACCCGACACATCCACCAGCATCTCCGCCAGCACCGCCTCCTTCCTGTTCCCCAGTGTGGCTTTCGGCCGTCCTTCTCTTCCGACGATCTTCTCCTTCACCTCACTCATCTCCTTTCCGAACAGCTCAATTCCCGTCGCTCCGCAATCTTCCTCTCTCTTGACCTCGAATGTGCTTATGACCGCGTATGGCATTCCGGTCTCCTCTTCAAGCTCCAAATCTTCGCCCTTCCCACTAACTACGTCCGTCTGATCGGTTCCTTTCTCTCCCACCATCCTTCCTATGTCACCATCCATAACACAGATTCCTACACCTTTTCCCCCTCCACCGGTGTGCCCCAAGGCTCCATCCTCTCCCCCCTTCTGTACCTTTTGTACACGGCGGACATGCCGTCGCCGTCACCCCTCGTCCACCTTCTCCAGTTTGCCGATGACACCGCCTTCCTTGCCCTTGCCCCCACCCTGCAACGCTCCCAACATCTTCTCCAATCCCATCTTGACCGGTTCACCGCTTGGTGCAACCAGTGGTTGCTCAATGTCAATCCCTCCAAAACCCAGGCGATCATTGTAGGCTAAACCACCCCTTCCTTCCGCCTCCTTGATTTCTATCTCACCGTCTATGGCCATCCCATTGCCCTCACTCCCACCCTTAAGTACCTTGGCGTCACCCTCGACCGTCGCCTCACCTGGACTCCCCATCTCCAGACAATCCAAGCCAAGGCACGTTCCCGACTCCGTCTCCTCAAGATCCTTTCCGGCCGTACGTGGGGTCTGGACCCCTCCACAATCCTCCACACCTATACATCCCTCATCCGCCCTATCCTTTGTTACGCCCATCCAGCCTGGATCTCCACCCCCCCCCCTACCTTTTATAAATCCCTCCAACTCCTTGAACGCCATGCTCTCCGCCTTGCCTATCGCACCCGTCTCCCCTCCCCCACGCGGATCCTGTATGATCTCATCCCCTTCCCCCACCTCCTCCTTTTCCTTGAAAGGAAACGGATCCTGTACACCTCTCGTAAACTTGATCCTCCTCACCCGCTCGTATCCCCGATCCTCTCCCACCCCCGCCCGCTGCCGCGCCTGTATTCCCATGTCCCGCCCGGTCTCCATCTCTCCACCCTCCTTATCCTCTCCCAAGGTAGCTTCCGCCAGCTCCCTCTCCCTGATGATGTCCTCGTCCACTCCATCTACCCCTCCTATCAACTTTGACCCTGCCCCGCCCCCCCACTTCCGGTGTCCTTTCCTTGCGGCACCCTCCCTCCCTTCTCTTCTCTTCCCTTCTTTTTCCTTTTCCCCGTCCCCTCCCTCCCCCCTCTTCCCCTGGGCTTCCTCTCCCCCCGGGCTTCCTCTCCCCCTTCCTCCCTCCCCACTATCTCCCCTGCCCGTGGCATTTCTGCTCTCCCCTCTCGCTCTCCCAGTCCCCTTCCTCCTACTACTCTCTTGGCAGGTCCCCGGACTCGCACACGCATAGTGAACATTCGCGCGCCGGAGATCATCGCCTTCTGTGTCTCGTGTGTGTGACGTCGTTTAGTGTTTTTGGTGTCCGCCGTCCTACTACTACGTTCACTTGTGCCGTCGGATTCTTCAGTGTTCTGTGCGCCGTGCCAACGTGTTTTCCGTGTTGTTGTCGTCCCGTGTGAACGACTCCGTGTTTTTTTGTGTCTCTGTGACCTCTCTCTTTTGCCCATCATTACGTTCATTATCATTCTCCGTTCTTATACTATTGTAAACACTATGGCTGAAGAGCGGTGTATTGTGCCGCTGCCAGCCTACCTGATTTGTACAGGTTTTAAAATAACAATAAAGTAAAAAAAAAAACCTCGGCAAGCCAATTCCAGCTCCCACCTCAACCAGGACTACATGCCTTCACCACGACAATTTGCAGGCATCGGTCAGCTATGAGCCTCTGTCACTGCAACATCACCTCTGTGGACTCAGGTGCAATGATCGGTATCTGCCAGGTTATTTGACTTAATGCTTGTGATTAATAGACAGCCGTTCGCTTGTTGTCCATCTGCACTCAACAGTGATAGTTGTGTGCACTAAATGAGTAACTACTAGGTTTCAGTTTTTCATAAACTCCAGAGACAGTTCATATAATTTCAGAAGATATTTGTGTACATTGCTCAGAATATTAGTAACATCAAGTGATTTTATATTAAGTCAGACTTTTATGCCTGTTAAAATAAAATTGCTATTGTTTTATGTCTACCTAAACCTTTGTTTTGAGAGTGGAGCCCATGTAATGCTGTTACAGTCCCCAGCGTTTTGCTACTTTATTTTAGTATTTCATTTTAACATGGCTTGTAATAGGAGCTCTTATGCGAAGATTGCTTCACGAATGCGGACTGAATTACGCTTCCGTGTTATCACTTCATTTATTCTGACGTAATACCAGTGCACAGCACTATGTTTCAAGTCCAGTGGCGAATGGCTGGATATAATCTGACAGTGGAATGCGGTGGCCCCTGAAAAGTGAAAATTAAAATTGGCTATTGACACTTGTGAGTGAAAAAAAAATTCCACCAATACTCACTGATCGTCAATAACTAAAGCAAACATAGTATATAATTGGCTCGTGTCAAGGTAAGTGGCATTATACACAGATGAGCCGAAACATTATGACCATTGACCACTGCGCAGTCCTACCTGCACATAGGATGGAGTCTATTTCTGTCAGTGTCATTTAGTACATTCTGAGGAAGATACAGAAGTGCTGTTATCCCCTCTCTCTTCTTTCTACTAACCGGGGTAGGGCTATAACCATTACCGTATGCAATTTTTGAAAATTATTTTTAATTCATTTTCGAGATCTGATGTGGTTTGTGGTATGAGTAGCAGGCGGTGCAACATGGAGTGGAGAGATATATAATTGTGTCTTACAGAATTTTGGTATCGGTCCGTGTTACTGGGTCTGCAGAAGTAGATGTAGATGTAGATGTAGAAGTTACTTTCGGTACACCTTCAAAAAATTTTTTTACTTCCTAATGACAATGTCAAGGTCTAAGAAGCTGACAGAGTCTCCTCTCAATTCTATTGTAAACTTAATTTTATTATAGTGTTAATATAAAGTATTGAAAAATTAATTATTTCTCTTGTGGTTCCTGTCCATAAAAATAAATGTGGTTTGTGGTATGAATAGCAGGCGGTGCAGCGTGGAGTGGAGAGATATATGATTGTGCCTTACAGAATTTTGGTATTGGTCCGTGTTACTGGGTCTGTAGACGTAGATGTAGATGTAGAAGTTACTTTCGGTACACTCTCAAAAATGTTTTTGCTTCCTAATGACAGTGACAAGGTCTAAGAAGCTGACTGAGTCTCCTCCCAACTCTATTGTAAACTTAATTTTACTATAATGTGAATTCAAAGTATTGAAAAATTAATTATTTCTCTTATGGTTCCTTTCTATAAACACAGTAAATCGTCCACATACTTGGACCAGTATTGTATTTTTGAATTTCAGGGTTCTTTACCAAACAAGAACCCAACAGCTCCCAGATAGTTCTTGTCTTGTGGACGTCACTCTACATTTTGTTCCTTTCATTTATTGGCTGTTTTAAGTGAGTTACAAATTTATTTTATTGCCTGCAAATAATATCAAGGGATAATTGTTTTCGAAGATTTTCTTATGATTAAGTAAGAAACTATTACGAAAATTGAGGACTATGTGCGTATTTCCATTACAAACATATACCAAATGTCTGTAACATGTTTAGTTTAAACTGTTGCATGTTAAACGTCCATTTTAGAATTAATTATGAGAATCAGAGGTGAGGAGCTCTTTTTAGAGACAAGAGAACAGAAAAATTACAATGACTTTGCATAACAGTAGTTACCGTCTTGTGTGACTGTCTGTGCCAGTTGGCAAATCGATATCGCAAACAACTCATCGTCTTTTCTTCGCGTGCTTGAGGTCGGCAGTATCGTATTTTTTCTTGTCGCAAGTTTTTAAGTTTATTTTAAGCCGTACGTATGATTATCAGTTCATCTGTGCCTGTTACTTAGGCAGTTTGTGTGTGTTGATAGATTTCAACCTCAACCTTAAGTGGAAAAAGGAAATCTAAATTGTTTATTTTTACAGAAATCTGTAAAATCGTTCAGTGGAAAGTCGACACACAAAAATAGCTATATTCTCCGAACGTAACTTTATCATTTTTTAAGTAGTCCTGAGGACTGATTTTTGTAACAAATTATCAAGAAGACTGTGATTATCGTTGCATAGCTTCTTACGAATTATGTGCAATTGACATTAGCTATACATCTTTATTTATTATCGCGCAAATAGTTTCTTCAGTGTCATGAGTTTCCTCGAGAAAGAAACGTCTCTGCCAGTAAATCAACATATCCTTTTAGGGGATCGCTAGTGTGGAGCAATATTACCCATTTTCGCACGCGATATCCTTTGAACCATGGACGCAAGACAACAGATAGATTCCATTTTCTTAGATTTCCAAAATGCTTTCGACACTGTACCACATCGTGAAATGTTAAGAAAGTTCCGAGTATACGGAGTGGGTTCTCAAATATGTGAGACTTTTCCACTGTTGAAACCCAGTGCGACGTCCTGGACGACGAGTGTTCATCAGAAACAGCGGTAAAGCCAGAGACGCACCAGGAAAGTACGATAGGACTGCTTCTGTCCTAAATGTACATAAACGAACTGTAGGATAGGGAGGGCATCAATCTGAGTACGTTTGTTGATGATACTGTTGTATATCCCAGCGTCGTTGCTGAATGACTGTAGGGATTCAGGACGACTTGAACAGTATTTACAATATATTCGGTGTAATGAATTAGAGCTAGCTTTCAATGTGGATAAATGTAGTTTAATGCGAGAGTGTAGGAGAAATATCCCTGTATTGCTCCAATATAGTATTAATAGTCCTCTGCTTGGCTCAGTATTGGTATTTAAATATCTTGGCATAACGTTACGAAATGCCGTTAAACGAAACATTCAAGTAATTAGCCAGTAGCAGGGAGGGTAAATGAGCGACAATCGTCTATTGAGAGAGTTCTGGGAAAGTTAGCGCGTCTATAAAGGAGATGGTTTAAAGAGCTTCTGCGACCCATTAATGAGCATTGCTCAAGTGTTTGATTTTGCCCAACAGGTTGCGATAAAAGAAGACATCGAAGCAGTTTAAAGACGTACTGATAATTGTTTTAACAGCTTGTTCGTTCAGCATGAATGTATTACGGATATACACTATGATCTTAGACGGCAATCCTGGGAGGCAAGAAGAAACACTAATGAGGAATTTGTCAGAATTCTATGTGCTGCCTGTCTGCGTCTTGTTTAAGGGCCGTCAGTACAAAATAGTGACAATTAAGACTCTTACGGAGGTATAGCAGTAGACTTTTTGCTACACTCCGTTTGCGTGCAGTGGTGCCAAACACTGTATAGTTACGTACGGAGTAAATAAGTAGGTGTAGTTATAGAAACAGTTTTGCTCTTAATTTTGTGCACATTTTCGAGAACTGTTATTCATTAAAAAGTTTCATCATTATCTCCTTCATCTGCACTTCTTAGAATTTGTCTCTTACGCCTACTTATATAGAGAAGTCAAAGTCCTTCTATCTGGTTTTGCGTCGACTCTAAGTTTCTTCGTTCTGTTAGTTTATATTTCTGTAGTTTATTTGGTGGTTGGTCTGTTATCCTCCAGACTGCCATTGTCCTCTTTCCATTTCTTTCTATATTCTCTCGCTTTTTTTTCTTTATTTATTTATAAATATGATTCCTGATCCTGCTTTTATTTCTGTACTAACTGAGAAACCTGGCACTGCCTGGATATTTATTTTTAGTTGTGTCAGAGACTTCATACACGTGGAATTTATTTTTGACTTATTCAGCTACTTTCTGTACAACATTTGAAGCAATTTTATTGGCGACATGTACATAGCATTTGCTTGCTTCACTAACACGGGAGATAGCCACGTAGGCTGGCCGTGCGAAAAGCAACTGACACTCAGGCCCACACCAGCAAAACACAGCGTCTGGCCTTGTGCTGTGTTCACTGTTATGGAATAACATAAACTAACCGTAAATTGCAAATTTGTAACGCGAAATGGTGATTTGTTAGGAATAAGTGAGATATAGAGTATAGAAACTCGCTCCTCTGCGCCACTTCCTATCAAAACTTCCTCTTGGAGAGAAGTGACGTTGAGCCACGGTAAGAGCCGGCCGGTGTGGCCGTGCGGTTCTAGGCGCTTCGGTCTGGAACCGCGTGACCGCTACGGTCGCAGGTTCGAATCCTGCCTCGGGCATGGCTGTGTGTGATGTCCGTAGGTTAGTTAGGTTTAAGTAGTTCTAAGTTCTAGGGGACTGATGACCTCAGATGTTAAGTCCCATAGTGCTCAGAGCCGTTTGAAGCCACGGTAAGTGAAGAGTTCCGAGAAGCGAGGTAGTTAAAGTTGCTCTCTGTCAGACTTAGATCACGTGTCGCTTTCGGAAAGGATTTCCAAAGAGCGAAAGAAATCCAGATACTCTCGAGCCGCGTCAAGTATCGCCTCATGATCTTCAATGGATTCTTGAGATCGCATAGTAATCAGTATTTTAGCCGTTCTGATGTACTGAGACAGACTCGACCGCTATCTTGAGATGCTTATTTGTATACAAAACTAAATCAAAGCATAGTAAATAGGCACCCAAATCACAAAGTAAACTGAATAATTCGTTTCTCCTAAGCAAGAAGTCATGTATAAATAAAACCTATCGACTGAAGCAAAGAGACTTTGTTAAGTTTTTAATACACAAAGGGATAGCAGTAAACCCGTATATCCTGGTAAACTAAATTCAATATTAGTTAGTATCCATAAAGATAAGACTGTGGCACTTAATTCTGTCGCTGACGGAAGCTTTCGCAGATACGTACTTCCGTCACAGAGGTACAAAAACTGTCCTATGAAAGAAGTCCAATATAAATTAAAGCCATCACAAGAAGCAGAGCATTGTCGTGAAATTTTTGATACACCAAACGAAATCAGTAAATCCGTATGTCCTAGCAAGTAAATCGCTGTTAATTTGTATTCGTAAATATAAATCTGCGGTGATTAATTCTTTCACTGATGTAAATTTCCGAAAATACGAGTACATCTGTCACTGAGTTAAAAAACTAACAGCGCCATCTATTGGTTCTTTGGTCTATTTCGAAATTAACACGACCATCTATTGGTTGTTTGGTGTACTACGCCGTAATAAGTAAACATCCGAACTATTACGCTGATCAAAGGATTTTAGATAAAACTTTACATTATGATGTCTTTTTTTCGTGTTCCGATTTTTATGTGATAAAGCCTATAACTTGCCTCAAGCTACACTCATGTTGCCTGTGAAAACCCCATAAAAATTCACCAAGTAGTTTTGGAGATTAGCGTGTTCAAACAACAGACAGACAAACATAATGGTTTTACAGTTTTATCATTAATACTAAAGAGATTTCAGTTTCTATCTTATCATGCATATCATGCTACATGTGTGAGAAATGTCATTTCCGCATTCAGAATTCATAGTGTATTACTTTTTGCTGTTAACCAGATTTTGCTTCCGCACACTGCTACTGGGAGTGGCCGTGTTTCGTAAAATTTCTATTCTTATTTTCATTTGTAATGTTCGTCTGATTGAGCAATTCATTAAATTAAATTACGCTACTTTAAATTGAAAATAAATTTCGTCTTCTTGTTATATCTCTCTCTTTAGTGTTCAACTCTGAGGTCAGTTTTTAGTAATATGTCATTCCCCTCTTCTGTCTGACTTTTGCTTCATTCCCACGAATGTAGTACATACTACATCATACATAATCTGCTGCATGTGTGGCATCCTTGGTCCTCCCTGGCGATTCTTTCCTTCTCTCTTTTCTTTAGATGTGCCTCTTGGCGGCGCGTCAAAACAAGAAGAGATAAACTCATAGGACACAACATCATCGGAACAATAGCAGAAGGAGCTATTGAGGGAAAGAATCGGCAGGGACGACCAAGGATGCCACACATACGGTAGGTTATGAATGATGTGGTATGCATTACATACGTGGAAGGTACTTACATCTAAGTACTCAAAAATGTTTGATTGCTGTAGTATCTTTGCATTTATTACAATTGTGGACTTAATGCTGTTTCTCCAATAATATTTCATCACCTTCGTTTTGTTATCAGATATCTGCAAATTGCGTGGAGTCCAGATTCTCTGTAGTTGACATGCTGATCTTCACAGATTATTCTCACTGTTAACTATAACTACCCACCGAGCGAGGTGGCGCAGTGTTTAGCACACTGGACTCGCATTCGAGAGGTCGATGGTTAAACCCGTGTCCGGCCATCCTGATTTTGGTTTTCCATGATTTCCCTAAATCTTTTTAGGCAAATGCCGGAATGGTTCCTCTGAAAGGGCATGTCCGATTTCCTTCGCCATCTTTCCCTAATCCGATGGCAAAAGTATTTCGTTTACACACACAACAGAAATCACGGCTGAAAAGCTGCACTCGCTATTTTAACTACCGATCCCTGCAACAAATACATATGACTCCTCATGCATGCTTTTTGTGGCTTATATTATGTGTTTGGATAAATCCTGTGGCCCAGTATAAGAAACGGCTTCCTTCTTTTAATATGATCAAAAGCTTTAATGAAGTCAATGAAGTTTATAAGCATTTCTCTTTTGTACTTCTTATATTTTTTCAGTAATTTTCTTCGATCAACTTACGTTACTGGATAAGAAATTGAAACGTTTTTCTGCATCTGGTTTCCTAGTGGGTCAGTGTATCTAATTTTTTGATGTGGAATTTATAGGTGTCACCAGTTTCTCTCCATCACGTCAAAATAAAAATCGTATCGATTTTATTTACAGTATGTGGTGAACGTTTATAAAACCATAGTATGGTACACATAACTTGAAAACTATTCAAACTCTTACTTAAAACACCAAAGAACTCATCATATTATAGAAAAACTCACACGCACAATCAAAAAGAATAGTCATAATTATAAATTTTAATGTATTAATTTATTTCAAAAAATGGGATGTAGATGCTTTACTGTGGTAAGGTGTCTCATCAGTCTCTCTAAAACAAAATATAATAGCAATCGCTCATCATTTAAGGATGCCAGCGTTCTTGATAGTGATTTTAAATTGAACGAATGTCCTGTTGGAAGCGTTCACTCTTTCGTCGCTAATATCATCTAATTTTTGCGGGAAAGGAATCAAGGAGCGTATTTATAAAGTGTATTTTTTTGTGTACCCCATTTTTTGTAGTTACTATAGAAACATAATTCTACGGCCTTCTGTTTCCGAAAACGCCAGGAGCAAATGCTTTGAACGAAGTCCAAGTACGTAATTCGAATTTCGTGAGTAGTAGTATGGCTTTTTTGACACAACTAATTGTTGGCCTTATCCTATTTATCAAAAACCTTTGTAAATTTCTACATCAGGCCTAACTTAACCTGAAGCGGAAGTAGTATGGCTTTTTTGGCACAACTAATTATTGGCCCTATAACCGATATATTCGTCAAAAATGTTCAAATGTGTGTGAAATCTTATGGGACTTAACTGCTAAGGTCATCAGTCCCTAAGCTTACACACTACTTAACTTTAACCATCCTAAGGACAAACACACAAACCCATGCCCGAAGGAGGACTCGAACCTCCGCCGGGACCAGATATATTCGTTACGAGAGAAATAACCAACTGCGCTGATATTAAAAAAATATGTTTGGTTTACTTTCAGTCTCATTCCTCTTTTTTTGTAATTATGACTAGTTTCGATCTCTCTGCGTTATCTTCAGATGTACTGACTTGAATAAGTAGCCCGCCGAGTGTGTGTCGGAACGACACGTCAGAATATTGCAACTACTGTAAGAGGCTACAGTGGGACATCGAAAGTAGTAATACTCTCAAAAATGTGCCTCTCAGACTGAAATATAGAGGATATATAAAAAATGTTTAAACTGATAGTTTGTTTTTATTAGTCTCCATTGCTACAGTATATATTTATCTCAACGGTCATTCCTCGACATATTTGTGGTTTTCATGTTTCGGCTATCCTACAAACACATAAAACAAGAGTATATCATGGAACCAAATGAGTATGTACTGCAACAACTTTTCAACCACAGCAGATCATTAGTTCATGATCTTTATATTTGATGTCCTTGGGTCACATTTCGTACGTTTCTTTCACATCCACTGAATGAGCCAAAGATTCATTGCGAATATGTAAATAACTAAGAGAAGAAAATGCTAGAAAGCAATACATTATTTTAAATATCTTGGAAAACCTTACGTGACATCACATTTCTAAGAGTACAGTTCGATTCCGCAGCAAAAAAATACACAGGAATTGTTATGTCACACGCGAAATACAAAATGATTGTTCACCACTGTTATCAATATTATCAGTTATCAGAATTTAAAGTCTGTAAAATGGGTCAAGGAAAGCGTTTCGGAAAACGAGAAATTTTCTATCACCAAACATAAATTTAAGTGTTACAGAGCTTTTGCTGAAGGTATTTGTTAACATTTACGGAAGCGAAACGTGGACGGTAAGCACTTCAGTCAACAAGTGAATCGAAGCATTTGAAATATGGTGCTGCAAATGAATGCAGAAATATAGATGGGTACAACGAATAAGTGATTAGAATGTATTGTACCGAACAGGTGGAAAAATAAATTTGTGGCGTAACTTGTCTATAAGAAGGGATCGCTTGATAGAACATATCATTAGACATCAAGAAATAGTTATTTTGGTAATGAAGGGGTGTGTGCGGCGTGGTGCAAAACTTATGAAGGTAGACTAAGGATTGAACACAGTAAGGAGCTTCAAATAGATGTAGGTTACAGTATTTATGTAAAGATGAAGAGGCACGTACTGGAACAAATTAATTAATAGCCTAAAGCACATTAGCAAGTGCTAATGAAAGAGCAGCAACTGAATAGATATTGCATATCGTTGAATATGTAAGGAATTTTAGAGTATTCTTGGGGCTATGGTATGGATGACGTAAAGCGAGAGCATAGGAAGGCCGGTGGAGCGCCTTGGATGCGGCGGTGCGTCAATACGTCGTGTCGCCATGGCGACCAGCGGCTGGCAGCGGGCAGCGCGGCTGGGAGTGGCTGTGGCCGCCTGGCCGCCGTCATCCGGCATGCGTCGCATCGCCTAAGTGATGGTGCCCACGCGTCGATAAATCTCGTTGCCATGACGATGTCCGCGTCAATCGCCCACGCCACGACTGTCAAATCGATAGTTGGGGGGAGCGTGTGGGGGTCTGGAACGCCAAACTGAATTTCCCTACCACCATTGTCGACCACATGTGCTCACAGCCACATCGTCTCCGTGCGTCCCATGGCAACCAAAAAGTCAATCACTCGTAAGAGATCTGAATCCTTCCTCGCGCGTCACATTTTCGATCATCCGTCTTGTTAACTCCACGTGACAGCATTCTGCACGTCACACCGTTGGGTTAGATCAGATCAAATACACTGTTCGTCCCATAGAACCATGGTGAGGAGACCTTCAAAGACGTGCAACATGCCAGAACAACAAAAGCACATAACACTTACAGCAAACTACCTATTATTCGCGTGCGAATTATACGGCTTTCAAATTATCTGCGCATAGTGTGAGAATTTTTGAAAAAATAAAGGAAACCAAGCATGAGGTATTCTGTTACAATAAAACGTATATTTCCACTTAGAATGCAGATTTCTCTTAGTGAAGGAGTAGCTGAAGAGAACATCCACAAGTGAGTAAATATCGATACCTATCAACCAGTATCTGAGCAGCTAAGTGACGTGGATTAAGTGAACAAAGTGTCTTCGGTAAAGCACGGGAAGAAGTCGAAGTGATCGAGGAACGCGTTGAGACGTACATCAAACGACCGAAGAGCGCTGATGTGTTATTAGTGACACAGTTCGTCTGAGTACATCGATGTTTTGACCATCCAGGTAATGAAAACCTTCGTAAAAGGAAAAAAATAACGAAAAGCAGACAAAAAATAACTGGAAGATTCTTTCTCGAAAGTGAATTAAAAGCAAGCAATAAAAAACACAGTGAGTTTTAAGTGTATGTTCGTAAACAAAGTGTCAGTTTCTGGTGAAGTACTTTATGTGATATGTAGCATATTTGGGAAAAACAGCAAGTAGAAGCTTCCGGTAAAAAGCATGTGTATTTGCGACTATCCGTGTTCTTAGATTAGCCGTGCAGTCTTGGATCCGCAATAACCTGGCTAATCGGTTGCTTGCTGTATTTACAAAAGGACTGTTAAGATGGCATTCAAGAATGTGACGAAAGTAAAAAAAAAATTGATACATTAATTAAAAAACTTAGGACAAACATTTAAGTGCCTGTACGGTGATAACCCGAACTCCACCGAACAAATTTCGGACGTTATTCTGGGTTGTTTACTGAGTGTTCTGGTGTAACGGACCCCGTGCTCTCCATTGCTTTGTTGCAGAGTAATGTAAGTAATAATTAGGATTTATTTGTTTCGTTACCACAGTAATATTGTCTTCTCTGATAATATCTTCAAAATGGTGAAAAGTCATGTAATATACAATCACCAAAATGTACAACACAAAACACAGGGGAATGCAACCCTCAGACAGATACAGAATTACTGTGATGTGATTTCCATCACTGCATGAAAAGGCCACCATAACCAAGTGCATATTGGCCAACTCTTCATTAGTAAACCTGCTGAACATCACTGTTAATGTGTAAATAACACTGCAAGAGAAACAAACCCGAGACAGAACTGAGCAGTACCGAATGCGAGACTGAGGGTTTAGCGTGAAGTCAAGAGCGAATTCAGTGAGTAAAGGGAACTTTTTTTTCCTTTTTTTTTTTTTTTTTTAAACAAGACTTTCAGCGGTTAATGTCTACATTTGCACTGCTGTGCAGTAGTTTCCAGTGCAGTACATGTACAAAGTTGAATATCGGGAAGCAATTGAACTAAATGCAATGTAATCGGAGACGACGGGCCCGTTATACCACAGTACTCGGAAAACGTACATGAACAACCTACGAAATTTTGTCGATGGAGGTCAGCTTCATCGTTGACAATAAAGTGCATATTGTAGCCAAACATCGTCGAAAACGTACACACTTAGCAAGGCTTGAACAGATCGTAATACCGCACTGAAAGTGGGCCAAAGTCACATACTGGGGCATTTATGTTATGAGATGAAGTTAATAGTAAGTACGTCAGTTAGTGCTCGTAAGAAATTCACCAATAAATCCCCTAGGCACCCCTTAAGCTGTACGTGACTACTAGGTAAGTTTTTACGGTTGCTGACGAGCTATGGGAAATGTGTGTTCTTGAATAATGAGCGTCTTTCTGGACGAAAATAAGTGACTAAGTCTTTAAGAAGATTGTTCTACTTCCAGTTATTTATTCTGGGAACTGAGCTGTTAGTTTGGAAGAGAACTATAATACCTGCAAAAAGTTTCATTAGGGAATATAAATAGTGAGAAGCAGTACTTGATACAAAGAATTTCTTTCAAGAGTCTTCTGAAAGACTCATTTTAGCTACGTTTGATAAGTTGCTCCAAAATATACCCACTTAAGACATCATGGAACAAAAGCAAGCAAAGTTTTCCAGTTTCCTTTCTTTAATTTGGAGCAGAATACTTACTTCTTACTTATATCATCGACTTGCTGCTGACCCTCATACTCACTATATCAGAGGGAAGAGGATGGACGGAACCAATGACTTTAACATTCCACGTTTGCGGGAGTCATTAAATGAAAAATTTGGGATTTACGTCTCGTTGAGGACAAGGTCATACTAGCACGAGCTCAGATTGGGGAAGAATGGAGAAGGAAATCTTGTTTCAAAACTACGATATCGGAATTTACCTTAAGCAGTTCTGCGCAACCATGGAAAAACTAAACCGGATGGCTGGATGGGGATTTAAATCGCTGGTCCCCAGCGGCAGGACCTTATAGTACGGATCATATTATGTGACATTTCAGTTCACTATATTTTGAGGGCAGAGGTCAATTTACCTTCGAGTCAACGTAATACTACAGCCGATCATAAGACGAATATGATTTACGTTTTTGTGTTAGATTTCAGTTTTGGCACCTAAAATACGAGGTAAGAGTTTCCCAAGTCTTACTGTCTTTTTTTTTTGTGGTCATCAATCTACATATCACTGTGTCTTTAGTTTAGCTTCCAGATGTGAGAGGGGCATACTATGATTTTGTTGACTGATTACGCAAGAATAGTGTAAATATGAACCAATTAGAACATCGTTTAAATGCATGTATTCCTCCAGTGCCAAAGTCTTAGAATGTTGATCCTATACAGCACGTAGAGGCTGAGTTCAAGGATGGTATTCCTGTGTACGTTGTGAAGACTGTTAGCCTGAATGCTAATGAGGTAGAATTTGAGGCATGCAGAAGACAACTGTTTGCAAAGTATTGTGCTATGCGCTGAGTGTAAAAATGTATATATATAAATAAAACAAAATATTTAGGACAAAAAAATTATTTCCCTCCACCTCCCTTCCTATCCTTGTAAAAAAAAACCTACGTATATTATTAAAAATAAAATATTGCTGCTTACCACAAGTTGGTGCATGCGCGTGCCCAGCGCTGCCACCGCCACCGCCGCCTCCGAAGCTGCTTTTCCACTCGTCGATGTCTACACTACAGTCCGACCACCAGAAGGGAAGAGATAGAGTTCCGCCTACATCGAGAGCCGCCGGCGCGGTAAGATTCCCACATACGCACATCTTCGTCACGGTCGACACTCAAATAACTGCAGCGCTTCCGCCTCCTTCAACGACATCAGTATTCAAATACGTATCAAGAGTTCATGAAAATACACTACTGGCCATTAAAATTGCTACACCAAGAAGAAATGCAGATGATAAACGGATACTCATTGGACAAATATATTATACTAGAACTAACATGTGATTACATTTTCACGCAATTTGGGTGCATAGATCCCGACAAATCAGTACCCGGAACAACCACCTCTGGCCGTAATAACAGGCCTTGAAACGCCTGGGCATTGAGTCAAACAGAGCTTGGATGGTGTGTACAGGTACAGCTGCCCATGCAGCTTCAACACGATACCACAGTTCATCAAGAGTAGTGACTGGCGTATTGTGACGAGCCAGTTTCTCAGCCGCCATTGACCAGACGTTTTCAATTGGTGAGAGAGCTGGAGAATGTGCTGGCAAGGGCAGCAGTCGAACATTTTCTGTATCCAGAAAGGCCCTTACAGGACCTGAAATATGCGGTCGTGCATTATCCTGCTGAAATGTAGGGTTTCGCAGGGATCGAATGAAGGGTAGAGCCACGGGTCGTAACTCATCTGAAATGTAACGTCCACTGTTCAAAGTGACGTCATTGCGAACAAGAGGTGGCCGAGATGTGTAACCAATGGCACCCCATACCATCACGCCGGGTGATAAGCCAGTATGGCGATGACGAATATGCGCTTCCAATGTGCGTTCACCGCGATGTCGCCAAACTCGGGTGTGATCATCATGATGCTGTAAACAGAACCAGGATTCATCCGAAAAAATGGCGTTTTGCCATTCGTGCACCCAGGTTCGTCGTTGAGTACACCATCGCAGGCGCTCCTGTCTGTGATGCAGCGTCAAGGGTAACCGCATCCATGGTCTCCGAGCTGATAGTCCATGCTGCTGGAAACGTCGTCGAACTGTTCGTGCAGATTGTTGTTGTCTTGCAAACGTCCCCATCTGTTGAGCCAGGGATCGAGACGTGACAGCACGATCCGTTACAGCCATGCGGATAAGATGCCTGTCATCTCGACTGCTAGTGATACGAGGCCGTTGGGATCCAGCACGGCGTTCCGTATTACCCTCCTGAACCCACCGATTCCATATTCTGTTAACAGTCATTGGATCTCGACCAACGCGAGCACCTATGTCGCGATACGATAAACCGCAATCGCATTAGGCTACAATCCGACCTTTATCAAAGTCGGAAACGTGATGGTACGCATTTCTCCTCCTTACACGAGGCATCACAACAACGTTTCACCAGGCGACGCCGGTCAACTGCTGTTTGTGTATGTGAAATCGATTGGAAACTTTCCTCATGTCAGCACGTTGTAGGTGTCGCCACCGGCGCCAACCTTGTGTGAATGCTCTGAAAAGCTAATGATTTGCATATCATAGCATCTTCTTCCTGTCGGTTATATTTCGTGTCTGTAGCACGTCATCTTCGTGGTGTAGTAATTTTGATGGCCAGTAGTGTATGTAATCACCGTGGCTTAGTTGGTAGCGTATTTTATTCCTAAACAGACTGCCATTATAATAATCCAACCTACTTACTAAGCTGCGAAGCTTACACACATTATTATTATTTTTAAGAATGAATATACATTGAGAAGAAAATCATTTATTGGTTTCATAATCCTTTTTACAACCAGCAGAGTAAAGTTTAATAGGGGAATTCCATCAATCTGGCATCATGCATTCGTATTATTATGTTCATAGCGGTGCGCATATTTAGAAAGAAGCACATCATTTTCAAATCTTTGATCAAATATAGCGTAACATGCAACTGTCTTGAGCAGCTCGTTCGACAGCCAACACACAGTGGAGGTGTTTTAGGCCTCGTAACTACGAACAGGCCTGACCTACTTGAGGGCGTCAATGTAGAGACAGGGATTAGTGACCATGATGTCATCATAGCGACTTTGGATACTGAAGTTAATAATTCAATCAAGAAGGCTAGGAGGGTATTTCTGCGAAAAAGAATAGATAGACAGTGTTAGCATCCCACTGATTGTAAATCATGTTCTGGAGAAGTATGCACCGTGTAAGTGGATTACGAACAGAAAAGACATACCTTGATTTAACAGCGAAATGCGAAAAATGCTGAAGAAGCGAAGGCGGTTGTACTCTCGCTTCAATAAAGGATGCGCTAATGACGACGGGCAAAAGTTAACAGAAATTTGTGCTTCTGTAAAAACATCGATGCGCGTAGGTTACAACTACCAGCGTCACCCCCTAGCTGTATATCTTGCCGAGAAAAAGAGAAAATTCTGGTCCTAAGTAAAATCGCTAAGTGGGTCTAAGGCTTGTACCCAGTCACTCGCTGACCAATCTGGTGTGGCAGTAGAAGATAGCAAACATAAACCCGAAGTTATAAACTTCGCATTTGAGGAATCGTTCACGCAGGAGAATCGCACAAACACCGTCGTCTGACCATCGCACAGACTCCTGTATGGAGGACTTGGTAATAAGCATCTCTGGTGTAGAGAAACAACTGAAAAAGTAGAAAGCAAATAAGTAGCCATGCTCTGATAGAATCCCAGTCTGATTTTACAAGGAATGTTATACAGCATCGACCTTTTACTTAACTTGCATTTATAGTGGATCTCTTCCCCAGTGCACAGCCTCAAACGACTGGAAAAGAGCGTGGGTGACTCCTCAATACAAGAAGGGTAAGAGAACTGACCTGTAAAATTGCATAAAAATATCTTTAACATCGGTTTGCTGCAGGAAACTTGAACATCTTCTCAGTTCGAATATCATACATTTCCTTGAGAGGGAAAAGATGCTGTCCTCAAATCAGAACGGTTTTAGAAAGCTTCGCTGGTGGGAAATTCAGCTTTCACTTTTCTCACAAGGGATCCTGCGAACCAAGGATGAAGGACAACTCGCAGATTCCATATTTCTAGATTTCCGGAAAGCATTAGACATGGTGCCACACTGCAGACTATTAACGAAGGTAGAAGCATACGGAATAAGTTGCCTGACTTCTTCAATAATAGAACCCAGTATGTCCTCCCCGACGGCGTATGTTCATCAAAAACAAGGGTACTGTCAGGGGTGCCCCAGCGAACATTGATAGTACCGCTGTTATTTTATACGTACCGGTACATAAATGATTAGGCAGATACGGTAAGCAACAGTTTGCAGCTGTTTGCTGATGATGCTGTGGTTTATGGGAAGGTGTCGTCGTTGAATGCCTGTTGGAGGATACAAGATGGCTGGGACAATATTTCTAGTTGATCTGATGGATGGCAGCTAGGTCTAAATGAGAAAAATGTAAGTTAATGCTGATGAGTAGGAAAAACAAACTCATAATGTTCGAATAGAGTATTAGCAGGGTGCTGCTTGACACAGTCATGTCGATTAAGTATATAGGCTTAACGTTGCAAAGCAATTCCTAAAATGAATGAGCATGTAAGGACTGTGTTTGATGCTGTCGAACGCTTTTTCAAGGCGACAAATCCTATGAACGTGCCTTGATTTTTCTTTAGTCTTGCTTCCATTAGTAATCGCAATGTCAGAATCGCCCCTCTGATACCGTTACCTTTCCTAAAGCCAAACTAATTGTCATCTAACACATCCACAATTTTCGTTTCCATTCTTCAGTAATTATACTTATCAGCAATTTGGATGCATGAGCTGTTACGCTGATTGTGCTACAATTTTCGCACTTGTCAGTTCTTGCATTCTTCGGAATTGTATGGATGATATTTTACCGAAAGTCAGATGGAATATCGCCAGACTCGTATGTTCTACACACCAACGTGAACAGTCGTTTAGTTGCCACTTCCTCAAAAGATTTTAGAAATTCTAATGGATTGTTATCTATCCCTTCTGCCTTATTTTATCTTAAGTTTGCCACAGCTCTTTTAAATTCTGTTTCTAGTACTGAATCCTCTATTTCTTCTAAGTCGACTTCTGTTTGTTCTTCTATCACATCAGACAAATCCTCCACCTCTTAGAAGCCTTCAATGTACTCTTCCTACCTATCCACTCTCTGCTCTGCACTTAACAGTGGAATTCCCGTTGCACTCTTAATGTTACCGTCCTTGCCTTTAGTTTCACCGAAGGCTGTTCTGACTTTCCTACATGCTGAGTCAGTCCTTCCAACAATCATTTCTTTTTCTATATCTTCACATTTTCGTGCGTCATTTTCGTCTTAGCTTCCCTGCACTTTCTATTTATTTCATTCCTGTCTTCCAGAATTTCCCTGACATATTTGTAGTGCCTTCTTTCAGCGATCAACTGAACCATTGCTTCTGTCACCCATGGTTTCTGCAGAGTTAGCTTCATTGTACCTCTGTTCTTCTTTCTAACTTCCATGATTGCCTTTTTAGAGGTGTTCATTCCTCTTCAACTCTACTGCCTACTGAGCTATTCCTTACTGCATTATCTACAGTCTTAGAGAACTTCAAGCGTATCTAATCATTCCTTAGTACTTCCAGATTCCCCTCCTTTGCGTATTGATTCTTCCTAACTAATCTCTTAATCTGCAGCCTACTCTTCATTATACTACATTGTGATCTGAGCCTATATATTCTCCTGGCTATGCCTTCCAATCCAGTATCTGATTCCGGAACCTCTGTCTGATCATGATGCAATCTAGCTGAAATCTTCCCGTACCTCCCGGCCTTTTCCAAGTATACCTCTTGTGACTCTTGAACATAGTAGTCATTACTAGCCGAAATTTATTTCAGAACTCAATCAGTCTATCTCCTCTCCCTTTCGTAGCTCCACACTCATATTCTCCCGTAACTCTTTCTCGTACTCCTTCCCCTACAGCCGCATTCCTGTCCCATATGACTATTAGATTTTCATCTCCCTTTATGTACTGCATTACCCGTTCAATACCCTCATATACTTTCTCTATCCCTTCGTCTTCAGCTTGCGACGTCGCGTGTATAGGTGAACTATCGTTGCCAGTGTTGGCTTCCTATCGGTTATGATGAGAACGACCCTATTATGTGATTTGAAGTAGGAGTGGGAAAAAGGGAAGAATTATTGATATCAGCTGCATCAGGATTTTGTGGGGCATCAGCGGCGAAGGTGACGAGTGAAAGTGTGTGCCAGACCAAAATTCGAACCCTGCATCTCCTGTTTATTAGGTCGTTGCATTAAACACTGCGCCACGAGAACACACTGTTTACGGCACCTGCATAGACTATCTCGCCATGCCTTTCGGCCGACACACATTCCCACATAGCGCCACCTATCCGCAGTAACTGTCCATGTCCTCTGTGCTCGCTACTGAGAGATCCCCTCAGGAGGTCGGACGTAACTGTGCATCCTCACTCAAGGTGGTGGACTCTTTCCTCATCGAGGTAAATGAATTATTTGTTCTTTAGGACGTCTTGATTATCTGGCTGGTTGTTCGGTTGATTTAGGGGAGGGGACGAAACAGCGAGGTCATGAGCCCCCTCGGATCAGGGAAGGATATATAAGGAAGTCGGTCGTGACTTTCAAAAGAACCATCCCGCCATTTGCCTGAAGCGATTTAGGAAAATCACAGAAAACCTAAATGAGGATGGCAGGACTCGGTTTTAAGCCGTCGTCCTTCCGAATGGGAGTCCAGTGTGTTCACCACCTCGCTGACTCTTTCAGCCACGTCCGAAAGGAAAGACACTACGCATTCATATAACTGATTCGCTGTAGTCATCTGACCACAAATCCTTATCTTCTTTCCATTTCACTTCATTGATCAAAACTATATCTAGACTGAGCCTTTGCATTTCCCTTTTCAGATTTTCTGGCTTCCCTACAACATTCAGGCTTCTGACATTTCACGCTCCGACTCATGGAACGTCATCCTTTAGTTGGTTATTAAATTTTTTTCTTATGGTCACCTCCCCCTTGGAAGTCGCCTCCTGAACATCCGAATGGGAGACTATTCCAGAATCTTTAGCAATGGAGGGACCATCATGACACTTTTTCAGTTACAGTACACATGTCCTGTGGATACACATTATGTATCTTCAGTGCGCTGGTTTCCATTGTCTTCTGCATCCTCAAGCTGTTGATAACTGCTGATTCTTCCGCTTTTAGGGGCATTTTCTGTAATACCTATTTTATATTATGATGTGTATACATCTCTTATGAATTTTATCTGACATATTTGATTATCTTCTGACCTGTATTACGATGATTTGTGTGCTAAACATCCATATACTTTGTAATGCAAATTTTGTCTTACGTAATTTACTATATCTTATGTTTTCTGTAAGGTCTAAAGGTTTGTCTTGACATTGGGTACTATAGGTTGTTTTTGCGAATGCTTGAATGGAGTCAATGCTAGCTGTTTGGAGTTTGCACGGAAGTTAATTATGTTTTATCAAGATAGTATGAGTGAATATGTCTCAAACGGTCGATGTGTGAGTGAAGAGACATTAAGTTTCAGTGATTTATGAATGACTGATAAGTAATTAAGAACTAACTGTAAAGTGCATTCTCAGAATGCGTGAATGAGTAGGCTATACCAACAACGTAAAGTAAGAATTCAGTGTACCCGCAACTTGATGCATGAATGAGCTATGGTTTGCTAGATTAAGTAACGAAGATGCAATAAAAAATGACATACGTTAACTTGGTATTATCCACATTAACAACGACGACTCAACTGTGCACAAAATCCAAATGCCAGATAAGACCAAAATTTTTTAGATGCACTTCTTTTGTAACAAATTTTGAGCACATCAGCGTATCCGTAAATTTAAAACCAAAAGGAAAGGGTGATGTGATGGGAGAGTTTCGTCGAAAACAGTTTCATCATTGGAGACTGGATTATAGGCATTTGCATGTTGCATACACATTTTTATATTTGACTTCTTTCACCTGTTATTTCATATTTTAACTATAAACTAGTGACGAAGCATATTTTCACTCTATGTTTACAATATTTTAAAAATTTATACGGGCGATCTCTAGCTCGATCTAGTTTTGATGTCTCACAAATTGACCGGGACCTAGACCTGCTTGCAATCGCTAACTGAGCGGCCACAGCCTAGCGAAATCATTACCGAAGAGGAACAGGTACAGGCAGACAGACTCAATGCTCCTGTGCTCACGCCACCAATGCTAGCTGTTTGGAGTTTGCACGGAAGTTAATTACGTTTTATCAACATCGTATGAGTGAACATGTCTCAAACGGTCGATGCGTGAGTGAAGAGACATTAAGTTTCATATCGTAAGCGTCGGCAACAATTAAATTAAACTCAACAAGGCTTTAGTCGCACCTCCATTATCTCAGTTTAGCTTTATATTTACTTTTACACAGTTGAACGTGTTTACGACGTGTAGTGAGTAACGTGCTGTGCGCCATGCCGCCAGAAAAAAAGTAACGTCTCTTCTTGGATCCATCCTGGAACATTTACTTATGGCGGAAATGTTTTATGTTGTCGAGTTTTCGAGAAAAACGGTTCGTGCAAAAAAGTGTATCAAATAGACCACCATTTCAAGAGAAGTCTTTATATAGCAGGAATGCAGAAGAAAGGACCACGACAGCAACTTCTGACAACAGCAAGTTGCAGTAGCAGGGATTTGTCCAAAGGTAATCAAAAAAGTCGGTTTAACATGGATCTATGTGAAGCTTTCATTGCAAGTAATATTTCTCTTCACAAACTTACAAACCCTATTCTCAAAGGCTTCCTGCGCAAATATTGCTTAAATCAAAATATACCAAATCGATCAACATTGTCTAAAAATTACATACCGACAATTTACGTAAATGTTCTCGAAGAAATACGCAGTGAACTCAAGGACAGTGTTATCTAGATTACAGTTGACGAAACTACAGACATTTGTGGCCATTACATTGCAAATTTAATTGGTGTTGCTTTAAGAGAAGAGCCTTCTTCTCCCTATTTAGCGGCCTGCAAATAACTTGTAAAAGTGAATCATTCTACGATCGCCAGATCTGTGAATGAAGGTATTAAAGAAATATTTCCAGAATCTTCTGCAGATGAAAGGGTGCTTATGTTTATTTCAGATGCTGCTCCCTATATGATCAAAGCGGGAAAAGCCCTCCGAGTAATTTATTCCAATTTGATTCATGTGGTGTCCTTTGCTCATGGCGTACATCGCCTTGCTGACGAAGTACGTTCCACGTTTGTGAATGTAAATAAACTGATTTCATCCACAGAGAAAGTGTTTCTAAAGGCTCCTGCTCGCATCAAGACCCACAAAGAAAAACTACCAAATGTGCCTTTACCTCCCGAACCAGTGGTAACTCGTTGGGGTACGTGGATCGAAGCTGTGTTGTTTTAGAAAGAACATTTCGAGGCCATTAAAGGGGTAGTAAATGATAGTGCAGAGGCTTTGGCACTTTACCAGTGCAAGGAAGCTTTTAATGATTTCGTTATTAAAAAATACATTGCTGTGATTAGCACTCATTTTTCTCATGCCAGTATTAAAAAGCTTGAAACTCAAGGTTTGGCGTTGAATGAATGTATTTAGTTAATGAATAAAATTATTCTAGTGAACTCCTCATTGCCTGATGTATTCCCAAGAAAACTAAAATAAAATTTTGAAAACATTTTAAACGATATCCCATGCCTTGAACTCTTGTGCCAAATTGATAGTTTCATTAATGGGACGTGTGAACTTTAATCAGAAATCATAAGTGGCAACATAGCACCCAAAGTCAAATACTTCCCAGTTACCTCAGTTGATGTAGAACGGTCCTTTTATGGTTATAAAAATGTTTTGAGTGATCGAAGACACAATCTTATTACCGAGAATTTGGAACAGTACTTGGTCGTTTATATTTACAATAGTATAAAAATGTAAAATAGGTTGTAAATGATGCTTTGGTCCAATAGCATTAATTAAAAGTTAATGCTGTTCAAAATAATTCGTGATTGTATGTTGTTTTTTAAACAAGATATTACGAAGTTTTTTAAGCGTGCCCTCTGAGTGCGATATATCTCGAAGTAGATCCTGTGCATATAGATTGTTTCGCTGCGACTCACTCGCACCGCATAGCATAGCAAAGAAGGAACAATTCTTGAAATACGGTATGCGTCTCAATTTTGCAAATTTTTAGAAAATAATCCCAGAAAGGCCCCCTTCCTAACCTCTACCAGAAAGTGTTCAGAAAATGATCAGCGTTCTAAATTTACCGATTTTTCGCATGGCCGGTGCTCATCCTCGTAATTGATTTGCACAGGTTCGTCTTTGAGATACAATGCATTCAGCAACTACCATTTTTATTATTTCATCTTGCATATTTCCACACTTTTCATGCATTTTTCAGCATTTTCAATACATATTTGCATGCATATTTTAAGGTTTTTATGATGCAAATAATCCGATCTCTACTCATCACATGCAAATCAGTAATGAAACTCAAATATAATCGGAATACGGTTGAACCTGGTTTATAAGTAACTCAGTTCTGCGTGATTCTTACTTATACGCAATTTTCTTGCCAGTCCCGTCAAAATATGATTTTAGAACGTGTTAATTAAACCTTGTAAAAACGTAATGCATTTTTAAGTAATCCGCTGTTATACGTAACAAATCCCGATGAAATATAATGAGTTTTGCGTAATCCTAATGAGCATTATTGTTTCAAAAGAAGTACTGCGATATTTTCCTTAACTTTGTTCACGCATGCAAGTACAGCGAGCGGGTGCCTCCGTGGAGACTACGGACAGAGACAGGGTGACATGGAAAGAAATACTTTCCTGGCACTGTTGTTTTCAATATGAGAGTTTCTTTCATGGTAACAATTGAGAAGTTAAAAGTTGCCAGCTGACGTTTATTGGTGAACGGTGGTTCTATCATTCAGTCGCTTTCGATCAGCTAGGGAGAATAGAAAAAAGAAAAGTTACACACTCGATCAGAAAGTTAAATTTATACGAGAGGTGGATGCTAATCCACAAAAAAAAAACAAGATCTGAAATTGCTTCAGACTTAGGAATTACCTATACCACACTATGTACAGTGGTCGGCAAAAAGAAACAGTATTTTGAACGTATTTCTAAAAGTGAGTGCAAAATCAACAAAAAGCAACCGTCAGTAAGAAGGGAGATATGAAGGTTTGGAAAAGACACGTTTTTCATGGGTCTAACAAAAACCGACTGCAGCTCTACCGATGAGTGGCGACATGCTGAAAGCAAAGACGATAGATTTTGACAGAAGTATGAACATCACTGCTGATTTCAAGGCTTCGTCAGATTGGTTACAAGGATTTAAATATCTCCATGGAATCACAGGGTAAACATTTTTCGGCGAATCGAAACCTGTGGATGACGTCACGGTGCAGCACTGGATCGAGGAGACTCTGCCGGCTGTCTTAAGCGATAGTCAACCTCAAAACATCTACAACTATGGCGAGACCGGTCTGTTCCACAGTCTGTTTCTTATTATAACATTAGTTGAAAGGGGGACTCATGCCGTTGAGCAAAGAAAATAAAAAATTCACGAGACAGTTCGTCTCGCCACGAATGCAGTTTGATCTTAAATACTTCCTCCACTTGTGATGGGAAAATCTAAGAATCCCACCTGTATAAAAGATGTAAAGATGGAAAACGAATCCAATAAAAGTTCCTGGATAACTAAGCTTTTGATCAGAACGAAAAAGAAAGATGGGGAATCGTTCTTCTTATGTTTAGATGTGCAGCACATCCGGCGCAAGTAGATTTGGAAAATTTTCGAGTGGAATTTTTGGCTCCAACCTGTACCCGCGTTCTGCAGCCGCTTTATTTGGGCATTGATGCAAATTTATAAGTGCATAATATAAAAAAAACTGAATTAACATTTGATAGCACTAACTGATACAGGAAATGAAACTCTTTCTAATAACGTAATACAAGTCATGGAATTTATTTCGGCTGCCTGGCAGTTGTGGTCACCCTCCACGATCAACAAATGTTTCCGTGAAGCTGACGCCTTACTGGAACAGATTGCCGCTGATGACTATGACGAGGGTGATGGTGATGTCGAGTCTAGTAATGAACTAGCTCTCCTGGAGGGTGCAGATTTCGACCGTTTTCTACATTTGGATGATAATCTTGCCGTGTGTGCGAAACTACATGAGTAAATTACTGCTGATGTGTGTCAACAAGGTGGTAATGATCAAGGAGATGGAACAGCTTCAAGCACCTAAAATGAGTGAAGCGGTACGTGCAACTGATGTGTGCTGCTGGTATATCAGAACAAAAGGTTGTAGTGAAAAAATGGTGTGTATGCACGTAATGTATGAAAAGTGAAACAAGACAAATTATCTGATTTATTTAAAGCAGGATCGAGTTAAAAATAATATATTTTCTCATTAATACTGAATCTTCGTTGTTTTTACCGTGAAAAGAGCCAAATTAAAATACAATATCTAATTTTTCTAAAGCAGGACCGAATATTTTTATTTTATTTTAATACTGTACTCTATCTTCGTCATTTGTAAAGTTTTCACATGTATGTATTTTTTCAGTGAAGAATATGATGTGTTTTACTATATCTATATCTGACTTCTGAGTAATTCTCAGTTACATGTAATCTTATCGTTTCCCCTTGATATATGTATAAATATGGTTCAACTACGTTTGATTTCCATCGATAAAATTGATAAGTCACAGCACTAGTGATTGTCAGTACATAACTGATGCAGTCTTGCTCTTCTCTTACTTTTCATTCATATGTATTTGCAGACTGGGTGTTGTGTGATGTCCTTAGGTTAGTTAGGTTTAGGTAGTTCTAAGTTCTAGGGGACTGATGACCATAGATGTTAAGTCCCATAGTGCTCAGAGCCATTTGAACCATCATATTTGCATGCGATGACGCAGTGGGAAATCTTGATACATTGCGAGGCAAGGAACGTGAATGTGCACCATCCGAAGCCGTAAGAGAATTGCACCTCAGGGGTAAGTTCTTATAAAGGCCATCAGTGAAGGTCCGAGGGTCACTGGCCACCAGACAGAGGCTGTTGCCATGGAGAGGCGCCGCAGGAAGTCAGTCCACTGCACAGAAACGCAGATAGCTTCTCATATGGAGAAACCCCTGGCGAAAACCTTTTTATTAGCAGCAAATGGAATGAAAACTCGCCTTCTTTAGAACGCATCTTTGTACGCGAGATGGCAAAAGTTTGGTGTCTACCAAGAAAAGCACAGAAAACGAAAGATAAATATCTTTGTGATGGTCCTGGGCTTTTGAAATTGTGGAAGACTGCCAGATTCTCTGACTTAACAGAAAAACAATGTTTATTTGATGTGACACTGCCATTAATGGCTAACCTAAACAAAGTCAACGCTAGAAAGGAACACCATACGGTGTTTCTGGTAACAAGCCGTTTGATCAGTCAGCACTCGGAATATGGCAGCAGCTGTAAATGAATCTGTGGAGGTGTGCTATCAGATCTGGAGCTCTATCTGGTGGTTATATTCGAGAAGCAATTATTTAGTGATGCCATATATTCTATAGATGAATATGTTCGACCACATGACACCTCTATGCAGATTTCTGCTTTGTTCCATGGAAATGTTCACTCACCGTCATTGATACTGGCAGATCATATGATCACAGCAGGAGACCTCCATGGAACAACTGAAATATTTGCCAGCCGGTGTGGCTGAGCAGTTCTAGGCGCTACAGTCTGGAACCGCGCTACCGCTACGGTCGCAGGTTCGAATCCTGCCTCGGGCATGGATGTGTGTGATGTCCTTAGGTTAGTTAGGTTTAAGTAGTTCTAAGTTCTAGGGGACTGATGACCACAGCAGTTAAGTCCCATCGTGCTCAGAGCCATTTGAACCATTTTTGAATAAAAATATTTAACAGTAGATGACACATCTACAGGAGGAGACGTTTAAGAATCTAATGTATACAAGTTATGCAGTATAGCATGCTGTAGAGTGCTGAGTAAGGTGGCTGTCGTACATCCATCAATTCTACGAGACATTGTGGGGTAATTATTTAGAGTTATCTCATCAGATTCTTCGTTTACGAGAAGATACTATCGCTCAACTCTATGATTTGTACTGCGCTTCTATAGATGTAGAAATGTATGAGCCAAGTGTGCCAGATGAAGGCACGGATTTGAGATCTTATTTAAGAATGTTCATATACTGTGCTACATGGAAGTTTATACACATAAAAACGTTTAAGAGCTACAAGGATTTTTTTTTCGTATAAAATATTCTGAATGCTAAAGTGAGATTGTATTTATTGCCACGAGCAGTTGAACAAAAGGTCATCATCATAGGAGTCTTGTAGTATCCAGCTAGCCCTTCTACGATACTGGAAGCTGGAACAAACGAAAGAATGCCTCTACTTCCCAATAAGATACATACTTTAATTATTTGTCCCTCATACCGGGAGAATACTAATCTTGTTTTATCATTGCTACAGACGTGCTCTCTGCTTTCCGTGCTGGTGAAGGGGGAGGGGGGACTTTTATTATGGCTATGGCTGTACTGCCCGCCAGATGCTGGTGCCTGTGTTGGGAGGTGGCGTTCCAGGCGATATGAAATATCATCCGAGTTTTCGAAAACAATTAAGTGCAAAAATTTGATTTAGATACGTCTTACAGTCTGTTTTCTCCACTCGATAAAGATCTGAAATTTTTTTCGCTATCCGTCATACTTAATGTGGTGCATCAAATTAAGTAAAACACTGCGTGAAATTTGAAAGAATTTGCAGTGGTAAAAATGCATTCTGTAAATTGTGAGTATAGTTGATTATAGTTCATACATTGCCTTGCATGAAATATAGATAAGAAATAGAAATTTCTCTTAAAATTGTGAACTTAACGGTGCCTCGTTTCTTTCTCGAGTTAGTGCGTTTTATATCCGACGGACTGTCGCAAGCAATACGACTAGTTCTCTCTATACAGACTTGCCGACTGTAATGAAATAATCCGATTTTAACAAAACCATTGAGTGAAAAAATTTGATTATTCAACATTCTACAGTCTAATATCCTCGCTCGATAAATGACAGAATTTCCTTTCGTTATATGGCATAGTTTCTGCATTGCATCAAACTAAGCAAAACTTTGCATGAAATCTTATAGATTTTCCAGAGGTGAAAACGCATTCCGTAAACTTTGCGTATGTTTGATTTTAGGTCACACGTTGCAGTAAGTGAATGCAGATAAGATATCGAAAGTTTATTTAAAATTGAAACCAGAAAGATATCTGATTTCGTTATCGAGTTAATGGGTTTTTTATCCTAATGACGTGGCGATTCGCGTTCTTGCACATCGCAAATCATGTGGTCGTACAAATCATCACGTCTCATAAACTATTCAACATATTGAAACGAGGCTTCTGCATACGATAGCATGCAATGAGGTACATTTGTTGAATGACAAATACTGGAAACTTTTTTATTCACCGATATGTATAAATAACTCTCCACAGCAGTGAGAGCTGGAAGCTCAGGACGCAGTCAGACTTCCATAGCACTGTATTTACACCCAAACGGCGCAAGTATATACGTACACAATACCTGGGAAACGGCGTAAAAGGACTTGTATACACGCCCACGGCAGCGAATGGGTTCACACATCCTGAGGGGATCCGATCTGAGAACATGTACATATTTTAAGAAACTTTCTTTCAGCCCAAATACCAGCTATTGCAGGAGATTTGGCATGGTATCCACGAGGGTAACGTAACACATTTTCGATGAAAGCAGCAATATTCTGCCACCTAAAAAATAAAGGCAAACTGTTCATCCATATTTCGCAGTTTCGCAGTGGAAAACCAGGGTCAGACCTGATGGCTCTACAAAACACAGGCAGTTCATAGAGGTATCGATAATGTTTATGGAGTCCTTTGAAGATAATAAGCACATAATTATGAACATCAAATAGGAACTTATTCTCGTTTGAAGTACTACAGATAATAATACATACATTCAAGAAGTAAAAGCAGCAGAAAATGAAATTTTCATAGCTTGATGAGGAAAGTACCCCACACATTTGTATCAGACGAGGTAGCATTCGAAAGTTTTACACATAATAAATTCTGGGGTTCAGCTGCCATTACGTTTCTGTTCATAGTAGCTCTACGAATATCCAGTTCTACTCACAACATCCAGACAGACTTAGGCAATACAAACATTGCGGTGTTGGGCACAGACGAGATACAGCGAAGTCGAGTAACTGTTAAATTCGCACCTCGGTCTGTTATTGAAACTGATTAGCCCATATCTGAGGAGATTCAAATAACAGAGCCATCTCGTAGCCCCAGATCTGAGCCGACGTCTTTTTTTTTTTTTTTTGTTTGTTTGTTTCAATGTGTACTTGGTGATGACAAAAAGAGAGGTGAATGGATTGATGCAGATGCTGTGGATACCCAGTTGAACGACTTAATCCAGTTAATGATTCCATTCTCCAGTATTACATAGTGCTGGATGACACCAATCATCGTGGGCCATATATGGAAGTAGGAATACATTTTATTTCTTTCTCCTATATAGTAATAATTTTATTACACTCACACTTGCATGCATAGTATCATAAGAAGAAAGATGAATACTGATCCCAAGATGAACTTGATAAAAAATTACAGAACATTATAGCATATGACGATGATGTGACCCATTCCATCAACAACGCATTGCCACACGCACAAACACTGCATTCCGGACCGTCTTTATCATGGCATGGACTTACAACTCTGGCTTCTTTCCCATGATATGGCCCATACTTCCCACAAACCAGACACTCTCGCAGGTGTTCAAAATGGCTCTGAGCACTATGGGACTTAACTGCTGAGGTCATCAGTCCCCTAGAACTTTGAACTACTTAAACCTAACTAACCTAAGGACATCACACACATCCATGCCCGAGGCAGGATTCGAACCTGCGACCGTGACGGTCGCGAGGTTCCAGACTGTAGCGCCTAGAACCGCTCGGCCACTCCGGCGGCCCTCGCAGGTGTCATGGACCTAATAGGCACCAGGCATCACCTTGACATCGCTCTTGGCCTAGAAGCAGAACTCCTCTGCTCGCTCTGTTATAGATCACCAAGTATATCCTGCAGCCACATTTGACTACTCTTTGATTGCTGGTGCTTTGAAGCACAGGATATGAGGAAGAGGAGGTTAATGTTTAATTAAGGTGGTCTAAGGCGTCTTGTCACAGTTCGGGCGGCTCTCCCCGTCGGAGGTTCGAGTCCTCCCTCTGGCATGAATGTGTGTGTTGTCCTTAGCGTAAGTTAGTTTAAGTAATGTGTAAGTCTAGGGAGCGATGATCTCATCAGTTTGATCCCATAGGAACTTACCTCAAATTTCCAAAAATTTAATTAAGAACAGGATATCGCAAGCTCGTATTGACAACACTAATGTGGGCTACTGAGATCTTGCCACTTTTCCTAATGCTCACCGGGCCATTAGGAAATGGAGTTCCCCAGAAACGTCAGTGACCCGGGGGATCCTGCATTTAAGCGCTGTGCAATTCTCTGCTGTGTACTCACGCACCCCATGAAAGAAGGTAGTGATGCTATTGAAGAAAGTATTGCCTACATTTGGGTGAGAAATGATGTGATATCGCAGGGCAAGTTAATCGCAGAGTGGTTTGGAACTGTTCCCTACAGTGTCAAACTAGGCAATTTTTTTGGAATGCAGGAAGGCACTCAGCCGTGTAATCTACCTTGACGTATATTCACATGTTTTTGATCCACTAACTAGGGGCTCCAATTTTGTCCCTCATCAGAGAGATTTTGCCGGTTAAAAGCATGTATTAATATCCACAAATATATAGATGTTGGTGATGAATTTTAATTTGCATGGTTGTTTCTGGTTTGCAATAGAAATTACCCAAAAGATGAAGCAGATATGATGACATAAAATACATCTAATGTCTGCGGGCACTGTAAATTTAAAGGCATCTCACTTGCCATAAACCTATAGGACCTATCAAATTTCGACAGGCAGAATCTGGACTATTCAACTCACGATTATGGCCTGTATGTAGAGGAAAGGAAGTCAAAAGATGGTGAGGAGTATCCTGTGCAGAAAGAATTGAAGCGTAAAGTAGTCGAACCTCAATACTTTTAAAAATTACTAGCCATTGTTCCATATATGTAGGTTTATTGCTTTTCTCCTTGGCTGAGAAGCAACACTATCTTTGGATCAAAAACATGTCCTTCCCACTCTCCTCCCTGTTTTCAAAACGTGTCAGTGCAAAGTATTTTTGCTGTAAACGCATAAACTCTCTTACCCAAAGTGGGTATCTTGAAAGACAGCTAGTTGACTGCTTGAGCCAGGAACCAGTGTGCTTGGAAATGCCTATAGAGGATAACATGTTTTTGAAGTTTAAGAACACCCACCACCAGGACCGATGTCCCTTCGGCAAATAGCTGACTTCAAAGAGTCTCCTAACCACTGTGATGCGTTGTGGAGGCAATCCCGCTGACTCCAATACAACTTTCACAGAACGATATGTACCATATGCAGCATCTTATCAACTTCTGTGTTAATATTACTCCAGTCGCCACAAATTCGAGTCAAACGTCAGGGATAATCCTACAAGATAGTTGTTCTCTGCGCTCGAGAAACTTGCGTGGGAAGTTGATTGTATGTATCACTACCACATTTCTATAATCTGCACGTTGAAGAATGGCGCCTTACACGAGCAGCCAGCTGACTGCGATACGTATTTGTGGACTGCCGTCGGACAGAGAAGCGGGAACTC
The DNA here is from genome assembly GCF_021461385.2 of Schistocerca piceifrons. Lineage (NCBI taxonomy): Eukaryota > Metazoa > Arthropoda > Insecta > Orthoptera > Acrididae > Schistocerca > Schistocerca piceifrons. The sequence continues at coordinate 676,266,435 of NC_060149.1, forward strand.
CATGTAGAGATCACTGTTATCTAACAGAGAAGTCCCACGTGCAGCCCACGACACATGCCACTTGAAGTACCAACTGCCAGGACGCATACCCGTTATCTTCCATAATTTCAGCGGGTATGATGCTCACTTTCTTGTTGAGCACTGTCGTGATTTTGGCTTAAAAGGTGATAAGGTCAGCTTGATACCTAACACTACTGAAAAATCCTTTTTTGATTTCAAACAATTCGTGCGAGCATCCCTTCAGAAGCTTGCTGAGAGAATGCATATCCTCCATCGGGCATGGGAGTGTGTGTTGTCCATAGCGTAAGTTAGTTTAAATTATATTAAGTAGTGAGTAGGCTTAGGGACCTATGGCCTCAGTAGTTAGGTCTCATAAGACCTTACAATTAATTTCCAATTTATTATATTATCACTGTTATTTCCTGACCCCCACGTTACAGAGTACAACTGAACTACAGAGAGAAAAAAATTGTTAATTTTCTTACTACGGCGCACATTGGAAGAATGAAGTCACCCACGCAATTTCTCTAGTTATAAGGATGATGAAGTGTGGGGAGAGCTCGATTCCTATTGATGCAGACGTTTTCCACATTTTTTAAAAATTTCCTATTGGTCCAGAGGGAAAGGGGATGACCTTCATTCTCCCATCAATTTCATGTCACATAGTAGCTGAAAGAGGCATCATCAGGCTACATACTGACCTTGAATGTAATACACAGAAGCGCCCAGCGACCACGTAACCAGTACGACCTTTAATGTACCACATTCAATTGCCTCATGTCCATGAGTAGGACGGCAGTTCCTGTGGGTGACCTTGAATGTACCATATACAAGTGCATGGACAGATAGAGGGGAGGAGGACGTGACCTTCAGTATACATCACACATTTGTGTAACTTTAACATGGTACCCCTTCTCAAGCTCAAGTGTAATATGGCATCAGAAATGTAAAGTTGTGCAGCTTTGTATGATAGTGACATTGAGATAAGACTGTTATTTCCTCCAGAACTCTCACTACATAATTACTTACAGCTTCTTTTCAGATAGGGGCTCTTGTACACACACGGGTCTACATAGCTTCTGGGTTACAGTCGATGGCTTTGAGCTTCGCACTGAATTTATTTTTGCAGCTGTAACACTTCTCTGATTTCCTTGGCTAATGGCCGCCCAATATACACTGAAGAGCAGAGAAACTGGTACACCTGAGTAATACAGGGTAGGGCTCCCGCGAGCACTCAGAAGTGCCGTAACACGATGTGGCATGGACTCGACTACTGTATGAAGTAGTGCTGGAGGGAACTGACACCATGAATTCTGCAGGGCGGTCCATAAATCCGTAAGAGTACGAGCGAATGGAGATCTCTTCTGAATAGCACGTAGCAAGGCATGCCATAGGTGCTCAATAATGTCCATGTTTGGGGAGTTTGGTGGCCAGCGGAAGTGTTTAAACTCAAAAGAGTGTTCCTGGAACCACTCTGTAGCAATTTTGGACGTGTGGGGTGTCGATTTGTCCTGCTGGAATTGCACAAGTCCGTCGGAATGCACAATGGACATGAATGGATGGAAGTGATCAGACAGGTGCCTACGTACGTGTTACCTATCAGAGTCGTATCTGGACGTATCACGGGTCCCTTATCCCTCCAACTGCACACGCCCCACACCATAATAGAGCCCCCACCAGCTTGAAGAGTCCCTTGCTGACATGCAGGTTCCACGGATTCATGAGGTTGTCTCCATACCTGTGCACGTCCATCCGCTAGATACAATTTCATACGAGACTCGTCCGACCGGGCAACATGTTTCCAGTCATCAACAGTCCTATGTCGGTGTTGAGGAGCCCAGGAGAGGCGTTAAGCTTTGTGTCGTTCAGTCATCAAGGATACACGTGTGGGCCTTCGGCCCCGAAAGCCCATATCGATGATTTTTCGTTGAATGATTCGCACGCTGACACTTGCAGATGGCCCAGCACTGAAATCTTCAGCAATTTGCGGAAGGGTTGCACGTCGTTGGTCACGTTCTTGCAGGATCTTTTCCCGCCGCATCGATGTCGTTGATCTGAAGTTTTACCGGATTCCTGATATTCACAGCACATTTGTGAAATGGTTGTACGGGAAAATCCGACTTCATCGCTACCTCGGAGATGCTGTGTCCCATCGCTCGTGCGCTGACTATAACACCACGTTCAAACCCACTTAAATCTTGATAACCTACGATTATAGCAGACGTAACCGATCTAACAACTGCGCCAGGCACTTGTTGTCTTATATAGGTGTTGCCGACTTCAGTGCAGTATTCTGCTGTTTACGTATCCAGTTTCTTTGGCGCTTCGGCGTATATAGTTTGTAGCAGACGGTTTTATCCAATAAAAAAGCTGTTTGCCCCATGTCTTAACGAAACTGGTATACAGTTTTTATAAAGATGATATCTCGCTCATAATTGCAAATATATTGCTTTACTTACATAGAGATTAATTCTACGTCTAAGTAGGAAGTGTACATCCTAGCGATATGTAACTAAAAGGCAGTGGCTGTTACATGCTGAAGGCAAGAGCATAAATGCTGATAACATTCTCTTTGTAAATTTCTTTTTCTGTCACATTGCTTCAAGTGAGTATCTTGCTCAACGGCAAGGTACAAGCCTTTTGATTGTGTGTCTCTAACCCACCTCAGTAACCTCACTGGGAAAGGGGATCTACAGTTTAACCCACCTCAGTAACCTCACTGGGAAAGGGGACCTATAGTTTAACATGAAATCTGTGTATTTCTTCACGAATCTTCACATCTCTGAGAGGTGAAGGCTAGATTAATGACAAACTGAAATATTCCGTGGTCTTACTGTGACTCGATCCCGCAACCTTCTGTTCCCACGCTCGAATCGTATGAATAGGCAACTAGGCGTGACAATTGAGAATAAATGTTCATTATTTGTAGTTTTCTGTTTATTATTCAGTCTATAGCGTTTTTATCTATTTTAACAGTGTCATTTCCTTACAAACTTATTTTAATCCTATATTTTTTATTAATGTTAAGTGTATGTTTATTGCTTATTGACGAACTGTAGACATACTTGATATGTGCACATGCTTTCTTTCTCTACAAGAAGGTGTCATGTTGTTTTTCTACAGAGACTGTAGCATTAGTGTTATCAGCAAAGAGAATTTTTCTTAATTATTGAGAGAACGAGGAAGTCATCGATGTACGTCAGTAACGGTATTAGTTGTAATGTGATACCTTGATGAAGTCTTGTATTAGTGTATACAATTTTTGATAAGTGTTTCACTAAAATTTTAGCCTAATTTGAAGTTTGTGTCATCTCTACGCTTTGCACCCTATCTGCTATGTATTACCGGAAGCAGTCCTTAACTACATCTCTTAGTCATATTGACTATGCCTGTGAACCCAACGGTCTTGCCACAGTGGTAACACCGGTTCCCGTCAGATCATGGAAGTGTTGTCGGGCTTGGATAGCGATTGGATTGGGTGACCGTCTGGGTCTGTGGAGCGCTGTTGGCAAATGGAGTGCACTCAAGCCTCGTGAAGCCAACTGAGGAGCTACTCGAGTTAGAAGTAGCGGTTCTGGCCACGAAAACTGACAACTACCGGGAGAGCGGCGTGCTGACCACATAACCCTCCAATCTGCATCCAGTGACTCCTATCGACTGAGGATGACGCGGCGGTCGGTCGGATCCGTTGGACCATCTGACGTCTGTTCGGACGGAATATGTATGCCCTTGAAACACTCATTTTTATCAAGAACTTTTAATACCATTTTTGTAAATTCTAGTATGGATGATACTGTATTTCTGCCACTACGCTACCCAACTGCGATGCAATTAAACGGTGGAATTTATTCAAGTAATTCATTGACCCCTGTTTTATAATTTAAGCCATTTTCTTTTAGAATGACGATAGCAAGGAAATGGGCCTTTGAGCGTACCAGTTGCGTGGGAGTGTTAATGCCTGTAGGTATTAGTGTCGTCTGCATTACTTTCCTTAGCGGAGGCATCACTTTTGCCTGTTTTAATCCGCACGAAAGTTTGTTAAAGGAAATTGTATTTTCAGTACTCATTGTTTCAGTGCACAAGCAGGTATATTATTTAGGGCTGCTGACTAATTTTCATTAGGTTTTGATCAGTTTTACCGTCTTCATACTCTGTTGTTGGGAATAACACCACTGTCCTCAGTACATAATTATCTAGTGATGTTTTTGATAATTTTTGTAGAAATTTTTCTGGGATATGCTTTTATGGATAATTTATTGTCATCTTATTCCTGTTCCTTATCTGTATGTTATTACACCTTTATTTGCCACTTCCAGTTTCTGTCTCATCCCAGACCCCTTTACTTTTATTCTCTGCACTGTACACTATTGAGCCATTAAGTGACTCTTTTAACCAATCGGCACCTTCTTTTTTTGTTTGAAACGTGTTAGGAATTTAAAAACTCTGGCTCCCTGTGACACTTCTTCATGGAACTATGGTACTTCAGGGTCTGGGAGGACTGTCTAATACAAGCTGTTAACCAGTTGTTTTAATGAGACTCTGCTATTAACACGGCCATATGAAATTCTTCAAAGAATTAATTATAAGGCTTGCGGAAAAGGCAGAACTTGTCTGCACTGGTTTATCGCAACTTATAATGTTTGCGTTTGACAGTACAAGAAGTTCGAGAAGTTTCATCTTAATCTTTATAAAACTATTGAAACCATAAGATGTTGTAACCACTTTAAATGTAATGATCTTGTACCTAAGTCACAAATACAAAAGTGTAAAACAGTTCGAAGGCAACGAAAGCAGCCAGAAAAATTGCTCAAAGTGTTTGTCTGAGTCACACCTTAAGTAAAACCGCACTCCAATGTCTTTTTTGACCAACTGATTATAGATCTAGAAATGATGCCAAATTGTAAACATGTTTCCACAGACAGATTTTAAATACCTTTAAGAATGTAGTATTGCTGTATCTATTATAAGATTTGAGATAAGTTTCGTCCAAAACACAGCTTGTTTTAATTAGTCCTTCACTGTCAGGCCGTGTAATTTTACCCTTGTCGTCGAAGAGAAGGTTATAGGGCTGATTTGTAGTCAGCTTTATTACTGTTATTACGCAGATACATTTTCCAGTCTCAAATGTCATTATAATGGCTCAGACGTATAGAGTGCATTGGTAAAAGAATAGCTCCTAAAGAAGAACTGGATTTCTGCTGAACCAAGCAATCCCATTACATTCATTCTCCCTCATCATTTCAGTAACACTGGACTCTGATAGAATTTTTCAGCTCTCGCCTTTTAATTGCAGGCTCCAATCAGATCTCGCCGACAGTTCGCAGATACAATTTTCATGCCCTGTTTCCATCTGGATGGAGTCTCATTACATTTGCTTGTACAAAAAGCATCGTATTTTGTGCCTTTCCTGGTACTGCTACATTGCTTGTTTAACACAGCGTATCTTTGATAAATAGGAATTACTCATGACAAACATTTACACAATGAAAAACTTGTAAAAACTAATTGAACGACTTGCGTTGACCAACGGACTATTATCTGACCACAAAAATGTACGATACACATTTACACAACCTACGTTGTTAATTACAGACATCCTTCTAATGGTCGACTGACTCTATGCCACATACTTGTTGCGAACAGAAATACTAAACTGAGACTGATTTTGTTTGAAAACTAACGGAACTAATATCACTAATCAAAAGCATGAGACACGTATGCAGGTTTCCCCACAGATGATACATTACATTTACTGAATTCTATTAATGCTGAACTCCAGCTAAGCGATTTCTCAGTCCTTTAATAATTAATTTATGTTTACGGACCTGATGCTTACTGCTTTAGCAAAGATAATGATCTAAAAATTAAGAGTACGAAAATTGTATAATATATGCAAGAGAAAATAAAAATATCGGCCTGTAAAACAAAGTAGGTTGTTTAGAATCAAAAATTTCCTTCGAATCAAAACTGTTGTTGATAAAACACTATAACGAATGAAACGTATGGATCGTGTCGGTTCTGACGTCTCTTAATACTTCCATAAGTTCGCACAAAACTAAGCGAAAAGATTTAACATGAAATGGGAGCAACCACCTATGAACTAAAAATGAAAGCAGCAAAAGAAACACATTTAAGATCTTATAAAATGATTGCTTTCCTGGCTTTACTACACTAAAACAGGTTAGGGGATTTGAGGTAGAAACACAGATGATATATTTAAAGTACAGAGATGAATTTCTACGGCTCCACTAACATTTATAACAAGATCGGTATAACGGGTAGTTCAGTCGTTTCCTCCCCGCTCCCCCCCCCCCCCCCCCAGAAAAAAGAAAAAACTGTCTGTAGAGCACTTACTCTCGCGAGGCGAAGGTCCCGAGTTCGAGTCTCGGTCCGACACACAATTTTAATCTACCAGGAAGTTTCATAATGAGAAATATTGGCATTGAAAGAACAATTAGTGTAGCCAACACGCAACAGAAGCAAAATAATATAGAAGATAGAACGAACACCAACACGAGGAAGGAGGTCAGTCAAATGAAAGCAATTATAACAGACGAGAAAGAGGCACATGTTAGACGGAGGAAAATAGAGGATTCGAAATATACAGGAAGTTTCAAAATGAATATACGGGTTTTAAGGCTTTGTAGCACGTATTACATTCCCCTTACAATAATAAATAATTCACCAAATGAAAGAGAAACACAAACAGTTTTTCTTTCAATTATTCACTGTGAACACCGATCACAAAAAAATGGTTCAAATGGCTCTGAGCACTATGGGACTTAACATCTGAGGTCATCAGTCCCCTAGAACTTAGAACTACTTAAACCTAACTAACCTATGGACATCACACACATCCATGCCAAATGCAGGATTCGAACCTGCCCCCAATCCACCGGTCGGATAAAACGTCGTTTAACCAGTCGCGTACTGAGTTATGCCAGTGAGGCGGCGCTCTCAAAGAAAGATGTGTTGTTCAGCTTCTTCCCATTGAGGCACGAGCCATAAATGTAGCACGTGAAGATAAGAAACATCAGTTACAGTTAGTTGATTCACCGAAAAATAAACGCCCATACACTTTCCGCGCGGATATTTCCTGGGGCTAAGCGTGAAAGACTCGCACTTGTTTAACATGTTTTTCAGTCACTCTTTGTCATTCCACACTCTTACCATTGCGCACACGCATACAAACAAAACTGTTTGAGTTGCTCTTTCATTTTGTGTATTATTTACAATTGTAAGTTGAGCATAATAAATGCTACAACGCTTTAAAACAGGTATGTTCATTTTGAAACACCCTGTATTGTAAGTCCCCTAATATAGAGAGTGAAGCATACGACGAAAAAGTTTTTCAGTTTAGTTCTCTGTGTTAAACGGAATTGTTAAGAAATTCGTTTATTTATTCAGCTATATCCAAACAGACTGGAAATTATCGGTAATTAGTTAGTTACTTGGGATAAGTATACGTTTGAATTTTTTTTTTTTTTTTTTGTGTAAAAGCATATCGTTCATTACGACTCTATGAACTGAATTCCAGGGTAAAGTATGAATAAATCTAGAGTTACGTGTTCGTGTAATGGCGTTAATCCATAATTCATTTTAGGTAACTTCGCTATCCTACGTCAGTATACCAGTGAATGACAAACGGTGCGGAACACATACAAGTCGTAGATGATTGCCTGGAGTCGTTTTAGTGATTTCTCTTTATCTTAGGTAGTAGCGAGTGTAAGGAAACTATATGGGTTCCCAAAATCGCACCAGTCGAATGCAGTGATGAGTCCCTAAAAGAAGACCTTCTGGAGGATTGCTTCATACTGACATACTACTCTAGCTCTTTCTATGCCGACAATCCTTCATGCTTTCTTTTCTTCTATCTCCTCTCCATCAAAATTCTGGACATTAACTGAAGACTCAATATGTAACCACACAGTAATGACCATATTTTTTAAATACATTTCATATTTTCTGTGTTATCTTTTCCGAAAACTATAGGAGTTTAACGATCTTCAAATAAAATTTGCACGCTAGAGGAAAAAGTGGTGGCATCCGATAAAGAGGTATATAACTGAGTTGTTCGAATCCCGTTCTAGAAAAATTTTCGTTTGTCATGAAAACTTCGCTAAATTCTTCTGCATTGCACCGTTCATTTCATTTCAGGTCGTTTGCACTACACGAAAAGAAATAATCACCCAGAAGACACGGTCATATTTCAATGGAAATCCGTACATGTACACACAATTTGCGGATATGTAAATGGTTAGAGCTGCAATTCTCTGTGATGGGTGGAACATCCACCAGACTGCGTTAGTGTTGTTGGTGTTTAGTGTACTTGCAGGCCTGGTAGGGTATATAACGGGCGTGAAGAGCGTCAGACTTTGAGTGATCACTGTGTAGAACACGGAAACGCCGCATAACCGTGTGGGACACTGTTATGAGCTACTGACAGATTTTCCAGGTGTCTCATTGTGGGTCTCCATTTGGTCGGCTGTTAGAACCACGCAATGTACAGATTTGTGAGGCATTCGGATGTGACACTGGCCCGACGTTAGGCTTCACGAGAACGTGAAGGTAGGCATATTCGTAGTCAAGGTTCCGATCGACTACATCCAACCACCACAAGGGAGGAGCGCTGTATTGTGTATCAAGCAATCGTAACCCCTTCACATTTGCGCCTGTCATCTGATAACAAGTAATTGAGTCCCTGCACCATTTTGTGTTATGCCGCACTATTGGTCGGAAACTAACAGCAGCCGGCCTAGGTAAATACCGTCCTGTGCGTAGGCTGACGCAAACATCACAAAACAAACGACTATATTGAAGCAGTGCCATGGCCAGGAATCATGGACTGCTGAAAAACTGTGTCGCATTGTGTTCAGCGATGAATTGCGGTTCTGCATACGCTGGATGACCATCTTCGGTGAGCACGGCGACGACTTAGGACAGCTCCCATTCCTCCAGTCTTTAGGAGATGCACAGAGGAGTTACTCCAGACACCAAGTAGTGGGGAGCCATGAGGTGTTAAGGTCGCGACTGGTAGAAATTGTGGGAACTCTAACGGCACAACGGTACGTCAGGGGCATTCTAATGGTATCATGTTTTACTTCCCATACGGCAGTATCGTGGTACCACTTTTTAGCAGGGCGATGCTTGTCCACACACGACACGTGTCTATATGCATTATTTCGAGATGTTACTGACAGATGTGTCGGACCAGTTCGGACGCAAACTCCGTCCCAGTGTCAGTATCCAGGGTATCAAAGACCGGTTACAACGTTTGTGGACCACATTGTCCCAGGAAAGGATACAACGACTTTTTGGCGCCCTTTTCAATCCAATCAGTGACTGCATCCAGGCCAGAGAGATTGCAGCGTCATACTGATAAGTGGGTCATACTGCCAAGTTCTCTGCAAATTTCATCCGATTTTATAACCACTGAAATAACACCACATACCACCTCAACCAGTGACGTTTATTTTCGTTTCATCCTACTTTATAGGGTGCTCACTTTTTATATCAGTGTACTTCAATTAGTATGTACCCATTTTGCAAGTTAAGCCAAGCACGTTCCCCCAGAGGAGCTATTCTTACGAGCACCATAGTGGAGCTCCTGGTTGTAGCGTCCAGTTGTAATACGAGAAAACAAGAGTCACAATAAAAGTTTGAGTCAGCCGTTATATCATGCTCAGATAAACTACGGTTATGGTGCCTGTACGTAATAAGCTGGAGACCTGTGTTCGATTATTAGTCTGACAAAGATTTTAATTTGTTAGACGTACCTAAGTAGACACATTACTTTATTCGTGCATAAAAAGAGAATGATTCTAGTCGACGAGAAAAAAGCTTTACAGCAAATACTGAGAATACGGAGGGAGAAATTTGAAAGACACATCCTGAGGCATCAAATAATAATTAATTTATCAAAGAAAGTGTGTGGGTGGTAGGAGTCAAAATTTAGAGGAATACCAAGACTAGAAGACCGTAAGCGGGTTGAAATGGATTTGCAGCAGACATTCGGAGATGAAGAGGACTGCATGTAATGAACTAGTGTAGAGAGCACTAGCAGTGTAGTCTTCGGACTGAAGTCACAACAACGTCAACAGTAAGAATGTGTTCTGAGATAACTTGATGCAACATCGTAGCATGAGGCACAGCGTAGCCGTGGGTGGAAATGAAACGAGGAACGTTCCACGTAGCTGGTTCTAGAACAGTTTCTGAACTAGTATAACCTCTGAAATGGAGGAGAACACTTATCCCAGAAAGTGTACTCGGCTGGATTCATGAGGGTGTCTCCATACCCGTACACTTCCATCCGCTCGATACAATTTGAAACGTGCCTCGTCCGACCAGGCAACATGTTTCCAGTAATTAACAGTCCAGTGTCGGTGGTGACGGGTCCAGTTGAAGTGTAAAGCTTTGTGTTGTGCAGTCAGCAAGGGTACACGAGTGGACCTTCGGCTCTGAAAGCCCATATCTATGATGTTTCGTTTAATAGTTCGCACGCTGACACTTGTTGATGGCAGATTGAAATTTGCAGCAATTCGCGGAAGGGTTGCACTTCTGTCACACTGAACGGTTCTCTTCAGTCGTCGTTGGTCGCTTTCTTGCAGGATCTTTTTCCGGCCGCAGCGATGTCGGAGATCTAATGTTTTACCGGATCCACATTCACGGTACATTCGTAAAATGGTCGTGAGGTAAAATCTCCACTTCATCGCTACCTCGGAGGTGCTGTGTCCCATCGCTCTTGCGCGACTGTAACACCACGTTCAAACCCACTTAAATCTTCGTAACCTACCATTGTAGCAGCAGTAATTGACCTAACAACTACGCTAGACACTTGTTGTCTTATACAGAGTGAAGAAAAATTGTGTCACGAAATTTTAAACCTAGATAGTTGATGCCAGTAGAAACCAAAATTACTAATGTTGTGTAGGTCGACAACGCACAATTTTTAAACTACGGAGACTTGGCGCGACGCTCTGCGATCGGCCGCGGGACTGCCCTGTTTCCAGGTGTTCTGGACAACGCCAGACTGCGAATGCATTGCTGCCAGACAATCATAACGGTGCCCGTCAACCGACGAACGGGAACAGGACAATCCCACGGCCAAGCGTAGCGCGTAGCACCAGGTTTCCGTAGTTTAAACACGGTGCGTTATCGTCCTACACAACATTAGTAATTTTGGTTCCTATTGGCAGCAGATATCCAGGATTAAAATTTCGTGACACAATTTTTCTCCAACTTGTACAGGCGTGGCCGACCGCAGCGCCGTATTCTGCATGTTTAACTATCTCTGTATTTGAATACGCATGCCTATACCAGTTTCTTTGGCGGTTCAGTGTATATGACAGGGTCGTGCATCGAGCTTGCGCGGCCCGCCAGGGAGCAGAGCCATGATTGCCGGGTGAGCCTCGACACGCCCTGCTTGGTCAGCTGGTGGGGCTACAACGTCGCACCGGGTCAGCCGTGCCGTGCGCTGGTCTGCCACAGCCCGTGTCTACCTGAATGCACGGGCGCTCGGCTGCTCGTCAAGGCGCGCACCTGCCATCGCTACACTGTTGCGGGTGCAAAACGAAATCTCCGTGGCCCATTTGCAAGCAGTTATTTACTTCGCACAATATTTACCGATGCTGTATTTCACCTCTAGTCTTATATTAAAATAACTGATCTGTAACATCAGGAAGAGGATGAGTCCTTAAATTTTCTCCGCTTCTTGTAATTCTTAAATCAACGTATTGTTGCGTGCATGTGAAAAAACGCTCTACTTTACGATGTCGTGATATAACTAATTTTTTTAAAAGTCGACCAACTAATTATCGAGTTTTTGCAGTACTGTATGAGGAAATTTCAAGTATTTAAAAGTTTTCAATCGACACACACACAGAAGTTGGGTGATTATCTTACGACAGAGCTGTTTTCATGTTGTATAAAGTATACCTTTTCCTCACCTGTTATACCTTTCCCAAGGCAAAGTCTGGCTTCAGACTATCGCTTAATTAGCACACACTTTCTTAAAAACTAGCATTTTAAATATATTACTTCAGCGATTAAATACAAACCCTTTTACTGCGCAAGGTCGTATCAAATCGTTCATTAAAAACATTACAGTTCAGGCTATCTGTTTAAATTGAAATTAAATTGAGTGCTTTGATACCCTTCGTGACTGACTAGCAACAATTCATCTTTTTTGGATGAAAATGTCAAGAACATAATTAAAATACATTACAAGGGACTTGAAAAAAATTCAAAGGCTGTTGCCCTGCTCTGCCTAGTAATAATAATTGGATTTTCAGTCTCTTGGAAGAGACAATAATTTCGAAATTCTCATGAAGTACGAAAAATTAACAGAGAAACAAACTTCTCGCTGAAAATAATATAGGGTGGGTGGCCTTATGTTTACATGCGACGCAGGTATGTCCTCCTCACGGAATTCCAAAAAACAGGGCTGAGCCAGTTAATTCCACAATGAAAACTTGTAGGTCAACAGAAAATAATACTACATAGTAGATCGACCCACTGTGCAAAAGCATTCATCAGTCATTTTGATGTGACACAACTGAAATGTAAACCATATAAAAGTATTAGGACTATCACACCATTTCCTTGGAATTCAGTTACTTACATTTCACAGCAAATAGGTTTTTTGGAACGCAGGGATCCGCACATATATTTTTGCAAAAGAGGGTCACAGATCGAAATATTTTAGGAACCACGGCTCTTAGGTATTTGCAAAAATATCTACATGCAGCCACTAAATTGTCTGTTGGGGGCAAAATATTTGTTAAAATTAAAAGCGAAGGTAATGAAGAGACACAAACTGCACACAAGAAGGACATACAAAATTTATTGAAAACTTTCTTGCTTAAAGTAAATAAGAACTTACCTGCATGGAAGATAAATATATTGTATCGTGTAGTTGCTTGTATCCGGTACATTGTTCACATGGATTTATGTATTTTCAGTAACATCCGATCAATCTGGGAGGACGTCAGTACAAATAAAATATTTACTTAAGAAACCTACAAAACAACCCCTTTACTTTGAAGTACAGCACATTTGGAGGGCGCAGCGGCATAAACATCCTTTCAATTATCGTGAGTTACTTCAGATGACGTTCCTGTGGAACTAGAACAAATGCATGCAAGCGCATGGGCTGGATTTCCATTTCCGAGCGCGTGCTTGCAGTAGTACTATGTCCTACAAATGATTAACAGTATTAAGGCACACCGTCGTCTTCAAATACGATCTCTTATCCCGTTATGGGTGTTTAAAATATGTTGTTGTTGTGGTGTTCAGTCCTGAGACTGGTTTGATGCAGCTCTCCATGCTATTCTATCCTGTGCAAGCTTTTTCATCTCCCAGTACCTACTGCAACCTACATCCTTTTGAATCTGCTTAGTGTATTCATCTCTTGGTCTCCCTCTACGATTTTTACCCTCCACGCTGCCCTCCAATACTAAATTGGTGATCCCTTGATGCCTCAGAACATGTCCTACCAACCGATCCCTTCTTCTGGTCAAGTTGTGCCACAAACTTCTCTTCTCCCCAATCCTATTCAATACTTCCTCATTAGTTATGTGATCTACCCATCTAATCTTCAGCATTCTTCTGTAGCACCACATTTCGAAAGCTTCTATTCTCTTCTTGTCCAAACTATTTATCGTCCATGTTTCACTTCCATACATGACTACACTCCATACGAATACTATCAGAAATGACTTCCTGACACTTAAATCAGTACAGGATGTTAACAAATTTCTCTTCTTCAGAAACGCTTTCCTTGCCATTGCCAGCCTACATTTTATATCCTCTCTACTTCGACCATCATCAGTTATTTTGCTCCCCAAATAGCAAAACTCCTTTACTACTTTAAGTGCCTCATTTCGTAATCTAATTCCCTCAGCATCACCCGACTTAATTAGACTACATTCCATTATCCTTGTTTTGCTTTTGTTGATGTTCATCTTATATCCTCCTTTCAAGACACTGTCCATTCCATTCAACTGCTCTTCCAAGTCCTTTGCTGTCTCTGACATAATTACAATGTCATCGGCGAACCTCAAAGTTTTTATTTCTTCTCCATGAATTTTAATACCTACTCCGAATTTTTCTTTTGTTTCCTTTACTGCTTGCTCAATATACAGATTGAACAACATCGGGGAGAGGCTACAACCCTGTCTTACTCCCTTCCCAATCACTGCTTCCCTTTCATGTCCCTCGACTCTTATAACTGCCATCTGGTTTCTGTACAAATTGTAAATAGCCTTTCGGTCCCTGTATTTTACCCCTGCCACCTTTAGAATTTGAAAGAGAGTATTCCAGTCAACATTGTCAAAAGCTTTCTCTAAGTCTACAAATGCAAGAAACGTAGGTTTGCCTTTCCTTAATCTTTCTTCTAAGATAAGTCGTAAGGTCAGTATTGCCTCACGTGTTCCAGTGTTTCTACGGAATCCAAACTGATCTTCCCCGAGGTTGGCTTCTACTAGTTTTTCCATTCGTCTGTAAAGAATTCGTGTTAGTATTTTGCAGCTGTGACTTATTAAACTGATAGTTCGGTAATTTTCACATCTGTCAACACCTGCTTTCTTTGGGATTGGAATTATTATATTCTTCTTGAAGTCTGAGGGTATTTCGCCTGTTTCATACATCTTGCTCACCAGATGGTAGAGTTTTGTCATGACTGGCTCTGTCAAGGCCGTCAGTAGTTCCAATGGAATGTTGTCTACTCCGGGGGCCTTGTTTCGACTCAGGTCTTTCAGTGCTCTGTCAAACTCTTCACGCAGTATCATATCTCCCATTTCATCTTCATCTACATCCTCTTCCATTTCCATAATATTGTCCTCAAGTACATCGCCCTTGTATAGACCCTCTATATACTCCTTCCACCTTTCTGCTTTCCCTTCTTAGCTTAGAACTGGGTTTCCATCTGAGTTCTTGATATTTATATAAGTCGTTCTCTTATCTCCAAAGGTCTCTTTAATTTTCTTGTAGGCAGTATCTATCTTACCCCTAGTGAGATAAGCCTCTACATCCTTACATTTGTCCTCTAGCCATCCCTGCTTAGCCATTTTGCACTTCCTGTCGATCTCATTTTTGAGACGTTTGTATTCCTTTTTGCCTGCTTCATTTACTGCATTTTTATATTTTCTCCTTTCATCAATTAAATTCAATATTTCTTCTGTTACCCAAGGATTTCTACTAGCCCTCGTCTTTTTACCTACTTGATCCTCTGCTGCCTTCACTACTTCATCCCTCAAAGCTACCCATTCTTCTTCTATTGTATTTCTTTCCCCCATTCCTGTCAATTGTTCCCTTATGCTCTCCCTGAAACTCTGTACAACCTCTGGTTCTTTCAGTTTATCCAGGTCTCATCTCCTTAAATTCCCACCTTTTTGCAGTTTCTTCAGTTTTAATCTACAGGTCATAACCAATAGATTGTGGTCAGAGTCCACATCTGCCCCTGGAAATGTCTTACAATTTAAAACCTGGTTCCTAAATCTCTGTCTTACCATTATGTAATCTATCTGATACCTTTTAGTATCTCCAGGGTTCTTCCATGTATACAACCTTCTTTCATGATTCTTAAACCAAGTGTTAGTTATGAGCATGTTGTGCTCTGTGCAAAATTCTACCAGGCGGCTTCCTCTTTCATTTCTTAGCCCAATCCATATTCACCCACTATGTTTCCCTCTCTCCCTTTTCCTGCACTAAAATATATAAACAAAAATTTTATTTTATTTGTTTATAAATGCATTGTTTTTCTGAGATTGTAGTGCTTACCTCACTGGCCGCTACATTCTCAGCTCTATGTTCCTGTAGCTGGTACTCCGTTGGCACAAGAAATTACAGTGTAGGGCCACTGTCAGCTTCCAAAACCTTGGTAGGCTCTTGTTGTACTTCGGGAAACTGAATTAATTTGTCATCTGCCCGGTAATGCCAGTTTTCAAGCAACTGCATTCTTCCGAACTCACAGTTTTCTCATGCTACATAAACACGGATTGTAGCATGACACACGAAGTATTCCAGAAAATATCAATATGGTGTTCTACGGTAAACTGCAACCGCGAGTGTTTCACATGGCCACTCCTTTATAAATAAGTTACGACAGTTTTCGTAGCTTCCAACGATGCGTAAATATTAGGAAGGTATGCTCGCAACATTTATCCTAAAGGGTGTGGGGTAGAGTAGTTCTAAGGGTTGTGGATGTCTCACTGAAGGCGACAATAGTTCTCACTTGCCTTTTTCACATTTGCCTCCTCATCAGTGACGAGCGTAGTCTTCCTCCCATATATTTGTAGCATTTTTCTATATATCTGACAGGAGCCCTATAACAAAGAGGACTCAATTTTTCCACTGAAACTCTCGCGAGACTGAATGTGTAGTGAGAGCCAAACAATTCTTTTTAGTGTGCTCATCTGTCCACATGCAATCCTCCATACCCTGCAATACTTGGGGGCCATAGCCATACGGTATTTTTTTTACGCTACGTGATATTGTTGATGGTTGAGGAAGTACGTCTCTTCGTCTCTTGCACTAGCAGTAGAGTATTGTGCTTCCATTTCTAGCAGTGTTTGTGCAAGTTGCAAGTTCTTGAAAGCGTTCTTCTGTAACTGTGGTCAATGGCAGCAGATCTCATGCACACTTTCTTCCAAACTTTTCCAGAAGAACTGATTTTGCTGGTACAGGTCTACAAGTCCACTCGAAACAGGCTTCCGAAAGCCCAACGGTACCGACCGACGGCAGCGTCGTCTTCAGCCGCATAGCGTCATCGGATGCGGCTATGGAGGGTCGTGGTGTCAGCACACCGCTCTCCCGACCGCTGCCATTTTTCGTGAAATGGAGTCGTTACTACTTGTTCAAGTAGCTCCTCAATTGGCATCACGAGGCTGAGTGCACCGCAGCAGGTCAACTCCGCATGGCGGCCTGGATCGTCAACTATCCAAGTGTCAACCATGTCAGACAGGGCATAACTTTGGTGATTTGTCGGGAACCGGTGAAAGCACCGCAGCACATCCATTGACTTTGGTTATCTACAACTTGTGTAAAGTTTTGTCGTACCATGCTATCTCCTGATTTCTTCAGACAACTGTAGGTTCCCTCCTCCATTTTCAGTGAAACTTCTTTTTCTCTTTCACACATTTTCTAATCCTTGGACTTTGGGAGGACTTTTGCTGTTCGACATGTTTTTCTGACATATTAATAATAATAATAATAATAATAATAATAATAATAGCGTACGATAACGCAAAAGGGCTATCAAGAAAAGCAAAGCAATCGCGAATTGCTTACTTTCTGATCACTTTAGTGTCTTGCGCTGAACATTCTGCATAGGCTACATTAGGTGGTCATACACGAGCGGGTTCTAGGGACGGGTCACAGATATTTCCAGCTGACTCTAGAATACCTTCACTCCCCGCCTGTGCGTTCATGGAGACACAACCTGGCGGTCGTCGGTTGCTGTTCTCTGTACAGGCGATCCAGTCTCATCAGCTGGGCAGGCACCTGAGGATTTCTGCAGTAACGCGCCAGTTCTCTTTCAGGAAGTCCGTGAGTTTTCCTGTGGTTTTCATGTGACAGCAAGTTCTCGGTATCTTCTGGTATGGTGAAGGAGTGGGCCACTGATCACATCAAAAGCTTATAAAATTGTACCGCAGAAGGTCTTGTTGATGAAAAATGATCCAAAAACATTACACAAACAATAATTAGAAAATAGTGTGTACGAAGAGATGGTTGAAACTTTCCTAGATGATATTCCAGGTGTGGACCAGGAGTGTAATAAAAATTTTACTTAAAAATTTGTGACGAAATTTCAGAACAGAGCTCAGCAAGGTGGAGACTTAGAATGAAGGGGAAAAAAGGGAAGGATGAATTATATGAACCAATAAAAAGTTGCCTGTACTATGTTCAGTACTGTGTCACATTTGTTATTTTACAAGTATTATGAGTTATTTTTCTTTGCTAATAATCATTGTTACTTATCGGCAATGAGTTTACGGCCGATATAACGGCGCTGTTTCACCATGCCCTTTCCTATACTTACTTTCTATTTAATAATGAAAATTTTGAGCAACTTGACGGGGTTGCCATGGGTAGTCCTCTGTCCCCTCTGGTAGCAAACTTTTATATGGAAGACTTTGAGGAGAGGGCTCTCGATTCGGCGATGTTTAAACCAACAGTCTTCTGGCGATACGTGGACGATACTTTTGTAGTGTGGCCTCACGGTGAAGAAGAGCTGTAACGGTTTTTACAACATCTGAATTCCATCCACACAAACATTCAGTTTACGATGGAAGTCGAAAAGGATGGTTGCCTACCATTTCTGGACGTCATGGTTAATCGCAAGGTGGATGGGTCATTGGGGCATTCTGTCTATCGAAAACCCACGCATACGGACCTGTACCTGCAGGCGTCATGCTGTCATCACCCGTCACAGACTATGGGCGTCCTTCCAACGTTGGTGCATAGGGCACATGTCGTGTCTGATAAAGACAGTCTTGCAGACGAATTAGAGCACTTGAAATCTGTATTTCAACATAATGGATATTATGCACATCAGGTCAGTACTGCTTTAAGGATGAAAAAACGTGATCACCCACAAGATCAAGAGGATAAGGAAGTGTTTAAGTCCAGAGCATTTCTCCCATATGTCGGTAACATTTCATCGAAAGTAGGCAGAATTTTAAAGAAACATCGTGTGAAAGCAATCTTCCGGCCACCTACAAAGACTCGTGCTCTTCTGGGCTCAGCCAAGGATGATCTGGGATTACGGAAGGCTGCAATTTATAAAATACCTTGCGAGTGTGGGAAAGCCTACATTGGTCAGACCACACGCACAGCAAACGACCGCTGCGTTGAACATGAGCGCCACACTCGCCTTTTACAGCCCAATAAGTCGGCCATAGCCGAACATTGTATTTCCACAGGACATACTATGGATTATTCTGCCACGAAAATCTTGGCCCCATCGAGATCCTTCTGGGATTCAGTTGTTAAGGAATCCGTGGAAATACGTTTGGGGGAGAATCTCATTAATCGTGATGGCGGCTTTCAATTGAATAAGGCCTTGGACCCGTTGATTTCTTTAATATCAACCAACTGAAAACTTTTTATGGCTTCTGACATGTCGAGCGACAAGTAATTTTAATTTTAATATTGAAATTGTGCATTTTATTGTTTTAGACACGTCTGCGCGCATGTTTTACTTGTATCACGCATTGTGCTCCATAGATGCAGTAATATTGTAGAGGGCCTTGGAATCGACAGGTGGCGCGCATGCAACGGTAACTTGCGCATGCGCGTCTTGCGGCACTTTTACGTATAAATAGATCGACTTGCACTAGCAATCTCCAGTGTCAAACACTCGCCTGAAGATGGCTGTAATGTTGTCAGCCGAAATATCGTGGAAATAAGTCGACGAGATCCGGCTGCAAACCCGAAATCTTGTGGAATCTTCTTTTACCCTGTCGCACGAAATTAGGCTCCATCAAGTCCATTGTTTCCCTCTAATTTCCAGTCCTTATATGCTGCAAGCCTTACAAATACCTCTCACCATCCCTACACCAAGAAATTCTTCATGTCTTCTACCTGCAGAAACAATTAAATACGCCCAGACATTTACCATTCTTACTCGATCCAATCCACTCCCTATCCTCCTCCACTCTCCCTTCCCTTGCTAGCCGAGCGGTCTAAGGCGCTGCAGTCATGGACTGTGCTGCTGGTCGCGGCGGAGGTTCGAGTCCTCCCTCGGGCATAGGTGTCTGTCTTTCTCCTTAGGATAATTTAGGTTAAGTAGTGTGTAAGCTTAGGGACTGATGACCTTAGCAGTTAAGTCCCATAAGATTTCACACACATTTTGAACTTCCCTTGCTAGTCTCTTCTACTCTTTCCTCCTCATTATTATGGTATGGCCTCCATCCCAGTTACATTTATCCCGAATTCCATGTTTCCATACAACTGGCACTCCCAGCTATATCCGTCTCCAAATATACAACCCAACTGCTCCACTGACATCCGTCATCTTACACCTTCAGAACCACTCAACCACTCTTCTCCCAAATTGTCCCCTTCCCTTCCCGTATTATTGCAGCGAAGTGGTTCATAGTTTTATCAGTATTTCTTGTAAAAGACATCAATGTTATATCAAAATTTTAGGAATTTAAAAAAATGAGTAAGTATTTTACTCTTTTTAACATTTTAAAAGTACTTTAAATATCATGATTAACACAGTATATGGTTCAAATGGCTCTGAGCACTATCGGACTTAACTTCTGAGGTCATCAGTCCCCTAGAACTTAGAACTACTTAAACCTAACTAACCTAAGGACATCACACACATCCATGCCCTAGGCAGAATTCGAACCTGCGACCGTAGCGGTCGGGCGGTTCCAGACTGTAGCGCCTAGAACCGCTAGGCCACTCCGGCCGGCTAACACAGTATATCTTGTTACCGAAGAGTGGTATGCTGCATCACTGCCAGGAGAGGTGTGACAGAATAAAAGAACAATAAAGGAAAAAGAAATGTAAATTCGAGACACTTACTTTAGTTTATGATACCAGGAAACAGTACCTGCTGCGACTACTGCTACGGAACTGTTAACGAATTAGATGTTGATACTGAGTAAATTTGTTCATGTACTCTATAGTCGATTTAGTGATGCTACGATTATCACTATCAGTATACTTTTACCAGCACTTGCGGTGTAATTTGTCTTGTTTTCAACGAATTATGCTACCTAGAGACCACTACAATAGAAACTAAAAAGACCGAGGATTTCAATAGTCACGCGAATGCTGTCGTACTTGAATTTCTCCTACTATAATAGCAACTAACTTGTTAGACGCTACGTGATGACTGAACCTTGGCAGTCATTTTTGAACGATACAGCAACATTGTTTGCACCACTGAATACAACAGCGGATCGTGATTCTTACTCATCAATGTCAAGCTGAACGTCAATCGTAAAGTGACAGAAATTTTAGAACTCCTCACAGTGACACTACCCCTTATTCCTCAAACTCCACAAGCCGAATTTCAACCTAACAATGCGTGGCCACATACGGAGACGTATACGCTAGCCTTCTTCAGAGAAAGACGAGAATCGCTTGTTTCTTAGCCTACATTTTGTAGTGGCATACGTGAGGTATGGTTAGTTGGTAGCATGTATCTCAGTTTATTAGAGAGTTACATTGCATTACATTAGTTGTCTTACAATGATCCTGTGAGAGGGGTCTCTGGGAAGAGGAGAGAAGTCACAGATGTACACTGCGTTTCGTTTCATTGCTATAAAGCGACATATCATTACGAAACACTACTGTGTTGCTAACGCTGATTATAAAATAATGTAAAGCATTAAGAACCCTTGTATCAATGCTCGACGATGTTCACCAATGGATTAGGTGGAGTTGCCCAACAAAGATATATGGGGAAATAAAATGAAAACGAGACAGATGGCAAAAACGTACTTACAGTGTTTATTATGCCATAACTGTCAACACATTTATCCCACAGTGGGACAAGACGGTCAATGACTTCATAGAAAAATGTTTACGCTTTCCTATGGTACCATAATTGTACCCAGGCGTACATATCTTCTTCCGAAACAAATCAACGGCTGCGAATGGATTTCTACAGGGGTCCAAAAATACGGATATCGGATGGGAGAGACTGGATTGTATTGAGCATCATTTGCCCAATTTCGATGATGTCTCCTGACTTCTTCAGACAAGTGTAGGTTCCCTCCTCCATTTTCACGGAAACTTCTTTTTCTCTTCCACACATTTTCTAATCAGTGGACGTTGGGAGGACTTTTGCTGTTCGACATGTTTTTCTGACATAGTAATAATAATAATAGCGTACGATAACGCAAAAGGGCTTCCAAGAAAAGCAAAGCAACCGTGAATTGCTTGGTTTCTGATCACTTTACTGTCTTGCGCTGAACATTCTGCATAGGCCATATAGAAAGAAATTTACGGCTATGAATGGATTTCTACAGAGCTCCAAAATACGGATATCGGTTGGGAGAGACTGGATTGTATTGAGCATCATTTGCCCAATTTCGATTATGTCTCCTGACTTCTTCAGACAAGTGTAGGTTCCCTCCTCCATTTTCACGGAAACTTCTTTTTCTCTTCCACACATTTTCTAATCAGTGGACGTTGGGAGGACTTTTGCTGTTCGACATGTAAGGGCTTCTCAGCGAAACTTCTGCAGCGTAGGCGAAAAAGTCTTTGCAGCTTGTGGTCACGAAGTCGAAATGTTTGGTGTTTCAAGAGAAACCGTGTCCAAGATTTACACTGCATACACGGAAAGCGAAAAGAACATCATCCGCTAAGCCAGAGAGCGAACGAAATTGTGTGTTGAGTGAACGCGACGGACGATCATTGAAGAGGACTGTGACGTAAAATAAGAGGACGACAGCTGCATCTGTCACTGCTGAACTGATCAGCGCGCTCGCGAACACTCTCAGCACCAAAGTTACACGAACGGAGCTCCAAAAGCAGGGAATTACAGGGCGAACTGGTATTCCAAAACCACACATCAGTGATGAATATGTCTGTAACAGGAAAACGTGATGTTGAAGCCACAAAACCCGGACTGGGGACCAATGGAAGAACGTCATATGGTCGGATGAGCCTTGTTGCACACTGTTTACAGCTTCTGGCCGGGTTTACGTCCTAACAGCAAAACATGACACGCGTTCGGTGGTGAACTGGGCTGCCATGTAGTGGTATTCTATGGACACCTTAGTTACTCGTCAAGGTCACATCACGACCAAGGATTTTGTGACCATTTTTGCTGATCATCTCTGTCGTATGGTACAATATTCGTTCTGCAATGATCACGCTGTGTTCCATGACGACAGGGTCCCTTATTACCCAGCTTGCATCGACTGAGACTAGTTTTGTGAGCACGAGGATGCAGTGACGCATCTCAACGGGCCACCACAGTCATCAGATCTCAGTATTATTCAGCCTTTTAGAATACTTTGGAGAAAAAGGTGCGTAATCTCTGTCCATATCCATCACCGTTATCTGAACTTGCTACTATTTTGCAGGAAGAATGGTATAAGGCTCCCTTGAAAACCATATGTGATCTGTATTTCCTGTATATATCGATTCCGTGAGGACTGGAAACCGTTTTGAACGCCAACGGCTATCCTACACCTTATTAGGTGCGTTAATGTGTTTCGTTGGTGGTGTTTAAATGTTTGTGCCGGCCGGAGTGACCGGGCGGTTCTGGGCGCTACAATCTGGAACCGCGCGACCGCTACGGTCGCAGGTTCGAATCCTGCCTCGGGCATGGATGTGTGTGATGTCTTTAGGTTGGTTAGGTTTAAGTAGTTTCAAGTTCTAGGGGACTTATGACCACAGCAGTTCAGTCCCATAGTGCTCTGAGCCATATGAACCATTTTTTAAATGTTTGTGGTGCAGAGTGTCTTGTGTACCACTGTCACTTGCCCATCCTACTGTTCCGCTCGCAAATGATCCGCGGGAAGCAGAACCGTTGGTATACCTTTGTGTGAGCTCAGATCTCTCTAATTTTATTTTCTAGGTCTTTTCCGGAAGAGACACGTAATAGGAAGCACATATATCGGATGACTATTCTAGGAACGTCCGCTCTCGAAATTTTAACAGTAAAACTCGT
Organism: Schistocerca piceifrons; assembly: GCF_021461385.2. Lineage (NCBI taxonomy): Eukaryota > Metazoa > Arthropoda > Insecta > Orthoptera > Acrididae > Schistocerca > Schistocerca piceifrons. The sequence continues at coordinate 676,290,076 of NC_060149.1, forward strand.
AGTGATATATAACACCTCTCTTGTAACGCCTGCCACTGCAGCTTGATGAGCATCTCCGCGACGCTTTCGCCCTTATTAAATAAATCTGTGACGAAACGTACCGCTCTTCTTTGAGTCTTCACTATTTCCTCTAACAAACACATCTGACACGAGTCCTAGACTGATGAGCGGTATTAAAGTATCGGTCGAACAAAGGTTTTGTAAGCTACCTATTCGTGGATGAACTGTACTTTCTGAGGACTTTTCCAGTGAATCTCAGTCTGGCATCTGCCTTACTTGCGATTACTTTTATGTTATCGTTCCATTTTAAATCACTTCACTTCGTACACACGCTCCAAGATACACATACCGAAAAAAGTTTTGGATCACCTCGGTTCCGAGAGTTCCGGAACCTGCACAGAGAATTGGAATAGTGGTCACCATAAACATCACTTCCGCCCTTTTTGTTGCTCATTAAAACCATACATTGCATGATGTACCACCATACAGCGAGACCTTCAGAGGTGGTGGTCCAGACTGTTGTACACACTGGTACCTCTAATACCCAGTAGCATGCCCTCTTGCATTGTATTCGTCGTGGCATTCTATCAATAAGTTTATCAATGCACTGTTGGTCCAGATTGTCCCACTTCTCAACGGCGATTCAGCGTAGATCCCTCAGGGTGGTTGGTGGGTGACATCGCCCATAGACAGGTCTTTTCAGTCTATCCCAGGCATGTTCAATAGGGTTCATGTCTGGAGAACATGCTGGCCACTCTACTCGAGCGATGTCGTTATACTGAAGGAAGTTTTTGGAGGCAGCCCGGTCAGGCTGAACGCCTTAGACAAACTTTCCAGCGAGTGCAGCAAGGTGGAGGTTCCCTGCTGTTTAGTGGTGGTATTATGAGGGGCCGACGTACACTGCTGGTGGTCATGGAAGGCGCCGTAACGGCTGTACAACACGTGAATGCCATCAGCCGACCGATAGTGCAACCATATCGGCAGCATATTGGTGAAGCATTCGTCTTCATGGACGGCAATTCGCGCCACCATCGTGCACATCTTGTGATGTGTGGATTTTCCGTTCCCCATAGTCGACAATTCTGTCTTTTGACATATCCTGTCAGATGGAAGTGGGCTTCCTCTGTACACAAAATATTCTATGGCCAATCATTGTCCACTTCCACGAGAGCAAGGAATTCTCAATCAAAGGTCTCTCTTGCTGGCAGGTCAACAGGAAGCAACTCGTGCACATTGGTAATTCTGAATGGATAACAAAGAAGGATGTTTCGTTTGATTTTACGCACCGTGCTCATGGGTATGTCCAATGTTCGGGCAATTCTCCGTGCACTACACGTTTGCACATCACCACTCGTCTCCTCCTGCATTGCTGTGGCCACTGCTTCCACTGATGTCAAATCAATTCGTTTCCTCTCTCTACCAAGTTGCACACCAAAAAAACCCGTCTTTTCGATTTTCCGAATCATTTTCTCCAGAGCCATGGCAGTCATCGGGCCAACGCCTTTTTTCAAACTCTTCAGTGTCCGGAATTTCTGCAGAGCGACGTGTGCACCGTCATAGTTCTTGTAATGCAGATTTACTAGTAGAGCGCGGTCTTCCATTGACACAGTCATGGCGAACGTGGCAGACGCGAAAGGAGGAAAAGCTAGGTACCCGGCCTGTTTATACTAACTTCAATGCGTCGTGCGCATGACAGGTGTGCTTATTTACGTATTGTGACACATACAGCCTCTTCTATTGATCAATTTTCACACTATTAATTTTTTCTTCTGCCATACGTTTTCCCCCTTCTCCGATAATATTCCGTTGTTATTTCTACAGTGTTTTGAAAGTTTAATTATAATCACCCTGTACTATAGGGATCAGAGCCACCAGCATCCTATTGGAGTGAGTGTGGGAACGTGGGGGGAGGAGGGGATGAACAGAGAGCGGGCGAGGAGGTAAAGGACAGAGGAAAGGTATAGGTGGAGGTGGATAGAGAGAGGGGAGGGTAGGAGATGGACAGAGAGAGAAAAGAGAAGGACTTGAACAGGTAAAGAGGAGAGGAAGAGATGAACAGACAGAGGCAGAGGTGGCCATAGAGGTGAGAGGGTGAAGGATGAGATGGACAGAAAGAGGAGGAAGGAGAAAATGGACTTAGAGAAGATTGGAATTTATACGCACCAGGACATCGACGGGTACTTGGCTAATGATTTATAGAAGCACACACTGTAGCACACAGAATAAAATTCTCCCAGGGTGTTTTCTCAGAGCAACACTACTGACAAACATTATATAGGATTACTGTTTCTTGTTTATGTCTGGACGAACGCGAAGAAAAGCAAAGTTTCCCGAACCTCACGGCTGCACGCCGAGCTGGGCAGGTAACCGCAACTTCGCGGCCAGCGACGCAATTCTCAGGCCATCTGAATGGGAAGACCTACGATGTCGCAGGAAGCCAAGTGTCGACAGGGCGACAGTGTCCGACATTGAAAAAGCCACCATTTCAAAACAGCAGCTAGCGAGTGATGTAGACTCTTCGAAAGCTCCAACGGAAACACGCTCTCGAAATATTGATCCCCAAAACTCGAGCCCCACATACTGCTCCGAACAGAGTTCCCTTGCCACTGCGCTTCTTTTCCTGTGCATTACTCTTGACAGTGCTCTTGGAGGAAAAAGCAGCCATGTACTTTTCAAAGCAACCATGTTGGCATTTTGTTAAGCGATTTAGAGAAACCGCGAAAGATCTTTATCTCGTTGGCTGAATGTGGATTTGAACTGTCGTCCTCCAGAATTTTAGTCCAATGTTTTATTACTGCGTCACCCCTATTGTTCTTTTGAAATAAAAATCTAAGTAAGTTGCAATTATCAAATGCCGGTCGTTACATACTTCACATAAGACGACACACGTACTAGGATTTTCATTAGTGGAAGTTGTTACATGAAAATGCAATTTGCTTGGGGTCTCAGCAGATCCAACTTAGTATACAGCGAAGAATACAATGTATCGGCTCAAAAAGTCAGATGAAAAAGTACAACTATAAGGTACGATTAAAACATTCTCAGTTTCATTGACGCGTCAGTTCACCGTGAAACACGAGTTTTCAACGATCATCTCCATTGTCTTCGTCAGAAACAGCTTATTGACGTCGCTTTATTGTGATCGACTTTTCATAGCTCACAGATTGCATCCTTGGGCAGATGTAAGGCCTTGCCAGAATATGTTGATCATGAATTGTAGATTAAAACTGAAGTTTGCAGAAATGAGAAAATTGAGAAGATAGGAACTCGATAAGGTGAAAAAACCAGAAGTTCCTGGCAGCTAGGGTATTAGACAATGCTTGTCGGTAACAGATAAAGGAAATGCAATACAAGACGAATCGGTAGCTTTTAGACATGAATAACCAAATTCAGTAGAAAAGGAAAAAGGCCAGACGACAGAACCCAATAGAAATCCTTGAATAACATGTGAAATATTTAAATAGCGAAAAGAGAAATTAATATAAGAATGCAGCAAATGAAGCAGGCAAAGGGAATAAAGACGTTTAAAGAATGAACTTGTAAAAAGTGCCAAAGAGCTAAGCCGGAATGAATAGAGGAAAATGCGAGGCTGAAGAACCATGCATCACTAAGTAAAAGATAGGTGCTGTGAATAGGAGCATTTAAGAAGTCTCTGAAGAAAAAGAAGAAGCAATTATGTGGATATCAAGAGCTCAGATCGCAAGCCGCTGTTAAGCGAAGATGATGAAACTGAAAAGTGGAAGGCATGTATGAGAAGAGCTATACAAAGTAAATGAACTTGAAGGCAATAGTGTAGAAACGGAAGACGAAGTAAATGAAGATGGGATGGGAGAAAGGATACTGTGAAAATAATTTGACAGAGCACTGAAAGAGCTTAGTCGAAACAGTACCATTGTAGTAGACGACATATAGTCAGAATTATAGAGATCCGTGGGAGAACCAACCAAGATAAAAGTATGGCACCTGGTATTCAAGATATCTGAGACAGCCGACTTACCCTAAAACTTCATGGAAGAAAGCAATTGTTCCAACTCCGAACAATCTATTTAAAAGTCATGATGGCACAATATTGACGCAAGTTATTTGCAGACAAATGCAAAACTGACAGAGGCTGATATCAGGAAAAATCAGTTTGACTTACGGAGAAATGTAAGAACATATTATGCAGTTCTGACCCTATGACTTGTCTTCGAAGATAGGTTGAAGAAAGGCCAAACTTTATTTACAGCATTTGTAGATTTAAAGAAAGCTTTTGTCAGCGTTCACTGGAAAACACTGTTCGAAATTCTGAAGATAACAGGGATAAAATACAGGGAGCAAAATATTATCCACGACTGGTTTTAAGAGTCAAAGAAACGCAAGCAGTAATTGAGAAGGAAGTGAGATAGGTTTGTAGCCTATCGCTGATGTTACTCAATCCGTACATAGAGAAAACTGTGAAGAAAACGAAGGGGAGATTTAGAAAGGGAAATAAAACTCAAGGAGAGCAAATAAGAAGTTTCAGGTTTTTCTGGTGACATTGTAATTCTATTAGACACAGCAAATGATTTTTAATAGCTCTTGTAGGAAATGGATATCGTTTTGAATATAGCGTATAAGATGAACATCAATAACAGTAAAACAACAGCAATGGAATGTGGTCGAATTAATTGTGTCCATGCTGAACGAATTAAATCGTAAAATGAGACACTAAAATTAGTAGATTATTCTTGCTATTTGCGCTGCGAAGTAACTGATGATGCCTAAAGCAGAGAGGGTATTAAATGTAGACTGGCAAAAGCAAGGAAAAAATTTAGGAAGAATGTATATTTGTCGACATCGAGTATCAATTTGAGTGTTAGGAAGTTTCATCTGAAGATATGTGTCTGGAATGAAGTCTTGTGCGGAAGTGAAATGCGTGCAATAAACATTTCAGACAGTAAGAGACTAGAAGCATTTAAAATCTGGTGCTACAGAAGAATACTTAAGGTTAGATTGGTAGATTAAATAACACAGATCTGGTGAGTAAGGTGGGTGTTCGAGACTTTCAGATTCTATATCCTGTAGCTGCCAACTGTTGTTCACCTGTCCCAGTACAAGGATAAATCCTGCCAGCAACGAAATTGACAGTACAAGTTTTAGGAATTTTATTGCACTCTTATGGCTTTAACTTCAATCATACTCGTATTTATTTGCACAGGGACTTCGGAATCATATCGCCATTTTGGATACACTTGAAAATTCGCAAATTTTAATCCATACATTTACAAGAACGGCAATAAATGATGAAATACTGATACCCAGTTGCAAATTTAAGGAAATGAAGTGTTTCTACAACAAATGACACACAAGTATTCTATTGGCCTTCACCATAAGGCAATAATTTTCAAACCAATTTAAAAATGAGAGTCGGTGATTGAAGCATTTCATGTACCATCACACAAGAAATTAATTTTACTGTCTTTGCCAGCGGGGAGTGCCCCTTACCATAAGTCCAAACTTTTGTAACATCATGAGTAGCATTTACCTGCAGTTGTCAATCCGAACTATACTCTCGGAATTAATAAGGCATTGTCTGTTCACTTCATCAGACTTTTATGGCTTGAAAAAATTTAGTACTTTATACTGAGACTCTTGAGAAGGAGGTGGATTCGTGCATTGTGCTAAGGAGCTTAGCTGAAGTAGGGTGCTTTCAGTGATACCAATAACTGTACATATTATAAACATGTATCACTTCATTTCCAAAACGGGTGAGGAAAGCTGCAGCTGCACTCCTCCCTTTACAAATATGTAGTTTAATGGTGAAATTAATTGGACTCTGCTACTTGGAGGAATGAGTGGGTGACATATTAAAAATAGCTTCTTTGTCGAGTGACAAACTTTAATCAGCCAGGTATACATAATAATGGTAAGTTGCCAGAACACCTAATCACCTCACCAAATTGTCCCAAATTGACCTTTTGACACTCAACAATACGAAAAAATATAACTTTGAAAGTTTTCACGAAATTATCATAGAACGCGACGAATATAAGAAGAAATTGACATAAATCAAACAGCTAATTGTTCTCAGGGGGTGATTTCACTTTGGAACCACTGGGATATACAGTTTGCAACCACCCATCATTACATGTGAAATACCTGAAAGCAAACCAGAAGTAAATTCTGCACCAGTGGTTTCATTTCTAAACCATTCATAAAAGCAGATGTGACTTGACATATACTTATGTTCACTGTCAATCATCTCAATACGATCACTATCAAAAAAAGCACATTTCAGTCTCCTACAATCACGTAGGACAATTTTCCACGCCAACTGTGAAGTATTTCGAGCAAGGAATACTTCACAAGATCACAAGTTGATGTAATTAAACTTCGTTTATTTGAACAAATAAACATCGAACACGAACAGTCTGGTATTTCTGATGCAGTACAACAAAGAAAATAAACGTCCTTCAGAAATTCTTCTTAGTTATGTAAAGGAAAATTTCGTCACAAACAATTGTTCTTCAATGAAACAAAAAGAGATTCTTGAGACCGTAGATTACCTTCTTTTGACCTATGAAAAGTTTGTCTTCAAAACAAAGTACATATTCAAAGTTCTATCTCAAGAGCAGCACGGCATACCCACGGTGCAGAACACCAAGGTGCGGAGCATCGGTCGCGGGAGCGGAGCCGTCCCTGGTGGCGAAAGCGACATCCGATCCGAGCCGAGTCCAAACGGTGATGGTACAGTCGTGGACAAAACGAGCGAGACCCCTCGCCTTTTCGTTATGCAGATCCATACAGCTTTAAAGTCTGCTACACATCATAACAGGCAAGGCGACGAAGTGCTACCAACATACTATGCACAGGCGTGAAATTGAAAAACCATCCGCACTTTGTCAGACTGTTTTCAATCATGTCTAAGACTATATTAATGACGATTAGTGTGTTAAACACAACACGTAAATGTAAGATACAAATGAAAGAAGAAACGCTAATTAGTATGAACTGTACTAATAAAAATGAATTTCAGCTTATCGAGATAACATAACTGTTTTAGTAAGACAAAGTACCCCAGATCGTTACGAATTAGCAAAATATTACGCGCATTCAGCCGCGAAACGGCCTGTGTCAACGTTCAGACCAGTCATACTGGATTACCGTTGCGTAAATTTTCTTTACGTAAACAGACGTATCTTTAGATTGCGTTCACATAGAAGCTCACTTTTTTACACCACCAAGGGACCGTATACCGCAGGAAGTGCGATACATTTCCGCTTATTATGTCTACCCGTACTCGAGGTAAACGGGTTTTAAGGGTTGGGTAGACAAATAGACGGCCATGAAAGTAAGACTAGTAGGGTTCCACTTTTACTGATTTAGGTGGCTAAAACCTAACAACGAGAACAGCTACGACAGTTACTGAAGATGAGGGCCGCATAAATAATTCCCCCTACTCTTTATTCGAAATGTTCTAGTTGCAGTCGATACATCAGCACATTAATCGTAGCTACGGTTTCGATCCAAATCACATTTGCAGGAAAGCAAATAAAATCCATTTGCCTATACACGTGGTAATGCAGATCCTAGTATTAATGCTATGCGAGCATTCCTATAGCTTAAGAAACACTTCAGCTAATGAATGTTTCCTGGCTGTGGTGAGTCTAATGGAGAATTCGAAACATTGTGGAAAACGTTTGGTAGCTATTTCACCGTTTATTTCCTGGGGTGGTGCAGAATTATCCTTCTAAATTTGAAACGTCCCCTTAGAAAATTTATACATGACTGTGCTTAAACTGACACACAATATTTTTTAGCGCAGCGCAATCTGACTTTCAATAATCCCTACAAGAGAATGGCCCTCACTAAGTTAACCTATAGGTTTCACAAATCACTTACCTCACAAAAATCTTCGTTACTCGAACTACTGCAATACGGCATGCGCCAATACTGCCAGCTAAATAAAAGATTCTAACTACTGAAGTCACTAACTACTGATAGGCATAGTTAGCAAATGAAAGATTTTGATACAGAACAAACAATGTATTTACCTTAACAGTGTTCAAAAGTCATTATATATATATATATATATATATATATATATATATATATATATATATATATATATATATATGTTCATGATATCCAATACTACAAATTTACTCTTTCTTAATGAGACACGTCAAGATCGTCCACTCTCAAAATTCCGCCATCTCTCTCCCCACATCCACCACTGCTGGCGGCTCACCTCCAACTGCGCAACGCTACGCGCTGTTAACAGCCAGCTGCCCAACACTACAATGGCAGACAACAATGCAAACTAGCCACAGACTGCACACAGCACAGCCAGTGATTTTCATACAGGGCGCTAGCACACAGCACAGTCAGTGATTTTCATACAGAGCGCTACGTGACGTTGCCAATAAGCAAACATAAACAGCCTACTTACATAGCCCCCATGCTCCCCACAAAAAATTTTGCAAATTGTTTTGGGCAGTGGCCAATAATGATTTGAAAAAAATTTTCATAATTACAATAACAAAGAAATCAAATGCACACATTTCTTGATACAATGTTGGTCAAAGCTAAAATTTTCTCACAGTCCATAAAGACAGTCCTGATCATTCATCACAGTAAAATTGCAGTTTTTTTTCTCAAAGTCTGAGCAGTAAAAGAAAATGCACACGGAAGTAGTGGATTTCCATGCAGTCTTGAAGAAGTAGTGTTGTCCCTCGAACGGAAAGACAGTGTTGACTCTTGACATGCCGACAGGTAATGGGCCACAACAGAGCAAACCCACAGCAGAGTCATTCGAAGTTTTGAAGAATATTGGTAGGTAGGTCATCACAGAGCAGGCCCACTATAGTCCTAGTAGAGATTATGTTATTGGTGGGCCACCAGAGGTGCAGACCCACTGCAGTCCTTGTAGAAATAATGGTATTGGTGGGTCATCAAAGGTGCAGACCCACTGTAGTCCTGGTAGAGATTGTGGTATTGGTGGGCCACCAGAGGTGCAGACCCACTGTAGTCCTTGTAGAGGTGGCCAGCAGCCATCTGTTGTGACTGTGCAGGTGCACAATCACCATTGACGAGTCTTGCGGACAATATAGCAAGTCCATAACCACCACTTGTGCACTCACAAAGTTTTTGGAATTGTCCTTAGAACCAGCAATGCTGTTATCCAGTCCCTTGCTGAATTATTAATACACGTGCAAACACTAACAATCCCAACTCCTCACATATTGTCCATATACTATGACCAACAGAAACGTGTGCGGTGAAATGTAACTTACAAGTTACTTAATTTGATGATCTGGTGTCAATTACAATTTTATAACATAAGAATACAATAAGAAAGGTACAAAATACATCATTAAAGAACATAACAATACAGATAAGATTTGTAGTAATACGGGCTTTACAAAAGAATCGAAATAACATATACATCAGTGTTACAGAAATTATGACATAAGTACATACATAAAAGATCAGAATAACTTTCAAAACGTCAACTTCACACATGAGCATTAAAACAAAACAGAACAAATAATGTCTAAACATTTTTACAAAGTAAATAACGTAGTATTAGAAAAATTCTACAACATAACAACATCAGCTAAACACATAAAGACAGGAAAAACACGAATATACATAGTGTAATAACACAAAAATACAGGACAGGGTTTGTTTTCAGTGTGACATTTGGTACTACAGTCCAACCGAAAACTTCATTCCGTAGATCTTTCCTCTTATTTCAACATTTGTCTCCACCAAAAAAATCCTATCCAAGCATGCTTTCTGTATTTATATGTTCACATATTTCTTACCTCATTATTTATTTTCCATTATCTTACCTCATCATTTATTTCCAAGAAAATCCTACCTAAACCTGTTGTCCCTAAACCCTACTTTTTTGTTCATATCCTCTTTCAAAATACTTTTTTGGCCAAACCATTTTATTATAGCTTCTCAATGCATTTCTTCCAATTCATCACAACTCGTTCTCTTATATAGCCTACCCCATCTTTAGCTAACTTAAATCTACTGAGCTCAGATGCTAAACTAAGGGACGAGGCAATGCAGCAGCACAAAACAATTAACACAAACAGCAATGACAAAAAAATGCCAATTTGCAAAGCAAGCAGCAGTAAATCTAAATTAACAGATAAAATGCAACATTAAAACTAATATGAGTCAATGTGCAGCAACAAGAAAAATAAATCAGTAGTAAAACTAGCTTAACAGAGTAATACAAAGTGAAATTTAGTAGCACTATGCCTGGCAAACAACAGCAGCAAATGCAATAACTTATATCTAAACATGACAAAGCTCAATCAGAAAAAAATATTACACTAGAGATGGCCTAGTCTAATACCTATGTCACATCTTAATACTAGAGTGATGCATCACGATAAGTTACTGTAGCAGAAAAGTTACCAAATCGTTTAAAAAATTATTTATGCAGTTCCTGTGAAGGGAAATGTCTATTTGTGCTCTCTTTTCTAAGAAACTACTTCATAAATGTATTCTTTCCTGGTCTGTAGACAGAAAATAGTGATATTAGTACATCTATTAAATTTTATAATAACCAATGCTGCAGTGCAGCTAGAAACTAGATATTAAACGACATCAACAAATATATATAGTGTATATAGAGCAATGCACGAAACGTCATTCACTAGGCAAATGGCGTCTCCAAAGGCAAAAGAATCTCTCAACTAGAAGGACAATAAACGTAAAATGTTTCTCATCATTTCATTAGGCATTTCAGTAAATATCATAAATTAAGAGCTCCACAGTGTAATCATATGTTTTCAAGTTTGAGTGTGTCGTATTTGCGATGCTTTCTACAAAGAAATGTCAGTAGTGAGGATAATGGCCTCCCCTTTTTTTTTACCTGTGCCTCTGAAAAGGCACACACTAGTGGCGTTTTCTCCAGGCGTCTGACACAGCTGGCCACTGAAGACACATTACGTCAAGGTCACTTGGCTTTCTTACTGAAATATTTACGACACCAGTTTGCACTACTGTGACAGTCTCATATAAAAATTTCACAGTTCGAGAATTTGCGTTGCAAATCTGTAGAAACAAAATCCTATAAATATAACAGTGTCCAATAAATATTCGTCGGCATTGTGATACATTCACGCATTTAGACACATTTCATAACTCCTAAAGTACGATTCTTGGTTTCCAACATACTTTTTCACAAGTCAGAGTCCCTAATCACTACTCATTATTCCTTACCTTATTACATATATACATACTCGTCGACACTTCTTCAATATTTCATCATAATAAATACGTAGCATAATCAAATTCCTCATATAGCATCAGCTTATTGATCATAAACATACCGCAACAACGTAATACACATCGTCATCATAACACCATAAAACCTCAGCCAAATCTCAAAAAAGGCGTAGCTTTCTGCAGTAATGTCAAAACCCAAAAAAAATTCTCTTCTCATTTCAGTAGTGTCATCTACCTCAAACATACTTCAAAAATCATGCTCCCTTACCAAATACATCATTCATCGCTCTCATAGTATCACAATGGTTTCGAAAAAATATGAACAGTTCACAAAGTACAGTCAAAATACAATTTCATAAGTGTGAAGTAATCCAACTCTGTAATTGTGTAAACATCTGTCACTGATGTAGTAACAAAAAATGTTTATCTGTCAGTTAAATGATCAGATAGCTGTGTAATTCTGTGTTAGAGAAATATGGTACCGAAGTGTAAAGTTGTATAAGCAAATACCATATTAGGTAGGGCTCCTTGTGCTTGCCAAACACATGGTACACAAAGTACGCGTGTACCTCCCTGAGGATTAATGTAATTATACCCTCAGGTGTTACAGATTGCAGCAATGGAATGAAATGTATAACGGAAAACCTTTGTATCATTGTAATTCAAAAATCTTTAAAAATAAATGTTTTAAGTACAAAATTAATCACTCAAATGCGTGTCCTGTAGCGCTAAATTGTGCGTCTTGTTGTAACATAATCTCTGTCATTACTTAAGGGTAAAAAATGTGCCAAGTGTCGTAATTATCATTGTCCGTAAGCAAAGTTCTGTGGAAGTCAATGTACTTACCTCATGATAAACAAAAGTGAAATGCTTTGCATATAGATATCTTACTTATTACGCTTATTGCTGTGATGAACAAAGTACTGTGCTGTAACGTATTGTTGTGCTACAGAAAAGGCTGTCTCATTGTAGCTATACCACAAAAGTTACTACTAAAACGTCTTTTACTTTCCAGAATAATACAGAAAAACTGTGCAGATATAAAACAGAAACACCGCAAAAGCAACATTGTAAATTGTCACTCATTAGTAGCGTCATGATAAAATCGTGTAGCTCTCACATAAACTAACCACTTTGTCATCTGGTATCTATATGGGCCTATACTCTATATAGTTTTTGTTTTTCGACAAGAACATGTTGAGCAAGTGAATAAATCCTTGTCAGAAATTATAATGTTTGAATGACAGTGTTTTTGAGGATTTTCGTGTGAATGCTGTGAAACTACAAAAAATTTATACCACCTTTCCGAAGTGACAATGATTAAGTTGTTTTCTTTGAAACAGCAGAAAAGGGACGGAGAAGCAGCCCCCAAATCAGGGACTCAAAAGAAAGCTTCCGCCGCACAATTAAGAATAACTAAAGATATAAATGATCTTAATCTTCCAAAAACCTGCAATACCGAGTTCCCGATCCGGATGACTTACTCACGTTCAAGCTTATTATATGCCCCGATGAGGGCTTCTATCGGGGAGGAAAATTTGTATTTAGCTTTAAAGTAGGTCCTAACTATCCTCATGAGCCACCTAAAGTGAAATGCATTGCATATAGATATCTTACTTATTACGCTTATTGCTGTGATGAAGAAAGTACTGTGCTGTAACGTATTGTTGTGCTACGGAAAAGGCTGTCTCATTGTAGCTATACCACAAAAGTTACTACTAAAACATGTTTTACTTTCCAAAATAATACAGAAAACTGTGCAGATATAAAACAGAAACACCGCAAAAGCAACATTGTAAATTGTCACTCATTAGTAGCGTCGTGATAAAATCGTGTAGCTGCCACATAAACTAACCACTGTCATCTGGTATCTCTCAGAAAGTACTTTAAATCCAGAATGTATTTTCAAGTAAACCAAAATGTTGCATTAAAATCTCATTAGCAGTACAGGTACATGTTCTAAGTATGTCAGCCTTATAGTCGTTACGTAATCGTGCAACTAACAAGCAAGAATGTACACACACAATAACACTGTGTCGTCTGTTCACTATAACAATGCACTCGTAAATACTGTCTAAATATGTTCCCTATGTTCTAGATTGGATAGTTAACTTTAAAACGTAGTGGCATGTTAACAGTTTCTAAGTCTGACGAAGCGTACTAGTAGCGTGAAGTGAAAAGTTTTATGGCAAAGACTAAGTTAAAAAGCAGACTATCTTTCAATAAACGTTTTTACATATGAAATGTGGTGCATTCCTTTACTCTTCCTAGTATGCAGAGTTTCAACCTGAACGCAATTATCATGTGGTTTACGTCGGTAAAGAATACTGGAATTTTTCTCAAGGTTAGCGTCTATGTTATTTTTCTCTGAGCCAGCCGGCGCACGCGGCTGCCTGCGGTGCGAGTCACTGTCTGTCTCCTTGTTGGCGCGCGTCGTTATTAGGATTAGGAGACCTAACTTCTGTAAATTCACCTTGTTGAGAAGGCCCTGCCCTGTTTGAAGCTCGCCAGTTCTGATGGAATTCAGGTCTGTCGTTTTGTCGGTAGTTTACTTATTTTCTTGTTTGTCGGTCATGTGGTGGAGAATTTCTCCTGGAATCGTAACTGCGTAGTGGACCGTTGCGCCTGAAGTTATTCTGTCTCGCTTGATAATAATTATTTTCGTTCCCATATTGTCTGTTTCTATGGTTATCTCTGTGATATTCATTACTACGGAAATGCGATCTTTCTCTGTAACTATTACTCTGCCAGTGGTTGTCATATGGGTGGTGTCTGTTTTGCTCACGATTTGCGTTGTAAGAATAGCCTTGTCGTGTCCAGTTATTATTTCTTTCATCGCGGAATTGCGTCGGATGTGACCTGTAATTGCTATGTTCCTGTTTTCGGGTTCCGCGATTGTCAGTGTCAATTTCTAATTCTTGTAAGAGTCCCTGAAAAGCTTCAATGTCATCTTTGCAACTTTCAGCCAAAATAATATGTCGTAAATGTTCAGGTAATTTGATTAAGCAAATGCGGATGTGTTCTGAGGGGCTGTATGGGTTTGACAGGTACTGATTCCTGTGCAACATGTCTTCAAAATATTTCACAAGACTGGAAAATTCAGATTGTTCGAAATGTTTCATCATTATGATGCTATGTTTTACTCGGTCTTGTGTAGCTTGCGACCAATATGCTGAGAGGAAGACATGATAAAATTCTCCTTCATTGTGACAATCATGAATGACCGATCGCATTCTTACAGCTGGTTCATTCTCTAAATAGCCACACATAAATTCTAATCTGTGCTCTAATGACCAGTTGGGAGGAAAACAATGAGGGAATTGATGGAGCCACGCTTGTGGATGAATGTCGTTGCCAGAATTCTTAAATGTTTTGAATTTACGCGTAGTAATGAACAGCTTATAGTCAAAATCATCATGTCGGCGAGTCGCATATTGGTCATTGTTATGTCGTTTCGGCGGTTCCATTTCAAAATTCGTCGCACCTTGCCAATTTCTTTCATAATATCCGAAGTGCCCGGTGTTATTATTTTATGGCTGTTCCATATTTCTATGTCCCTCTTCCCGTATTGGAGCGCGAGTGTCCTCTGAAATACGTAATTCTTGTATTACCTGTGTCAGCTGATCTTGTACTTCCTGGATTTCTCTTTGGTGTTGATTCTGATTTTGTTTGAATTTCCTAATTTTTTCGCACTCTTCTGTGTAATTAAAGACTACCGGTTTTGTGTCATTCAGATTATCATCTACCTTCGTAGATAAATTATTTAGCTGATCCGAAAGTTCAACTACTTTCTCTGATAATGAAGTAATTTCCTCCATGTGTCTTTCTGAACCAATTTTCAGAGTATCTACTGTGTCCTTTAAGTTTTCCTGAGTTTTTGCAAGTTGTGTAACGGAATCGGTAGATGCAACTGAGTCAATTTTAGCTTGCAAGGTCTCATGATTTTCATGAACTATAGTTTCCTGTTCTTTTATCGCTGCTTCGTGATTCTGTAATGCATTTTCATGCTGCGAAAAAATGGGTTGAAAATGCTCACAAATTTGTGTTTTTACGTCATTACAGACCTTTTGACATTTCGATTCAATGGTATGTAACTCAGTAGTTAAATCTTCACGTGTTTGTTCAAGCGTGGTGTCTAACTTCCGAAGATTTTGTTCCATTGTGTCTAACTTTTGAAGCTTTTGCTGTGTTTGTCTCTGATTTTGTTCCATTGTGTCTAACTGTTGCTGTGTTTGTCTCTGATTTTGTTTCATTTGTTGCATTAATTGCAATAATAATGTATTAGTGTCTGGAATCTGTTCCTGTATGCTTTTTGGCAGTGCATTTGCACCGGCAACATTCACATTTTGACAAGCAGAAAATGTGTCTTGACTTATTTGAGGAAACGGTGAGGACCCAAAACCTGAATCTGCAGTATTTGCAAGATTGTGTCCTGTCATTTCGGATTCCAGAGACAAGCTGTTGCCGACCGATCGATCGATAATGCTTCCCTGTTCACTAATTGTTTCACTGCCTACACCATTATTTGCGGCCCGCTCCATTTCCCTATGCACAATTACCAAATTACTACTTTGAACATTAGTTAATTCATTACTCGGCGGCACTAACACACTGTTTTAGTCTTCACTGTCATTTATCAGTTTACTTTGGAGCCTAGTATTACGTTTTTCACACGGCATTATTGTCACAATATTTCACACGACAACACAGAAAAGCACAATTTGAAGAGCAAAATAAGAAAACACATTAACGTAGCACTGAAAACAATATCTCGTTAGTTGCAAGAGCAGCTGCAAAATACTTGATGCAAATCTACATGCATGCCACAACTGTTTTAGTGTACAACAATGAAAGACTGCAACTACAAAGGAGATTCTCTCTACAATTACGTGCTAGCAATAAACAAAAGCTACACTAATTACACAAACTACAAGAAAAAATCAGAAGATTCCAGTGAGGTATCCTGGCAGGGTCGCCATATGAAACGTCATTTATAATACAGCCTACTTACAAATTTACTCGCAAATAACAGTATTTGGTATTTCGATAAACATCCCGAATGATTGTCATATAAGCAGTGACATAAAGGTAGAAAATTCATGTTTTTGAGTCCAGAAAGCTCTATCCAACAGAAACTGCAGATCATTTTGCCATTTTCATTGTGAAATTGCCGGCTTATTCATGTCTGGGCTTATAATACAGGATGAAAAGTATTTAAACCGACAAACTCTGGGAGGTTGTAGGGGACATCAAAACAAATATTTTTCCCTGATGTCATTTTTTCCTATAAGGATTATTTAAACCGGTGGAGTCCGTATTACGCTCTTCAGTTGTTAGAGGCCGTATTACGCTCTTTAGTTTTAGGCAACTGCTGTCCACCAGTGTAGTAGTTCCATATTTCTATGTCCCTCTTCCCGTATTGGAGCGCGAGTGTCCTCTGAAATACGTAATTCTTGTATTACCTGTGTCAGCTGATCTTGTACTTCCTGGATTTCTCTTTGGTGTTGATTCTGATTTTGTTTGAATTTCCTGTTTACTAATGTAGCGATACACCTGGAGTGAGTACACTGATATGGTTGGTGCGTACTACGTAGCGCCCCACAACGGACGAGCTGCACAGCGGGTTTATCAACAACAATATCCTAATCGCCGTATCCCGCATCATACGACCTTTGCTGCTGTGTACCAACGTCTGCATGAGACTGGGTCATTTAGCAGATTATCTGGACGGGGACGCCGTCGCACGGTAAGTAGCTGCAAGTGAGGAAGCTATCTTGCAGCATGTGGAGCGGGATCCGTCAATCAGCACATGGGGAGGAATCAGACGAGTGTAAGAAGTGTCCTTCGAGAGCAATTGTTACGTTCATTTCACTTACAGCGTGTCCACAACCTGGAACCAGTTGATTATGCACCCAGAGCACAGTTTTCGCAGTGGTATCTGGAACAGTGTGAAATGCATCCTATATTTCCATCCTCTGTGTTGTTTACCGATGAAGCAACGTTCGGGGATGATGGAGTCTTCAACATGCACAATTCGCATGTTTGGAGTGAGAATAACCCACATTCCGCAGTTACTAGCGCTCATCAAGTGCGGTTCTTCGTTAATGTGTGGGTTGGTGTTGTTGGGGACTGTTTAACTGGGCCGTATCTGCTACCTAGTTGTTGTGTCTTGGTCATAAAAAAATGGAAAAGTGTTTGTTGGTTTAATTACTTTGCCGCTAGAGAAATCTTCCCCTACCGGTTTAAATACTCCTCATAGGAAAAAATGACTTTAGAGAAAAATATCTGTTTTGATGTCTCCTACAACCTCCCAGAGTTTGTCGGTTTAAATACTTTTCACCCTGTAGTGGGCTGTTTGCCCGGGATGTCTGCTAGCGTAGTGAAAAGTGTTTCTTACTGCAAGGGAGGTCTGATTTGTTTTCGGTTCTAATCTCGATGGAGGCAGATAGACTAGCAGTAAAGCAATTTTAAGAATTTCTCGCGCCCCCAAAACGTTTTTTTGGTACCTTTATTCTGTACCGGCGCCCTGTGGATGTCAATATGAAACTCTTGTAGAATTTAATACTTGTTACTGCCTACTTTTTCCGCTTCTGTCAATAATTGAATGGATTTTTAACTGAATTTCGTTATGAATCTTCACGCATTGCTAAATTTGCATACTTTCATGGTAGGTCAGCAACGGTAATCCAGTATGACTGGTCTGAACATTGACACAGACCGTTTCGCGGCTAAATGTGCATAATATTTTCCTAATTCGTATCGATCTGGGGTACATTGTCTTACTAAAACAGTTATGTTATCTCGATAAGCTGAAATTCATTTTTATTAGTACAGTTCATACTAATTAGCGTTTCTTCTTTCATTTATATCTTATAATTAAGTGTTGTGTTTAACACACTAATCAGCATTAATATAGTCTTAGACATGATTGAAAACAGTCTGACAAATTTAGAATCGTTTTTCAATTCACGCCTGTGCATAGTATGTTGGTAGCACTTCGTCGCCTTGCATGTTACGCTGTGTGGCAGACTTTAAAGCTGTGCGGATCAGCACAATGAAAAGGCGAGGGGTCCCGCTCGTTTTGTCCACGACTGTACATCAGTCTCTGGCTGGCGAAGACGGGACCAGCTCTAGCCGGCTGAGTGCGGGCACAAATGATTGTTGTGATACTTAAAGTCCAGAATAAAAATAGAGTACCTTCCAAGCCCAAAGGAAACACGTATAGCAATAGCTTTGAGTGACGAAGAAAAGCCGGTAATTTTTTTGGATTAAACAAACGCGAGAGAAACCGCTTGAAGTTAAGCAGTGTGCAAAGTCGGTTTCGATTCGTAAAATCTGAACGTAAAGTGTATAAATGGAAGAAAGATTTAAACGAAGTGCGAAATAAGCTCCAAAATTAAAATCGCAAAAGTTTTAAAAAATTGAAAAGTCTAGAGGTGTTCGTGATATTCAGTGTACCGTTATCGAGGGAGATCTATGAGACTGTGCCCTCTGGTTACACAGATTCAGAAAATTACACAGAAAAGGACGTAGCCGGCCGCGGTGGTCTAGCGGTTCTAGGCGCTCAGTCCGGAACCGCGCGACTGCTACGGTCGCAGGTTCGAATCCTGCCTCGGGCATGGATGTGTGTGATGTCCTTAGGTTAGTTAGGTTTAAGTAGTTCTAAGTTGTAGGGGACTGATGACCACAGATGTTAAGTCCCATCGTGCTCAGAGCCATTTGAACCATTTTTAGAAAAGGACGTCGCAAAATTAATTAAAGTAAACGTGCAAAGATATCATTAACGGGTAATACTATGGAAGAATTCGTAGCTAACGCGAAGACAAAGATCTGGTAATCCCCTAGAATACTGTGTATGAAGGCAATCAGTCAGGTTTCGTTCAAGATCTACATGCAAACCGCACTTTATCATTTCGAGCATAAAAAAAGGCAGAGTCGCTTGAACAGTCGATGAATGCTATGACACATCCGTATACAACAATACCAGTGGTGAGTATCAATGGATTAATGTCTCCGAATATTTATATCTGTCCTCATGAACCTCAAGGTCAGTTAGGACCAAAAATTTAAAAGAAAAGATTCTTTAGTTGCAAAAATTTAGTAATCTAAGTAGCAAAATCTGGATAAATGGGAGAGAATAATTGTAATATTACAGCTGAAACGTCTTATTACCAGTTTAAATAATTAATTAATTGCTTTTGTTGGACTCTTGGGCTGGACGCAGCTACACCTCTGTCTCTAGGAGCATGACGAAAAGACTGTTAACGCATTTGATTTTCACTCGGAACCTGTAGTGTGACTCAGCCTCTCAATTAAGAAATGTCTCCACAGTGCAACAGCGCATGTTACAGAAAATTTTCTGACAGTATAATTTTCAATAGTATTGTTACACTTCAGTTACTTGAGCGTTACCAGTTTTTATCACCCAATTTTATGAATTTGATCAAGTATGCCTGGTATGCAGCACCAAATGTAGAACGGTCACGACCATTTCTTACGCCATCCCAATTTTTTTCTAAATAAAGATAATAATTACAGCAATGGCCTGGATGCTTGCGTTCTTCTCTTATCAGGTGTGCCTGATGTGAGAAAAATGTTTGTTTTCGTTATCCAATAGCACTTCGCATTTTTGTGAGGACCGCAGGTAAGAAATTCCATTTTAGTAAAAAATCTATAATTAAAAAATTATCATAAGAGCTGTACTATACGGGTTTTTATAAAATATTTCAAGTCAACAAATTATAGTCTCTGTTTGTGGAAGCCTTCTGTAATGCAGCATCATACACTTCCTTGATTTTCTAGTCGCTAGTAGAAAAACTACATTTGCAACAGTATACCTGTCGATGTGAACTGCAAGTTGTTCAAAAAATTAATGATGTGATCTCGTTAGACTTCGCACTGCGCGGAGTTACGTTCGCTTGTCCATAGCTTCGTCTGCTTATTCGGCGACTCGTGCGCTAGGCAAGCAGGAAGACAAGGGCACCCATACTTGTGGGGCAAACGTTGGCCGCGGCCTCCACACCGCCCCCTCCAGCTTTTAGCCAAAGGAAAGAATATAGTGTAGTCAGGTATTTTTCTTTCAAGGAAGTGATTTAAAAATCGGTATTAAGAAGGTTTTTAACAGAGTCGGAACTGGAACTCTATATGACTACTTAAAAGTCGCCATGTATCTTCAAAAATATTGAAAATATTCCATACCCCAGTTCTTGCCTTCCCCCCCCCCCCCTCTCTCCCCTATCAACTATTGTATGCGTGCCACTGCAGGAAGGGCTGTACAAACATCTGTTATAAGCGGCTCTTCGAGTGGCAAAAATTAGTAGCTTCAACACTTTCTTAAAAATACTTGCACTGCATCTTAGTAGGTAACATTTTGATAGTATATTTCTTTCGGTGTATTCTTCCTGTGGGAAAAATTTCAGGTTAAGTTTCGACATGTCAGACTGGACCATTCCTTGTCAGTTGACTGTCACCTGCCGATCTCCGCACTTCGAGGGTTGTCGTTGCTATCTCTTTACTACATAGCATGGCATTACAGTCTTCGTGAATCCTAGGTGTAGCGAAAGATTTTCGTAATCAGACACGTGTGATTATATACAATACCATTATATTTGTCAGAAGCGGCAAATTTGGAAGTCAAAATCTCATTAACAGTAAGCTTGAGAAATTTGCAGGATAACTAGCTTTTCCAGATTCACAATAAAGGGAATAAAGATGGATGGAGAAAACATAGCTACGAGAACTTCCCAAGGCTTCACTACTTCAGGAAAGACAAAGGAAAAGGAGAAAATTTATATTATTTATTTAATATTGAAAAACAGATTATCAGTATCATAGTAAGCAACAATTTATTTTATGCCACAATTTTTTAACCTTCCTGGGGCTCAAAGGGAGAAGCGGGGGCAAAGTGCGCAGGGGTCGCAACCACAGGCCTGGCCACAATGTTCCGTTCCCTATCTCAGAAGCCAAGGAAAGCTTTGGGAACTTGGAGTAGAGCTACAAAGTACATCAATAACTGCAAAGTTTATTTACTTTTCTAAGTTTCGTTTTTTATTTTTATTTTATTTTATTAACACCGAGTTTAGCAGGAAACCGACGTCAAGGAGAAAAACATTTCAATGACCACAGAGTAACCAGTATCAAGAGTGGAAAATGCGTAGATCAAATCCTCATTACAGTAACGCCCCAAATTCCGGGGTGGGTTAAGAAAGACATTACAAAGAAAATTAGAGGAACATTTTCTGTATTTGGAATTGCGGACCACTGCACAATGTAGTTAATTAAGAAAGTGCCAAAAATCAAGGACATTTCTCTCGCCGTCAGCATAGTGAACTGCGTGTCCACAAATAAAATTCACGGAATTTGTCTTTGTTTGTGGGAATTACAGCGAGTCAGGAAAGAGGAGCAGGCGAAAAGGTATCTGATGAGTAGTAGTACGGGTAATTAATGCCAGCATTTGTCCCACCAAGAACCTGACACCTATCGCCGATCCGCACACCAGGCGATGCTCGTCTGTATTCAGAATGCCACAGACGACACACAGTGGCGTGTCTGCTAGGTGAAACCCATGAAGACGTGAACGGCATACTTGCTTCCCATTGACTGTAAGGTACCATGCACACTGGGCATCAGTGGCAGAATAAGAAGCACACACCGATTGCCAGATGGCACGTCAGTCAACGTGGGGATGCTTCCCTTCAGCAACATTTGGTGACCTGTTCCGCTGAAGAAAACCATACATTGCCTTCGCGGACATCAAGCGTGTCGGCGTTATTGCAGTACGGACAGCTCAGTTCAAGGAAAAAATGGCGGTAGTAAAGGAATGGCGGCGGAACGTCCGAAAGCTGTTTAGGGGCTGATAGAGAGCGTGAAGCAAGGGCCTCCAGCAATACACCTGTGAGGCTCATGGGACATCGGCGCCACAGTGTCACCTGAGAGCTGACGAAAAGGGTTATCACTCAGTCAGGGACATAATACATGCCTAAGCTGCCCCTGCATCGTGGGAGGGTGAGGGTCTTGTACCGAATCTTAAACAGCAAACAGAGGCAAACGTAAGAATCCAATGCCGACAGCACGCGTCGGGCCACGGATGGCGGAATGGGATGTGTCTGTGCCACGTGGCGAATACGAGGCACCAAATGGAAATTTAAATGTTGTAACCGTAGAAGAAAATCGAGGGTTCATGAACGATGATCAAGGATCCCAGGGTCTAATTAGGACAGTAGGCGTGGGCAGTTGAGGGCAATCGTGCACCGTAGATCACTCGCATATCGAGTCCTAAGAATCAGATTGTAGTAGCTACACGCAATGGGGGAGGGCAGACCTCAGGAAGCCCCGCACGTATAGCCATAGCTCTCGATTTGAGGACCTTAAGGCAACTACCAGAAGCTTCACCGAACAGCTCCATGATCAACAACCATGGGGTCGGGACAGCTGGCTTGACTCTGGTGACGGTCATCGTACATTGTTACTGCCTCCGACGGCAGTGTAAGATAGTCAGACAAAACGTCCACCGCACCGTCGAGAGAAGCCGATGGCGGAGCCAACTGATTCAGAGTGGGAGCAGTAGGTATCCCCGACACCGACGCGTAAGATAGAGGTAAAACAGTGGGCGCCGAAGGGAGAGCGACGTCTCCAATCAGCGTCTGAACCAATCTACGACGGAGATACTCGGAACGGACATGGCGCTCCTCGCCACAACCTGAAGAAGTCCCTGGCTGGCCATCGTACTTGACGATCGCCGCGGACCGCTGGTGGCCGAACGGTTCTAGGCGCTTCAGTCTGGAACCGCGTGACCGCTACGGTCGCAGGTTCGAATCCTGCCTCGGGCATGGATGTGTGTGATGTCCTTACGTTCGCTAGGTTTAAGTAGTTCTATGTTCTAGGGGACTGATGACCTGAGATGTTAAGTCCCATAGTGCTCAGAGCCATTTTTTGACGACCGCCCTGCAGCAGGCAATAACCAAGTATGAAGGCACAATTTCTTCAGCTCAATTCTTATCTGACGGACGTCATTGAGGACGTGCTATATTTCGAACGTCTTCCACGTTTCAACAGCGTGACTGACGGCGTTCCCTTAAGTTTAAAGACAACCACCATAACGTGCGATGGCACCTCAAACGGGAGTTCGGAAACTCTCAACGTTGGGCGGTGAAAATCAGCGTGATCAACCACGACAGCCTCTATATGGCCGTCAGAGTATTGGAACTTGAGATCCATAACGTGGCGATGCACAACGTCGGAGTACAGGGAATGAATTCCGAGACATCTGGTGGCAGGAGATGCATTTCGTCCCGTATAAACCCTCTACTTCATACGCTTTTGGTCGTTCATGATCCAAAGGAAACGTTAATTTAATCGTGGTTTGACAATAGAAAGACGCCATGATGGTCGGTGAATTCGGACACAAAGACGTGCCTCTACGCAGAAGTAAACAACTCACGCTCGCACGCAAGCAGCACAACAGGAGAGACGCAAACAAGGCACGCTCGCCTCACCAGTGCCAAAAACAGACTGATTTCTTCTGGCAGTGCGTGATTGGTTATGTGACTTTCTTTTTCGGTGCTCTAGTGAGAAACTAATGACTTCGAACGACTACACTTGTTAAAATATTGGTCCTACTCATGCAACCAGTTAATATATCGTTTGCGTTCTCGCTAGCTGTAAGTCAGAAGTTACACGAGATATACGTGTTTCGTAAGCCAGATCCTGTTTAACACCAATTTCGCACTCCTATGATATTGATTCACTGCTCGCTGGCAGGAGAGTATATTTACTGCCGAATATCTTCTCTATGTCCACTCGTCGGAAGTGCGAGTCCTCCCTCGGGCATGGGTATTTGTGTGTTGTCCTTAGTTTAAGTTGGATTAAATAGTGCGTAAGTTTAGGGACCGATGACCTCAGCAGTTTGATTCCATAAGAGCTCACCACAAATTTCCATATATTTTTTCTTCTATGGACCTGGCTCTAAGTGAATTACAGTAAGGAAGGATTCGGGTTGCACCACTGAAAGCGGTCCCTCTCGACTATAGCAATATATAAGATGTCGCTGGTGTTGAAGTCTTTCGGCCAAAGAATGTTTTGATGCAGCTCTCCACGCTGTTCTATACTGTGTAAGTTTCTTCATCTCAGAATCCGAAACATTTCTCTTCATTACCAAATCAGATATTTCGTGATGTCTCAGGATCTGTCCTATCAACTGACGCCTCCCTCATCCAAGTTGTCGTATAACTTTTCTTTCTCCCCAGTTCCAGTCAATACGTCTTCATTACTTATTTTATCTACCCATGCAACCATCCGTACTCTCCTGTAGCACCACAAGTAGAAAGTTTCAATTATCGATCCCATTTCACTTCCTTACAAGTCTAAATTGTCGATAAATGAACTCAGGAAAGCTTTCCTAACAGCTAAATTTATATTGCATGTTAATAATTTTCTCTTTTGTAGAAGCGCTTGTTGTGCTATTGCTAGTCTGCAATTTACAGGGTGTCCATAATTAATGTTCCAGTTTCAAAAGGCTGTAGAAAGATAACCACTGTTCCGAATTACATCAAATTTGAACAGCATATTATTGACACAGGGGAAACGTAATGGATCAAAAAACCAATTAACAAAGATCTTACCAACAGATGACGCTGCAAGCGCCTTAATATAAATGGGGTCGTCTAGTAATGACACAAGAATCGCAGTACAACGGCTCTGGTTTAAGTTGCGCGCTTCACAATCCGTACTGTGCATAATTGTACAAGTTCGGCTGTCAACAGTTGTGGCACCGTTAGTCAGGTAAGTCCATCCAACACGCAAGGTCGTAGTGCATCCGAAGGGAAAAAACGGTTTTTAATTGTCCTGGGCCCAAAAACGCCATAAGAAGCAAAAAGACATCGGGGACAAAAACCACAAAAAATTGACATCGGTTTCTAATTTCGTGAGACATGTTCAGTACGCTATCCACCGTTTTCTGACACAAGTTGGAAACCCTAAGCGACGACATCATCGCTGAGCATGAAGAAGCTGGTGCCCAATTTGACTTGCCATACTAAAAAAAAAGAGATCAAGGCGTTAAATTTGTTTGTGTGGTTCTGTGTTGTGTTATATGTTTTTTCATTCCTAGTAATTTTTATTTTTTAAATATACATTTATCTGTAAACAAATGACATTTCATTACAAAGAGGAGGTGTTCTTGTGATTGTTAAACTTTGACAGGTTTGCGTTTTTGCCATTGATACACAATCTTAGCACAAATGAGCTTCCCATTGAGTATAGGGTGTGATACTTAATGTTAAGTTTTGACCACTGAAGGCATCTACCATCATCTTTTTAAATAAATTGTATGGTTAAAATTATAATGCTAGAATATGTAATTCTTGTAATTTTTTGATAATTCGTTAACACTGCCATTCCTTCGAAGCTCTGAGTCGTCGTAACCATTTGCTTCAAAAGTACGTTTGACCAATCAAATAGTAGGAACCTTTACGCCTTGCAAAAATGGTCTAAGAACTTTACGGCCTAAAGGACGAAATAAAAACAGTTTACAGAGAGAACCTGAAAAACTGTCAAAATTTATTTGTCTTTCGGCTCCCCCAAATTAGCACAGGGATCCTGAGGTCGAAAAGTTAGATTGAACACTACATACAACATATGAAAAATTTATAAAATCCGGACCTTTTGTTAGGTCCAGTGTACCTGCAGATTAAAAAACTGATAATGCACACTGTATACAAGTCCAAGTATACAAGATATTCACAAAAATTATTTCCAGCCGCATAGGAAAAAAGTTACACTTTAATCATGCAAAGGAACGACCACGTTTTTAAAATGGATATACCTACATAGCCAATACGCAAGTCAGGAACGAAATTACAGAACAGAAGAATGGGTATGGATTACCGAATTGTATGTAATTAATTATTTTGTGAAATCTTTAGACTCAATGTCAAAGAAGTCTGTATTATATTTAGTAGAGAAAAAAGACGATTATTCACCCTATGTGAATAGTAGAATCGTCATGAGGAGAAGCAAAGCTGGCGTTCTAAGGGTCGGAACGTGGAATATTTGATAATTTCATCGGGAAGATTAAGCGCGCGAACCCTGACAGGGGCCGGCCGGTGTGGCCGAGCGGTTCTAGGCGCTTCAGTCTGGAACCGCGCGACCGCTACGGTCGCAGGTTCGAATCCTGCCTCGGGCATGGATGTGTGTGATGTCCTTAGGTTAGTTAGGTTTAAGTAGTTGTAAGTTCTGGGGGACTGATGACCTCAGATGTTAAGTCCCATAGTGCTCAGAGCCATTTGAACCCTGACAGGGCGCATGGCGCCTTAGACCGCGCGGCTACTCCACGCGGCAAGGAATATATAATGAGTTGAAACAAATTATTCAGATTGTTAAGGAAGAAGAAAATTTGTTTCTGATGTGGGACTGGAAATCGATAGCAGGAAAAGGATGAGAATGAAAAATAGTTGTTGAAAATGGGTCAGGGAATAGGAGTGAAAAACGAAGCCTCCTAGTAGAATTTTACACAGAGTATAATTTAATCATCGCTGATACTTGGTTTAAGACTCATGAAAGAAGGTTGCATACTTGGAAGAGACTTGGAGACACCGGAGAGTTTCAGATGGATTATTTAATTATAAGACAGAAATTTCGGAACCAGGTTTTAAATTGCAAGAGACTTCCCAGGAGCAGGTGTGGACTCTGAACATAACTTTCTGGTTACGAACTGTGGGTTAAAATAGAAGAAATTGCGAAAATGCAAGAAATTAAGGATGTGGGACATGGATAAGTTGAAAGATCCAGAAATTTTAGAGAGTTTCAGGCGAAGCATTAGTCTACGACTGACTATAACATGGAAAAGGAATAGAGTAGAAGACGAATGGGTAGCTTCGAGAGACAAAATAGTGAAAGCAGCAGAAGATCAAATGAGTAAAACGATAAGGCCTAGTAGAAATCCTTGGATATCACGGGGGATACTGAATTTAATTGATAGAAAGTGAAGACGAAAAAATGCAGCAAATGAAGCAGGCGAAAGGGAATACAAACGCCTGAAAAAATTAGATTGAAATGGCTAATCAAGAATGGATAGAAGACAAATGTAAGGTTCTAAAGCATATTACTCTAGGTGTAAGGTAGATACCGCGTACATGAAAATTAAAGAGGCTCTTGGAGAAAAGAGAAGCAGCTGTATGAATAACAACAGCTCAGACGATAAGCTAGTCCTAAGCAAAGAAGAGATAGCTGAAAATTGGAAGTAGTACACTTGGTGAATCACGTAAAGCTTTCACAGCAAATATAACGGAAATGAAAGTGCTATTGATCTGCGGTTTACACAGAATTGATGCTTAATCAAAGGTTCGTATAGTTAGCTAATCTGCAGGAGGTAATAATACTTGGAAATTATAGTTTTGTGCAAATATACACCTTTTTAAATGGAACAATGCCTATTGACATTAACAGATTAACAATAGGGCGAATTAGAATGTCAACGGTGTTTGCTGCAAGAATCTAGTGCAATTCGTTTACGAGATATCATATTGGAAACAATTCGTGAAGACGTGCAGTAGTACTTAGTACATTATTGACTGAAGCCATTAAGTTGGTACCACAGTTTCCGCCTAGTCTACAGAGGAATGGATTCTGGAAATCATGAAAGATGGTCTGTTATGAGGCTGATATAACTGTGCGCGTTCAGTTGAAAGGGTACAGTACTACCTGACATAGGAAAGATTTGCCTCATTGGGTACAGCAATACCCGTTGTACAACGACATACTTCGTTGTTCTTGTCAGAACAGCGGTTTCATCGTAACACAATTTTATTCAATACACTGAAACCGGATACTGATGTAGAAAAGAAAGACAATTTGTATATTTAATTATTCATATGTGTACGAGCTTCAAAAATAGATCCCTATATCCAGTTTTGTGATGTTTGAGAAATGAGTGAATGGTTTGTTGTCTGCTGACCACAGATAGTGGGTGTAGAATCTGTAATTATCTTTGATACAGTTGTCTGGTCACCTTTAGCAGAACCAAAGAAAGGAAGTATTCCAGTGCACTAGAGGGCCAGGCGTGTGGCTGCCCAATACGGTAACAGGATCCTCCCCCACTTCTGAGGAAGCGTAGGATGGCCTGGTGAACGGCCATGTTCCGACACACTGTCGCTGGTTCGTGAAGTTGGAACTCCTACTTTCAGTGTGCCCCGTAAAACTAAAGAATATGGGAATGGTATGTATGTGGAATATTTAAAAGTAGCTAGAAATAATAATTTCCCTTTCCAGAATATCAACGAGAACAAACCATTTTGGTGAGAGATTCATATAAAGGTAGGCAGATAAAACTCATGGGGAACTTAGGTTCAAAATGGTTCAAATGGCTCGAAACACCATGGGCCTTAACATCTGAGGTCATTAGTCCCCTAGACTTAGAACTACTTAAAGCTAGCTAACCTAAGAACATCACACACATCCATGCACGAGGCAGCATTCGAACCTGCGACCGTAGCGGTCGCGTGGTTCCAGACTGAAGCGCCTAGAACCGCACGGCCACAGAGGCCACCGGGGAACTTAGGATTCTTTGGCTTTGACCAACGGTCACAATGAAACCACGTGTGGTAATTTTAAGCTGAAATACTTGTGTGTGGCAATTTTAAGCTGAGATACTTGCATGTCTAAATTTAAGCTGAGAATATTTCAGAATTGCGTGGGCACAATTTTAATTAAGAACAAGCACTTCCACTTGGTGAGTACTGACTTTGTCTCAATCTGACCAAGAGAGAATGGAAAACAGAAGTGCTTTGTGCAAACTTTCAGTTGAGGATCTGTGTGTGAGATAATTAAGTAATCATGATACCAAAATTACCGTTATTAATTACATTCGTTTTAAGCAAGTTAGAAATTTTGATACTCTGAGACAGAAAAGGCGAGTTAGGCATCTCCCCAGCAACACCGTGAGAGTTACATTGCAGCATTGCAGTTGGAGATGAGCATAAGTCCTCCAGAGTATGTGGTAGATCCGTAGGAAAGCTTACGTGTGAAATTTAATCCGAAGATCTGTGACTTGTTAATCAGGGTTGGAATTTTGTTGTGGGAAGATTTGATACACACTGGCTAAAGTCGGTTGTTCTGTTTTATTTTACATGTTTAATCTGTGTAATTTGAATGTTGCGGCTTAGTTACAAGTACTGTACCACAAAGTAAGAATTTTCTTTGAATAGCCTGACCGCTAGTAAATTCTCTAGGCTATTAATGAATGAGCTTATCAGAGTGAGAGAGACAGAGAAGTAATGGATATCCGTACCAATCCAGAATGTGCGCTATAGTAATAAGTAAAAACATTAAGAGGCCATACGATATTGAAATGTGTACGTAACATCATGTCCATTGGGCAGAGAATTCCTTGTTTTCTGTTATGTTTAAATGTACTGCAGGAAATTGTGTATCATTGCGGTGATAGAATCTCAGAAAATAAAAGAGGAGATATGAAGCAAAATAGTGGTCGTGATCATTCAGTAGAGGGTAGCCATTTTGTTCAGACATTTTTGCCATAAGCTCCCTATTACTATACTAGCCAAGCTCTGATTAAAATGAACACAATATAATGGGAATGTGATGTTGTCAAGGTGGAGTGAGTCCATCGGAAATATATATAGACAGTGCCATATTTAAAATTTATTAGTCACATGCGTTTAATGCCGATGCGGTGACATAAATAAAACGAAAAAAAATACAGCAAAATAGTTGGGTGATAGGGCTTTGCTATCAATGTACAGTAGCAGTGGCTACAATAAGTCATATCAACATTTCCTATGCTCAAATATTAAAAGCCCTCGCTTGGCAGGCCACATATCTAGTAGGCCTAACTGTTAGATGCTACAGGTGGGAGATTTGCGACCAGAAAAGATAACAGTAGTAACCTCTCCCAGTGTTCCGCCTATGGTTAATTGTTCACTGTCTCACACCACACGTTTACACTCCATGGGCGCTGACGTTCCATCTAACGAAGCCAACGGGGATTGTTAACAAACCAACGTCCGTCCCCGGTAGCTGAGTGGATGCCGGCACCGTAGCTCAGCGTGTTCGGTCAGAGGGTTATGTACCCTCTGTAATAAAAAAAAACTGAGTTAATCGATCAATAACGAACTTAAACGATTGTCTTACGACGTCCGCCCCGAGCAGATGCAACGAACAAAAGCGAACAAAATAAGATTTAAAAAAAGCGTAATGAGTAGAATTAAAAAAAAAAGTTGGTAGAGCACTTGCCCGCGAAAGGCAAAGGTCCCGAGTTCGAGTCTCGGTCCGGCACATAGTCTTACCGCCGGTAGCTCAGCGTGTTCGGTCAAATGGTTAGCTGCCCTCTGTAATAAAAAAAAACTGAGTTAAACGATCAACAACGAACTTAAACGGATGACTTACGACGTCCACCCCGAGCAGATGAAAGGAACGAAAACGAACAAAATGAGATTAAAAAAAAAAAAAGTGGGCAGCGCGACAGAATGCTAAACGTAAGGGCCCGGGTTCGATTCCCGGCTGGGTCGAAGATTTTTCTCCGCTCAGGGACTGGGTGTTGTGTTGTCCTAATCACCATCATTTTATCCCCATCGACGCGCAAGTCGCCGAAGTGGTGTCAACTCGAAAGACTTGCACCCGGCGAACGGTCCACCCGACGGGAGGCTCTAGTCACACGACACGACGACGAACAAACCAGCAGCCCTTGTTTCGGTTGTTTACCTGGCCATGATTAGTAAACATGGCTTCATCACTAAACGAGGTACAAGACGCATCCGGAGTATCCTGTCTTAATACCCATGTACGTAAGACAACACGTTTTTCGTTATCAGCCGGCCGCGGTGGTCTCGCGGTTCTAGGCGCTCAGTCCGGAGCCGCGCGACTGCTACGGTCGCAGGTTCGAATCCTACCTCGGGCATGGATGTGTGTGATGTCCTTAGGTTAGTTAGGTTCAAGTAGTTCTAAGTTCTAGGGGACTGATGACCACAGATGTTAAGTCCCATAGTGCTCAGAGCCATTTTTTTTTTCGTAATCGTATCCACGCAGCTCTTGACGGAGACATGTGAGCCACTTCCTCGTACGATGGCGCGGCAGGTAACGTGCCGATCAACAGTAGCAACAGCAAGAACATTAATTTCCCCCTCTTCTGTTGTCCATTATTTCCTTCTGTTTCGTTGTCTAGATGTTACACTACCACTTTCACGTAACTGGTTGAAGAAACTGATAAATAATTGCTGAGTTCGTTGACGTCTATTAGGATATCTTGCCACATATACCGTGCAAGAACGAACTACATTCTTTCTACACTCTCCATGCGCTATGAGCATGTTGGCTTTTCCTGATTGGTAAATCCCATCGTCCACTCACGACCTACTACTGGGACTGTCACAACTAACTGACTAACAAGTCGAAATGCACTCAAGGAACACACAAGCACACTGTAAGCAAACGTAACATTATCGTAACTAGCAGCTACGTAGGTTGAATGGCACAGACAAGTGTCTGTGTCGAAACTTTTCAAAATATCATATCTCGTAAACGACTTGCACAAAACAAACACCACTGACATTCTAATTTACGCTACTTTTAGGTTGCTCCATTTGAAAAAGTGTATAGTTCCACAAAAAACACTTTTTATGTATTACAGCAATCTGTTGATTGGTTAACAATACGAGACTCTGACTGCCAATCCATTCCGTGAAAATTGCACATCAGTAACACTTTCCATTTCCGCAATATCTGCGATACTAATTTTAAGTGATTTACCCTATATAGAGGGCCTATAAAACGGAGATGAAGTTGAAGTCAATGTTATAGAAATGGTTGAGAACGTAGAGGAAGGTGAGATGGGAGATATGAAACTACAAAAAGAATTTGACAGAGCACTGAAACACTTAAGTCGAAGTAAAGTACCTTTAGTAGACGACATTCCGGCAGAACTACTGATAGCCTTGCGAGAGCCAGTCGGGGGAAAAATTTCCCATCTGCTGTGCAAGGTGTATGAAGCAGGTTTAATAGCTTTAGACTTCAAGAAGAATGGAATAATAGCAATTCCAAAGAAAGAATGTGCTGACGGGTGTGAATATTAAAGATTTCTCTTTGAAATTCGGAAGGTAGCAGGGATAAATTACAGGGAGCGAAAGGCTATTTACAACTTGTACAGAAATCAAACGGCACTTATAAGTGTCGAGGGACATGAAAGGCAAGCAGTAGTTGAGAAGGGAGTGATACACGTTGTGGAGTATTCCCGATGTTATTCAACATGTATAGTGAGCAAACAGTAGAGGAAACCAAAGAAAAAATTGGAGTAGAAATTAAAGTTCAGGGAGAAGACATAAAAGCTTTGATACAATATTGCAGTGCCTGTGTTATTCTGATTACGATGCAAAGTTCCTTTGGACATGTATGCATGTCCAAAGGAACTTTGCATTGTAATCAGAATAACACAGGCAGTAAAATATTGTATTTATTTGCCGATACCGGGCAAGCGACTTTCAAGTACAACGTCTGACCTGTATCGGAATATACATAATGGATATACGAGTTCAGGTCGTAGACGCATGGCTGACGACATATGGAAGTTAGAGTCGGGCCGGGTGTCGTGCATGGATAGCCAATTGGTTAGTTGCGATAACACTGCGTCGCCTGTTACCCTTCCAGCAGCATCGCTTGTGTAAAGTTTCCTCGTTAGTGTTGTTCTGTCTGCCAAGTAAGTCGTAGCGCCTCCGCTCCGCCGTATTGTGTGTTTGTGTTCGTTTATTTGCAGCGGCGTCGGCCGCTCCGCTATGGTTACCATGGTTTCCACGTGCAGTCCGCGAAAAGGTACTGTGAGCTTTATTTTCGATAAAACAACGCGACACGTGCAGCCCGAGTCTCTAGAAATCTACGATTGCCTTGTCGATACATTTCATGTGAACTCTGATCAGGTCCAAACCGCTTATTTTGATACAGATGAGTACGTGTTTTACGTTGAAATATTACTGTCGCGACATGGTTCTCAAGTCTCGTTCAATCATCGCGTTAATTCCGTTAATATGGTGTCACTCGCAGATACTACAATTGACTATATCAATGTACGAGTGTTCAGCCTACCTCCGGAAATTGATGATAACTTTCTAAAGGACATATTGAGTGCTTACGGTAACGTGAAAAACGTTCGTCGTGAACGCTGCTCTACTCAACATAGATTACAGTGTTATAGTGGAATTCGTTCCGTGGAAATGCATGTCAACGCAATATTCCATCACATTTACAAGTGTGTGGTTACCGCATTCGTCATGTATACTGGTCAAGAGGGAACCTGCTTCCTATGTAATGAGAGTGGACATGTTCGTTATAATTGCCCGCGGAGGGTTTTTGTATTAAAGCCGTCATTAGAGCAGCGTCGCAAATTGACGGTTGCTGATCTTGTTCCACTCCTGCCGTGAGACCCACACTCCCAACTGTCCACAATCTACATACGTAATGTTCCTAATAGACATTTGCCCATCCACTCATTACTCGCGCACACTAAGGTGACGATTCCCGTAAGAGCGTGGAGCGTGCAAAGGATAAGTCCCTGCAGTGGCGCTATTCACCTGTGTCCTCGGTGGCTGAGATGGATAGAGCGTCTGCCATGTAAGCAGGAGATCCTGGGTTCGAGTCCCGGTCGTGGCACACATTTTCAGCTGTCCCCATCGAGGTATAGCCAGTCGGCTCGCAGCCGTGCTAGCGTGCGGAGCTGCTCCGCGCGCCGTGTGACGCTCCGCTCTCGGCGGTGTTTACTTCCGCGTCGCGGTGTTTGTGTCTATCGAGTCCAGTACTAACGTACACCATGGCGCACTCGTACCGCCGTGCAACGATCAAAGTAACGTTTCAGGCCGAACATCCACGACCCAGAGCTTTCGAAGTCGAACAGTTCATACGTGAGGATCTACCTTTGAACCCCCAGGACGTAATCGGCATACATTTTTCCATCACTGGAAGTGTTGTCTACGTCAAGATGTCGACGGAGGATATTTGCAATGACATCATTCACCGTCATGCCACCGGACTGAAATTTAAACACTCTGATGGAAATATGGGTGCTGTTACAGTCACCCATGCTGGATTCGGTCTCCGGACATTGCGGGTGTTTGAGCTCCCGTTCGAGGTGCCTCAGGATGTGGTCATTGCCGCTTTCCAACCATATGGCACCGTCTTGGGTCACGTCGCGGAGAAGTGGCAAACATTTACGACCTACCCCGTATTAAATGGCGTCCGGCAAATAAAAATTGAGCTGACGAAACATGTCCCATCGTACCTGCTGTTTGGCGGTGAGAGGGCCATCGTCATGTACGATGGTCAGCCACGAACGTGCGCAGGATGTGGCCAGGAGGGACATGTACGTTCCGAATGCTTACACCACCGTTTAATACAGACGCCGTTACGTGAAGAGACCCAGGCTTCGACGGTCACGTCATTACCCATCACCTACGCCAGGGTTTCAAAGGACCCCGTCGTACCAATCTCGATTGCGCCAGCAGCATCGTCAACGCCACCCGCCGCAGCACAACGTGCCGAGGACACACGCACGGCGTCACCTCCAGTGCTCGCTTCAGGACCGTCCGGGTTGCAGACCGAAACCGATGTTCCTGTTGGAACCAAGGACGTCGACCTCGGTTTCATGCCGACGTCTGCCTTTGTCCAGACGGGTTCGGCTCCGACGACGGGCGACCACATTCTGATTCAGAAGGCAACATCAGAAAACAACTGTCGCCTCGCAAACACAGGAAACGACGACGAACGCCTTCCGATGACTCCCTTTCTCAGACGGCCCCGCGAGATGTCGACCTGATGTCTGACGGTGATCTCCCACATTGCGTCCAGTCACGCGATGTGACAGCAACAGGCGCCCCTCCTGTGACGCCTACTCTCCCAGCCAGGGACGTGTCCTCGCCGTTGTCAACGAATGATAACGACGGTCCCCCTGCCACTCATGTTGCGGAATCCACAACACCCGTTCCGGAAGTACATGACCGTCACATGTCCACGTCGTCAGCTTCCTGGGCCGATGACGTTGAAGACGATGTGGAACAGGTTGCCAGCGTGTCTGCACAGGAGTCCACCTCGACGACACTGGGGCTGGCGCCCCGCCAGTAATAATCACCACTACGGGACCACCGGCGGGCCTCCACCTGCCGGCTACTTCTACCGCACGTTCTGCAAATACTGAGGGTGGCCGTACACAGCAATATCGTATCGCCACGATGAATCTTGCCACCATTCCTGCCCCCCATAAACTGGCCATGTTCAGAGACACTATTTATTCTGCGGATGTGGATATAGCACTCTTACAAGAGGTGTTTGTGGCTGACTTCCTAGTTCCCACCGGATACAACGCCCATGTTTCCCCCGCATCCGATACCGGTAGCGGCGTCGCCATCCTGCTATGCGACGGACTCCCTGCAGAGGACGTCATCTACCTCCCCACTGCGCGAGGTATGGCCCTCACACTGTTCGGCGTGCGTATTATTAATATCTACGCTCCGTCCGGCACTGGCCGCCGTCATGACCGACAACCTTTTTTTGCCGAAAGCGTCACACCCCTCTTCACCGGTCCGCAGGACGATTTGGTACTCGGTGGGGATTTTAACTCGACACAAGAACCCGCCGACCAACTCCCGCGATATTCCCCTTGTGCATCTCTCTCAGTAGTCATCGACCGTCTACGACTTGTTGACACATGGAAGAAGTTCCACGGAATTCAACGGGGTATACATTCTACACCTCTCACTCGTCAAGCCGCATAGATCGCATCTACGTTACCCGCTCCCTTGCTGATGGCACACGTCTGGCCAAGCAGATTTTCGGCCCTTGCAACAAGTGCGGCGGATTACGAGGGGGAAGCAGCGGTTACACTTCACGAACATTTGCTGCACATAATTGAATTTCGCAAACTCTTGCCTTTCAGTAGCGAATACAAAGGGGCGAAAGCACATATTTTTACAATGCTGAGACTCCACGGATGTTATAAGGTTAGGACACTTTCATCTTTGGAGGAGACTAGCGAGCGTGATAACTATATAAGATATAGATTTCACACTCTTGTTCACATTTCATTTTATACATTTATCTGTCAGGTTCCACGAGACTACTTAAACCAAACGTACTTTGTCGTGGAATGAGTCAGTACCTACTTTACAGAATGCACACCTACCTGACCACCATCTTCTAGGTTACGGGTAATCCTTGTGAGCGTACAGGATTCAAACCATCTCACAGTAGATTTAGCGAAGCTAAGCAAAGTGAACAAGGTCGCACGCTTCAACGTAGATCATTCTAATACTGACGATGGCAGTACTCAGTTTTTGCTCAAGATCTTTAACGTGAAACTTTCAAAACAGCCATCAACCTTCTGTCGTAAGAATTTAAAATGTTAGTCTTCACTGACTGACCACAATGGGACAATCAAATTTCGCTTTTAGAAGAGTTCCGAGCCAAAAACTATTCGAATTACGTTTTCCTGCAGTTAACCGTTAATTTGTTCTCTAAGAGTCATGTGTCCTTTTCAGACCATGATGCGTACCTCTGTGACGTCACTCTCGCCCGACAGCAAGTGTGGCATAGTCGTGGTCTGTGGAAACTCATTGTCGCTCACTTGACCTCCTCAGACTGTCGCCGTATGGTCGAAGAAGCGTGGGCACGCTGCCACCATCGTCGCGAAGCCTATGACTCCACCTTATCATGGTGGCTCTCCTGTGCAAAGCCGACCCTCAGGAAGACTCTGATGAGTTATGGGAAGGAATTAAAGGCGTGGCAAACTCATACCCTGCACTTCTACTACACCATTCTATGTGACTGTACGACGATGCCTTTCTCGCCAGCCCGGCAGTCGATGGTCCATCGCACGAAGGCGCAGATCTCCTTGATCATGCGGCGTAACTTGGAAGGCACTGTAGTTCATTCTCGAGCTTCTAATCGCATCCCTCAAGAACGTCCGTCGATGTTCCACCTCCTTCAGGAAAGAAAACGACGACGACGACCTCTGATCCAAGTCCTCACTGATGTGGAGGGGCGCCGGCACGACACCCAACAAAGCATCGGTCGTACTGTCCATGCTCATTTTGCCGGGCTATACGCAGCCGTACCGCATTCTGCAGCACTGATCACAGAAGTCGCTCAACTTACTACGAACACTCTTCCGGAGGATGCAATGCATGACCTTCAAGACGACGTAACCACAAATGAAGTGGTAGATGCTATCAAGGCGGGTTCCGATAACAGATCTCCTGGACCTGACGGTATACCCATCGAATTTTATAAGAATTTACACTATTTGTTGGCTTCCACGTGGACGGCAATCGCACAAGAGCTGATGTCACCGATGACAGTGGTCCCGAGCGCCTTTCTAGAAGGCATTATTATCCCCGTACATAAACCGCGCGGGTTATCGAGCATCCAGGACTATCGACCAATTACTTTGCTCAACAGCGACATGAAAATATTCACACGGCTACTGGCATCGTGACTCAAGAAGGTTGCACGTTACGTCACATCCTGCGACCAGACTTCCCTAGGAGGCGACAACAACATCCGTACGGCCCTTTGCCGTTACAGAGACATGATAGCATTAGCGCATTGTCAGCGTCTCCCTGGCGCCTTGGCTTCACTGGACTTTAGCCAGGCTTTCGACCGTGTTGACCACTTCTATTTACGGACAGTTCTTCAGCATATGGGTTTTCCTGGCGGTATTGTCACAGTGATTATGCGCTTGTTGTGTAGTGCAACCTCTAAAATCATGTACAATGGTCGCCTTACACCGTCCCTGGTCATCGCACGATCTGTACGACAAGGCTGCCCTCTTTTCACGATTTTGTATGCTTTCGCCTTGGAACCCCTGCTCCAGGGCATGCGCCAACGTTTGGAAGGCATGGCTGTGCAAGGCCACCGTTTTTGTAGTACAGCCTACGCAGACGACATAGTACTTACTATATCTGCGCACTGAAAACGAAGTACGAGCAGCACTGACATGGGTGGCGACTTGCGGCGAAGCTTCGGGAAGCTGCCTCAAAGTGTCAAAATCCAAGGTCCTGCTCATTGGTGAGGGCTAGCCGGAAGGATGCGCTGCTCCCCTTAGTGTCGCCGCCACCATACGGTGTCTTGGACTTGATTTCACAGCAGACCTGCGCCGCTCAGCGACTATCAATGGTAGACGCTTGCTACAGACAATCAGAGCAAATCTCGCAGATCACCGGCTACGAGCTCTCGACGTTATCCAACGCGCGCAATACGTGAACATGTATCATGCTTCCCGTATACCACATGTGGCTCAAGTACTACCAGTCCCAAATCTCCTGGCGCGACGACTGTTGATGGCTTTCGGCCCCTTCGTCAGCTCGGGGATGTTATTCAAGGTGCAGTATGAATCCCTTGCACTGCCACGAGATCGTGGCGGGGTGGGACTCATCCACGTGCCGACTCGTGTCAAGGCACTATACGTCAGCTCCCAACTAAAACTTTGGCATCGTTGCCCGCAGAGCCTTACTAGCCTCCTGCTTCACAACTTTGCACCGGCCTCCTTGTTCGCCCCAGTACTGGTATCGCCCATTCCAACCCCCTTTTATTACATCCACCGATTTTTCCTGGAGTTCAGTTATATCTACCGGTTCTTACCACTTACACGTTTGTACCTCACGAAAACAGTCTCCGAACTGTTACAACAGTGCCGCCCGTCCAACCCCATCGAACGTACGTATCCACAGTACGTGTGGCGACACATATTGAAGGCGATCCATGCGTGTTTTCTTGAATCAGACGTTCAATCAGCGTGGTACATCACCGTGAATGGCAAACAAGTTAACCGAGATCGTCTGCACCGCATCCATCTCGCCGATTCATCCCTTTGCACCCACTGTGGAGTGGATGACACGGATGTCCACCGGTTCCACTGTGGCACAGCTTTCGACGTATGGACACTTGCGCGGCGAATTTTGGCGTTTCTTACTCGCCAGACACCGGCTCAGATCGACGTCCACATGCTTTTGTACCCCGATAAGACTTTCTACCCCTCCGCCAAAACTCACTCTGTGAATTGGATCTGTGGCCACACGATCCGCTATCTTCTTACTTCTGGCGACAAGTCTACGCTAGGATATTGGACTTATCTCAACGAACAACACTGCGTCCTGATACGCAACCCACGCTATAAACAATATTTTTCCAATTTCTTACGGAGCACTTTCGATGACCCACCTAGTAGCTGGAACGTCCATGCCCTGAGAAGCTGAAACCTGTATAAACCCAACCGAACTGAATAGATCTGCTACCCAGAACCCACGCCTACGCCATGAGAAGACACGTTTGGACGAGCTGGCATGCTGTGGGCGGATACACTTCAGGAGTTCCTGTCAGAACTGGACTTTAACTACAAGTCGCACGACGACTTTTATTAAAAAAAAATGTATATCAACAGCACCTGTTGGGAGCTGAGGGTTTCAATGAATTATCACATTTCGTTAATTATGTTGCAGAAGTACATAAACTTCATGCAGTACCTGATCACAGGTTATTGGACATGCTTGCGAATGCCTCGATATCGAGACCTCTTCGTCAACATGTTGAATCTTGTTTTCCGCCGGCAATTTCAATTTTCTGTTGATAGGTGTTTTCTTTGTTTTTTATGTTTCACATCTGATTTACTTTGGCTTGTTCTCTCTTAGTTTACCTGCTCGTTTTGCTTTGTGTTTTGACTCAGTATCGCTCCAGTTCTATTGTAAAATGTGTGTATGTACACATAAGCGTATACAATACTTGTAATCAGCTTGTAATTTTTCTTAGTTTCCTATTTCGAATATAATCTGATCTCGTTGTCTTTCTGCTTTTAGATATACAGGGCGTTACAAAAAGGTACGGCCAAACTTTCAGGAAACATTCCTCACACACAAATAAAGAAGAGATGTTATGTGGACATGTGTCCGGAAACGCTTAATTTCCATTTTAGAGCTCATTCTAGTTTCGTCGTCCACCTACGCTCAATGGAGCACGTTATCATGATTTCATACGGGATACTCCACCTGTGCTGCTAGAACATGTGCCTTTACAAGTACGACACAAGATGTGGTTCATGCACGATGGAGCTCCTGCACATTTTAGTCGAAGTATTCGTACGCTTCTCAACAACAGGTTCGGTGACAGATGGATTGGTAGAGGCGGACCAATTCCATGGCCTCAACGCTCTCCTGACCTCAACCCTCTTTACTTTCATTTATGGGGGCATTTGAAAGCTGTTGTGTACGCAACCCCGGTACCAAATGTAGAGACCCTTCGTGCTCGTATTGTGGACGGCTGTGATACAATACGCCATTCTCCAGGGCTGCATCAGCGCATCAGGGATTCCATGCGACGGAGGGTGGATGCATGTATCCTCGCTAACGGAGGACGTTTTGAACATTTCCTGCAAAAAAGTGTTTGAAGTCACGCTAGTACGTTCTGTTGCTGTGTGTTTCCATTCCATGATTAATGTGATTTGAAGAGAAGTAATAAAATGAGCTCTAACATGGAAAGTAAGCGTTTCCGGACACATGTCCACATAACATATTTTCTTTCTTTGTGAGTGAGGAATGTTTCCTGAAAGTTTGGCCGTACCTTTTTGTAACACCCTGTATACACCGGGTGATCAAATAGTCAGAATAAATTTGAAAATTGAATAAATCACGGAATAATGTAGACTGAGAGGTACAAATTGATACACATGCTTGGAGCGACATGGGGTTTTATTAGAACCACAGAAAAATACAAAATTTCAAAAAATGTCCGTCAGATGGCGTTTCATCTGATCAGAATATCAATAATTAGCATAACAAAGTAAGATAAGAAAACATGATGTTCTTTACAGGAAATGCTCAATATGTCCACCATCATTCCTCAACAATAGCAGTAGTCGAGGAATAATGTTGTGAACGGCACCGTAAAGCATGTCCGGAGTTATGGTGAGGCATTGGCGTCGGATGTTGTCTTTCAACATCCCTAGAGATGTCGCTCGATCACGATACACTTGCGACTTCAGGTAACCCAAAAGCCAACAATCGCACGGACTGAGGTCTGGGGACCTGGGAGGCCAAGCATGACGAAAGTGGCGGCTGAGCACACGATCATCACCAAACGACGCGCGCAAGAGATCTTTCACGCGTCTAGCAATATGGGGTGGTTCTAATAAAACCCCATGTCATTCCAAGAAAGTGTGTCAATTTTTACCTCTCTATCTACATTATTCCGTGGTTTATTAAGATTTCAAATTTATACTGACTTTTTGATCACCCGGTATATATAAAACCTTAATAAATATATAAAGAATTGTTTATATGTATCATGAGAGCTTGGTCGTGGCTTTTCGGCTGTTCTCGATATTTTTCCTTTACCCTTTTGTTATTGTTTTGTTACCGTAATTAATTTGCATCTTATATTACATGATGATTTGACTATAGTCTCCTGAAGTTTCATGATAGTGCCAAGCCACTGTGATAATAAGAAAAAAGGTAAAGCTACCGCTTGCGATATGCGGGAAATCCGGGTTTGAGTCCCGATTCAACCCAAATTTTCACTGTCGTCATTCTGTTCTACAGCTGATGACAGCCGTTGTTCGCAATTGCGTATTCAATTTATTTGTAAAAGCTTTGAGGTTTTTCGATGACACTGTGATTCTGTCAGAGACAGAAAAGACCTCGGAGCAGTTGAGCGAAATTAATAGCTCCTTGAAAGGACGATATATGATGAACATCAACAAAAGTAAAATAATAATATTGCAGTGTAGTCGAAATAAATAAATTGATGCTGAGAGAATTGCATTAGGAACTGAGACACTTAAAGCAGTAAATGAGTTTTGCTATGTGGGCAACAAAATAGCTGATGATGTCTGAAATAGAGAGGATGTAAAATGTAGATTGTCAATGGCAAGACAATCGTTTCTGAAGAAGAGAAATTTGTTGATATCTAATATAGAGTTAAGTGTAAGGAAGACTTTTCTCAAGGTATTTGATGGAGTGTAGCCATGTAGGAAAGTGAAACATGGACGACAAACAGTTTATAGAAGAAAAGTGTAGAAGCTTTCGAAATGTGCCGCTACAAAAAACGCTGAAGATTAGATGGGTAGATCGCGTTGCTAATTAGGAGATGATGAATAGAAATGCGAAGAAAAGAAATTAGTGGCACAACTTGACTAAAAGAACGGATCGGTTGGTAGGACTCATTCTGAGACATCAAGAGATCAGCAATTTAGTATTGGAGGGAAATACGTGTGTGGGAATGGGGGGTGGGGTGGGGGTGGGGAAGAGGTGTAAAAATCGTAGAGGGGGACCGAGAGATGAATACAGGAAACAGATTGAGAAGGATGTAGATTGCAGTAGTTACTCAAGAGATGAAGAGGCTTGCACAGTATATAGCAGCCTGGGGAGCAGCAAGAGAACAGTCGTCGGAGTGAAGACCACAAGAACAAAATATATGAGTTACTGCCACACGATAGTGAAGAATTTGGAGTTCAAAGAGCAGTTGGACAAAGAGATCGCATACCATCAGAATTATTCTCAGTCTGTCTCAAGGAAGTTTTCAGCTCCTTAAAATGGTAAAAACGGAGGAGGAATACGTACTAATGAGAGTTAGGGGAGCCATCTTTGTTTAGCTGAAGATACTGTACTGTTTGCCTCTAGCGCGGATTAACTTTAACAACAAATGAAGAGAAAGAGGCTTGACATTCAGTTACAATAACATTAAAATAATACGTAACCGACACACAAAAAGATACAAGTTAACTATGACGTCATGGAACCAGTAAATACGTTTCGTATGAGCTGTTTTCAAAAACTAACGGGAATTGTTACTTTATGGAAAGATCTTCATTTATTCTCCTGCATCAGTGTTATCCTCTTCGAAATAGTCCTCGTTGGATATTGTACATTTATTCTAGCGCTTTTTCCAATCCCCGAAACACTTCTTGAACTCGGTCGTTGGGATAGCTTTTAACTTTCTCACCTATGTTTCTAAAACGAGGCCCTTTGAAGGTTTTATTTATTTTTGGAAACAGAAGAACAGCGCATAGCGTGGGACCGTGTTCAGCGAATATGAAGGCTGCGGCATCATTACAGAACTGTTTTGGCCAAAACTTCACAAACAAGCAAAGAAGAGTGAGCAGGTGCCTTATACTGACGCAAAAACCATAAATTCCTCCACCACAAATCCCGGCCTTTTTTCGGGTTGTTTAACGCAAATGGCTTAGAACCTGCGAGTAGTATTCCTTGTTGATTGTTCGCCTTTGTGTTAAGAACTCATGGTGCACTGTGACGTTAAAATCGAAGAGTATGACATTCACATCTGACCGTATTTGTCGAGCTTTTGAGACATTGGCAAGACAGAGTGCTTCCACTAGGACGATTGAGGCTTATTGGTGACGTTGTGCCTGTAAACCCGTCACTCATCAACTTTGATGACTCTCTTAAGT
Source organism: Schistocerca piceifrons (assembly GCF_021461385.2). Lineage (NCBI taxonomy): Eukaryota > Metazoa > Arthropoda > Insecta > Orthoptera > Acrididae > Schistocerca > Schistocerca piceifrons. The sequence continues at coordinate 676,333,733 of NC_060149.1, forward strand.
AGTTCTGCATTGTTTTTAACGTCATCCACAGTCTCCGGAGCAACATGTATTACCGGTGTATTTATTCCAGATGTAACAATTTGGGATAAATTTTGCTGTCTCACGTTTCATACCAGAAAGATCCGAAAAATTATGCCAAAATCATGGACGTCTTCTCTGATTATGATTTGGTGACCGTACATAATCATTTATTTCACTTTTTTACAATTTCATCGGTTGCTTATGTGTTGCGGCATCCAGGGCCCTCGTGATAGTCAACATCCTCATGGCCTTCTTAGAAACGCTTATGCGACTCATACATCCTTGTTTTACTCACTGCAGACTGTCCAGATGCAATACTTAACGTACCTAAAACTTCGCTGCACTTTATTCCGTTATATCACCAAATTTAATACAAATTGTCTAACCATTTTTACACAAAATAAATAAACGTCGGTATTACCAGAATACATGTAATCTTATTAACAGCAGAAAGCAAAAGAAATATGCGCTATGACTGAAACTGTACAGATACGTTTGAAACATGTTTACCAAAGATCTGGCTAGTACAGCATGTCAAACTACAAAATTTCTGTTACTTTTGGATCATACCTCGTATAAATATCAGACAAATGAAATATTTATCCCATTATCATAGCAAAACTTAATATAAATTGCCTGGTTCATTTTTAAGATACAAATGAATTATGTGGCCAAAAGAACAGACACCACACGTAGACTGTATATATAATCATTTTTTTATGCAAAATAAATAAACGTGTATACTACCAAAAGACGTGTAACCTTATCACCAGCTGATAACAGATGACCTATGCGATATTACTAAAACTGTTCAGATACCTTTGAAATACGATTACCAACACGACAACGGAAAGACAGCCTGTATCGGGCTAGTACATCAAATTACAAAATTTCTTTTAATTTTTTAACATACCTCGTATTAGTGCCACACAAACGAAAACGAGACAGACTGGAAAAATGTAAGTAAACTGTTTATTATTTCAAAAATAATCGCCATAACTATCAATACCTTTATCGCACTGCCTGACAAGACTGTTAGTGCCTTGATGGAAAGATGTTTGCGATTTCTTATGGAATCATGACTGTACGCAGGGGTGCACCTCTTTGTCCGAAGCAAATCGACGCTCACGAATGTCCTTCTACAGGGCTCCAGAAATAAGGGACTCTCATGGGGAAAGATCTGGGCTGAATGGAGGACATGTAAGGGCTTCTTAACGAGACTTCAGCAGCAAGCTCGAAACAACCTTGGCAGTGTGTGGGCTCGAAAACATTTTTCTGTGAAGACACTGGTCGTCTTGTCGCACAGTGGGATAAATGTCTTAACTGCTATGACGATTACTTTTGAAAACATAGAGAGCTTATTCTTTTTATTTTCCATCTACCTCGTTTTTATTTGACCGCCCCATATACTTAGGTTGGATGTAGACAACTACTGGATGTTCAGCAAAACAAATAAACGGAAGACTAAAATAGGTCTCGATTGCTTTTGGCTAACTAAGCTTGACATGTGTTTGAAAAGAAAAGTTCACAGTCTTTGTGGATTACCAGCTTTGGCTTATGGCAGCGAGATTCTGACTTTAAATCTGAAATTCCTTCAAAATCTGAAGCTTTCTGTAGGAGTAATCACAATATACATAATGAGAATTAGTGTAAGAAACAGGAAAACGAACAAATGGATCAAGAAGCAATTACTGGAGCGGAGGACCTACTTATGACTTGAATAAAAATTAAATGAAGGCTAGAGGGGTACTTAGCCAGGCAAAGTGATTTGTAGATGAATGAAAGAAGTTCTCCGCTGGATTTTAATAGCTAAGAGAAGATCGGTATGACGACCTAATGTAAGGTGGGTGCGTGAATTTAGCAAACATGCCATAACAATACGGACGCATGCAGCTAAAGGTTGTAAAACACGGAACAATTTAGAGGTAGCTCTTGATCAAATAGCTGATGACGCCGATAATGAAAACAGGGATCTGATCTTCGTGATCTTAGCTGCAGATGTTACACAGTTTGTCAGAATTTCCAAGTAAGATATACAGACGCACTAATCAGTGACATCAGTATCCAGCATGGCCCGAACTGGTATGTTCGTCATGGCGCACTAAAGTTAACAGACTTTTACGATCCACACAGTGAGAAAATAGAGAGTAGTATTAAGAGCACAGTCAACAATTGTATAGGAAGAAGTACACTTTTCTGCAGGTTCTATTTTCAGAAGCCCTCTGGAATAGTGAAAAATGAGACTAATAAGACAGCGATATTTTTAAGGTGAAAGATATTCCAGTGGCACACTGTGAAGATAATGATTCAATAATGTCACAAAATTTAGCTACATCATTCCAAACAGCATTACATAGAATATTGATTGAACTAGAACCGACCATGTTCGGTTGATAAAACTCTAATTTCTCGCATATGGAAATTTTAAGGTAACTGAAACCAGGAATACTCAACTTTTTCCCTAGTTTAACTGAATACTACATTCATGCACACAAGTAATTTGCCAAAAACTATAACAGCATGATTGATCACCCATTGATCCAAATCCAGTGGAATACCATTGATAAGATATACCCTTAAGCAAACTGAACGACTCGTGGTGTGCTACTGCTTGCTAATTTAATGGCGGATAATGCACAGTACACGTAGTTCATTGACACAGCACAGTAATTCACACGAGATTGAACGCAAAACAATCAAACATTCAAATGGAGATAAACAGAAACCACATAAATGACGAGGCATAAGCAGTTAACAAGCAAATGAAACCAAATAAAACTGTTTAACTTGTACTTGTGGAAAGAAGTAATTCAATGAATGAAACCAAGTTTTAACTATTACTCAATTTTCCTGAAAAAAAGTTAGAACAGCAGTCCAGTATGGTAATTTACAATTACGTGAAATCAATGACAACTAAAAGTTACAGTTTTTTCTGCAAAATCAATTTTTACATCATCACTTCAAAAAATATATTTCATGGTATTTCTTAGCCAATGTTCCTTCAAAGACACTCTCCTACTTAGCTGGTTCTACCACTGAGTCATCAAAGTCAGCGTCGATTGTCCATGATTCTAGAGCCTGCAATCAAATAATTGGTGTCATTTTGCTGATCTCCTTGATCGTTGCTGCCTATTGCGGATGTAACTGGAATGCTCTAAGCTTGTAAATTAATTCCAATATGCATATCTGCGTGCAACGACGATAATAAGACACGCTTCTTTATATTAATGCCTGACGTAACCCTACTTCATAATGTTTGTTGGTCTTTAAAGCCACAGTTTTCAGAGTTACGCTTTACAATTCGATCGCGGCTCGACACATTTCGTTGCATATCGGCCCACCGTACAGAAGTACAATGAGGCGACAAAAGTAGTCGGATAGCGATATGCACATATAAAGAGGGCAGCTGTATCGCTTACACAAGTTATAAAAGGGCAGTGCATTGACAGGTCTGTCATTTGTGCTCAGGTGATTCGTGTGAAAAGGTTTCCGACTTGATTATGGTGGCACGACAGGTATTAACAGACACATCGTTAGGGAATTCAATATTCCGAGCTCCACAGTGTCAAGACTGTGCCGAAAATACCAATTTTCAGGCATTACCTCTCACCACGGACGAAGCAGTGGCCGATGGGCTTCACTTAAAGACCGAGAGCTGGCTCTGAGCACTATGGGACTTAACATCTGTGGTCATCAGTCCCCTAGAATTTAGAACTACTTAAACGTAACTAACCTAAGGACATCACACACATCCATGCCCGAGGCAGGATTCGAACCTGCGACCGTAACAGTCGCGCGGTTCCGGACTGAGCGCCTAGAGCCGCTAGACCACCGCGGCCGGCAGACCGAGAGCAGTGGCGTTTGTGTAGAGTTGTCAGTACTAACAGACAAGCAACACTGCATCAAATAACCGCAGAAACCAATTTGGAATGTATGACGAACGTATCCCTAAGGACAGTGCGGCGAAATTTGGAGGTAATGGGCTGCGGCAGCAGACGACCGACGCGAGTGCCTTTGCTAACAGCACGACATCGTCTGCAGTGTCTCTTTTGTGCTTGTGGATGTTTCTATTGCACCTTAGATAACTGGAGAACCATGCCCGCGTCACATGACTCCCGATCTCAGTTGGTAGGAACTGAAGGTAGGGTTAGATTGTGGCGCAGATCCCACGAAGCCATGTACTCTAGTTGTCTATAACGCACCATGCAAGCTGGTGGTGGCTCCATAAAGGTGTGGGCTGTACTTACGTGGGACGGACTGGATCTTCTGACTGGAAATGGTTGTGTAAGGCTACCTGGAAACCGTTTTCAGCCATTCATGGACTTCATGTCTCAAACAACGATGGAATTTTTATGGCTGACAATGCACCATGTCACCGGGCCACACTTGTTCGTGATTGGTTAGAAGAACGTTCTGGACAATTCGATCGAATGATTTAGGCACACGGATCAGCAGACATGAATCTAACTGAACATTCACAGAACATAACTGAGAAGTCAGTTTGTGCACAAAATCCTGCACTGGCAACACTGAAGCGGTACTACTACTACGCTTCACTACTACTGCCCATATGCAAATGATACCAAAATGCAAATTAGGTAATGTTTACAATAATCTGTAGCATGACAAGAGTCTTTCTTCTCTTCTATTCATAAACCTCGGCCAATGGACATGGAAATTTGCACCACTGTGTTTTATTTCGATGGGTACTCCAATGTGTCACACTTCCTCATCCTATCTTCATCTCTCCTAGTATGTATGATGATACGAGGGCCACTCGGAAAGTAAGGTCCGATCGATTGCGAAATGGAAACCACAGTAAAAATCCGTTGAAGCTTTGCATAGATGTATGGACAGCGTCTCTAACATGGCCATTCATCGCGTCACGTAGCTCTTTTCAGTTCTGAGCGCACTGTGAGCACAGAAAGATGCCCAGAAAATAGTGTGTCTCGCAGAGTATGAGTGCCTGAGAGAGATTTCGCCTGATTTCATGTAATCCCACATAACGAACGTGTGATGTATTTCCTTCATCGTGACAGTTCTCGGCCGAACACTGCAGGGGTAACGAGGACTCTCCTGCAGCGTTTTAGATGCAAAGTGTTTCATCACCCGCCTTAAAGCCCGGAATTGGGTTCCCTGTGATTTTCATCTCTGCTCACATGGACCGCAAACTATGAAGACAACATTTTGGCACAGACAACAAGCTACATATATGCGTAGAAAATTGGCAGTAAGCACAGGCTGCTGCCTTGTGTGGTTAGGGTGTTCGATCGTTGGTACAACGCTACGACATATGTCTCTCACTCGGAGGAGTGACTATGTAGGGAAGTGTCTGGAAGGTGTGCCCAATCGCTGAAAACAAATTTTGATTTTCGCGGTGGATTCCATTTTGCAACCGATCATACCTTACTTTCTGACTAGCCCTCGTAATATAATGGGATATAGGAACGTGAAGTACTAACCGAAAGATATTTAGAAAGCAGTAGGGTTGTCAAAGCATAGCATGAGTAAGCCAAGCACAGAGTTTGAAACTGCGGGCTGTAGAAAGATCGATTCGGACGAGAGTAGAGTGTGCAGAGTGGCCTTCAGCCAATGGGATGGTAGACCAGCTGTGTGAATAAGAGACTGATGTCTCCGGAAAGCCGGCCGGAGTGGCTGTGTGATTCTAGGCGCTATAGTCTGTAGCCGAGCGACCGCTACGGTCACAGATTCGAATCCTGCCTGGGGCGTGGATGTGTGTGACGTCCTTAGGTTAGATAGGTGTAATAAATTCTAAGTTCTAGGCGACTGATGACCTCAGAAGTTAAGTCCAATAGTGCTCAGAGCCATTTTGTCTCCGGAAAGTAGCCACGTTCCTGCATTACTGCTAGCGTGGTCGAGCTGAAGAGACGTGCTGTAGCTGAGCTCCTGATGGTAAGTGGTAAGAAGTTAAAAAATAAGTTACATCATTGTAGATAGGACACGTGATGTATTATTTAAGGTTGATTTGATTAGTGAAGTGTCAAATGTCGATGTAATTATTATTATTTAGGCGGAATAAGACGACGAGTGAGTGGCAGTTGCAACCGTCTTTATACTGTCGCTATCCATCTGTCTTGAACATTATAGGACGAGCTTTGGAATGTTGAATGATGGTATATACGAAAGAGGTGAAGATATTTCTTTGCTAACATAATTTTGTGCAATGAAGGTAAATTTTGAAGTAGTTTTCTTTGTAGTGGGGTCTTGGCCATCGGTTCGCACTATTCCTGGTACGGCACAGTAAGTGCGGTAAGAATACCATGGTTGGCGAGTGTTCAACTGTTGCCAGGAATTACTAGAGGTAGCACGAATTGAGGGATAGATATTTTAGTCGATTAATTTGAGTGTTCGGTGGACTGTCTTTTTGGTTCGTGGTAGCAGCACTGTGCTGCACCCGTGTATGCAAGTGGTAGGCAGTGTCTTAAGGTAGCCAGCTAATAACACAGTATCCTAGCGCGTATTTAAACTGTTTGGAATATTTTGATATTGATTTTGTGTGAATTTTGTGTATTTTTGAATTTGTTTCTTTGTGAGGGATAGATAACAATGTGCTTAGCAAAGTTCCAAGTGGTGCCTAAGACCCTAACTTTCCATTTACGGTTCCCCTCTTTCGATTTCAGTATGAGAATTATAACGGCCTTCAGTCACTTATAGGGTAACATTCATGCGGAGTTTACCTGTGTGATAGAAATTCTGATTGTTCCCATCAAAGTGGATATGTGCGTAGTTCACTATATTAGATCAAGTGGTAAAACGTATTTTGTATTATTAATCGTAACCAGAGCCTACTGTTAGAACATGTCTTTGCTCATTAATTCAACCCTTAGCTTCATGAGCTTACGTAATTAATGCACTCCGAGGCACCTTTGATACAGAGCTTTCGCATGACGTACGCTAATACAATTAGTTTTACCAATATCGCGGCGCTGCTTTCGATGTGCATATATGTCAGTCTCATAGCGTGAAAATGTTCTCTTGTTCTGAGAGCGTTTCCCCCTTCCACTTCCCTGATAGTGTGACCAAGGAGTAATTCTTTGGTAAGACACCAATTTAAATAAGCTCTTTTAATGGTAATTCCATATAACTGAAGTTTGCGTAATTCAGTTCAGAAATAATGGTGATGAAAGTCCATTAGTTCAAATTCAGGACGAATGTTGTTTGATACAATAAAATAAGTTCATTCGTGGTAATTACTTATCGTTCATGATAGTTCCTAACCTCCACTTCATTAATTGGATGATACAAATCAAATATAACCTCCATAAGAGAAAGAGTAACAATGGAGTTAAATGAAACTAGATAATTAATAAAATTCTGATAGTTCAATTTAGTGTCAGCTTCGTTAGCGGCATGTTACGAGCGAACGGTTACCTACCTATATTTCGGTTAGTGTTATCCATTACATATCTTAACCTGTTAATTCCAGTGATCATCAAAAGAAATTTAAAGTTGAGAATAATTAAACAGAATCTTAGCACCGCAATCTCAGCATACGACAAGAGGCAAAACCTTCTGTTACAAGTGCAGTAGAATATTACAAAGGTAATAATGTCGGTAAAAGCAAATTGCTCCATGTACCGAAAGGAAAATAAATTACAGTTGTAGGCTACTAGGGTTACCGAGCAACAGTTTCGCAATTATGGACGGCTACAGAGGCAGCGTGGCTCATTATTTCCGCAGGGGACTTCCAACGACTTTTTGAGTCCATGTCACGTCGATTTGCTGCTCTGCGTTGGAAAAAAGGAGGTTCGATACGATATTAGGAGGTATCCCATGACGTTTGTCTCCTCAGTGTATATTCAGTTGGTTTTATCATGAATCAACAGTCCGCGGTATGCACCAAAAAAACCGTGCCTTGCACAACTGTCTCCACAATCACTTCAAGCACGCGGCTATCAGCACACCGTCCATTTAAATTTCTTTGTATCAATGTATGATAAGAAAATGTGTTACCATATCTTCTGTTTTATTTCACAGTAGGTGATACGCACTTAACAGTCTGTGCTGTCTACAATCGGAAACGATGTATTTACAGCGTTCACGCAGCTTACCGGTCTGCACATCAAAGTTTTAAGCTTAATGAGTCAAATTGCAGTTCCGGTTCATGAGCAACGCGACATTTGAAGTTAGTGATTTTTTATCCAGGGTACCACCGAAATCAGAAATACGAAGGTATCCCAAAAGTAAGGTCTCCTATTTTTTGTAAGTACATAGATCTGTTTATTTCTACAATGGTTTATATCAGTTTACAGCTTGAACATTTAGCTATTTTTTGACATAATCACCATTTCTGTCGATGCATTTTTGTAGACGCTATGGCAGTTTTTGTATGCCCATGTCATAGCAGCTCGCCGCCATGCTGTTTAGAAAGTTATGAGCCTCTTCTTTCACCTCGTAGTCGGAGCTGAATCGCTGGGACCACAACTAACTCTGACAGGTACTGTGAGACTCTGAAAAAACTCTAACGGGCAATTCAGAACCGGAGCAGAGGAATGCTGAGCAAGGGCGTACACATTCTCCATGACAACGCTCGCCCACACATAACTCGGCAAACCGTTGCTCTCCTGCCACAGTTTCAGTGGAACGTAATGACCCACCCACCCTATAGTCCTGTCTTGGCGCCCAGTGACTATTACCCATTCCCTAGGTTAAAAGAACATTTGGCAGGAAAGCGATTCAGCTCCGACGACGAGGTGAAAGAAGAGGTTCATAACTTTCTGAACAGCATGGCGTCGAGCTGGTATGACATAGGCATACAAAAACTGCCACAACAACTACAAAAATACATCGACAGAAATGGTGATTATGTCGAAAAATAGCTAAATGTTCAATCTGTAAACTGGTGTAAACCATTGTAGAAATAAACAGGTCTATGTACTTACAAAAAATAGGAGACCTTACTTTTGGGATTACCCTCATCTATCAGTGTTCAGACACTGATATTTTTCACCGACCACGGACACGCATGGCACGACAAACATCTCCACTCCGTTCTTCTCGCTCCAGACTCTTTGTTGGTGCTTTTATCTGTCAACCTATCGATATGGTTGCACACTTCTCATACGACTCGCTTCACATAACATTTTCGAAGTTTCTGAGTACATCGACTTACAGTTTCATACAAAATTTAAATTTCATATTATTCTGCTCATGAATAGGAATTTAAACAACTTTTTAATACATGTGAAGAGATGCAGAATCAAAACAAATGAAAATAGCAATAACATTCACGACCTCTGCGTGACGTAAACAGAAAATATTTGTACAAAGAGATAACTCTAGAAAACGTATCCAGAAATAATTGTTTCAATGTATAACAGAAATGAGGCAAAAAAGAAAAAGAAAAAGAAAGTATAGATAAAATAAGATAAATCTATATAGTTCTACGAGGTGCATTCAAGTTCTAAGGCCTCCGACGTACTCATTTTTCACAACGCTGACGCCATGATTCCATGGCAGCGGCGAAGGCTTCTTTAGGAGTCTGTTTTGACCACTGGAAAATCGCTGAGGCAATATTAGCACGGCTGGTGAATGTGCGGCCACGGAGAGTGTCTTTCATTGTTGGAAAAAGCCAAAAGTCACTAGGAGCCAGGTCAGGTGAGTAGGGAGCATGAGGAATCACTTAAAAGTTGTTATCACGAAGAAACTGTAGCGTAACGTTAGCTCGATGTGCAGGTGCGTTGTCTTGGTGAAACAGCACACGTACAGCCCTTCGCGGGCGTTTTTGTTGCAATGCAGGAAGGAATTTGTTCTTCACAACATTTTCGTAGGATGCACCTGTTACTGTAGTGTCCTTTGGAACGCAATGGGTAAGGATTACGCCCTCGCTGTCCCAGAACATGGACACCATCATTTTTTCAGCACTGGCGGTTACCCGAAATTTTTTTGGTGGCGGTGAATCTGTGTGCTTCCATTGAGCTGACTGGCGCTTTGTTTCTGGATTGAAAAATGGCGTCCACGTCTCATCCATTGTCACAACCGACGAAAAGAAAGTCCCATTTGTGCTGTCATTGCGCGTCAACATTGCTTGGCAACATGCCACACGGGCAGCCATGTGGTCGTCCGACAGCATTCGTGGCACCCACCTGGATGACACTTTTCGCATTTTCAGGTCGTCATGCAGGATTGTGTGCACAGAACCCACAGAAATGCCAACTCTGGAGGCGATCTGTTCAACAGTCATTCGGCGATCCCCCAAAACAATTCTCTCCACTTTCTCGATCATGTCGTCAGACCGGCTTGTGCGAGCCCAAGGTTGTTTCGGTTTGTTGTCACACGATGTTGAGCCTTCATTAAACTGTTGCACCCACGAACGCACTTTCGACACATCCATAACTCCATCACCACATGTCTCCTTCAACTGTCGATGAATTTCAATTGGTTTCACACCAAATTCAGAAAACGAATGATTGTATGCTGTTCAAGTAAGGAAAACGTCGCCATTTTAAGTATTTAAAACAGTTCTCATTCTCGCCGCTGGCGGTAAAATTCCATCTGCCGTATGGTCCTGCCATCTCTGGGATGTATTGACAATGAACGCGGCCTCATTTTAAAACAATACGAATGTTTCTATCTCTTTCCAGTCCGGAGAAAAAAAATCGGAGGCCTTAGAACTTGACTGCACCTCTTATAATGTTACCTTCATACCACGCAACATGTTCTCTACTGTAGTTTGTCGCATTAGTTTATGTACATATATAGCTGGAAGAGTGGCTGATAATTTTGTTGTATCGGTAACATTCTTGACTCTGACATCAACCAAAATATAGAAACATATTTTTAATCGAATGAATCTTCCCGGAACACTTCTCAGAGAGGCAGGTCGTAGATTGCAGCGCCACTGGTGCTGCAGGCTGGAGGTAGGGATCGATCACTGTTACTACACCCCTCCCCTTCCCCTCCCCTGGAGATGGCACTTAGGGGACGAAGTGGCCCAACTTATGCCGGCTCCACCGTGGGCGCAGGAGCAGTATCTGCGGTCATCACTGTTGGAGCTGGGTCCGGGGGCGCCACCACAATAGCTGAATTCGGAAGGTCTTGTATCTCCAGCTCGATTCCTTCCAGCTCTGCAGGGTCATCGCTGCAGAATCCACACCACTTGTGGAAATCAGGTCCATGGCTGCAGTTGCTTGAACAGAGGAAAGCAGGTGCTCCAAAGCCCAATCCATGGGCGACAGGTCATCAGAGGCCAAGTGTCCGTGGCAGAAGAGAGGAGGCGTCTTCGGCAGATCAAGTGGGGGACGCAGGTTGTACAGACCAGTGAGGTGTACTGGTGGCGTCCTGGAGCACAACTGGTTCCGATGGGATCTGCAAAGGCGGAGATTCCATGGAAACCTCTTACATCCGGCGGCTGTGTGTAGCCTGGGTGACAGCCAGTACCAAGATCGGACAGCATCCAAATGATCAGGCCCCCACCTGGGTGACGTCTGATATTGGGAACGGATTGGGGACAGTTGAAGGCTGACGATAATGGCAGAGAGAGAGGCTGCCATCTATGGAGTGATTTGTCCAGGCTCTTCCCTGCCAAATGGGGTGACTCTATATGTGGACCAGAGCAAGGTGAGGGCACCATCTGATGGTGTGGAATTTGCCAGGGCCTTCTCTTTGAAAGTCTGCACCATTCTTTCCGCTTCCCCACTGGACTGAGATTGGAACGGTGGTGCAAGGAGATAATGCATCCCATGCATTTCACACAGGAGGCGAACTGGCGCCATTGTCTGATATTATAGCCTGCAGAAGGCCCTGGTGGCTAGGATTTGTCAAGGGACTTGATGACGTCTCCGTCATCATGGTGCCCATGCGGATATGTGGAAATTTGGAGAATGAGTCTACCAAACCAACCACATCTGACACAAGAAAGGACCAGCAATCTCTATGTGGAGGCACTTCCTAGGGCCCAACGAGGGCCAGACTGCTGTTGAGCACACACAATGCAAGACCAGACAATGGTTTCGATGTCCTTGTCGATTACTGGCTAGTAGGCGTTGTGGTGTGCCAGCTGTTTCATGTGGGATATGCCCCAGTGACCTGCATGTAGGAGTGCAAGAAGCCTGGGGCACAGGGCTGTGCAAATAATGATCCGAAGACATTCGTGTTGTGTTTGCAGCAGGGGAAGACCATCACGAAGGTGAGTTGATTTTGCAAGGATATCAACGTGTTGAGTTGATCTCGTTCCTTTCCTGAGAGATGTTGTGGCCACACGCACTTAACCCACTAGGTCACGGTCCTAAGAGCAGTGTTCGCACTTTTCTCGACAGCGATCAGTTTAGCATAAAGGGTAAAGTGGTGCAGGGCCAACGTAGAAACCGAATCTAGCTGCAAGTAACCACTACTGGGTGTCAAATTCATTGTTGGAGCTCACTGAAAGCCATGACAAAGCATCGGCGTTCGCGTCGCGATTGTTCTGCATATAGAGGATGTCATAGTTACAAGAAGTAAGAACAATTCCAACGTTGCAGCTTTTGCACTGTCCTGACTGGGTGGCTAGAATGGTGAACAAACAATACGAATTATGGCTTGTGATCAATCAGCAGCCGGAATTTGTCGCCATATACTCGTAAATGGGTGTAAAATTTCTTAATTGTATACAAGATAGCCAATTCTTCTTTTTCAATCTGGGTGTAATTGTATTGCGCAGCACTGAGTGACCAGGACACGAACGGAATAGGATGTTCAGAGCCATCTGCCTCCTTTTGGAACAGGTCTGCCCCGGTCCCCTGGATGCGAGGTATTTCTGGTAAAAAGAAAAGGTTTCCCCAGTGAAAACGGGACTGGGCACAGTGGTAATTGGTCGGCTCGTTTAAGAGCGCAAAAAGCGCACTCCGAAGATCACCGAAATGAAACCCCTTTTTCCCCAATGCGTTGAGTGGTTAAGACAGTTTTCCGACATGGGGAATGAAATGGCCGTTACAGCTAATTTTCCTCATTAATGATTGCAGTTTCTTGAGTATGTAGGGCCTGGGCGCGTTTTCTATGGCACGGACATGCTGCTTGGTAGGGCAGATGGTCTGTTTGCTAATGATAAACCTGGGGTACTCAACAGACTGCTGAAAAAATGAAAATTTGTTGAGGCTACATTTGTCCCAGCGGGATCAGGGATTTTCTCTGCCTCGTGATGACTGGGTGTTGTGTGCCGTCCTTAGGTTAGTTAGGTTTAAGTAGTTCTAAGTTCTAGGGGACTAATGGCCATAGATGTTAAGTCCCACAGTGCTCAGAGCCATTTGAACCATTTGAGGCTACACTTGAAGCCAGGTTCAGTTACTCGAGAAAACAAAGGTTGCAAGTTCTGAACGTGTCCAACAGTTGAGGCTCCTGTCACTATGATGTCATCTAGATAACTGCTGCTCGAAGGAATTTCCTGTATCAGTTGCTCCAAGTAACGCCTGAAGATCGCTAGCAAGCTAGAAATACCAAACGGTAGTCTGTTACATCTGTTGAGTACCGACAGATCCCGAGATTTCGGCTGCAGAGGCAATTGTAGTTACCACTCCAATAAATCGAACTTAATATAACAGACATCGTTTTGTAACTTAGAAAACAGGTCTTCTGGGCGGGGAATGGGAAGAATATCGACGATGACATGGGTATTAACGGCCTTAAAATCACCACACAGATTGAGAGACCGTACGATTTTTTTTCACAATTACGTGAGGTGAAGCACATTGGCTAGATGACACTGAGGAAATCACATAGAGGGCCTCCAGTCTGCTCAATTCCGCCTTAACCGCGCGTCCCGCAGTAATGTTTACAGCTACATCCGCAGCTCCTCCTAACGCAGCGGTAAACAGATCCGAGTATGAGACAACTAAGTGGACAAAGCTACGATTAGGAATCGCAGTGAAACCTAAACAGGCGTTTATCGAACTGGAAAACCCAAACTGTTTGATGGCATCTAACCCAAAGACTGCAGGTCCACATTCTTCTTTTGCTCACTGAAAGAAATGTTTCTACTCTCTGTTTACTCAGCGGGATCAGGAACTATGATTACAAGTGAAAGTTTTGAGTTCTAACTGATTAATGTATTTAGTAAAAATTCACACCCACGAACATTGTAATATTCCTGATAATAATAATAATGTCCCTAACATAAACAGCACTATGGGCAGTTCAGAGGCGGCCTTTGCGGCAAGTTCCAATCAAACGGTCTTTCTACCTGACTTCTAAAAATCAAAGTTAATTGGTTCAAATCGCTCTGAGCACTATGGGACTTAACAGCTGAGGTCATCAGTCCCCTACAACTTAGAACTACTTAAACCTAACTAACCTAAGGACATCACACACATCCATGCCCGAGGCAGGATTCGAACCTGCGACCGTAGCGGTCGCGCGGCTCCAGACTGAAGCGACTAGAACCGCTCGGCCACTCCGGCCGGCTTAAAGTTAATTGCGCGCCACAAAAGTGGAAAATAATCTCACCAGTTGCCACGCAGTTTTGCTAACGTTACGGGTGGCACACAAAACAGTTACTTCCGCGAAATCTAAGCGATCGAGGGCGGTGTACAGTCCTCGTGAGTTCACCTTCTGTTTGTGCCAAAAATATGCGTTTAGCAGCAGCACAGCTGTGACGTCATCCGAGGCAGCGCGTAAGCAGGCGTTTGACTGCCGCGGACAGAGTGATAGCTCGGTTCCGAGTGAAGTGTCACTGCCTCTCAGGCCGTATTTATATATGGCACAGCGGACGGCCGGAGGGAAAATCTGCCGTCATCCGCTCTACAGCCAGGTAGCAGCATGTAAATGGACGCTTTCTCGAACACACATGATTTAGAATCTTCTTAATTCTTGTGTGAATGGAGTTAAGTTGGCTTATACCACAGAAAAAGTTTCAGCTCGACTGCATTTTAACTTTGGCGGCTAGAATTTTTAGAACGGTACTGACAGTTAAACATGACCTCTGAACTACAGTTCTAAGAGACCTTGTGTTGATGGTTAGTTACATCAAAGTCTTTAAACTTGTTACAGCTTTAATCACGTGCTGTAATCGGAACTTCTTAGCATTACCATAACTGATACTTAATCTAATACAAATAGGGACGTTTTTGTTCCTAGTTTAGTTTTCAATAAATTACTCAAAAACCATTACAGGTTGCTTAATGGGGTCACATAGTTAATGTTTTTATATCGAAATGAAGCTTCATATCAATTTTCATCTTTCTAAGTCTAATATTTAATGCCTTCAATTTTTCGTAAAACCGCCCATTTCGTCCAGAAACTTGTTCCGATCAAGTTGAAACTTGTAACAGTTAATTTTGGCATACATTTGCACATTATGACCGATTTTTGGCTTTATAGCTTTATTATTTAGCACCACTTGTTTTTTATTTAAAACCATGTATTTGGGGAAACATATTAATCTGATCACTCTGAGATTTAACAATTTGAACTTTAATATAATGAAGCATATGTTGACAAAGTTTGAAAAAGTTACTTTAATTTTTAGTTTCATCCTTAGATTATGGTGCAATGCTTGTATGCTACGAACAGACGCCTTATGTTGACGTTGCGCTAATAGCAATGAACTGGGTTATGTCCAGGCACACTCGCTCGCCTCTGTATCTCTCACATGATACAGCACTTGTTTCGCCACGTAATGAAAGCCAAAAATTTCGTGGGCGACGAGGTTTGACTAAAAAATCATTTTATTATGGATATAAAACTCGTAATGTTTACTACTTCACAACTTTTACGTTATTCCCTTCAAAATACTCCCCTCCATGATGGTTATAGAATTTCATGCGGATTTTCCACTGTTGAAACCAGTTGAAATTGTCATCTGAAGGCAGTTTTCATGCTTTTTACCTGTCTCAGATATCTTTCCTTCTAATGCAGATTTCCCTTTTGGGAGTAGAAAAAAGTCGCGAGGAGCAATATCGGGGGAGTCGGGGGGTTATTGCAACACAGTGTCCTATGCTTACAAAACTGACTACACAATCATGCAACATCGACTGGAGGGTTGTCCTGATACAGAATCCGTGACTTGTTTCTTCACAACTCAGATCACTTTTTTGTTAGTCGAATATTCCATATTTACTGTTCGACTTTCAGGCACACTATTAACCTACCTAATCCGGAGGACATCGGAAAGCACTATCATTATTGCTTTGACTTTTTATTTTTACTTTCAAACGTTCTCCAGTTTCGACGAATTGGCGCTCTTTCAGTGCACTGATGGGCGCTTAGTTTCTCCATCATAGGGGAAAAACCACCATTCATCACGTGTTGCTACTTTCTCTACCAATTTTTAGTCCTTTTTGATGCTTTTCAGAGTGTAAGCACAAATGTTTTTCGAGGGTAATTTTGTTCAGGCGTCAAGTTCTAGGGCACCAAATCAGAACAAACTTTCCTGTGTGAAAATGTTTATATGAACTCCGCCATACTGTTTCTTTGTCGATTTATACAATTAACAGCAACAAGACGAATTCTCAACCGAAGGTCTTCTCGCATTACATGTATATAATTTTTTCAGTGTTTTCGTCCGTCGTTGACATTGACGCTCTTAAGCCACACAACATCTGGAGTGCGTGAAAGACATTCATCATCATACACTTGATTTAAAACGAATGAGCCTCTCTGCCGGACCTTCAATGTTTCACTAAAAATTTCGCAATAATCCGTTGCTCTTTCAAAATACTAAGCACTTATTCGACGGGCAGCAGAAACACTGTGCGATACAAACGAAGGCTACGGCCTGTTGATGATACGGCAGGTGGATTGATAGCAGGAATGGAGATCGCTGACGTCCCGTGTCGTGTCAATGCAGTGTGTGACATGGAGGACCCTACAGTTTGTTAAAAAAATCTGTTCGATAATTTTTTAGCAGACATCATATGCAAAGGGAAGCCACAGAGAGTGCCCGGACGCTGTAAGGTGGCAGTTTTCGCACAGGCAGGGCGTCACCGCCACGCCGCGGGATGGACAGCTGTCAGACCACCGGTCGCGCAATCGGTGTGCGAGCGGCGCGGCGTCATTTCCGGTGAAATTAACGCGTCGGCCGCACGTCCCGCTGGGCAGCCGATCGCTAATACGGCGAGGCGTCTGCCTCCCAATCGTCGTCAGCACAGCGTGACCGCGCGCCCACCGCCCACGAGTTTGTAGACGCTACAAACAGTCAGATATCAATCAGTCTCGTTGCTGTTTTGTCGAGTACTGTTATGGTGACTCACTGGCCGTTCAAACATACGAGAGAGAGCTGTAAATATTTAATTATCAGTCGAAAAGCACAAGTTGCGATCGTGAAACGTGAAGTTATTAGTCTCTCTCTACATATTCAGCCTTCGATGTGACACATTGTTCCCGATGTTGGATGACCTGTCTGGACGATGGTTTTATAAAGTCTGCAGTTTGACTTGTTTCAAATGGCTCTAAGCACTATGGGACTTAACATCTGAGGTCATCAGTCCCCTAGACTTAGAACTACTTAAACCTAACTAACCTAAGGACGTCACACACATCCATGCCCGAGGCAGGATTCGAACCTGCGACCGTCGCAGCAGCGCGGTTCCGGACTGAAGCGCCTAGAACCGCACGGCCACAACGGCCGGCGCAGTTTGACTGCTCAGGAAGCGTTCCACCTCGGAAATTTTGTCGTCGTCATGCCAAAAACAGTTTTCACGCTCTGATTTATTCATCTGACAGAACATAAACAAGTCACCGGGTACCAGGTCGATAGGAAACGGGGAGTACGCAAAATGTGACAGCCCATGTAGGCGGATTTCAGATTGTGCATTACTGCGCAGTATGAGCAGGGGCGTTGTCCTGGAGCAGAAACTTCCTGTCGGACAATTCGGACAGCTTTCAGCAACGCTTCGTCTTGAGGGCATCCGGTAGTATCGTCAGGATACTTCGGTTGTATGCTTCTTTGACGGTCCGCCCCTTACGAGTTTAGCCTGTTAGGAGATTCTATGGCAGCCAGAAAAAAACGCTAAGTCTCTTCCGTTTATCGGCGATGGTGATTCCACACGCTTGTTTTGTTCCTTTATTTCGAGGTATTAGTGATGCAACCAACAATCCTGCATTATTTTGCCACGGCTCCTCTAGCGGCGTACTACGGTACTACGGCGCAGGATTTCAATATGTACCAGGACGACAGAGATATACTATCTTGCAGGAAAGAATCCGAACAACCAGAATAGCGTTCTGCCTGATCTTTATGTAACCAATATAACGTAACTATCTTGCATGTCCTCTAATCTCTCTTCGCTACAGTCATTTGCCTACACAGAATGGTAGCTACAAGAGACCACTAGATAAACAGTCTATATACAAATTAATAACACGATAATGAAAACATCAGATAGTACGTTATTTGAGCTGAGACAGTCTTTTGCACACGTAAACTCAGTTGTATTACAGTAAATATCATTCAAAAAACTAGTTTCACCTTGAAATTATATGACGAAAACTTTGTACAGCATCAGGACCCAGGACTCGTATCCGGCGACTGGGCTCCCTGTTAAATAACCACATGAGATCTTAACTAAGGTTTCAATACCAGATAACAAAGTGTGGCACACGTTTAATTTGAAATGACGTGGCGAAACGTTTTGTGTTGGAATGGAATTAGAACCCATCGCCTTATCGAATGTTACCGAAGCAAAATCAGATGTTCGATATCGCAATTTTTCACCAGTTGCGGGATGATTGGATGACGAGATGAAACGGTCCTGCCTTCTCGGGATTCGATTCTGGCACCTACTGCCGCCGTTTTCTAACCACAAACGAACTTTAAATATCGATGTCTTTCATCAGTAGCGATGCGCACATGTCTGAACTGAAAATAACGTAACGAATAGTTCTGTGCTAACGGAGAGTCAAACGCGCATATATCATCGTTGTTGATGATATGACAAGAGATATTAACTATCAAAATCTTTTTCGTCAGTATCTAGGAGTGGCAGGTTTGAACCTGAACTGATATAAAAAGTTCTCTGTCTGACTGGGAGTCGCAACTGGCACCAGCTGCTGTCAAAAATCATAATTATTTTTAACTTGTAGTTTGGCGTGTACAAGCTACAGCTCGTGAAGGTATGATGGAAATATTTGTGCTGGATCAGGACTAGAGCCCAGACACGCGCCTTTCTTGGAGACCTTGAAGAGTTATGAATGTGGCGGAACAACTAAACGATTGAACTGTATCGTGCAGAAGCGGCCCAGTTCCGCGAGAGGAGAGATCTGAGGTCACATCCCAGTCCATCACCAATATTTTCAACAATTCAAATGCAAATACGATAAGAAATCAGTGCCCTGTGAATTTACATAACGACTGTTTCATTATAAAATTAAATTTCTGTTGTAAGTGAGCTACATTCCACGACTTCTGTCTCTGCCATGGTCAAACCTAAACCGAGTCTCTACCAGTCGGTCACGAAGGGGCATCATGTTTAATCTGGATTGGGGACCACGGTGCAGACCTACATTGATGAATTAGCGTCACCAGAAGTGAAAGGAATCTGTTCTTGTTAGTGAAAAAGGTTGCCTGACTTGCGGAACGCACACAGCCCATAAGCATACGAAGCCAGAATTATTCCAAA